>NC_137166.1:15234698-16436573 GCF_951394435.1 Stenella coeruleoalba
GTTTACTTTGTCATCAGATCCATCATTAGTACCCTTAATTATTGAAGACATTGATACTTCAGATTTTAATGAATTGTTGGAAAAACTGCTGGAATTATGAAGGCCAATAAATTGTTTGAGCATTTAAAGAGAGTTAATGGAAATTTATGCCAATCTAGATTACATAATCTCTTCCAAATTTTCATTTATCTCTACCATATACACCAATGCTACTTCAACTGGCCTACCTCTAACATTTGCAGAATCTGGGGTGAAAGATTAAATGGAGGTGTACATACCATATATCTAAATATTTAAAAGTTATATATCAAATGGTTGCATAAAATATGTTCTATCTTCCTACTTGTATATTTGTGTACATATGTATATACATACATATGTATGTATATACATACACACACACACACACACACACACACACACATATATATATATATATATATATATAGATCACAGCTGTGATTAGCTCACAGTCCTCAGACTCCAACCCATTTCCCTCCTCTTTCTACCCTGCTTTTGCTCCTTGCTATGAATGATTTCATGAACATGTGTGTGAATACTCTCCCTGCACATCCAACATTCATTCCCTACTCCTGCAAACAGTCGTCCCTTGGCTACTCCTTGGGCCTAGTGGTGCAGACCAAGAGGAAGGCCCTAGGGAAGAGTCCCATACAGGTCTTGGAAGCACACTTGAAATTCGAGAGTCCTGCGTAGTGGAGTGTGATCTGGAGGTAGGGAGGACTGGTAAGTGGAGTGGGTACCCTCCCTTCATCCCATCCTCAAGCAATGGGAAGGAATGAGATGTAGCCAGAGAAGGGCCAGAGCAGAGCCCTCTAATATGGGGTCCAGAAGTGGGCCCCTCTTGCTGCACCTCAGAAATCTCTTCTGTCCTCCTTGTCAACAGTGAAAAATTGTGTGAGTTTTTTAAACTATGTGGGCCTTGGTTTCCTGATCTGTATAAGGGGTCATAAAGCTGCTGCTATTGCTACTACTCAAGGTTGTTGAAAAGTCTAGATAAATTTAACAATGTACGTGAGAGTGCTTTGTAAAGGTGCTATATACTAGAAACATATTGTTATTATGTTGGGGTTTTTTGGTTTATTTTGATCGGACCCTGTACTAAACCAGAGGGCAAAGCAGCTGCTTGCTGTGCACACACTCTCATGTTCTCATTAACGTATAACCAAAAAAGAAAATATGGAGAGCTGATGACAAAGGAGGCAAAGGTTATTAAATATCCTTCACGTTTTATTTTTCCTAAATCTGCTTCCTGATTCCTCCAGATCCAGATTGATTTCTTTAAAACCCTGAGTTTGTGGACATGTGCTAATTTGCATGGCTGATCTAGGTCCCCAGATTGATGCCGGGTAAGGGACATTACTCTTCAGCTGTAAGGCAGGGTAGCTCCTGCATTAAGCAGGAAGCAGACTGATATCTCATCTGTTCAGCCGGCAGAGAATATGCAGTGTACCTTTGTGGTAAAAGCAGACGACTGAACGAGCAGGGTGTGCAGGGGAATGAATTACACCATGAGCTTCTGCATCCATAAAAATGAGGCCGCTCTGGGGTCAGGCGGGTGGGTGATGTTTCACGGAGGCAGGTTAAACTGATTCGACCCTCCGGCTCACTGATTTGAAGCTGACAAAAGGGGCTGTGCTGTCGCTCTGGGCTCCGAATGAACTTACCGTTGTCTCTGGCCATTTTGAACGAGGAAAGTCTCTGGATTTTTCTTTCTTAGGATTGTATTTTCTTTCTTCTTCTTTTAAAAACACCATTTCATTCCTATTTGCACAGAAATCCAAATCAGTTTTATTTTCAGGAATAGGGATTTTGGTATGTTTGGGGCAAAACCCCTATATCTTAATCCCCTTTTATCATCTTGCTAAATAGAACAAATTGTGCTACTTCGGTTTTTTTGCTTTTCAAAAGCAATTACTTCCCTGTCATTTCTAGACATTCAAGCAGAAGAGTCTGCCTTGATTACCCATCCTTCCTCTCCCCTCCCCCTTTCAAGTCCTCTGGCTTCTGCACTGCTAGGGAAGGATTCAATTAAATGAAGTGTCAATGGAGCTACAATGGTTTCAGGTCAGAGACGTCAGTAAAAAGCTGTGGAGCTGTGCTGTCCCTGTGTATGTAAATGTATATATTTATACCAGGGATGTCAACTTTCAGGACTCTCCTCCTCTGCTCTTCCCTGATCAAAGATGATCGCTGAGGCAATTACTGCAGAGGAAAAGAAAATCAGGGCCTCCCGTTCATCCTAGTGCTGTAGGAATTTAATTGCTTGGAATAATGGAGCAGGAGTCCCTTTCCTTTGCACACGGCCACACTTAGACACACACAAACTTACACACATGGTTGTGCTAGGACACAGGATGGCAATGCAGAAAAACATCCATGCACCCCCTAGTCCTGATGCCTGTACATGTACACAGAGCTGCCTGTGACACACACACAAAATACTGTACTCTCTGGCTAATTCAATAAAAGCAATGTATAGTATCTGGCTTACATTAAAAACTATGTTTTTACCTTCCTTTATAAAAGACTTAATTTTTATTCCTTTATCAAAAGAGACATCTAAAGTTAAAAAAAAAAAGAGACGAGGATACAGGGAGAAGTCACAGCAGCAAAATACACAAATTCTTCAGTTTGTGCTTTTGTTGTTTAATTCTTCTGTACACACAGTCACAGAAGTCCTAAGTCTCTGCACAAACACTTCACATGTTAAAAATCCCTCTCAAGCCCTTTTTGCTTTGTTGTAGGCACAAGGACAAGTTGAGTATTCTATACTATTCACTGTGTTCTAGGCTATTCTGCTTTTGTTCTTATATGACATGAAGAGGGATTCTAACTTGCATCAACAAATATAAAGAGTGACATTCAGATGCAGAGAATCCTAGCTCTCTAATTAGTTCTGCTATGTCCAGGCACTGGGAGTACGTGTCGTGTGGCTTCAGGCTGGGGTGAGTCCCTGGTCACACTTAGAACACAGGCTCTAAAGCATCCACATGGCAGATTCAGGTTTTCATTTCAGGCTCCCAAGGGCTGTCAGATTTTAAATATTATTATTTGGCCTAATTGGTTCCTCCTTTGATGGCAAGAGAGTAAAGACAGGGAAAAATACCCTCAGAAACCCTGTCATCCACACAAAGGCAGAGCACAGACACTTGGCTTTGTGTTAACAATCACTAGAAGTTTTTCTTTTTCTTTTTGTGGATTAAGTAGTTAACTGTGTGCATGAAGCTCACATCCATCCTTTCTAGGACAGTTAAGAATAAATACAGCCTTTCAGAAAAAGGAATACAAATTTTTTCCACTGTTGTGATTGTTGAAATTAAAAAAAAAATTTTTTTCTGAAAATTTCAGAAAATGGTGGTGGTAGATAAACCAAGTGCAAACCAAAAAAGATCCCAAAGCACCTTATTTTAAAGATTTGGAGATACCAATCTCAGGCTTCTCAGCTCAGCAAGACTACCATCCTCTCTTTGGATTCTCTTTTCCCAGACTGTGTCTTGGAAACTGACTCCAGCCAGTTATCTGGACCAATCATAGGGCTCACCTTTTTTGTTTTTTGTCTCTCAGAGATCTCATTCCTGTACTACCTAAATAGAATGTCTGAAAACAGTTGTTTTATATGTTTTATCTTATTTTCTAGTTGTTTACAGTGGGAGGACAATTCTTATAAAAGTGAATCCTTCATGATTTTTTTTTTTGCTCTATAAACACTTATTGGGGAAGGGTGGGGGAATCCTTCATGACGTGAAAGAAAATTTTAACCTACATATTGTTGAATAAATGATTGAATGAAAAAAAAAAGATTTGGAGATAAAAGTGGCTATGTGGATGGCTATGTCAAAATATTACAACTGAGCCCCTGATAATGTCTCTGATGGTTTTTTTTTTTTTTTTTTTTTTTTTTTGCGGTATGTGGGCCTCTCACTGTTGTGGCCTCTCCCGTTGCGGAGCACAGGCTCCAGACGCGCAGGCTCAGCGGCCATGGCTCATGGGCCTAGCCGCTCCGCGGCATGTGAGATCTTCCCGGACCGGGGCACGAACCCGCGTCCCCCGCATCAGCAGGCGGACTCTCAACCACTGCGCCACCAGGGAAGCCTTGTCTCTGATGTTTTTGTTTATTTGTTTTGGTTGTTCTGGTTCCTAACTGGTGGATTCTGGGCTTGGATTTTATATTTCTGACTCCCTTCTCTAATGGGTCTCAGTGTCTCTTTACAAACATGTGTAACTCCAGCTGTCGCCTTCCAGCTGCACTGATGCTGATGAGCTTGGACACTGCCCAGTCTTGAATGTTCAATCTAATAGGGGAGGCAGAAACATAAATAATTACAATACAGGAGAAAGACCATAATAAAGGTGACGAAGGAATACCCAGGAGGAGCACAAAACCTGGGAGGAAATCACATGGATCCTGTTCTGGAGCAGATGATTCCTGGGCCAAAATTAGCCAGCAGGTTATCAGTTACAATGACCAAAGCAGCCAAAGTTACCTTACATTTGACATTAATTTTTCAAATGATTTGATCTCCCTAACCCTCATTTGATGGGAAGTCCAATGCCCTCCTCCAGATTTCTGTAAATTCCTGGGTTCGAGGGGCTTGAAGTCCAGCTCCTACCACACATCACTGGTATTGAACTTCTTCTGGCCTGTCCGTTCCCCCTGGTCTGTACCAATCCAGGTGTGGTACTTGGTACTACACAAGTACTTGGCACTTGGTTTGTATGAAACACCCACCCAGGGCGTGTGTGTGAACACCTTGAATTTTGGAGAGATAGAGGTTTTACATCACCATATTCCTGGCCCTTTCTCGGTTTTCTGAAATTCCTTCCCTATCATTTCTGCAGCTCCCCCACTCATCTGGCTCCCCTATCAACTTAGCTCTGCTTACTTCATTACGGAAAGCAATAGCATTCTCTACCCGCTCCACTGCTCCAGCCGGCCTCCACATACCCATTGTGCACATCTACCGTCCTTAGAAATGTGCTTACATATGTACACACACACACACACACACTCTCTCTCTCTCTCACTCTCTCTCTCCTAGCAGAGGCTTTGAGATTTGAGTATGTTCCTTCTTCTTCCTCCACTTGTCTCTGTGGAGCCTCATTTCCTCATGCTGAGGATTATGGAATCTCTTCTCATCATCTCTCCAACAAGGTAAAGTTATCCCACAAATAGTCATTCCACATCAAATGTGTGCCTGGCTCTGTTTTGGAGGCACTGGGGACACAGTGGGAAACAAGCAAAGAGAGTCTTCGCCCTAACAGGTCGGTTTTAGTTTCTAATACCATTTCCCCATTTCCCCCTATTTTTCCAGGAAGCAAAATGTATTTAATAAATGTTTGCTGAATGAGAGTTCTCACTCAAATTTCTTCTGCTGCCTTATCTCTCCTTACTCCTCTCCACTAACCCTATGCTCAGGTGTAGTGTCAGACTCTCCCAACACCACCTGTCTATTCCTGCTGCTAGAACTTTGAGAGGGGTATTCTTTTTTTTTTTTTTAACATCTTTATTGGAGTATAATTGCTTTACAATGGTGGGTTAGTTTCTGCTTTAAAACAAAGTGAATCAGCTATACATATACATATATCCACATATCTCCTCCCTCTTGCAACTCCCTCCCACTCTCCCTATCCCACCCCTCTAGGTGGTCACAAAGCGCTGAGTTGATCTCCCTGTGCTATGTAGCTGCTTCCCACTAGCTAGCTATTTTATGAGAGGGGTATTTTTAAAGCTAATATTTATTGTGCTCTTTTCATGAGCTTTGCAGAGTGCCTTATATTCATTCTTTCATTTAATCCTCACAAAAACTCAATGAGGTAAATAATATTATTTTTGTTTCACAGATGAATAAACAGGAGCTTAAAACAATTACTTTCTTGCCTATAGATGGTCCTTACCTATTAAAATCCTACTCACCGCTTTAGCTAATCTTGAACCACATGATCTCCCCAGCCTTTGAAATTCCACACCACTCTGTTTCAGCTCTGAGTAACCTAATTCACTATTTGTATTAAAGATATTTTTTCTGTCTATTAGACTGTAAGCTCCTTAAGGGTAGAGGGTGGGTACGTTCATCTTTGGAAACATTCAGATGCTTGCATACGGAGGCCTCAATAAATAGCTTCAAATTAATTTAAATAAAACAACCATAGAAAATGGCTTATCTCAAAAAGGAGCTGAAAGTTACATGAATTACCTGTATCTCCTAGAAAGTTCGGAATACTGTCCTGGGTAGAGCCAGAATTCCGAAAGAATTTTGAATTCTTACAGTTATTATATAATAACTGTAAGATTTACTATTTGTACTAAGGTCCCGAACTATTTGAGGCTAACCTGCACTACAGTACGAATAAAATAATATTGCAGGAGTAAAGAAACTGAAAATAAGAATTAAGCCAATTTAAGAATCACTAGATAATGAGAGGGCTTACAGCTGCTATTGTGAATAACCTAATTATGTTTTCAGTACAGATAAATTTTGAACAATTGCCTAGGTCATAATAGATGTGTAGCTAGAAAAGAGACCCTGTTCCAAGTACTCAAGGTAGACAGCTATGGAGCCAAAGACAGTGGTTGTCTGCACATGTATCCAATTTTTTTCTCTCTGTTCCCCGATAGTGAAGCTGTGACACAATGTTTTGTCAAGGAACGGTTACCAAGAACTGGCATAGAATTCCGCAATAGGTATGGGCTGGAAGGAGTTATAGGTATCTGGTCTGTTTCTTTTGGTAAAGCTAAAGTCTACTTTTTCTTCATGTACATAATCAATATTTATTTTATATAACTATAAATATATACACAGAAATAGGTAAATACCAATGGCTAATATAGGTGAAGATTTGAAGAAATAAAAGTAAAACAAGAAAAGGCAGGGTTGACTACTGGAATAGAAGAGCGTTAGAAGGTAGAATATAAACAACAGAGGTCAAAAAAGAGAATATAGTTCATTTTTACTGAGGCTATTACTCAATTTTTAAAAATGGCTTTGCCTCATAGAGTTTCACTGGTCATTGAGTCACCTATATATTGGCTGTTGCTTTGGTTTCTTTTTTGAAAAACATTTCTATATTCATATGCTTTGAACCTCTGTAATTTTGTGTTATGTATTGTACTAATCAAATGCCAGATTGAGCAATGGTTTCATTATGAAGATGTGGTTAAAACAGTCTTGTAAGAAGGATATAATTTGTATACAGTCAGGAAAAAAATTGCAACATTTCTCAACCAAAGGGATGATGACCTCTGTGAGTGGTTCTCAAGGCTTCCTAGCAAGGGTTTTTAGGTTATCTTAACCTCGGTGTGCTGGATACTTTCCACTTGCCCCTCCAGATCTACTCTGCGTCCTTCTTCACTCGGCTGCATGCTGTGGAGCCTGACCTCTATGAACTGAATGCATCAACTGGCCCCTTGCTCTGGCTTCCACTTGGTTCAATTAAGGCATAAGTGGGAGGGAGGAGATCTGCTCCCTTTCTGTAGATCACTTGAGGGCAGCTATGTCCTTTGATGGAATGTCACAACACCTCCCAAGATGTCCTGTCTACACAACTCTCTCCTTCCTCACCTTCAACGTTAGGGTGGTGACAGCTACCCTGTTCTGTTACTACCTCCAGTTCCAGAATACTGCAATATTCCTTGCTATTTCCTGCACCCCTGCCTAAACCTTTATAAGTAGCTGTTTCAGTATGCCCTCCTCGAATTCTCACTCTGAGTATAACAGCTGTTTCTTGCTGGGACCCTGACTGATATACTCAGGTATTAGCTAAACTTAATTCTTACTACTTTCTACCTGGTTCCTCTTTCTAATCAGAACAGCGTAATTGGTTGTATACCTAACCCAACTCATATTACTCTTTCTTTCTGGAATGCCTTCATATGTCTCTCTTCCAATCTAGGTTTATCAATATCTTATGACACAACTCAGGCATCACTTCCCCCTGCCCATTACTAATTCCAAAGCAAAATTAGCAATCTCTTCTTACATTACTCTAGGTACTCCATTCCATCATCACTAGACACTTATATCTTTAGGTGTTTTATTCATGGATTAGTGTTTGTGTTCTCTTCAGTGAGAGTACAAACTCATAGAAGGTCAAAGACTCTGTCCTTCACTTTTAGATTCATTAATTAATTCAACAAAGAGTTTTTGTACCAAGTATGCATCAGTCACTGTTCTTGGCTTCAGGGATAGAGCAGTGAATATAACAGACAAAAATACCTGTCCCCTTGGAGCTTATACTCTAAAGGAGGTGACAAAAGATATAACAATAAGTAAGTTAAGATTTTAGAATGTTAGATAATGACAAGGGCTAAGGAGAAGAAATAAATCAAGGGAGAATAAACAACTTCGGGGACAAGTGCTGAAATTTTAGGTAGGGTGGTCAGGGAAGATGTCACTGGAAGATGACTAAATGGAGGACAGCCATGTAGATAGGCGGAGGAAGAGCATTCCAGGCACAGGAAACAGCAAATGCAAAGATTCTGTGGGAGGACAGTTCTATTCATTGAACAGAAGGAGGTCAGGTGACTGGAGTGGGAAAACAACAAAGAATAGCAGAAGATGAGGTCAGACATGTATCAAGTCCTAGTGGTGGTCACATAATAGTTGCTCAACAAATTCAAAGCCTTTTAGAATTGGCAGGAAAATGGTTTGAAAGAATGATCTGGATAAGGAAAATCAGTGATGCAAAAAAAAAAGTCCCCAAAGATATTGCAATTGGAGAGCTTTTCTATCTCTCCTTTAAGCCCTTGTCCCTTTCACTGTCTCCTTTCTCTACCAGTGTTAGAAGTGAAAGCACACCAGTGTCGATTACCAGCACACCACTCATGATGTTTCTTTTGGAATAGCAGTTTCAATTATAATAGAACACTCAGAAGAAAAATACCATCAACCTAATAGAAAATTAGGCAAAGTGCATGGCCAGACAGTTCACAGAATAAAAATTACTAGCTAAAAGAACAGCAAATACAAAGCCCAAAGACGGGAGCATGCTTGACATATTTAAGAAACAGTAAGGGGACTTCTCTGGTGGCACAGTGGTGAAGAATCTGCCTGCAATGCAGGGTATACGGGTTCGATCCCTGGTCTGGGAAGATACCACATGCCACAGAGCAACTAAGCCCGTGTGCCACAACTACTGAGCCTGCTCTCTAAAGCCTGCGAGCCACAACTACTGAGCCCATGCGCCATAACTACTGAAGCCCGTGTGCCTACAGCCTGTGCTCCACAACAAGAGAAGCCATCACAATGAGAAGTCCGCACACTGCAACGAAGAGTAGCACCCGCTCACCACAACTAGAGAAAGCCTGCATGCAGCAACAAGGACCCAATGCAGCCAAAAACAAATAAATTTATAAACAAAACAAAACAAAAACAAAAGCAAAAAAAGCCAGCCATATGTGTCTACTGATGGAAGACACAATTCTTGTCAAAGGGTTTGAATCTCCAAAGGTCAGCCTCTGGATCCAACTGCCAACTTGCAGAAAATACAAGGGACAGAGGAACACATTGAGCTGTACCATGAGTCTGAAATCAGCAAAATCCAGACTAAGAAGAAATTTTATGGATCAAATAGCCCGGGTTCTTCAACAAATAGATTTTAAAGAAAGAAGGGGTAATCTATAGAGACTTCAATGACATATCAAGGTAAAAAAAGGAGCAGACTAAACAATAGTGTCTAGAGATGCATACACGGGTCATAAAAACATAAAGAAATGCAAATGTCTAGTATCAAAGTCAGGAGGGAGGAAGAAAGCTTCAATTGTGATTGCACATGGAGGGACATCTGGGAGGCTGGAAAAGTACTATTTCTTGATCAAGGTGGTGTTTGCCTTAGAATAATTCACTAAGGTATACATTTGTTCCATATAGTTTTCTGTATTTCAGCTTTATTTTACAATAAAAAAGTACACAATGCTAATAGTTATAAATATATATGAATATACATATATATACATATACATAGATAGATATGGAAGTAAATAGAAAAAGAAATAGATGGATAGGTAGATTAAAAAAAAGTCCCACAGTTCCAGAGATATGTGGGCTTCTTTTGAACATTTACAGATAGTAGGAGATGGATAATTTACTAAAGAACAGCATTCTGAGCTTGGTTGGGCCCCTTCTCTTTTCTCTGTCCAAATCAAGTAATTGTTAGCAGAAGTTTTTGCTCTGTGGTCAAAGCCTGAGATCTACTCTCTGAATAAAGTTATTTGTCTGCTCAGAGATGATTCCTTGGAGGGTACTGGGGATTAAGAGAGAAGCAGAGCAGAGACTGAGCACCTCTGTATTACCAAGCAAGACATGGAAACAAAAAAGGACAGTTCCACTCAGAAATTGTGCATGCAAAAGTGCCTTACCTCCAGTAGAAAGGTTCCCTGCCTTTTACAATCACTGGAATTTCCAACCAGCCTGCCTGCTCCCTGCCTGTCAGTCAAAACCTAGTCAGCCATTTACATGAAACTGGAAATCAGCCTTTTTTTTTTTTTTTTTTTTCCATTGGTGAGGCCTACCAGGCAAACGTATATATCAACCACAGAGGAAACCACGATCCTGATTCATAATGATGCATGGACAAGAAAGGAACATAGCTATTTGAAAAAATCAACAAAACAAAGGAGAAAGTAGCAAATATCTAACAAAAGAGAAAGTAGCAAATATCTAAATATTCCTCCTTATCCTGCAGGAAACAGAGCTATTTTCTGTTTCCTAGACATATCCTTGTAAATTTCCTAGACATATCCTTGTAAAATTTCAGAACTTGAAGAATTAAGAGAAAACTCTGATAGCTTTTGGTGAAGGAGGAAAGGTTAGCTATAATAGAATGAAAAGCAGACTGATATAAAATATCTCAGCAGCAACACTGGATGTTAGTAGACTTTGAAGCAAAGCCTTCAAAGTCCTTAGCAGGAAAAAAAAATCTGTACTTAGCCAAACTATCAATTAAGTATGAATGTGGAATTAAATTTTTGGACATGTAAGCACTCAGAGAGTTTAACACCCACATATCCTATATTTAAAAATTACTTAAGTAGATTATTCTGAGTAAATGACAAAGGAACCCAAAGAGGAGGATTATATACAATAAAACCCCTGCCACACACAATGGAAACTAAGTATGACAGTGAGAAGTAAAGGGAGATAGAAAGATATGTGAAAAATACTGAGTAGGGATCTTGGTGCTTGAGATATTTCTCGTTCGAATAACAAACTTTCAATGATCTAGGATTAAATGTCTTTCTCTATTGATTCAATCATGCTGCATGGTTCTACGATGACTATACAATCATCACGTAAAAACTGCATTTTATCCGGTGTCTTTAGAGTCACCTTATGCACAATGCCTGTAAGACTAAGATTATAAATGTTAAAACACTGACAAAATAAAAATTATACAACTACCAAAAATTTGATGGGACAATGAAGAGAAGCGGTGGAAGGAGGGGTTGATGCAGTATCTTCACAACTTTTTTTTTAATACTTTCATAGGATAATAAATCAACGAATAAGTTTTTAAAAATAATCATTTAAAATCATAAAGACAAACACCAGAAGAATTTAAGACATATAGCTAAAGAAAATTGTGGGTAGGGAACGAGGTGTACGTAACAAGATGGAATATAGCGGGAATGGATAAAGAACCTCAGCCTGGAGTCTATTAGGTATCACCTAGAGTTGAAACATTAATATCGAAATATGAGAATGTTGTTAATAGTTGCAATGGCTGATTGACCAACTCTAGCTGGAAAGAGATTTGGAAAATGAGTGTGTGGTGTTTTCCACAAAACTCATAAGGAAGAGAATGCTCCAGTTATCAGAAGGGAGTTTAGGTGTTGGGTAGTTAAAAAATAAAATAAATATAAAATAAAATAAACTGTAATTATACCAGGTTTTTAACGTCCTATTCAAATATCTACTCCTCACTAATCCATCAGGTAGAGGTAGAGTGAGTCTTTTCACTCCTCTGTTAACCACAGGAAGGGTGAGAACCAACACCAATTAAGTACTGACCTTGTGTCTTTATTAGGTATGCCATTTGCCTTATATCATTTAACATTCCTAATCACTTTGTCCCCTTTCTATAGGTAAGAAAACCAAAGCTCTAAGAAATTAAGAAATTTGCTCATGGTTATTTAGCTGGAGGCAGTGGAGTCTGTATTAAAAACCAAGGCTCTGTGTCTTTGAGGTTCATGCTTCTATGATGTATCTCCCTGTTGGTCTGTATCTCTGCACATGGTATTGATTATATACACTTTGGTACCATGTATGTTTTATCTCCCCAAATAAATTGGCAGCACCTTGATAAAGGGTTACTTGCCTTGGACAATTCTTGTATCTCTTACAGCACATAATACAGTACCTTTTGTATATAACAGGCTTAATCAATATCTATTATATGACTCTGAAATTTATATCAATGAAAAAGAAAGTCATATTTTTGAGGTAAATTAGGTATAATAAAGCATCAGTGCATTGAAACTCTACAATCCCTGTAGTACATTAAAATGCCCTTCATAGATTTACAAGTCTTCATCTTTTTCCTCATTTTACTAATTAAGTCATTTTCTCAAGATTACAAACAAGAAAAATAAATCAATATCCAATTATTCTTTTCCTGTTTAAATTTCTACTTTTCCTGCAGCATTATTTTTAATTCATTTTCCTTGTATTGGTCTTTTACTTTAGGTATATTATTTGTCAAAAACACAATTGAGGGCTAGCTTATGATGCTTCCCACCATCCTTAACAATATTTCTAAGGAAAACTGGCTTAAAAATGGAATGTGGGATATCACATCTTTGTAAACAATAAGCTTCTCATACACAATGTGTATTGCATGGTGTCTAGCTCAATGCAAATGAGAATGCTGGTTGAGTTGAATGTAAAATAAGCAGTAAATCTTCATAGGCACATATATTCTTAGTAAAGATGCATGTGATATATGTCTATTCTTAAATCATTCATGTTAGGCAAGATGCAAATGCTTCAGTGCTTTATTCTTCCCCTCATTCACACAGTCGTCTACACAGCCCCTTCTGGCTGGAGAAGCAAATACTCAATAACCATACTACTCTGCCAGTGTAGATGGATTTCAGTCTGTGTTTTGTTTCACTACAGCAGCATCTTGTTTCAATAAAAGCTGGCTCTCAGCCTTCTTGTGGCTCTTATTCCAAGCTGAGGATGCATGCTTATGAGCTGCCTGTCTCTTTGCGTTTAGCTAGAAGTGTTCACAGCCCCTCCCCCAACCACCCTTCCCACTGTTTCTGCTACTACTTTTATTCAATTCAACACTTGAGGGGACTGCAGATGAAATGCCTCTGAACCTAAATTGCCAGCAATGGAAATAACAACCTGTATTCTGACTTGCCCCTCCCTTCTCCACCGACACTTTTCGAATCTGAGTGTAGGAGCACATAGCTGCTCTATCTCTGTCTCTTGGGTTTAGCGGTATAGTGGTTTTCTACGCTAGAAAAAAAAATTACCACCTCAAACGAAAATCCATTAGGGCAAATATTTGGTAAGAGAAAGAAAGAAGTAGGCATGCATAAACTTAAAGGCTATATACAAATTTGGTGAAATACATGATGTAGAACAAGAGATCAGAATTTACACACCACACGGCAAAGTTGTCACCTTGGGAGATTATACACTAACTTTACCGGCACTAATCACTGCTAAAGCATTTTTGAAATTTCTCTTACAGAATTGCTCTCAGTGTCAGCACACAAGATATATGAGAAAATAAGCCTCTTAACACCCCATTTTTTAAAATCCTAGACAGTATTACTCAGTTTAATCACTCACCATGTTACAAGACTTCTCTATGAGTGGATTTTACCAATTTAAAAAATATCAAATCCTCCCTCAAAGAAAACCTTAACACTGATGAAATTTAAAAATGTGGGGCAGGCTTTAAGGAAAAACCTACTATGTGCCAGAAGGCAGTAGCCACAGTAAGTAGTAGTATTCCCATTTTAGAGTTAAGAAAACTGGATTATCAGAGAGATTAAACAACTTGTCCAAGGCCACACAGTCAATAAATGGATAAGGGAATTTATCCATTTTCTTCCTCAGCAAAGCAGGAGAAATGCCAGCTCTGTCTCCCAGGATTCTTGGGAGCACAATTAGTCCCCTGGGGAAGGCTTCCAGAATGTCACAGGAAATCCCAGGTTCTCAAGCTCCAGAAATGGCTACCTGGCTTCAATGGTACATGGCTTCAACGCCAGGGTGATGCTGGGGACCCAGAAGTTCCTTTGCCAGGAACAAAGGTGGAAAGAACAACAGATGAAGACGCAGACTCCTGCTCCTAAGGGGTTCAACAATTATGACTCATAGAAAAAAATCCAGGACCCCAGTTATACCCCTCCCAAAGGGCCTTTCCAACAGGTCACTAGATTGAACAGATTTCAAACTCCTGAGAAAGGGAAACCCTCTTATTCCTGATCAGGAGAAGAATGGATGTTTTATGTCATGCGTTATAGGACATTTTCCTATGGGGGTGGGATATATATAAACGTAGTGGTATTTTAAAGTCTTTGTCCAACTAGGCTATTAAATCAATATCATTTAGAATTAATTTGTGTTCTGATTAAATTTTATTTCTATTTTTTTTTATCACAGATTTATGTTTTTGAAGTTTGGTTTGCCAGGTCTTTCAGTGGGGAGGGTTTTAACTGTTTTATTTTCCTTCTCTCTTTCTCCCCTCCCTCCTTCCTGTCTAATGGTTTGTAATTGACTTCAGGCAAGCTCTCAGGGCCCCAAGTCCAAAACCAAGACTTAAATTTGGGATTGAGGACCCCTGTGCCACCACGGTATTGGGCACATCACCATATAGTCACTGAGCTAGTGAGAAGACATTTATTTTCTGGTACTAAGGTTGTCTGGCTTCTCCTGAAGCCCCTGGCAAGACTTGGCAGCAGCTCTTCCTTCAGTTTGGGCTGGGGGGAGTCCCCACCTTAGTCCCTGGTTTCAGAAATCCAGTTTGCCTCCTGTTTCCCACTCCCTCCCACAACAAGGAACAACTATTTTAGGGGCTGGCCTTCCAGTCATCATTGTCTCCATTCCCAGAGCCCTCCTCATCCATGGATTCAAACCCTTCTTGCCACTCACTAAGTTAAGTTTCTGTTTCACTTTTTGGTCTCAAGGGTATTTATCTCATTTATGAATACACCATATCTCTTAATTTTCTTTTCTTTTTTAATATTTATTTTATTTTATTTATTTTCCTTATTTTTTTGGCTGCGTTGGGTCTTAGTTGTGGCACATGGGATCTTTGTTGAGGCATGAGGGATCTTTTTCATTACAGAGCACGGTCTGCTCGGGTTTCTCTCTAGTTGCAGTGCACGGGCTTCTCTCTAGTTGTGGCGTGAGGGTTTTTCTCTCCCTAGTTGTGGCACGTGGGCTCCAGAGCACATGGGCTCTGTAGTTTGCGGCACACGGGCTCTCTCGTTGAGGGGCACATGCTCAGTAGTTGTGGCGCATGGGCTGAGATGGGATCTTAGTTCCCCGACCAGGGATGAACACGCGTCCCCTGCATTGGAAGGTGGATTCTTTACCACTGGATCACCAGGGAAGTTCCTAATTTTCTTTTAATATCTGATTAATTGTTTTTTTTGTGTGCAGTGGGGTTGGGGGGTGGTGCTCAAAAAAAGAAACTGTAGAGCCATCTTTTTTTTTTTAATTTTATTTATTTTTGGCTGTGTTTTGGGTCTTCGTTGCTGCGTGTGTGCTTTCTCTAGTTGTGGTGAGCGGGGGCTACTCTTTGTTTTGGTGCTCAGGCTTCTAATTGTGGTGGCTTCTCTTGTTGCAGAGCACAGACTCTAGGTGCGCAGGCTTCAGTAGTTGTGGCACGTGGGCTCAGTAGTTGTGGCTCACGGGCTCTAGAGCACAGGCTCAGTAGTTGTGGCACACGGGCTTAGTTGCTCTGCGGCATGTGGGATCTTCCCAGACCATGGATCAAACCTGTGCCCCCTGCATTGGCTGGCAGATTCTTAACCACTATGCCACCAGGGAAATCCCTATAGAGCCATCTTGACCAGAATTCTTCTCACTGAATTTGTCTTCAGAGATTTCCTTCGGGCATCTCAAATTTAACATGTCTAGGACTAAATTCATTATCTTCTCTCACCAAAACCTGTTCTTCTATATTTATTTTAACTTGATGAATGTTATAACAATTGATCTAGCCTCCAAAATTAGAAACATCAGCTTCATTCTCAGTTCTTGCTTCTTCCTCCCTCATCATTTCAAATCTGTCTCCAAATCATACAGAATCTATTTCAACAACAACTCCTGAATCTATTCATCCTGTCTAAGCTCACTTTAGTGAAGAATTCATGAACTTTCTTGCCTGAGTGTCAGCTATACTCTCCCTGCCGCCAATGTCTTTCCACTCAAGTCCATATTTCAACTGTTTCCAGATTCATTTTCCCAAACAAACAAAAAAACAACCCTAAGTCTCTTTAAAGACTTTGTTATCTAGAGAATGAAGTTCAAAATTGTTAGCAGGGGTTAGATTGGATGGGTAGGTTGAGGCCAAAATGTATGATGTTGGGATGTACTGTGTGGCTGAAGTATAGTGTTTGGAATGAATGAGAAATGGGATTTATGTTTATGATGTTCTCATATAATATTTGAGACAATCGCTGGCATGAACAAAGATGTGAATGTATGTATGGATGAACGTAACTGTCTAAGGGTGGTGTGCTGGTTATTCTGGTAACTCTCAGATCCATTCTTTGCTCTTCTCTAGCTCTATGTCTGAGAAGCTGACTTCTATTGACTGCATCATCTGGACTTCCTTGTGCAATGGAGGCACCAGCAGGAGGTGGAAGGGCAAGAGGAGATCTGGGTATTTATTCCTCCTACTCTATCTTTGTTTGCCATCATTCTGGTGTTCTGGCAGGGGCTAGGTCCTTCATGCCTAAAGCTCCCATCTGACAACCCTTCTTCTGTGTTCAGTGCTCAAGGGGCTCTGGTAAATTCCATTCTTCCCTTTGTGCCTTCAGGCTTGGGGGTGGGTGGAAATGGCTTCCACTGTAATTAGTTTCTGAGTACCTCACCATTCCTCCTTGCTTCCTTTAACCCTGCACATAACTCTTCATCTAATCTATTGATTACATTTTTTTAAGATAAACCCCTGTTCCCTTGCTGTACTCAGTAAAGATGGTGTGAAATATATTTGACTGAGAAGGAAGCAAATGTGAGTTTAAGTTCATTTAACAACAACAACAAAAAAACCCCTAAAAAACACAATATCCTACCTTTTCAGGAGTAAAGATTATTTTATATTTTAATGAGCACTCAGGCATTAAAGTCCAGGTGGAAGGATATAGACTTATTCTTCTAAATTCATCTGCAAAAGAAGAATTAGTGGTTTTACTATTGAAATAATCTGACATCTATTACACTCTTGTTGGATTTCCCATTGCTGGCCATAAAATTTGAGAAGCTATTTGAAAGTAGTCTATTCTAGAAGCAATATAATTGGGCCATCTTAATTGATTATATTTCAGCCTTTTTAATCTATAGAATGCCTATCCATGAATCATAATTAATAAATCCACAGTGCTGAGAATATGACACAATACACCAAGCTGCTGGGAAAGAAAGCTGTTTGTGCTCATTGCTTCATCTAGATGTAGAGGTCCATCTGACATATGCTTACTTCTCTGACTTCCTTTCTAAAGTCAGAAGCACATTTTGTTTCTCTCATAGTGGTTAAAAAATGACATATTGAGACATGTCTACAGGCTGAAGTATGAGCCAATTTCTAGGAACTGAAAACTGTTGCCAAAAAAAAAGAAAAAAAGACACAAGAGAGAGGCACCTCTACAAATTCAAATTGTCTCTGTATACTGTCATTGAAAAATAATGACTTGCATTCTGTGCAGCAACAAGGAAGCAATGTTGTGTGACTCTTCCCTATTCAGCCCCCATCCCTCACAACCCCCTTTCTCCCAACAACCCACATTTCATTCACATCTAACACTGGAAAAAAGTATGTAATGAAGAGATGAGGGGGAGTTAGGATTGGAATCATGTTCTTTGTTGGGGAAATCTGCAAGCTCTGTTTCCATTTGAATGGCATTTCATTTTGCCCAGTTCAGGGTTTGTTGATTGTTCATGCTGTCTAGAAAAGCTTTGATTAAACCTTCTAATTTCAGCTAAGTTCTTTTTCTGCAGGGCAAGCCCTTCTCCTGAAAGTATAGAAATGTGGTCAAAAGGAAAACAACAAAGTAGGAGACTTGAAGGAAAGGAGTTAGCAAACCTGAAGGGATAATAAGTTTGGTGAATTTAACCAGTATAATGTTATGTTAACCAAGCACCTCTTTTGATACCTGTTGTACTAATTTCTTACACTCCATAATTCTGATGCGTAAAAAGTTAAAATCTTTACCTCTAAAACCCATTTTCCATTTCTTTTATATATATATATATATATATATTTTCTTTTTTTTGGCTGCCTTGGGTCTTTGTTGCTACGTGTGGGCTTTCTTAGTTGCGGTGAGCGGGGGCTACTCTTCCGTTGCGGTGTGCAGGCTTCTTATTGCAGTGGCTTCTCTTGTTGCGGAGCACGGGCTTAGCTGCTCCGCAGGATGTGGCATCTTCCCGGACCAGGGCTCGAACTCGTGTCCCCTGCATTGGCAGGCGGATTCCCAACCACTGCGCCACCAGGGAAGTCCCTCTTTTATATTTTTACAATAGAAATGATACAGACATAGTCCTTGTTGGCTCAAAACATGGGTGCCTTTGCTTCCAGAGTGTTCTTTTTTTTTTTTTTTTTTTGTGGTACATGGGCCTCTCACTGTTGTGGCCTCTCCCGTTGCGGAGCACAGGCTCTGGACGCGCAGGCTCAGCAGCCATGGCTCACGGGCTCACGGGCTCAGCCGCTCCGCGGCATGTGGGATCTTCCCAGACCGGGGCACGAACCCGTGTCCCCTGCATTGGCAGGCAGACTCTCAACCACTGCGCCACCAGGGAAGCCCCAGAGTGTTCTTTTTATTTGATTCATGTGGATAGAAAAGCAGAACGTACTTATTTCTCCAGCATGGAATTTCTGATTTTGCTTTAAGTACAGTACTTGTTCAGCCAGGTCTTTCCAATTCATTAACTATTACTACTTGATTTTAAATAACTGTGAGAAATCTATCCTGAAAAGCAAGCTATTGAGAGGTGTGTGTGTGTATTAGTGAGTATGTGTCTCTGTGTGTATACACATACATATGTATCTCCACAATTATTTAGAACCTTGACATACGTTTTAAAAAACTTGTTCATTATTTTAAAATATAGAGAATAATATAAGAAACATCTTTGTACTTACCGTTGAGGTTTGAGAGGGCAAGTAAATTTCATCCCTCATCCTCCCTACCCAAGTTCTGACTCAATTGAGAGAGACAAAGAAGTCAGGCAAATGGAAATAAAGCATGCTGTACAACCAATAAAGTCTATGTTGGAGGATATGGCCTAGGTATGTGCAGAAACACACAACACATCTTCCCTTCTAACTTCTAAATGACAAGTAAGAGAGACAAAGACAGGCAGATAGGGCTCTAAATTGCAGCTTCTTTCTGGTAAGTTTGGAAAACATGGCTTGGGTATGGAGTAGCAATCGGCTTAGGCACCTGTAGCCACGCGGACACAGTTTTCCCTGGTTTCCAACACTACGCTTACCTTGTATCCAACAGCAGACCAGGGCACAAGCTCTCTGCAGAGAGGAGGAGAGAGGTGCTAAGTTGGGAATGTCCAGTTCCTCTCCAAACACACCAATCAGGTAACTTTCTCTCCTACTGAGAAAGAACAAAGGGGTATAGCTAAAAATGAAGAGTGTTTATGGAAAAATAACTTCTCAAGGAAATCAGAGGGAAACTGTAGCCCACTCAGCACTCAACCGTAACAAATCAGTATTTTGTTATATTTCATTCATTCTTTTCTTTTACATAAATAATACATTACAGATACTGTTGAGGCCTTCTCTGTACCCTTCCATGACCTCATTCATCTCCTCTTTCATCTCCACTGGTGACCACTGCCCTGGTGTGTACCATTCAAAGCATGTTTTTATACTTTTTACGCATATATGTAGCTCACATATGTGTGCATAAATATAAACTATATATAGGGCTGTTATGCATTTTATAAGTTTTAAGTGAGTGGAATAACAGTAGCTATATAATTATGCAACTTTATTTTTTCATGCAACGTGATGTTTTTGAGATTTATCCTTATAGATACCTGTAGTTGAAAAGTTTTTAATTACATGAATAAACCACACTTTCTACTCATTCTTCTATTGTCAATTAGTTGTTGATTTATTCCCCAGTTTTTACCATTATAAACAATGCTGAGACAAACAGTCTTGTACATGTTCCCTTCTGCATGTGAGAAGGAGTTTCAATGGAGCAGTGATTCTCAGCTTAGGTAGGATATTGTATCCCTCTCACCCCGAAAAGTGCCTGGAAATGTGTAGGAACATTCTGGATTGTCAAATTACAAGGACGAGTACTACTAGCTACAATGCTGGGGACCAGAGATGCTCAATGTCCTTCAATGTGTTGGGTGGTAACACATAAAGAATTGTCCCATCCCAAATCAAATAAGTCCACTGCTAGAAACACCACTCTAAATATATTCCCATTTGTAACAAAACTGTATCATAGGATATACAAATCCTCATCTTTATTAGATGTTACCAGATGGCTCCTCCACTTGATGTAACCAATTTATAAGCTCACTATTTCTTAACTCCATATCCTTGCCAATATTTGTGATTATCAAATTATATATATTTTGAAAATCTAATAAAAATTTTCTCATTATTGTCTTAATTTGCAATTCTGGGTTTACTTGTTGAGGCTGAACATATTTTAATGTGGCTATTTGAGTTCAGTCTTCTGTTAAGTCTAGTCTTCTGTGAAATGTCTATTCCTATCCTTTATTTACTTTTCTGTTAATTGTCTTTTTTCTTATTTATCTATAAGAATAACTGTTCACTACATTTTAAATATAGTGGTTATGAATCCTTTTGCATATATTGTGACTATACATCAATGGTATACGTTGTAAATGCCCCATCTGTGTCTTATCTTTGAATTTTGTTTGTGGCATCTTTTGCTGAACAGGACATTTTAAAAGTTTCAGTGTGGACAAGTTTATTAACATCTTTTCTGGTTTGTGCTTTTTCCATTTTAGTTATTAAGTTCTTTCTTACCACACTACCCTCCTATATTTTCTTCATAAATTTTAATGCTTTGCTTACCCCACTTTCCACATGTAGGTCATCAATCTTTCTGGATTTTTAAATTAATTAATTAAGTTTTGGCCGCATTGGGTCTTCACTGTTGCGCACGGGCTTTCTCTAGTTGTGGCGAGCGGGGGCTACTATTCATTGCGGTGCGTAGGCTTCTCATTGTTGTGGCTTCTCTTGTTGCGCAGCACAGGCTCTAGGCGCGCGGGCTTCAGTAGTTGTGGCACGCGGGCTCAGTAGTTATGGCTCACGGGCTCTAGAGCACAGGCTCAGTAGTTGTGGCTCACGGGTTTAGTTGCTCCACGGCATGTGGGATCTCCCTGGACCAGGGCTCGAACCCATGTCCCCTGCATTGGCAGGCGGATTCTTAACCACTGTGCCACCAGGGGAGCTCCCTTTCTGTATTTTTGTTGTTGTTGTTGTCATTTGAGGTGGAGATCAAATTTTATTTTCCATATGAGTTACTAATTGCTCCAGCACCATTAATGTAAATGTCCATGATTTTCCCTTCCCTGTATAGCAAGTCTCTATGTATGGTTAAATCTGTTTTAGGACTTTCTATTATGTTCCCATGATCCTGTGCAAATACCACATTGGGTTGATTAATATGGCTTTATAATAACTTCTGATACCTGTTAGGACAAGACTCTCACAACTTTGTTCATCAGAACAGTGTTATCTGTTCTTGACTCTGCATTCTTCTATATAGATTTTAAGTTCAGCTTGACAATTTTCATGAAAAGGTCTTTTTGTAATTGGCTTGGAATTGCATCAAATGGGTACATTAATATGGAGAACAATTTAACCTTTATAATAGTGGGACTTCCCATCCATAAACATGATATATTCCTCTATGTATCCAAATCTTCTCATGTCCTTCAATAATGCTTTGCCATTTTTATACATAAAGGTTTTGAGATTTCTTGCTAGAATTATTCATAAACACCTTATAATTTGAGCTTCTTTTTGATTCTATTTGATAAAGTAGTACTTTAATTTTCAGTTTCTTAAGTTAGTTAATACTGAAGAAAGGGAATGTTTTTAATTTTTGTGTGTATATGTATTCAGCAAACTTGCTGAATTTTTTTTTAGTTTCAGTATTTTTGTCTGTAAATTTTATAGGATCTTTTAAATAATTATATCATTTTCAAATGAAGTACTTTTAGTCTCTTGTTCCATGTCTTCTCTCCCTCTGTCTCCCTTTCTCTTTCTCTCTCCCCCATTGGTGATCTTATTCCTTTATAGTAAGTCCTAATATCAGTTAGTAAATGGTGAATATTAAGAGTGATAGTGGATATCTTTTTAAAGATTAATTTTAATATGATTGCTTCTAAAACTTAACCATTCAGTATATCTGCAATAGTTTTTTTTTCCTAAATCAGATTTACTGAGATGTAATTTATATACAGTAAACTTCACTATTTAAGCATACACTTTTGGTAAGTGTATACAATGGTATAAACACCACCAAAATCAAATACAGAACATTTCCATCATCCAAAAAATTCTCTCATGACCTTTTTCTTTTTTAAAAAAATTATTTATTTAATTAATTTATTTTTTTTGCTGCACTGGGTCTTCGTTGCTGCCCGCGGGCTTTTTCTAGTTGCGGCGAGCAGGGGCTACTCTTCATTGCAATGTGCAGGCTTCTCATTGTGGTGGCGTCTCTTGCTGCGGAGCACGGGCTCTAGGCGCGTGGGCTTCAGTAGTTGTGGCACACAGGCTCAGTAGTTGTGGGGCATGGGCTCTAGAGCGCAGGCTCAGTAGTTGTGGTGCACGGGCTTAGTTGCTCCGCGGCATGTGGGATCTTCCCGGACCACAACTGAACCCGTGTCCCTTGCACTGGCAGGTGGATTCTTAACCACTGTGCCACCAGGGAAGTCCCTCTCATGACCTTTTGTAGTATATTCATTCTCCCTACTTCCAGCCCCTGGCAACAATGGCTCTGCTTTCTATCACTATAGACTAGTTTGTGGTTTCTAGAATTTTGTATAAATGTAATTATACTATCTGTACTCTTTAGTGTCTGGCTTTTTTTCACTCAACATAATTATTTTGAGATTCATGCATGTTGTTGCATTTCAATAACGCATTCCTTTTTATTTTTGAGTAGTATTCTATTGTACAGACATACCACAATCTGTTTATCCATTCACCTGTTGATAGACTTTTGAGTTGTTTCCAGGTTTAGGCTATTATGAATAAAGCCACCATTAACATTCATGTAAAAGTCTTTATATTGATATATGCTTTTATTTCATTCTCTTGAATAAATACCTAGGACTAAAATGGTTGGGTCATAGGGTAGATATATGTTTGATTTTTTTAAGAAACTGCCAGATTGTCTTCCAAAGTGACTATTGCAGTAGATATTCCAAACCAGTAGTTTATGAGAGTTCCAGTTATTACAAATCCTTGCCAACACTAGATATAATCAATTTTTAATTTTAGATATTTTAATAGGAGTATGGTGGCATCTCACTGTGGTTTTAATTTGCATTTCTCTAATGACTAAAGACGTCGAATATCTTTTCCTGTGCTTATTAACCACCTGTATATCTTCTTTGGTAAAGTGGCTGTCCAAATCATGCCCATTTTAATCTTATTTTTAAATTATTGAGTTTTGAAAGTTCTTTACATGTTCTGGTCACAAGTCCTTTATCAGATATAAGTTCTTCAAACATTTTCTACCGGCCTGTGGCTTGTCTTCATTTTTCAAAAGTGTCTTTCAAAGAGTAGAATTTTAAAAATTTTGATGAAGTTCAATGTATCACTTTTTTCCTTTGTGGTTCATGCTTTTGGTGCTCTATCTAGAAATCTTTTTTTAATCTGAGTTTTTGTATATGGTATGAAGTAAGGACTGAGGAGGGTTTTTTGCATGTGGATGTCTAATTTTTCTAGCACTATTTGTTGAAAAGATTATCTTTGCTCCAGTGAATGGCTTCAGCACCTTTGTTGAAAATCAAATTGAGGTCATATGTGTAGATCTATTTTTGGAATCTCTATTATGTTCCATTGATCTATACATCTTTCCAATACAGTATTGTCTTAATTACTGCACCTGTATATTAAGTCTTGAAATCAGGTAGTAAGAGTCTTCCAATTGTGTTCCTTTTTTCAAAAGTATTTTGTCTATTCCTGATCTTCTGGTTTTCTACATAAATATTAGAAACAGCCTATCGATTTCTAGGGGAAAAAAAAGTTGCTGAGATTAAGATTGCGTTCAATCTATGGACCAATTTGAGAACTGACATTTTATCATATGAAGTCTTCCAGCCCATGATCATGATATATTTCTCCATGTAGTTATATTTTCTTTAATTTCTCTCAGCAGTGCTCTGTAATTTTCAGCATATACATCTTACACATATTTTCTTAGACTTAGCCCTGAATATTTCATAATTTCTGATACTACTGTTTTTATATTTCATTTTCCAATTGTTGACTGCTGTATATAGAAATGCATTTGATTTTTATATATTGACCTTGTATCATGAGAACTTACTAAACTTAATTATTAGTTTTGGGAGCTTTTTTGAAGATTCTTTGGAATTTTCTATAAAGATTATTATGCCATCTGTGAATAAAGGCAAATTTAGTCCTTCCTCTCTAATCTGTATGCATGTACTCTATTATTCTTACCTCTTGCACTGACTAGTACCTCCTGTACAATGTTGAAGGAAAATCTTATCCTGCTACAGATCTTAAGAGGACAGCATTGTTTTTCAGCATTAAGAATAGGGTTAGCTGTAACTTTTAGTTGAGCCCTTTATTAGTTTGAAGAAATTCCCTTTTATTCCTAACTTGTTGAGCTTTTTTTAAAAAAATCATGAATGAGGTGAATTTCATTAAATACTTTTTCTTCATGTATTGAGATAATTTTTTGGGTAGGAGATCTGTTTTACATGGTGATTGCCAGTTTTGACAGATAATCTATCAGGTTCAGGACGTTCCTGGAAATCCTCTTCTAATTTTTTTTTTTTTTTTTTTTCCTGTACGCGGGCCTCTCACTGTTGTGGCCTCTCCCGTTGCGGGGCACAGGCTCCGGACGCGCAGGCTCAGCGGCCATGGCTCACGGGCCCAGCCGCTCCGCGGCACGTGGGATCTTCCTGCACCGGGGCACGAACCCGTGTCCCCTACATCGGCAGGCGGACTCTCAACCACTGCGCCACCAGGGAAGCCCCTCCTCTTCTAATTTTTAAAAAATTGAATGGGTTTTATTTTTGTTTAATGTTTTTCCTGCATTTATTAATTTATTTATTTAAACATCTTTATTGGAGTATAATTGCTTTACAATGGTGTGTTAGTTTCTGCTTTATAACAAAATGAATCAGCTATACATATACATATATCCCCATATCTCCTCCCTCTTGCGTCTGCCTCCCACCCTCTCTATCCCACCCCTCTAATTGGTCACAAAGCACTGAGCTGATCGTCCTGTGCTATGAGGCTGCTTCCCTCTAGCTATCTATTTTACATTTGGTAGTGTATATATGTCCATGCCGGTCTTTCACTTCACTCCCAGTTTACCCTTCCTCCTCCCAGTGTCCTCAAGTCCATTCTCTATGTTTGCGTCTTTATTCCTGTCCTGCCCCTAGGTTCCTCAGAGCTTTTTTTTTTTTTTTTTTTTTTTTTTTTTAGATTCCATATATATGTGTTAGCATATGGTATTTGTTTTTCTCTTTCTGACTTACTTCACTCTGTATGACAGACTCCAGGTCCATCCACCTCACTACAAATAACTCAATTTCGTTTCCTTTTATGGCTGAGTAATATTCCATTGTATATATGCCACATCTTCTTTATCCAGTCATCTGTCAATGGACACTTAGGTTGCTTCCATGTCCTGGCTATTGTAAATAGAGCTGCGATGAACATTGTGGTACATGACTTTTTAAAAAATTGTTAATTAATTAATTAATTAATTATTTTTGGCTGTGTTGGGTCTTCATTTCTGTGCGAGGGCTTTCTTTAGTTGCAGCTAGCGGGGGCCACTCTTCATCATGGTGTGCGGGCCTCTCACTGTCGTGGCCTCTCTTGTTGCGCAGCACAAGCTCCAGACGTGCAGGCTCAGTAGTTGTGGCTCACGGGCCTAGTTGCTCTGTGGCATGTGGGATCTTCCCAGACCAGGGCTCAAACCCGTGTCCCCTGCATTGGCAGGCAGATTCTCAACCACTGCGCCACCAGGGAAGCCCCATGACTCTTTTTGAATTATGGTTTTCTCAAGGTATATGCCCAGTAGTGGGATTGCTGGGTGGTATGGTAGTTCTATTTTTAGTTTTTTAAGGACCCTCCATACTGTTCTCCATAGTGGCTGTATCAATTTACATTCCCACCAACAGTGCAGGAGGGTTCCCTTTTCTCCACACCCTCTCCAGCATTTATTGTTTGTAGATTTTCTGATCATGGCCATTATGACTGGTGTGAGGTGATACCTCATTGTAGTTTTGATTTGCATTTCTCTAATGATTAGTGATGTTGAGCATCTTTGAGAAAGAAAAAAGGAGCTGGAGGAATCAGGCTCCCAGACTTCAGACTATACTACAAGGCTACAGTAATCAAGACTGTATGGTACTGGCACAAAAACAGAAGTATAGATCAATGGAACAGGATAGAAAGCCCAAAGATAAACCCACGCACATATGGTCACCTTATCTTTGATAAAGGAGGCAAGAATATACAATGGAGAAAAGACAGCCTCTTCAATAAGTGGTGCTGGGAAAACTGGACAGCTACATGTAAAAGAATGAAATTAGAACACTCCCTAACACCATACACAAAAATAAACTCAAAATGGATTAAAGACCTAAATGTAAGGCCAGACACTATCAAACTCTTAGAGGAAAACATAGGCAGAACACTCTATGACATAAATCACAGCAAGATCCTTTTGGACCCACCTCCTAGAGAAATGGAAATAAAAACAAAAATAAACAAATGGGACCTAATGAAACTTAAAAGCTTTTGCATAGCAAAGGAAACCATAAACAAGATGAAAAAACAACCCTCAGAATGGGAGAAAATATTTGCAGATGAAGCAACTGACAAAGGATTAATCTCCAAAATTTACAAGCAGCTCATGCAGCTCAATATCAAAAAAACAAACAACCCAATCCTAAAATGGGCAGAAGACCTAAATAGACATTTCTCCTGCATGTATTTTGATGACTGTATGGCTTTTATCCTTTATTTGGTTTACATGATAAACACCACCACTGTATTTTCAAATATTATACAATCCTTGTATTCCTGGTATAAACTTTACTTTGCCTGTCTGAATTTGATTTGTTTTTGTTTTATTTAGGATTTGGATTCATATTCATAAATGCAATTGGACTAACAGTTTCTTTTCTTACACAGTCTTTTTCATTTATGTACCGAAATTATTCTAGCTTCATAAGATGAATTTAGTATACCTTAAATTTTGACTATTTTCTGGATAAGTTTGTATGAAATAGGAACTAACTGTCCTTAAATATTTGGTAAAACTGTCAGGGCTTGAAGTCTTTTATAGGGGAGTCCTTGATTACCAATTCAATTTCTTTAATGATTATTGGTTTATGCAAACTTTAATTGCTTCTTGAATCATTTTTTATAATTTGTATTTTCTAAAAAAAGTCCATTTCAAAATGTTTCCAAATTTACTGGCATAAAGTTATTCATAAGTGCTTTTAAAATTCTCTATATATCCATATGTTTGTTCTATTTTTATCCTTTTATTAATCTATGTTTTTTATATTGGTTTCTTGATTATTCTTGCTATAAGTTTTTCTGTTTTAGTATTTTTAAGACTATTTTTTAGTTTGTTGATCCTCTTATTATTTCTCTGTTTTTAATGTTATTAATTTCTGCTTTTATCTGTATTATATTATTTCCTTCTACTTTCTTTCAGTTTATTCTATTCTAGCTTCATGAGTGGAACACTTAAGTCATTTAGTTTCAATCTGTCTTGTTATTCACAAATCCATCTAAAGCCATACATTTCCATCTGACTACCATTTAGTTATAGTACATGAATTTTTAAAATATATTTATTTATTTATTTTATTTATTTGGCTGTGCTGGGCGGCATGCTGGATCTTTGTTGCAGCATGCAGGATCTTTAGTTGCGGCATGCAGGATCTTTAGTTGTGGCATGTGAACTCTTAGTTGCAGCATGTGGGATCTAGTTCTCTGACCAGGGATTCAACCCAGGCCCACTGCCTTGGGAGCCAGGAGTCTTAGCCACTGAATCACCAGAGAAGTCCCTATAGTACATGAATTTTAACATATGGTACTTTAATTTGCATTCATATTTAAATATTTTAAAATTTCCTTTGTAGTTTTGCTTTTAATCATCTCTTTTTATCCCTTCCCTTTCAGGTTATGTGTGTCTTTATATCTAAAGTGAGTCTCTTGTAGATAGCATATCACTGGATCTTGTTTTTTAATCCTTTCAGCCACTTTATACCTTTTGAGTGGGGAGTTTAATCCATTTACATTTAAAGGAATTATTGATAGATAAAATACTTTCCATTGCCATTTTGTTAATTGTTTTCTGTTTTGCACTCTATGACAGCCAACCAGCCAGCCTTCCGACATCTCTTATGCTCAGGCATATGACACCTATAATAGAATTCTCTGTTACCTTTCCCCATATCTTTCCACTTCAGCCTTGGAGGGGCTAAGGTAGCCCAGATTAAAGGAAGGGGAACAAGAGCAGAGGGGAATCATAAAAGAACAAAATATGAGACTACTCCCCCACTGCAAGTTCCTATGTCTTGGTTAGGTCTGAGCTGCAGAAGGGATAGCAGAGGGACAGAAGCTTTAAGTTGATGAGAGACTGAAGTTTCTATTTAGAGTAGACTAGGCTTTTTTACTACTGAAAATGAAGCATATCTATTAATATTTGAAAGTGACAAAAAGCTATGAGATCTATCTAGGAGAAAGCAGATCAGATAGAAGTCTGAAATGAATTAGTGAAAGGAAAACAAGACTATTTCTTGATTTCATTTTATTGAGTCCAGCATGTTCAATAAACCTGTTACATATTTATTGTGATTACTGATCTATCTGACCTCATTTCTGAGCAGTATTTTGTGTTTTCTATTTGCCTTGCTTTTCTCTCCTTATTTTCTGTGTACAATATTGATAAATTTTTCCTCATTCTCCTTTTTCCATTTTAGGTTTGAAAACTATAATATTAATTTATAAACAAAGTTTCTTAAGGTCTAAAATATCAAGTTCTTAGATGTGCTTCTCTTCCTCTTGTATAGGACATAGATCTTTTTTTTTTTTTTTTGCAGTACGCGGGCCTCTCACTGTTGTGGCCTCTCCCGTTGCGGAGCACAGGCTCCGGACGCGCAGGCTCAGCGGCCATGGCTCACGGGCCTAGCCGCTCCGCAGCATGTGGGATCTTCCCAGACCGGGGCACGAACCCGTGTCCCCTGCATTGGCAGGCGGACTCTCAACCACTGCACTACCAGGGAAGTCCTGGACATAGATCTTTTTGTACTTTAATTACCTATTAAACAATAACCATCCACCATCTTGTTATTATTGTCTATAATTTTGGATGAAGCTTTTTGAAACTAAAAAATTACTAAGTCTTTATATGATTGGCCATTAATAACATTTATCAATTTTTATGCTTGCTGTACTTTCGTATATCCCATGTTTCCCTCTGGGTTAACTTTGTTTTTTATATACTTGTATCTTTTTATGGTTGTGTAGTGAATGTCTGTACTTTTGCTCTCCTTTTTGAATGTTGAGACAGATGAGTATAAAATTCTAAATCGAACATTATTTCTCCCCAGCACCATTATATTCTAGCATTTATTGTTTCTGTTGAGAAGATTTCTGGAAGTCTAAACTGATTTTCCTTTTTAAGGTAATCTACCTTTTCTCTGTGGTAGCTTTTAAGATTCTTCTTTATCCTTTATGCTCTACAGATCCATTATAATGTGACTTGATGTGATTTTACACTTATTTATCCTGCTCTCTATTCAAGGTACATTTTAAAAAAAATTTTTACATTTATTTTTGGCTGTGTCGAGTCTTTGTTGCTGCATGCGGGCTTTCTCTAGTTGCGGTGAGCAGGGGCTACTCGTCATTGCAGTGCACTGGCTTCTCATTGCGGTGGCTTCTCTTGTTGCAGAGCACGGGCTCTAGGTGCGTGGGCTTCAATAGTTGCAGCGCGTGGGCCCTAGAGTGTGTGGGCTTCAGTAGTTGTGGCGCGCGGGCTCAGTAGTTGTGGCTCACAGGCTCTAGAGCGCAGGCTCAGTAGTTGTGGCAAGGGCTTAGCTGCTCTGTGGCATATGGATCTTCCCAGACCAGGGATTGAACCTGTGTCCCCTGCTTTGGCAGGCAGATTCTTAACCACTGCACCACCAGGGAAGTCCCTCAAGGTACATTTAAATGTGAAGGCCACTGATTTTTGAATTCTGGAAATTTACAAGTTATTACCTCTTCAAATATAGTTTTTTCCTTCTTTCCTCTTATTCATTTCCTGTCGATCTATTTTTAGATGTGGCTTGGAGCCTCTCAATATATCCTCTATATCTTAACTGTTTTTACCTATATGTTATTTCCTTGTTTTTCTGTGAATATCTCACCACTGTCCTCCATATCACTAATTATTTCTTTGAAGTATGTAACCTAGATTTTGCTCCACCTATTGAGTTGTTAAAATTTCCATCTATAGCTATTAATATGTTATTTTAGTTATAATGCAGAATAGATTTGTAAAAGATAATCATTCTAGGGTTTCTATTCTGAGTCTGAGGAGAAATGTATACTCCAGGATGCATGGATAGAGATAATTTCTTATAATGTATCAATTATCTGACAAGACATAGCTGAGTGGATATGTCATATCTTACCTAATAAAGTCCTCTACTGTTTATTCTTATGATATATTATAAGAATAATATACTTATAATGCTAAGAACTTTACTTATTCTTTTTCATTAATGGTCTGAGTTCACAGCTGACTAAGAAGATGAGGTATTTTGTGATTGTTTGAAAAGAACAGCAACAAAACAACTGTATTTTCAATGCAGGACGTTTGGAGTCAGTTTTCATAATTCAGTACATTAAGGAGGGCTGGATGATGAGTACATTTTAAGTATTTCAAATGCAAATATAAGACTTAAATAGTCACTCTGCTGAATTTCTTCCAAACAAATGACTTCAGAACTCATCCAAAACATATAATCCTTTTGTCTAAAAGGGAAAATGTATAGGAAATGCTGAGAGATCAGAAACAGAGATCTTTAATGGAGAATACATGGCATTGTAATATAGTAGGCAGTACGAAAGTCACAATGGTAAACTTCAAGTAAGTTTAAGTTAATGGTTATTTCACATCCGGTGATTAAATGAGGGTGTTTGAAATGGGATAGCTTATGATGAGCTCATGTAATGTATTAATTATTTTTCATCTGACTGATTATCTATGCAAATGTTTTCCTTTCCCCTGAAGAGTATACACACATCTATTAAAAGGGAGCAATAAGCCTTCTAATAAGCCTTCTAATTAATATAACATCTGTACTACCTCTTCAAATATAATATTCCATTACAGAAAGTATAAAATGGGTAATAAGAAAACAGAAATTTCCTCTGGATTCTTACAGACCATCAGAAGTTTTAGCATTTGACATTAATGATTAGCCATTCCTTTAAATAAAATCTCTTTTTGAATCCTGTTTCGATTCCTGTCTTCCTCTTGCCTCTTATTGTTTTCTTTAATCCTCAGCTCTACTCGGTTTGCTGTCTCTTTCATATTCTCATCCAAAGTATTAACCCGTTTTCAGGATTTCAAATATTGTCTCTTTCTGATAGTCAAAATCTACTTCTACAGCTCTGATACCATTTAAAATGTCCTTTCTTTATTTCCAACTGCCTACTAAACACTCATATTTGTCTATTCAATGCGGACTTCTAAATACTATGTTTAAAGTTTATTCCAAAGGAATGTTTATGGAAGACTTAACTATGCCTGGAGCACTGTTCTGAGTGCTGGGCCTATATAAATCATGAAGCATAAGGAGCTCAAAATTAATGGAGGAGAGAGACCCAGAAACGAATAGTTACAGATACAATGCAAAGAGGGCTGGGAAAAGAGAAATGAGCACAATGTGATCTGGTTAATCCCCTAAAATCTCCCCTCCCTACTTCTAATCATTGGAGCTCAAAACACTTTAGTAATCTTTTTTTTTTGTGTGGTACGCGGGCCTCTCACTGTTGTGGGCTCTCCCATTGCGGAGCACAGGCTCCGGACGTGCAGGCCCAGCGGCCATGGCTCACGGGCCCAGCCGCTCCACAGCATGTGGGATCTTTCCACACCGGGGCACGGACGCGTATCCCCTGCATCGGCAGGCGGAGTCTCAACCACTGCGCCACCAGGGAAGCCCTCACTTTAGTCATCTTTGACTCACTTTTCCTATATTCCGTATTGTGAAACTAGTTACCAAATCCCATTTGTGATCCTTTCTTCCAAAAATCTCATAGAAATCCCACCCTCTTTTATCCTCTACCCCTTGGTGTCCCCATTGCCACTACTCTGGTCTTGTCTTTTTAATTTCTCATGGATTGTTTCAATATTCCATTAACTAGACTCCCTCTCTAAATCTCTCCTGATACAATCTTTCCAGTATTGGAATGCACTTTCATCATTTCACTGTCTTGCTTAGTGAACCCAGGACTACCACGTAATAGCTATAAACCTTGCCCAAGTTGCTTAACTTCTCTGGACCTCTTTTTCTCATCTGTACAATGGATTATATCTCAAAGTTAAAAAAAAATATGTAAGTTTAAAAAAGAGTGCTTAGCACATAGTAAGTAAATAAATGCGGCTCACTAAATGTAGCTGCTATAATAATAATTGTTACTACTCATTCTCTCTAACTCCTATGACATTTTGCCTCTTACTAAATTCATAACATTTTTACTTTGTAGTTTTCTGTATACTTTCTCTCTCTCTCTATTTAACCACATGCTCCTTGAAGGCAGGGACTGAATCTTATTTGTCTTCAGGCATGACTTCTGAACCAATTTTTCCTTGGCCTATGATTTGTCACTCAACAGGGTTTAATGGACTCCTGTCTGATTCACAGTTGATGGGGACAAAAAGCCCCAGAGCTCAATTAAAATGATACTTGAAAGATACCTGATATCACTAAAATCTCTGGAATTATATATTACATGGCCCCCAAAGAATTAGCTATTTCAAAAATTATTACAAGGAGCATAATATATCACGTTATATCATATATCATTCACCATCAAAACGTCAGAAGTAGCTTTATTTTATATTACCGTATCTCTTGATGGTGATCTATCTGGAAAAGTAGGCCTTGCTGAACTTTAACACGGATGATAAAGCTCACATTCTAAGAAAATGTTTAAAATATGAATCAGAACCAGGGATGGTGTTGGAGAACTCCTCGGGAGAATGCAGTTAGGGAATCTTTGAGTCTTGACAGTTTGCAAACCCTTTCCTAGCACATAAATGATTTAACAGTAACACAAAGTGGCCAGAGTAAATTATTTCCATTTCTATCACTGCACAACCTATAATAAGTAACCAGGTAAGATGTTGAATGATTCTATTGTTATGATGTATGCTGATCTGATCTGAGTTTTTTTTTTTTCTTTTTTGTTTTGTTTTGATTTCCAGTGCCTCAGATCCTTGCCAAATCATTAAGCAAGTCACATCCAGCTGAAACTGGCTTGAACAGTCTCAACGCACCTTGCAAAGTCCAGTTCATCAAAACCCTTAGGGATCACACAAACAAGGGAAAAATGCCAAGGGGCCTCTCCTATTTGTCTTTCTGGCTATCTGTGCTCCATGGGAAGGAAAGAAAATAACATGAACAGTATTTAAATGCTCTGTTTTGACAGGTTATTAAGATTCCAATCACAGCCTGCCTACTACCCCTGATCAAGCCAAGCTCAGAAACATAGCAGAATATCTCTAAAGCAACTAGGCATACATATAAAATAAAACAGTGCTAGAAAAGGAGGAAGAGTGGAAAGATCAGGTCAACATGAATAATTTGGTAGAGTTGTGGGGTGTTTAAAGACACATGTTAGGGCTTCCCTGGTGGCGCAGTGGTTGAGACTCCGCCTGCCGATGCAGGGGACACAGGTTCGTGCCCTGGTCCGGAAAGATCCCACATGCCACGGAGCGGCTAAGCCCGTGAGCCATGGCTGCTGAGCCTACGCATCCAGAGCCTGTGCTCCGCAACGGGAGAGGCCACAACAGTGAGAGGCCCGCGTACCGTCAAAAAATTGAAAAAAAAGTTAAAGACACACGCTAGCATGGAAAGGTATATCAGTGTAGTTGACTGGCACACAATTTCCCACACAGAATTTAGATGCTGGTGGCTCAAGTGTTGTCAATCTCATTTTGTTCTACTACATAATCAATAGTTCCAATGGAGACATCCATGGGAGGCCAGGTTCTTATCCTCTGAAATTAGAGCCCACCCTCTGCATGAGATTTTCTACCACGGGGCCAGCTCTGATACTGGCAGTGGGGCACCAACTCTGAGTTCTCTGAGAGCCTTTATAAATATTCTTCTGATGACACAAATTTCACTGTGATGGGCAACAGGCTTGGGTCCTTGTTTCACACCCTTCTCCAAGGATGAATTGTAATAAAACATGAAGGCTTCTATGGTGAGGGACACTGGGGAATCACGGGTGCATATAGTACTAAGGAGATTTTGAGTATGGGAGACAGAACACTCTGACACTCTGAAACTATATAGACTGAATGATGTAAAAAATGACTACCTTTGGTATAGAGCAAGAATTGGCCAAACTACAGCCTATGTGCCAAATATGGCTTACTGTCAGTTTTTGTAAATGACGTTTTATGGAATATAGCCATGCCCACCCAATCATTTACATATTATCTATGGCTGTCAGAATTGTGTGGTTGCAATAGAGACTGTTTGGTCCCCAAGCTTAACCTACTGGCCATCTGTCTACAGAAACAGTTTGCCGACTCCTGATACAGAGTAACTGAGCAAAATTACTTAGGCTCAGTTCTCTGTAAATCATGTTTATTCTGGTGAGAAATAACATGCATGTAGATGAAAATCTGTCAGGTCTGAGAGAATAGGTCATGTAGCAACAACACCCTCCAGGAAGGCACTCATTGGTATGCCTGTTATGAGGAGAAGTATGTATTGTGGAAAGAGTATCAACTTTGAACCTGGATTTGACCCATATTTCTGGCATTTATTGGGCCTAATAAGCCTTGCCTTACAGGGTTATTGTCAGGATTAAATGCTATGGCCTATGTGACAACACTTAGTACTCACTAAACTGCTGTGTTTCTTCTGTCCAGTCTCTGTGTCTTCATGGTTGCTGGCACAGATCTGAACATATATAGGCATCTTACCTTGACACATTTTAAATAAGTAGTGGCACCTGCCTGGAATCACATCCTGACTCTCACTGGTGCTTTTCCTTTGGTTGATGAAGAGCCTCTAAATCCCTTAGGAATATACCATTGTGATGTCTTTGATAGTCTTCAAAACCTTTGCCTCCTTTATAGAACCTAGAAAACACAGAAAAGAACTCCAGATATTGATACAAAAGCGAAGTAGAAATTATTTGTTCCTTATTAAGTATGGGTTAAAATATCGATCCAGTACTCATAATGACAGGTTATTATCAGTGTTGTTCACATGATTAGATCAATATCTACCATCAAAAACACTTAAAATTACTACTTTGGTGTCAACATCACCCATAATGATCAAAGTATATTAGTCAATATTAATAACTGCAAATGAAGTCAACAATTGCAGACATTGTCCAAAGTAACTTGACGTACATTCAATAAAAAGTTTTGTTTGTTGAAAATATAAAAATATACCTTATATTGAAAACAGCCTACTAATATTAATGCTATATTATTATTAAACAATAATAGGAAATATTCATCAAGCATTTTCTGAATGCCAGGCACAGTAACAGACTGTACATGCATCATCTTATTTCATCCTCACAACAACCTTATGAGAAAGGTAAAATCATCATTCCCATTTTACAAGAAACTCAGACTTAGAGAAGTTAAAATGACAACTAAAATGTATTAAATAGTAATAGCACTTCACTGACAGTTTATGTAATTTTTAACTCAGAGCAAGAAGACCTTTAAAAAATATTTGGCATAACAGAAAAATATTTTTGCCCATCAGGCAACTGGATTATGCTTTATTACTTCTACCACCTTGGCACAGGTCCCTATTCAGTCTTCCTCTCTCTTCCCTGTTCTTACACTGCCATTTGTCTAACCCTCATTATCTCACACAAAGATAGAGTAAAGTCCCCAGACCCCCTTCATATCACTTCATGCATCACTACCAATCAGTTGTTCCACAGCAGACTTCCAACCTGTTATTCCCTGCCTAAAATTTCTGTGGATTTATACTTGGCTCCCTTGAACTTGGGCTCCCAATGGTTTAAACCTTTATTGCTCTGCGGAATCCTACCCTTCAAAATGCCCTATTCCGTGTTTCCTGCAAGCCCTTGTTTCTATTCTGCCAATATCTTAGCTAATCTCATTTCTTCCTCTATCATTTCTGCTTTTTAAAACTCCCTAATACCCAGTTTAAGTCACACGTTCCCTTGTTTCCCCAATTAGAAGTTTTGTATTTTTTATAAATTTCTTTGGTTTATGCTTCTCTTAGTTCACTAATATACAGATAATGGAAGCCAGAATATAATGCTTTACCTCCCCAATAAGTGGAAAGTTCTTCAAAGGTAGAGAATGCAACTTGTTCACTTAATATCTCCCACGCTGCTTAGCAAAGTGCCCTGAAAAAGAATTCAATAAATGTTTTAGAAATCAAACAGGGAAAAAGGCAAAACAAACCAAAAAAGTATGTTTTGAAAAAAACAATCTATCCAGAGGTCTTAAAATGCCTTTTCTCTAATCCTTTGAAATGACTTTTTATGTGCATGTGTATTCTGTTGAGTTCAAATTGCTTCTTGTAAGTTTTCTAGAAAGCCAATTAGGATAATAAGGAGAAAAAGATGGAAGATAGGGTGAATTCAAGAATAGTCTAAGAAATGGTGAGTGAAAGAAAGTTATAATACTGCCCCAATTCTAGAACAATGGGAACATGTTTATCATGAAGAAAAATTTCCATCAGGCAATAAGCTGGCCACACTTATGTTTTTTACCACACTTATTTTAAAGCAGACCCCAGGAAAACTCATACAGAAAAGCACCACTGTGCTGAGTTAGAGAACTCTGGAAGGAGAGAGGTGGGAATGTTATTTTAACTCAAGTGTCTTTGATTTTGTCATTTATGATTTTTAAAAGAAAACCCTGGTAAGTATAAATGGACTCAAATAAGTAAGTGTAAATGTTTGTGATTTGTACCTATTTTTACAAATAAAACATATCCGGCAATGGCAAATTTGGTGCCCAGTTATGAAAAATTTATTCAGAATATACCATTCCCAATTCCCAATTTAAAAATATTTCCCAATTCCAGGGAAAATATTATTTTAATTATTGTAACTAGTGAAGAAAAATCCATTGCTGGTAAGTCTACATCTTCATGTGGTATTGTAAAATCAGTAATTCACAGAAACAAAGTAAATGGGTATCCTGTAGTAAAGCATATATTAAATAATTCAAGTTGGGAAATTAATAATAGTAGTTTAATTTCTAATTGTGATTTTTTTCAATAAGTCCAAAGTATGTTACAATCTTGATGCCCAGCTCTTTACCATCATGGGAGCAGGTGTAAACATTTTCATGTGTACCCTGGATGTTGCATGGGGTTGAATCTACTGTAGTTGTACTTGTTCAGGGATGCCGATCTTCACAAACTTTCGGCAACTGTTATTAGGCATTACAACTTTAACTTTCTTATTTCATCTTTTTTTTAACATTTTATTTTATATTGGAGTATAGTTGATTAGCAATGTTGTGTTAGTTTCAGGTGTACAGCAAAGTGATTCAGTTATACATATACATGTATCTATTCTTTTTCAAATTCTTTTCCCATTTAGGTTGTTATATAGTATTGAGCAGTACAATTAGGACTTGCTTTCTTGGAAGTGACTCTAGGAAGTGCATTGTTGAATGGAAAGGGAGTCAATCAAGATACTTTCCCTTTCAGAAAAGTGGGGTCCAAGAGTTTGAAAGGATTTGGCAAGAGGTATAAGTGGAGTAGAAATTTCTCTTAAAAGGATTAAGTGGTTTTTCCTATATTAGTGTTAGAATATCCAACAGAACAAACATTCTACTTCCTGAAAAATTTCTAAACCACATGGAGCAAAAACTGAATTTTCAATCTAGTTTTTTTTATATGTAAACTATTTGTTGAGTGTCAGTTTTGTTGCTTTGGTCTTTTCTTTTGTGAATTAGAAGTTACTTAGACCATCCTGCAAGCAAGTGTTAAAACACTGTCTCTCCTCCCCAGGGAATGGAGATCAGGCAGTTTTGTTCCTGGAAATTTCTTTATTATCCTCAAGGAAGGGGAAACTAGTTGTATTGTAGAGATTTGGCTGTTCAAGGCTCTATTTCTGATGGTCTTTCTAACTGTCCCTCAAGGACTATTGTGAAAGAAAAGAAGAGAATAGAACCTTTGGAGAGAGGATAAAAGAGTGATATAGCGAGGAAGCAGTGGAGACTAAAATGAAGGAAGAAAGAGAAGCCATCCCAAAGACCCTTAACCAGGAGAATGATCTGAGGGTGGGCTACTGCCCAGGAGCTGCCAGGAAAAGACCATAGAAGGATCCCATAGTGGCACACTGCAACTGCCAGAACTCCCTTAGATCAGAATTTTGTCTTCGAATTGTCCAGTCTCCAGCCTGAACTTGCTGACAAGCCACCTAGCTACCTTGCAAGTGGGTCCAATGCCCCACTTGTGCTACAGTCTTTGTTCTGTCATAATTTGCCTACTTTATGAGGACTTCTCTCCACAGTAGCCCCCAGGACACTTTGGACACCCAGAAGGGCAGAGTCGGGGGAAATCCTTGGACTGAGGTATTAGAAATGAACATATTTAGGACTTCCCTGGTGGCACAGTGGTTAAGAATCCATCTGCCAATGCAGGGGACATGGGTTTGATCCCTGGTCTGGGAAGATCCCACATGCCGTGGAGCAACTAAGCCTGTGTACCACAACTACTGAACCTGCACTCTAGAGCCCACGAGCCACAACTACTGAGCCAGCACACCACAACTACTGAAGCCTGCATGCCCTAGAGCCCACGTGCCACAACTACTGAGCCCACACACTGCAACTACTGAAGTCCGCATGCTCTAGGGCATGCGTGATGCAACTACAGAGCCCGGGTGCTGTAACTACTGAAGCCCGCATGCCTAGAGCCTGTGCCCTGCAACAAGAGAAGCCACTGCAGTGAGAAGCCTGTGCACTGCAACAAAGAGTAGCCCTTGCTCGCCGCAGTTAGAGAAAGCCTGTGCACAGCAACGAAGACCCAATGCAGCCAAAAAAAGAAAGAAAAAGAAAAGGCTCATTTATTCCTTTAAAAAAAAAAAAAGGACCTATTCATTAACCTAGTATCCTTTTACTAAATATCATCAATCACCTAAAGAATGAAAAAATATATATAATTGAGTCAGCTAGATCAACAGATTAGTATAAAGAGCCCAAAGACAGACTGAAGCAGCTATGGGGACTCGGTGTTTGAAGGAAGTGACTTCACAAATCTTTGAGTGAATGAACAGATTTTTCAGTATATAGTTTTGGACAACTGCCTATCCATAGGAGGCTAAAAATAGATTCTTTACCTAAACATTCACACAAAATATTTTCCAGATGGACTGAAGAACTAAAGAGAAAAACAAACTCAAACTACTAGAGTTACTTCAAGGTAAGGAAGAATTTTAAAATAAGGTCAAACCAGAAAATTTGAAAATCCAAACTTCTACACCAAAAAAAAATCTAAAGTCACTAGGTCCATGACAGACTAGAAGATATCTCTACCATAAATAAAAAGATAAAGGCTTGGTACTAGAGTATGTATATAGATATAGAAATAAAAATAGATATAGATACAGATATAGGTATAGGAATAGGTATAGTTATAAGTATAGGTATAGGTATAGATCTCCTAAACATCAATGAGTGGGAAAAACAAGCTACCATTAGAAGAATGGCAAAAGGAATGGAGCATCAGCTCACAGAAGAGTAAACCTGCTTGGCTAATAAGTATATTCCAAAATATGCTTTCAGACTTATATGCTGAGAACTATAAAACATTAATAAAGGAAATTAAAGATGATTCAAAGAAATGGAAAGATATCCCATGCTGTTGGATAGGAAGAATTAATATTGTTAAAATGGCAATACCACCCAAAGCAATCTACAGATTTAATGTGATCCCTATCAAATTACCCATGACAGTTTTCACAGAACTAGAACAAATTATCCTAAAATTTATATGGAACCATAAAAGACCCAGAATTGCCAAAGCAATCCTAAGGAAAAAGAACAAAGCAGGAGGCATAACCCTCCCAGACTTCAGATAATACTACAATGCTACAGTAATCAAACCAATGTGGCATTGGCACAAAAACAGACATACAGATCAATGGAACAGAATAGACAGCCCAGAAATAAACCTACACACCTGTGGTCAATTAATCTTTGACAAAGGAGGCAAGACTATAAATGGGAAAAAGACAGTCTCTTCAGCAAGTGGTGCTGGGAAAGTTGGACAGCTGCATGTAAATCAGTGAAGTTAGAACACACCCTCACACCATGCACAAAAATAAACTTAAAATGGCTTAGAAACTTTAATATAAGACAAGACACCATAAAACTCCTAGAAGAGATGATAGGCAAAACATTCTTTGACATAAATTGTACCAATGTTTTCTTAAGTCAGTCTCCCCAGGTAATAGAAATTAAAACAAAAATAAACAAAAGGGACCTAATCAAATTTACAAGCTTTTGCACAGCAAAGGAAACCTTAAAAAAAATTAATGAAAAGACAACCTAGGGAATGGGAGAAAATATTTGCAAACAATGCAACCAATAAGGATTTAATTGCCAAAATATACAAACAGCTCATACAATTCAACAGCAAAAAGAAAAAAAACAAACAACCCAATCGAAAAATGGGCAGAAGACCTAAATAGACATTTCTCCAAAGAAGATGTACAATGGCCAATAGGCAAATGAAATGATGCTCAACGTCACTAATTATTAGAGAAATGCGGATCAAAACTACAATGAGGTACCACCTCACACCAGTCAGAATAGCCATCATTAAAAAAGTGTACAAATAACAAACGCTGCAGAGGGTGTGCAGAAAAGGGAACCCTCCTACACTGTTGGTGGGAATGTAAGTTGGTTCAGCCACTATGGAAAACAGTATGGAGGCTCCTCAGAAAACTAAAAATAGAATTATCTTATGATCCAGCAATTCTCCTGGGCATATATCCAAACAAAACTATAATTCAAAAAGATACATGCACCCATATGTTCATAGCAGCAGTATTCACAATAGCCAAGACATGGAAACAACCTGAATGTCCATTGACAGATAAATGGATAAAGAAGATATGGTATATATATACAATGGAATATCAGTCATATAAAAAACCAAATAATGCCATTTGCAACAACATGGATGCAACTAGAGATTATCATACTAAGTTAAGTCAGAAAGAGAAAGACAAATACCATATGATTATCCGTTATATGTGGAATCTAAAACGTGGCACAAATAAACCTATCTACAAAACAGAAACAGACTCACAGGCATAGAGAACACACTTGTGGTTGCCAAGCGGTGGGGTGGGGGGGGAAGAGGGGAGGGATGGACTAGGAATCTGGGGTTAATAGATGCAAACTATTACATATAGAATGGATAAACAACAAGTTCCTACTATATAGCACTGGGAACTATATTCAATATCCTGGGATAAACCATAATGGAAAAGAATATAAAACAGAAAGTATATATGTGTATAACTGAGTCACTTTGCTGTATAGCAGAAATTAACACAACATTGTAAATCAATTATACTTCAATAAAAAATAAATTAAAAAGAAGAAAATCTAGTTTATATCAAGCAGGTTTTATCAGAAAAACCAGCCGAACTAATGACCAAGATGGTCACAAAGGCACACACACACAAACACACACAACCGAAATATGGTTTCATTAGTAAAACAATAATGCAATACCATTTTCATCCATACTGTCAGAAATTTAAATGTCAGACAATACCAAGTGTTGGTAAGAATATGGGAACTTCACGCATCTCTGGTGGGATTGTAAATTGGTACGACCACTTCAGAATGCATATGGCAATACCTAATAAAATTTGGAAATGCACACCCCTATAACAAATTGTTCCGTTTCAGGATATATGAGAGAAACTTTCATATATGTGCAGAAGGAGCCTTATACACATATGTTCATTGAAGCATTGTAATGACTGTAGTATCAAACATTTGAAAATAACCCCAAAATCCATAAAAGGGGGAAATGATATGATGGAATTTTATATTGCAGTAAAAAGAATGAACTATCAAATAGGTAGGTCCAAAATACAATACTGAGTAGTAAAAAAAGCAAAATAATAGAGTATATTACATATATTTAAAAACATACGAGAAAATCTATGTATAGCTTATGGATTTGTGCATAGAAATGTATGTTAAGATATGATAAATGAATCTGAAGCACAGATTTAAAGCAAATTGTAGTAGTTGCCTCTAGACAGTGAGAAGAATAGATTTGGACAGAGGGATGGTGGTTATGGGGACTTTACCTTTATGATTAGCATTTAATTTTTTAATGTGTAATATAAGTGATTGAGATATTATTCTTTGCTCTTTTCTATATTTTGATATTTCTTATCCCAGAGTCTAATATGCTACTTTGAGAGAGGTTTGCATGTGTACAGGAAGAAGACACATGCAGTACAAAGTAAATGTAAAATGCTCTGCTACCAAAACTACTTTATGGCAAAATGTTTTTTTTAAGCTTTCTTTGGAGAACAGTTTTACTCATGTCATTCTGCTATGTGAATAGGAAAATAAAATTAAAGAGACTTTGTTCTGAAGTGGGGCCTTAGAGATCATTATAAAATAACCCTTTCATTTTACAGGTGAGAAAATGAAGGCCCAGAGACCTGCTGAAGGTCATGCAACTTGTTAGTAATGCAGTCAGGATGAGAACTCCTAGATCACACCGGAATGTGATATAAACTATCATCTTTATTCACCCTTCCTCCCCCACCTCCTCCCACACACCCTGATAGAATTCTACTCTACTATTATTCTTGTTAAAATTGGCTTGGTTTTAAATTTATTTATGTATGTCTATTTCCCTCACTAGAACATGAGCTTTTACTCATGGAAGTCCAGGACCACCTCTGATTTATCTTTGTAGTTTTGCACATAGTAGGTGATCTATAAATATGTGTTAAATATTCTACCTGAGTTATTATCTTCATGGTATTGCCAGCTTAATATGAAGGACAATATATTTAAGGGAATTAGGTTTGTTATAGGTTAGGTTTGTTATAACTTAGGTTTGTTATAACTCTAATAATATAGCAAAAGAAGTATTTAATATCGAATCTTCATTTTAGAGATTATTCAATTCAGGGAGCCATAACACCTCTGCCGTGTTTTTCGATATATACATTATAGGAAAGATGTGTCTCAAGCAGCTGAGCTTGCCTTATCACCCTGATGGTGTGTGACTCAATACAGCATAGGCAAGCTTTTCTTAGAGGAGTGACCATGAGTGACCCTCAGTTTTCCCCAGCATCATCTTAATCTTGTATTTCTCAACATCCAGCCCCTGCAGCTGATGCATGTTTAAAAGATTTTCACTCACACTGTTTTGCCAACGTGATAGATACTATTCACCAGCTGGGATTTTCATGTGTTCTGCAGCTTCCTACAGCTTTTCATTGGCTTGGGTCTCTCTGCTTCCCTCATATTAGTAGTGATTCTGGAATAGTAGAAAAGGGCTCAAATTCAAGCTTCACAGCAATTTAAATATCACTTTTTATAGTTTTCTCCCTCTCATTTCTACAGCATCCTGTCTACTAATATTAACACCACAGCTTGAGGCAGGTGCAGACCAATTTGCCTTTATGGATTCTTTGACCCCTAAAAGTTCTTTCTCTGTTTCTGAGTCCTTCCAACATGAGCCTGGCATTTGCCCCACAAGCCTGTATCTACTTGTTCCCTATACAAAGGCAAGAAAGAAGAACTAAGGCAACCTATTCCTTTTCCCTTATATCAAATAGACTGTACACATTATAAATGTACACGGATCCCTGCATTTTTTTAGTAGTTCAAGTAGGAAATCTACATGTTTAGAGGACACGTGAAGTAGCAGATCAGATTTTTTATTGAATGACAACATCAGGCTCATGGAATGAACTTGATACAAACTTATTGAAATCACTGTGGTTGACATATATGAAAAAACTTGGATTCCTAGTGAGGTCTTTATGGAATCAAAGTTATGTTTTTAACATTGTATAAATATTAATTTTATTGAGGAGATGACCAGAAAATAGTGCTTATTTCCTACTGAAATCAGAGAAAACCGTTAGAAAAGCATTTTGTATTGAATACCTTCCTTTATCTTCTCAGCACCAAATGAATGACTAATTAAATGTTATATGAAAACGTCATAGCAGATGGTCCTTCCCATTAATAAGCATGTAATGAAATAATAAACATGCTGAAGAGAAAGACATGAGAGACTGCATATCAGTTGTGAAGTGAGTAATTTATCTCAGAACTCAGAGGGCAAGCAACGGGAAAGCTGTCATGAGATTGAACATTGAATCTCCTCCTCTTTCCCTATCCTGCTTGTCACCTATAATTTCCTCAGATGATCTATTCAAATTACTGATTCTTCATTGTGAAGTGTCCCAGAAAAATACTCTACAATCCACACAGATGAATCTAAAAAGGGTAATCTCATTTTTTAATATGTAAGCAAAAGTTATAAGGACAGCTACATGTAAAAGAATGAAATGAGAACATTCTCTAACACCATATACAAAAATAAACTCAAAATGGATTAAATACCTAAATGTAAGACTGGATACTATAGAACTCCTAGAGGAAAACTTAGGCAGAACACTCTTTGCCATAAATTGCAGCAATATTTTTTGGATCTGTCTCCTAAAGTAAAGGAAATAAAAGCAAAAATAAACAAATGGGACCTAATTAAACTTAAACACTTTGGCACAGCAAAGGAAACCATCGACAGAACAAAAAGACAACCTACTGAATGGGAGAAAATATTTGCAAATGATATGACTGACAAAGGATGAATATCCAATGTATATAAACAGCTCATACAACTCAACATCAAAAAAACAATCTGAACATAAAATGGGTAAAAGAACTGAATAGACATATTTCCAAAGAGGACATGCAGATGGCACACGAAAAGATGTTCAACACCACTAATCATCAGGAAAATGCGAATCAAAACCACAATGAGATACCACCCCACACCTGTCAGAATGGTTATCATAAAAAAGAACATAAATAACAAATGTTGGCGAGGATGTGGAGAAAAGGAAACCCTTGTACCATGTTGGTTGGTGGAAATGTAAATTGGTGCAGTCGCTGTGGAAAACAGTATGGAATTTTCTCAAAAAACTAAAAATGGAACTACCATGTAACCCAGCAATTCCACTCCTGTGTATATCACCCCCAGAAAGAAAAACACTAATTTGAAGAGATACATGCACCCCAATGTTCATAGCAGCATTATTTACAATTGCCAAGATAAGGAAGCAACCTAAATGTCCATCGACAGAGGAATGGATATAGATGATGTAGTACATACATACAACAGAATACTACTCAACCGTAAAAAAGAATGAAATTTCGCCATTTGCAGCCACATGGATGAACGTGGAGGGCATTACGTGAAGTGAAATAAGTCAGAGAAGGACAAGTACTGTATGATATCACTTATATGGGTAATCTAAAAAATACAACAAACTAGTGAGCATAACAACAACAAAAAGCAGTCTCACAGATACAGAGAACAAACTAGTGGTTACCAGTGGGAAGAGGGAAGAGGGGAGGGGCAATATAGTGGTAGGAGAGTAAGAGGTACAAACTGTTAGGTATAAAATAAGCTACATGGATATACTGTAAAACACGGGATGGGGAATATAGCCAATATTTTATAATAACTATAAATGGAGTATAACCTTTAAAAATTGTGAATCACTATACTGTACACCTGCAACTTACATAATATTGTACAGCAAGTATATTTCAATAAAAAAGACACATGTGGGCTTCCCTGGTGGCGCATTTTTAAATTAAAAAAGTTAAAAGGGTAATCTCAGTTTTTAATACAAAAGCAAAAGTTATAAGGGAGTAACAAATGGAATCTAGCAATGCAATAATAATGCACTATGACCAAGAGGGTTTATTTCAGGAATAAAAGTATTTTAATATCAGAAAATCTATCAACGTAATTCATTGTCACCAAATCCAAAAGGAAAAACAAAATTACTATATCAGTATGTAGATGTTGAAAGACTTAATACAATTCAACAGTCAGTCCTAATAAGTCATAAGCAGAAGGAATCTACTTAAGTATGATAAAGTTGGTTTTCCAGAAACCAAAAGAAAATATCATTTTAAAATAACAGAACTCTAAATCCATTTAAATTAAAATTAGGAACTATTTAGAAAGGTCCATTGACAGTAATTCTTATTTTAACATTGTCTTGGAGATTCTAGTGACTGCAAGGAGGCAGGAAAATAAGTAATATGCATAAGCATTGGGAAAAAACCCCACTAAGACAGGTGTGCTAGATTGTTCTAATATTAACAAGATTACAAAGGGGACTATGTTTTTCAGAAGCCTTTCCCTTTGTGGTTTCGTGCAAGAGTTGGCCAAAATCTAAAGTCACATGAGACTTGGAATGTGGAAGTGGAGTAGTAGCCACTATTTCTTAAGTTCTTTTCAGTCAGATATGATGAAGGACAGATGCAGAGGTGCCCAGTGAATTCCAGTTTGTCATTGTTTTCCTCTACTCCATGTTCAAATCTACCTTCTGGCTGCTAGACCCACTGACCAAAAGTAGCCCCAGGCCCTCCAACAGATGCTTGACTGAAGACTCCAGAAGTGGGAGCCATGCAGAGGTGCAGATTTCCAGAAACTTTTCTGCCACTTTGCTTTCATGTTTCCTCTCTGGCACCTGGATATGTCTAGCTTTCCAGATTTCCATTAACACAGCCTTTAAAAAGGCTGGGTAGTGAGTTTTCTCTAATTCTCCAACTTCCTTTTTTAGATCTTTATTACCTAACATCTCCCACAATTATGTAAGGTCTTGTTCCTATAATTAACCCCCTTTTCATGATACTAGCTTTTCTGCTTCTCTGACTAAATTCTGACTGATAGAATTAATAAAATAATCTGTTAAGGGGGCTGGATACAAGATAAATGCTAAAAACAAGTATTTTCTGTATTTTAGCAATATAGACCTAGGAATAAAAATATAAAAATAATAGTATTTTGTTCACAACACTGAAAAAAGTATAAAGCAACCAGGAATAAAATTACTAGAAAGGCACAGCATTATATGAAGAACACTATACCATCTTACTGAAGGGTATGAAACAAGATTTAAGCAATTGGAAAAACATTTCATGTTCTTGGGTAGGAAAAATAGGTGATAAAGTGGTGATTCTCCCAAATTAATATAAAAGAAAGTATACCTCCAATTAGGATCCTAAGAGAATTTAAAAAAATAGCTCCTATTATTTTAAAATTCATATGTAAGAATAAATATTCTACAATAATTAAGATGAAAAAGAACAGTGTATGTGTGTGGGGTTCTTTACTGTATATAAGAACATATTGTACAGCTTTTGTAATCAAATCAATATGGTATCAGCATGAGAATAGATAAGTTGACAGAATAGAAAATCCTGAAATAGATCATAATATATATGAGAATTTAACATATGAAAAATTTGTAGCTCAATTTGGTGGGGGAACTATATTTTATATAAGCAATAGTGTTTATTAATTCATATATAGATCTAAGAGCATGAAAAAAAATTCAGAAGGATACATAAAGTTGTTATGCAAGTTGTCTAGTGGGTGGATGTGGGACTTAAGGCAGGAGTTGGTGAGAAGAAAGAGACAAAAAGAAAGATAATAAATCAACATGCAAACTTAAAATGTATGATTTCCAGATTCATGTTCTAGAATCATATTTCTAGAATCAGGTTCTTAGAGTGAAAAAAATTTATATTTTAGTGTGATTGTGTGTAAATATATATGGAGAAATGTATGGGAGTGGAGGAAGAGAAGTAACGACGTGTAAGAATCTCTATGGCCTATCAGTGAAGAAAGCAAGTTAAAGATCAATGTGTATAATTTGATTCTATTTAGATAAAAACAGACACACTGTATTAAAGTTTGATCAGAGAAGGAGAACTTCTAGGTGTCGTATAGAATGAGGAATTTATCACAGGGATTTGACCTCATGCGAGGTCAAGGTTGGAGCTGGTTAAGCAGTTTATATATGACTTGCTTCTGTGTCCAGTGTTGGGTCTGAAGTCTTCACGATAGGCAGTTGGAAGGGAAAGATGGGCACGTAGTCGCATGCCATTCCAAGGATAAATTGGAACCTAGGAGGACAAACTGAAACTCAAGTGGCTCTTTCACTTCCTTCAAACCTCCAACTTTGATGACATGGGTGACCTGCTGGAGAAATGATGCCCTTAGTCATGGAGTGGAACATACAGGTGACCTAAGAGCAGGAGAAGCTTAAGGAGGAGATCCTGTGGGAGCTGCAGAATCTGTGGGCTCAGCTGCTACCTGATGCCAACAAGGTGAGAGACCAGATCCACAAAAAATTTGTATAAACTGCTACAGTATCTGACTCTATACCAACCTTCACAATCTAATCATTCCTGCTGCTTCATTTTTGCCTTTCATATCTCATGCAAATTTCTATGTAGCCAATCTTAGCTCAAAACCATACAGGGAAGGGAATTCATACATAAATAAGACACCTATGTAAGTATATGTATACCTTTATGTTGGTATAAATAAGGAAAAAGTCATGGAAAAATACACCCCAGATTTCATCAGGGAGATGGTAGTGGAGGGATATGGCCAGAAGCTAAATATAGTATGGTATATTTATGTAACACAATATGGTGCAGCTGTAATAAAGAATAAGATGTGTTTGTAGGTACACATATGAAAAGCTATCCTGATGGAAAAAAGCAAGTCAAGGAAAACTATCTAAAATATAATCTTATTTGTGGAAAAATAATCTACTATGTGTGGAGATATGGATATAGGCCACTATATCTGTACTAGCTGTGTGACCTTCGAGCAAATTATTTAATCTATCTACACCTTATTTTCTTCATTTGTAAAATGGACATAGTAATACTAATGATAGCATCTGGATTGTAGGTTATCGCGAAGATGAAATGAGACCCATAAAGTGCCTAGAATAGGGCTTAGCAAATAGCAAGTGCTCGATAATATTATTATTATTTTGGTTATTTCTATCATTATAAATACATCTCAATGGAAATCACTTTCCTCCTTCTCCTACCTTATCAACTCAATTCTATCCTGTCAAATCAAGGAGAAAAGGAGGAAGAGAAGGGGATCTGATTTAAACAGAGCTGCCCCAGAAGGTTGTCACTGGCCCATGGGTCAGTGAGTTGTAACCCTGCGTAGTCATTAAAAGGATGTCGATGGCGAAAAGACGCAAGGTCAAGCAATGCTTATCCAGAAAAAAGCCTGGGATTCAGACAGGCAGTTCTGGCTGTGTGAGTGTGTCTGTGTGTGCACGCATGGGTGTGTGTATTTGTTCTCATGTGTTAGCACACACATACTTGTGTATAAGCTGGAAAGAACCAATAAAACAACTGAGGATAATTGCACTAAGGAAACATTTAAAAATTCCTGCAAAGGTGAGTCAGAGTGCTATATATTATATTTTCTGATCCACACATGAGAGTTAAAAGACGGGACAGCCAGCATACTCATTTATGCACCCTGAGCCCTGCAATTTATTTCACTGTATTTGATGTTAGCAGGGAAGCATTTCTTTATGTAAAATTACTCAGAATACAGCACAAAGAACTATTCTGTAGGTATGAAATGTGTCTAAATAAAAAAAAAAAAAAGAAAAAACAAAACCCGCTTCTGCACTTTTGACACATCATGACCACAGTAAAGGAAAAATGAAGGCTCTTTTGTTTCTAGGTGCTGCTGGAGGAAATGAAACAATGGGGCATGAACACAGTTCTCAACCTTTTTTTTCTATGGGGGCACCCGTGGCTGACTAACATTGCCTAGCACAATGCTCTTCTAAACGCGATTCCCAGCACACTGGTCATTACTTCATCTCATTCACTGCCACCCAAGAGAGCATTTCAGGATACAAATGAGTAAGACTGACATTGAAAGAGAGTAACCTTGGAGACATTCTATTTTTTAATTAAAAATGTAATACATGAATATATTCTCATTGTAAAAGACTAAGCAATATGGAAATATATAGGATATACTCCTGTACCAGCTCTCCCACACCCAAACTTCTCTCCACAGAGAGAAGCTAATAAATTATTAATAATTTTGGTGCGTATCCTTTATATATTAAATTTGCATTTATATGTTCATATGTATGCATGTGTTTATCTGTATCTTTATATCTATATATCCACACATACTGGATTATTTTTCCATAAATGAGATTATACTTTAGCAATTTTTTTGATTTGTTTTCCACATAACATCATAACACTGGAATATCTTTATGTATGGGTACAGACCCATCTTGTTCTTTATAACAGCTGCACTGTATTGTGTTGCATAAATATCCAACATTTTATTTAACCTCTTTCCAATGGTGGCTACTTGTGTTGTTTCTTTTTTATTATTAAAAACAATGTTGCACTGAATGTACATGCTCATCCTTGTGCATGTTTCTTTGTGAACAAATGTATTTATTAAGAACAGATATGTAGAAGTGGATTGCTAGGTCAGAGAGTACCCATATTTTAGTATTTAATTAAGTGCAAAATATTCCAAAAATCTGCACAAATTTACACTCTCTCCACTGGCAGTATTTTTTCTGTCATTCAAAAAAGATTTGCACAGTGGCTACTTACTTACCTCCCTACTTACCTATCTATCTATCTCCCAGCTACCCACCCACCACCTATCTAACACGTGGAGGAAAATGAAGCAGGTCAAAAGTTACTAGGAGTGAAACGGACAGGGTGCATATTTAAGTTAGGTGGTACAGGTACCTTGCTAAAAAAGGTGATCTCTGAGAAAAGCGTGAAGAAAGAACTGGAGCAAGCCACACATATACCTGAGGGAAAAGGATCAAGGTAGAGGGAACAGCAAGTAAAAGTAACTGAAGAGGACAGAAAGCTGGTGTGTACTAAGAGAAACGAGGAGGCCAGTATGGCAGGACTGTAGTGAGAAAGGGGGAAAGTAGAAGAGAGAGGTAATGAAGGTACAAGAGTGTCCATCTCCCCAGCCTCTTTTTAACAGCAAGGAACATTCATCTTTAAAGTGCTGGCCAATCTACTGGCAAATCTCACTCTTTTCAAATTGCATTCTGCCTGATTACTAATGAGATGGGGAATCTTTTCACGTGTATGTTGGCTGTTTTTGTTCTTATTCTACATTTGTATTTTCATATCTTTTTCTCACATTTGATTGGATTTTTTCTTATTGATTTTTATACATTCTGATTATTTATTAAGCCTTTTTCAATTATACGTCTTGCAAATATGTTCTCCCAATTTGCCTCAATTTTTATGAAACCCAACCTGTATATTTTATTTATGAATTCTTTATATTGTTTTTAGTTTAAGGGGACCCTCCTTATCATAAAATAAATATTTTCCTATATTTTCTTCTGATGGTTTTATAAATTTGTTGTTCATTATGTTTAGCTCTTTAATCCATTTGGGATTTACATTTGTGAATGTCACAGTTAAGGTATAATCATATATATAATATATGCATATATATTATTTTTTCTCCCTTTTCTGATTTGAAATACAAAATTTATTATATTAAAAGTTCATATATATTAATCTGTTTCTAGACTGCCTATTCAGTTCTGTCTTCTATTTACCTGTCAATACCACACTGTTTCAATTATTAAAGCTTTGTAGTGTATTTAGATACTTGATATGGATCACTTATCTTCATTGTCTTTTGAAAACTATTCCTGGAGATTCTATTTCAGATGAATCTGAGAATTAGCTTAGCAAGGTCCATTTTATTGGGATTTAATTTAAATGTATAGATTAACTTGAGGAGAACTAACGTTGGTAAATTATTGAGTGTTCTCATTTAGAGAATAGATCTTTCCATTTGTTTAGATTTCCTTTCATGATTTTCAGTACATTTTTACAGTTTTGTTCCACATAGATCTTGCATATTTCTTGTTAAGTTTATTCTTAGGCTTTTTTTCCTTTGTGTTTCTGGTTATGAAGGAGTGTATTACATTTTATTTTCTAATATCTTGATTTAATATTATTAGATAAATTCAGAAAAAAAACCAAATTCTGAAGTAAATAGAGGTATAATGGTAGCTTTACACTGATTGTAGTCATTTAATAATTTATTGCTAGCAATAGAGCATCTGAATTGATTCCCTCATCAGAACAATCTCTGGGATATGACAAATCAAAGAGACTACCTTTAGCTTTTGCTTTGGGACATTTATTTACTCAGGGAGGAGGCAATTAGGCCAAGCCCTGAGGCTCATATATGTTCAATCACTCTGGAATCTGAGAACAAAGCAATGGGGCTTCTTCTTTCCATATTCACCCCTGCTGCTTTATTTTGACCTCCTTTTGTTTCAAGTCTTTGCTTTATACAACTAAAGTTTTAAAATTATGCACATAGAAAAGCACATAAAATAATATAACCTTAATTTAATAGCTGAGTCATTTAATATGACCCAAGTTTAATAGCTATTTGTTTGCCATATTTGGTTCAGGACTTTTTTGCTTTTGTTCTTATTAATTTTAAGGAAATAAAATATTACAAACACAGCTAAAGCACCAACCCTTTCCCTTCCCATTCACTCTGATGTTGGTGTGTTTCACCCTTAAGAACATTTAAAATATCTTTATGATTTTAATGTGCAGCTATAAGTTATATTTATTATCTGGTGTGTTTTTAACATTTACATAGTTGGTATCAAAACATGTGTAGCATTTTGTAACTTGATACTGTGGGCTTTTGAAATTCATCCTTGTTGACAAGGACAATTGCTCATGGTATTTTATTTATATCCATTGGTCAAACTTAGCTAATCCAGTCACATGGCTACACCTAGTAGCCAGGGAAATTGAGAAATGTGGTTTTTATTCCAGAAAACCACAACCCTGGCTAAAAATCTGGGTTACATTACTAAGGAAGATGAGGGGAACTGGTAGTAGGGCACAGCTACCCATCTCTGCCAAATATTTCAATTACAATGTTTTATAATGTTTATTACAGATTTCTGATATATACCTTTATTGGATTAAGGTATTTGTTTTTATCTTTCTCAGCTTGCCAAAGGATTTTTAAAACTGCTTTTAATTAGGAATAGGTGTTAAACTGTTCTTTGGCATCTTTTAATATGATTATGTGATTTTCTACTTTAATTTGATAATGTAATGTATTAAATTAATGTTTCTTAATGTTAAACTATCCTTGCATTCCAGACATAGATTTTAATTATGTTATAAGATATAAGATTCAAAAACATGAATCTTATATCTGTTAGAAATATATTATTTTCTTTGAAAGCAGTGTAGACTTTTGGTATTTAGGATTTATATGTTCATAGTTAAACTGGCTTATTCTGTTATTATTTAATGTTATTTGTATGGATTTATAATCAAGATTATGCTAACCATATAGAGTTAGTGGGGAAGCTCTTCATCTTTTTATATTCTGGAAAAATTTTTTTAACCTAATAATTATCTGTTTAAATTTTAATATAATTTACCCATAATACCATTTGATCTGGGTTTTTTTTAAGGGATATATCTTTGACTACTTTTAAAATTTCTTCTATGACCTTATTCTATCTTTTGTTGAGCCAATTTTTGTTATATATTTTTTTCTAGAAAAATCAACCTTTTAATTTAGATTTCAAATATGTTAGCATTAATTCAAACCTACCTTTCTTTCACACTTGAAATTTTTTTCTGTGTCTATATTTATCTTACCTGTCTTCTGTGGTTTATTTTAGTCTCCTCTATTTTGTCTTGATCAGAATTGCCAGAGATTGTACAATTACGTTGGACTTTTAAAGAACCAGGAAATGGTTTTATTAAGTAGTCCTTTCAGTCTTTTTACTTACATTATTATTTTCTGCTTTTTAACTTTTTAATTTTCTCCATCCAAATTGTTTTTTTTTCTTCTTCTAATTTATTGTATTGTGTGCTTAGGTCATTATTTCAGGCATTGTTTATTGGCTACCCATTCCTAACCCCCTTATCCTTTCTACTTCCAACTGTAGAGGCTAAAATAGCTAGATACCCAATTTCCCAGATAGTCTTGGAGCTAGGTATGGCCATGTCCTCCAGATGTAAGAGGAAGTCTTCTACAGGCACATTGGGAAAGATTTTTTCCCACTGCTCACTAAAATGGAGAAATGCACACCAACTCTTTCTTTCCAACTAGTAGAAGGAAAAAGAGAGCACAGAGAAGGCACACCTGGTTTCTTAAAAGCCCCACCCTAGAAGTGGTATGCATCATGCCCACTCACATACCATTGGAGAGAACTTACTCATTTAATCATACTAACTGCGAGGGAGGCTGGGAAATGTGACTAGCCACATCACTTGCTATAACTCTATTATGATGTAAGAAAAGAACAGATCTGGAAAATAGATTAGCCATTACTTGCAACCTTTCACACATACAATGACAGAGAAGTTAAGAATATCAGTTACTCATGAAAGCACAAGCTTGGAAGTTGTTCTATAATCCTTAAGGGACCTATATGAAAAAAAATTGAGCTTTGAAAATATTCATCTAAATATTGGATGATGCCACCAGCATTCTTATCAGACAAAAGTACCAAAACCTGAGCTACAACAATCAGACTCAAGTAGCCATTGACAGTCTAAGCAGCCAACTTGAATCAATAATGCTATCTATATTTCCGTAAGGGAGGATAATCACACATACACACTGGCATAAAACTCAGTGGCTTCTCAATTCACTGTGAAATCATATAACTCAAACCAAATAGTTGCAGGTGGCTTTAATTAGCAGTGTCATAAAAGCAATTAGCACTGGTTTGTACCAACTGTATCCACTAGAACTAGCACAGAGTTAATGACAAGTGTATGCACAAGTAGTAATATTCTGTTATGCTTTCAGAAATATTAAAATAATAGAAAAAGGGATACTACTTCTTTCCTAGTCAATTTGTTTAATTTTTAAAATATAATATCTTATCTTTTCTTGTAGTTTGCTCTTGTGAGTTTAAAATAAGTGAAAAAATAAGTCTGCAAATCACTTTACTTGGTTACCTTTCTTCTAGCATAGATATATGTATCTTTTATAATCTTTTAATTTTATGTCAGGTTTATTAAAGCATAGCTTACATTCACTAAAATTCACCCTTTTAAGTTGTACAGTTCTATAAATTTATACAGTTGCATAGCTGCTACCAGAATCAAGGTATCAAATATTTCCACTACCCCTCCACCCCCCAAAAAGTTTTCTCATGTCCCTTGGTAATCCCCAAATACAACATTTTGGAAGTGAATCAAAATTCCACTTGATGTGTTTCACTTGGTAAGCCAGGTTTTTCATCTGGGAGAATGCCATGCAGACCTCAAATGTGAACAAGCCAACTAGCTTATTTTTTTCTTTCTCCCCTCTGAAATCCCACTTGTTTTTCCCAAGTGCCTCATTGGTTTAAATGATTTTAGCAGGGAATCACTGTTCATTTTTCTTTGCAAATATACTTTAAAAAAAAACTGTCAACATCAACATGTCAACATCATTGTCTTATTTTCTACATCCATCAGGTGCTTTAACATATATTACAGAAATAAACAAAAGAAGGTATATTCTTTGTTCCCAAGGAGTTTTCAGATTAAGAGAGAGAATAAGCATGGACATATTTATAATAAATAGAATATGGTCTATGATAACCAGGAGGTGTTTTTCTCCCCTGTCTATTTTATTATGGTTAGCCTGTGGGGAAAGGAAGGTGAGAGGAAGTGCATTAAGTGGAAGGACTGGCTGGATTCAGCAGAATGAAATAAATACAAGAAGATACAGAAGCACATGAAGAGGACAGAACAAGGATTTGGGTAGAGATGACATTACAGGAAAGATGACTGCCATGGTTTGTGCTAGCTGAAAGAAGCCTTGTATCAAGAAGCCCTTCATTTTGTAGATGAGGAAACAGGCCCAGAGAGGGGCAGTGATACATTGAAGGTCAACCAGAGAAGTTGTAGCAGAGCTAGGAGTAGAACTAGATCTCCTAATTCTGTTCTGATGTTCACTTTACTGCCCTGCATGGCTTATCCTGTTGCTTTCAGGAAGCAACCCGTAATTTTCCACTTACTCACATTTGCTTTTGAGCCCTTACATCCTACTCTAGCTTTACAAAAGAAATACATTAGCCATCACCTGGGGACATACCCAATGCCTCGGAGGTGCTACCCTCACAGTCTTTCTCAGATAATCCATCTCCACCTTTCTTTCCAAAACCCTCTTGGCAGAATTCAGGCCCCCTTCTTTGCTGGAGGGTTTAATAATGATTCACTGTAGGGCTAGCTTGAAACCTTGACTCTCTTGATATCATTTATGTGGGGAAAAAATGTTCCTAGTTCCAAATAATCAAACTAAACTTTCAACAAAAAGCCAAATACTTGGGGACTTTCTATAAATTTATCTGAATATGTAATTTTTTCTGTTCTTTAGAGGAATGACATATTCTGCTCAAATCTGAAACTATGACCTAATTTATATAAATTCAGCTTTTCTGTGTACAAACCTCCATAGGTTCTGGTGAAAACTTAACTCTTCCATTGCTACAGCAGTTGTGCCCACAATTCTACTCCAAATTCAACATAATGGAGCAAAGTGTCTCAACATCTGGAAAATGGGTAGAGTACATAAGAAAATAAAACTTACAGTGGAAAAGGCACTGGTGACAGTGTCTTGATGTTACAGTTCTTTGCTGAAATGTTTTTCAGGTGGCCTCTCTAAAAGAAAACGGGACACTTGGATACCAAGTTCAAGTCCACAAAGGAAATTCAAATTAGTTCTATATCAAATGTAGCACTTTCAAACATCATCTCATCAGAATATTCTGATATTTTCATCTGGTATTTTCATCAGAATATTCTATATTCAAAAATATTTTTGAAATGTATGTGCACAACACTGTGCTGTGGGGAAGTACAAAATAGACTAACAATAGAATGTAGCACATGGTATAGGGACATTTGGGACGCACAGGCTGTAATATTGTAGGAATTCAGAATCAAGAAATAGAACTGTATGGAACATAAAAGCCTTCAAGTAAGAAATGAAATTTAAGGATAGGTAGAATCTGTACACGTGGAGAGGAATAAGGAGCACAGCTGATGTTCAGTTGGATGTTCTGGAACAGCGGCACCGGCATCTATTCTGTATGACTGGTAATCCATTCTGAATGGTCGCTGTACTTGCCAAATTGGTCATTAGATATTCTGAAGATCACCCCAGCAGGCATTCCTGGATACCGCTGTGGAAGTGGCTGTTGGGAGGTCGGGGATCAGTTCAACTTTCCCAGGCCATCAAAAGGTAACCAACTGATCAGAAATAGAGATTTGTTTTAAATTGTTGCTGTGTTCAGTTAAATCTTATGTATGCTGTGCACACATTTCTTCTGAGATTATACAACTAATCTCTCAGTCAGATTGACATCAGTCTTAAACTTCATTATCATACAGCCATAGGTATCAAATTGACAAACACACTCAATGGGTATAAATGATTATTATTATTCTTTACTAGAACAAAAACTGTACTGTCTCTTATAACACTCAACCAATTTCAATCCCTTGTCAGGACAAACTTTAAAAGAATATCATCAAGAAAATTCAAAAAAAAAAAAAAAAAGAAAGAAAGAAAGAAAGAAAAATAGCAGAGCTGGTCGGTTTTGTCTAGCAGGTACTTCTGCTGTTTCACCTTTTGAGGTAAGTAGCCTCAGGGACATGGAACCAATTTTCAGCAGTGATTTGCTACGATATTGAATACACATCTCAATACCTTCATAGATAGAAAAGGAGGGTCTGATTCATCAACACTTCCCTTTTGGTCAGCAAACACTCAGGGAACAATTAGACTGTTTATAAAGCCTTGGTACCTAGAATAGCACAAAGTCAATTTAAAAAATATATTGAATATGTGAGCTTTTCCAAATTGTCATCAACTGTTATGACAAGCTATTAAAGAAGCTATTGTAGAGGACTGAAGGAGCAGCTGATTTCAAAACAGTAAATCAAGTCTTGGTCAAGAGCACTGATGAAAAGAGAACAGGATTCTTGCTGTGTTTATGAGTGGCTCAAGACAGCTTTAATACACATCAATCACAGGTAGGCAGTGTGCTCCGGTCTGTGCCCCCGACTCTCAGTGTGACCTTTTGTGAGTCACCAGACGGCTTTCAGGCTCAGTTACTCAGCTGAAAACAAAGCCGAAGAGCAGAAACCTCAATGAAAATGAAAAACAGGCACTGCATCGCTAATGAGATTTCCTGGGGAAATAAATTCCTCACCTCTATAACCCCCTCTCCGTGACACTCCCCACTCTAGACCACAACGTCCCACATTTTCAAGAGAAGGTGGACAAAGTGAAGTGTTTAAGGCATGTGGCTGTGCTACGCTCCCAGTTTCAGAAGGATTTATTGGGAAGAATTCACTGTGCTTACTTAAAATAGGAAAGCCATAAGGAAAGAAATGGTCACATTATCTTGCTGTAGAAATTAGAGCACTAACTTTGGGTTCAAAATCTCTCCATCGGCTATGGTTTGCTTAGAGATTTGGGAGGGCTGGCCAAGGAATCTCACCCTTTCAGTTGGTTCTAAACAGTCTATGGCTGTATAACCAGTACTGTGAAATATTTCTACTCCCTCTGGGCAAAATCACTCATTATTGTGAAACTTTCTGCTAAAATTGTAAGATTAGAGTTGCATGAACATGTAACACTATGACTGTGGATGAAACAAAGTTTAGAAGAGAATAGCCAGAACAGCAGCTTCTTAGGAGGGTAGTAAAGCAGGCTGAGGGGGGGCCTGGAGTTTGGAAATGCCATCAATGCTGTCAGCCTCCACAGCTTCATGGTGCAGTCGGCCACCTGCAGAAGAGGGAAGCTCAGACGGAAGACATGGCCGATGGAACTTATGGCCCTGGAGAATAAGGATGCACTTTCATTTTTAAGACTGTTGGTCCCTTGGTGTTGCAGTAACCATACACACACGTACACACAAACACACAAGTGTCTGTCTGGCACATATGTGTCTCCTTTCTGAAGCTAGTCCCCTTGGAAAGGTTACACATGACTGAACACTACTGAATCAGTCAGTCTATTTAGTGGCTTGTAAGAAAAGCTGACGGTATCACGGCTCCAAGGCAGGCTGCCACCTCAGAGCCTCAATTGTAACTAATGGGGGTTTAAAAGGGATATCAGAAAATATCATGCAGATAAAATACAGAGATAGGAGAAAAGACCATAACCTCAATCTGCAAAATGTAATAGCTTTGTCAAAATAAAAGCCAAAGCTAAACTCTCCTGCTGCTGTACACCCCCCAGCTCAAGGGAACTGTTCAAGCAGAGAAGCATTTTCCATTAGCACAAACTCCGAATGCAGCAGGGAGAAACTCAGCCATAATATCTGCACAACGGCCCTTCCATGCAAACACCATTCCAGTAATGGGAAATTTTAATGATGTAAAGCAGCAAGGTCACACAATATGTCCAGGAAGCCCTTGGAAAGACACTGTCTCGGCAGATATTAGAGACAAGAGCTCAGAATTGCCCTTGGTTCATTAGGTTTTGCCTGAGGGTTTTTTTCTTCCACTATTAACTGCAAACAAGGTGGAGGTTGTGTTACTCAGTTCCTTGTATGCAATGCAAAGAGGTGAAGGGCAGGATTTGTAAATATGGAAAGGCAGACAGCTTAGACGTGTTTTTACAATACTTGAAATATTCTCAGTCACCTTAAATATGAAAATTGCAAAAGCCTTATCAATGTTGCAGTGTTTTTTTTCATAGCAGAAGAACTTTTTATCTACTTGTGTATAGATAAAGGTACTATATGCACATAAATATACACACATGGGGTGGATTGATTCCCTCCCCTCCAACCAGCACCATCACATCTTCTTACAGTTTGCCTTCTTCTCCCAGCTTTATGACCCCATTGAGATCGCTCTTACTGTTTTCTTCCTTGTTACATTTTGATATTTCAAAGCATGGCCTGGATCTCACTCCCATCTCCCCACTCCACATTATTAATGAATTGGAAAGCAGACATCATTAGTTTTCGGAGACTATTCCTTTTAAAATTTACAGACCCCTTCATCTGAATCCCCAGAGACAGTCTGCTGTTCTCATCTTAGAATCTTATTAGCATCATACCTTCTGTATCTTGCCATGCAAACTGCATGGCTATGCACTTTCTAGCACTTGACCCTTTTGCGGACGGAATTAATTTACTCTTTGAAGATGCAGCAGCATGCTGTTGTGCTTGTTAGAGAAAGAAAAGCCAAGCAAGGAGATGGCAAAGCAAGCAAAGAAAATTCCTCATTTAAAAGCAAGCTCTTATAAGGAAATTTAGGTGGAGACTGGCCAGGAGAAACTAATAGCTAGTAAGTATTGATAGAAAGAGGCAAATTAGCTGATTAGCAGGGATCACTGAGAATTTCTGCATCCAAATACTAACAAGCATTGGAACAAGCTCCCTGGTATGGAGCAGATTACAGGAATTCGTTTATACTAGAATCTTTCATTCTTAGACATCTCTTTGGTTTAATATGACCCAGGTCAGCATTAGAAGACAAGCGAAGCAGCTAATTCTGATTTGGTCAGACAACTGATCTGTCTCCTGAAATCTTTCAGACTCACTTACTCAGCACTCACTGTGTGCCAGGTATTGTTCTAGATGCAGGAGATACCATAGTGAGTAGACTGACATCTCTTCATTGGATGAACTCACTTTCTACTGAAGGAGTAAAAAAACAGAAAGTAAACAGACAATTAAAAATGTAACTTCAGGACTTCCCTGGTGGCACAGTGGTTGAGAGTCTGCCTGCCAATGCAGGGGACGCAGGTTTGTGCCCTGGTCCAGGAGGATCCCACATGTCGTGGAGCGGCTGGGCCCGTGAACCATGGCCGCTGGGCCTGCGTGTCCGAGGCCTGTGCTCCGCGACGGGAGAGGCCACAGCAGTGAGAGGCCCGCGTACCGCAAAAGAAAAGAAAAAAAAAAGTAACTTCAGGTAGCTATAAGTGCTACGAAGGAAAATGAAGCCATCTAAAAGAATAGAGAGTGTTAAGGGGAATTATTTGAAACAGGGTGATCTATTACAGAGTTGACATTCAAGTTGGGAAATTAATGATGTAAAAGAGCAAGCCCTCTGAAGATCTTGGGGATGAGTGTTCCCGACAGAATGTAAAGGCCTTGAGACCAGAACAAGTCGGCATATTAAAATTTAAATACAGCTCATGTGGCTGCAGTGGAGTGACAGAGGAGAAAGTACTGGGACAAATAAGCAGTGGCCAGAAGTAGACTCTTAAAGGCCATGATAAGGAGCTTGAATTTTATCCTAACTATGATGGAAGCGATCAAAGGTCATATGTTTATGCTTTAAGGTGACTCCTGCTGTTTTGCAAAGAATAAATTCAAGGGTAGAGATAGGGGAGCAGAATGAAAGCAAGGAAACCAGATAGAAGGTTATCTTAGAAGTCTAAACAAGAAATTATTACGGTGTCTTGAACTTAAGGTGGTAATGGAGGTAGTGAGAGGTGGTGGGATTCAAGATATATTTTGAAGACAGAGCTATAGAACTTGTTGAGGAATTGGATGAAGAAGAGAATGGTGATGCCTTTAAACCGAGAGGCAGAAGAGTAAAGTGGAACAGATTGAAAACGAAATAAAAAGCTTCATTCTGGTCAGGTTAAATTTGAGATGACCATTAGATATCCAAGAACAGATAGTGTGGGGCCCATAGAAGAAATCTGGAGTTAAGAGTGATAAACATTTTGTAATTACAAATTTATAAATATCATTTCAAGCCATGTAACTGGATGAGATCATCACAGGATTAACTTTAGACAGAGAAAAGGCCCAAAGATGGCTTTGGGAAATTCCAAAAACCAGAGGTCAGGAAGAAGAAAAGGAGGTATCAAAGGAGACTGAAAAGGAGTAACCAGTGTTATAGGAGAAAAACCCAGAAAACATCACCAAAAACCAAAAACAACAACAAAAAATATATTTGAAAAAGGAGGGAGTAATTAATAATATAAAATGCCACCAGGAGTTTGAGAGAACTGAGAACTGAGAATTGGCTATTTGATGTGTCAAGATGGAAATCATTGCTCACCTTGACAAAAGAGTTTCAGTGGAGTGATAAGGACAAAAACGATTGAAGTGAGTTATGGACAAACGGGGTGTGAAAAATGCCGAGTAAGCAATATAGACAACTTTACTGATGAGTTTTCTCAGAAAGAAGAGCGAAGAAATGGAGTGGTAGTTGGAGGGTTATATTGGGATGAAGGAAGGTTTTAAGTCGGGGGCAACCATAGGATGTTTGTACACCATCAAGAACGATCCTACCAGAAAAGGAAGAGGATGATGTGTAAGAGAGAGTGTATAATTGCAGGAACCATGACTTTGACCAAAGAAGGGACGGGATTCAATCCTTAAGTCAAGGCTTTAGCCTTACACAGGAGCAAAGACAAGTCAGTCATTGTAATAGAAGGGAAGGTAGAGGTTATAGGTAGTAGGTTTGGTTATGGGAAGAACCAGTTCTCTTCTGATAGTTTCTAATTTCTCAATGAAATAAGACATGAAATTATCAACTAAGAGTATGTAATATAAAGGATGATTTGACATTTGTAGTGAAAAAATTTAAATGTGACCAGTCAGCATGACCATGTTTTCCCTAACCACATTTATCTATTTAGGTAAGGACTGAGACTAGGTGGTGTGATAGATTTACCAATATTGGGTTTACCAGCAAGTTAAATAAGGAAAAGAGGGGCAAGGCAGTATATAGCATAATGATTACAGTAATGGACCAAATATAATATTGATGATATGAGGATTGATTGTATGAGAAAAGTGAATATGAGGCTGAATCAACTGATGGGTGGGTACAATGGTTTGAAGAATTGTTGGCATATAGATACTGAAGTGTGAGTGAGCTGGAAAAGTTTTTTGAAGTGCAATTCTTAAATCTAGATTTTGGAAGTGGTATAGTGGGTATCTGAGAAAGGATAGAGGAAAATATTAGTGGAAGGAGGACATCTATCCCACTTCAAAGCCCTGAGGAAATGTGAAAGAAAGCAGCCACCACTTGAAAGGGAAGGAGGAGAAACAGAACCTTAAGGGATAACCAACTTATAGTTAGAGCAAGGAGGTGAAATGAACATTTTTGAGATGAGGTTAATAATAGAGGGCTTTTTTTTTTTTTCTGATGACAGACAAGTAGTTCCAAAAAATATAGTAGGAGGGTTTGATGGGAATAGAAAGGGATGGGGAAGTGGGTCAGGCTTGGGGAGGTAAAGAGCCACATAGGGATAAGCATACAGGTCATGATGATGACCTTATAGTTCCACTGTCCAATGCAGTTGCCACTAGCTATATGTGCCTGGTCAGAACTAAAATGTGCTGTAAATATAAAACACACACTGGATTTTGAAGACTCAATACCAAAAAAAAAAGAAAAAAAAAGAGAAGAATTTAAAATACATCATTAATATATTTATATTGATTAAATGTTAAAATAATATTTTGGACATATTGTGATAAAGAAAATATGTTATTGGGACTTCCCTGGTGGTCCAGTGATTGAGAATCCATCTTGCAATGTGGGGAATGCCGGTTTGATCCCTGCTCAGGGAACTAAGATCCCACATGCCACAGGGCAACTAGGCCTGTGAGCCGCAACTACTGAGCCTGCGCACCACAACTAGAGAGAAGCTTGCGCACTGCAACGAAGAGCCCACACACTGTAATGAAAGATCCCACATGCCACAATTAAGACCCAGTGCAGCCAATAAAAAGATGAATATTTTTAAAAAATTTAAAAAAAGAAAATATGTTATTAAAATTAATTTCACTTTTAAAAACACAAATGTGGCTACTAGAAAACTGTAAATTACATAAATAGCTCACACTATATTCTCGTTGGGCGATTCTGCTTTAAACACTTTCATTCCTGGTGGTGGCCTGAACAGGGACATTAGGCATGCTGGGATTAGATCTGATAGCTTCTTAGGGGGAGGTAGGACATCAGTTCCAGTTATGGCTATCCTTTTGGGAGTGGTATTTTCTATCCTTGCTACTTAGAGTACTGTCCTTGGACAGGTAGCATTGGCACCACTTGGGAGCTTGTCAGAAACGCAAAATCTCAGGGTCTGTTCTGTACCTATTGAAACAGAATCTGCTGTTTAATAAGATTCCCAGTAAGTCTTATGCATATTAAAGTTTGAGAAGCAATGCTTGAGATAGTTTCTAGTGGTGAGGCTGATGAAGTTGAGGCTACGGAAGGAAGAGGGTACCAGGAACACCTTGCTGGGTGAGAAATAGTCTTACCAGTGGGTAATTTCCAGGATAAAAAAGAAGCAATTAGATCTTGGATAACTATGAAGTCCCCGGAAATGAAATGTCTAATATGGTAGCTGATAGCCACACTTGAATTGTGGCTGCTCTGAATTGAGATGTACTGTAAGCATAAGATACATGCCAGATTTTGAAGACTTAGTTTGAAAAAAAGAATGTACATATCTCATTAATAAATTTAACATGTTGAAATGATAACATTCTGGATATACTGGGTTAAAAACGTATGGTTAAAATTAATTTTTTAAAATGTAATTAGAAAATTTAGCGGTCTTCTGTGGCTTATATTACATTTCTGTTGGAGAGCACTGCTCCAGAATATACTAGTAAAGTCTCCAGGATATTCCCATATAGACAGACTCTGTAGAGCAGGGGCTAGCAAACTATGATCCACAAGCCAAACCTGGCCCACCACCTATTTTTGTAAATAAATATTTATTGGAATACAGCCATGTTCATACTTTCACATTGTCCATGGCTACTTTCATGGTGCAATGACAGAATGGAGAAGTTATGGCAGAGACTGTATGGCTCATAAAGCCTAAAACTTTTATTATCTGGCTCTTTTTGAAAAAGGTTTGCCAAACCCCGCTGTAGAGAGAAGATTTAGCGGTCTTACTGTTTTCTGTTTCAGGATAATCCAGAATTCATAGTCAGACTGGAGAAAGCCTTTGTTTACGAACAGTTTGACCATATCTAGAAAAATATTCTCATGATAGCTGAAAATCAGGATTAGAATCCTTTACCTTTTATAGTTGTATATTTAATTGCACTATTCTTTTGCATTATTGAAACCATAATTCTGTTCCCATTTAAATTATTTTTAATAGGGAACACTTTAGAATTTATGAGGTTTTATTAGCTTGGATTCTAACTGTAGTCAGATGCTATGAAATTTAATCATTGAAATTCGTTAATTTTCCTTTTATTCTCTTATTGTCCATTGAGAAATCACTTAGTAAGATGGTACCAAATGCTAGAAGTACATAGTAACTTTGAAAATGATGAAATGTGACACAGATTCAAATCAATGCTTTGAGAGTTAACGGTGTACCCCTTCATAATATGAAAAGGAATAAACTTATTAAGATTATTATTGCTTGTCATTATTATTCTTTCATCTCCATTCCTGCTATACCACCCTAGTTTAGAGATTTAGTAAGTCCTGTGTGTTATGCCAATATTCTTCCCATCTGACTTTCTCTTTCTTAAATTTATTTTCCTCTCTAATCTCTTCTCCTTTCCATTTCTAGACTAATATTTTAAAATTATTACTTTAATCTCTAAACTCCTCTCCTCAAAAATTCTCAAGGCCTCCTGAATTTAAAAAAATTCTGTTAGATTCATAAACTGGTCCTAGACAATCTTGTGATCTTATTTTCCATTAACAATTTCCATTCTACAGGCTTTCCACATTGCCATAAGTATAAACCCTGATTTCTCAGATTGGCTCATTCTTCTACTTTCTTTCTTAATAGATTTGATTAAGATTATTACCTTTAGGTCACACTTTAACAATCACCTTATAATAAGTTTCACTGTCTCCACTCACCACTTTAATCCAGGGTCCATACAACTGTTAGGGAATTTTCCTAAATTATAAACCTCATTATACTTTGTCCCATGGTAAGAAGCAAAAACAAAAAAACAGATAAAATTAAAATTATAAAAATAGTAGTAGATGCAAGGTAGTCATGATGAATTCATTTCAAAGGTAAGCAGAGAAAGAAAGAAAGATGGAAAGAAAGATGGAAAGAAAGATGGAAAGAAAGGAAGAAAAAGAAAAAGGGAATCTTCAAAGGCAAGTAGCCAAAAAAAAAAAAAAGTCTATGATAAATGGAGAGATTTTGTGGGGTCAAGAGGAAACCAATCAAGCTATCAGCAATAATGAGGGCTGATGGGGGCAGACTGGAGTCTGCAGGAGCCCCATACACACTACTAGTTTACTTGGCATAGTAATTCTTCCTCCAAGTGAAATTTTGCTGACAGAGCAACAGTGAAGGCAGGGCTTAAAATAATAAAGAATTTGAATAATCTTTTACATTCTTGAGATGCCTGGAACCTAGGACATCGGTGTAACTAAATATAAAGATGAATGGAGGGCTTCCCTGGTGGTGCAGTGGTTGAGAGTCCGCCTGCCGATGCAGGGGACGTGGGTTCGTGCCCCGGTCCGGGAAGATCCCACATGCCGCGGAGCGGCTGGGCCCGTGAGCCATAGCCGCTGAGCCTGCGCATCCGGAGCTTGTGCTCCGCAACGGGAGAGGCCACAACAGTGAGAGGCCCAAGTACAGCAAAAAAAAAAAAAAAAAAAAAAAAAAAAAAAAAAAAAAAAAGATGAATGGAAATTAGCTGCAACTGCAGGTAATACCCCTCTAAACTCAATACTAATAAGATAAAAAGGATTAGTTTCTCAGTGGAGGCAGCCCAGGGGGATTGAACATTGGGCTATGCAAGATGAGATGAATCTTTACTAAAGCTGTATCTTAGTCACAGATTAACTTGACCTCTTGTGAAGTTTGAGTTATCAGTTCTTCACCTCAGATGCCAGACATAGAAACAGTTCACCCTCTTGGGGAAAAAATCAAATGGAACAGAACAAAATATACTTCAGTCTCTATCCTTTTTCTATGCACAATGTCTGGCATATAAAATATATTACGAGACATGTAAAGAAGCAGGAAAATATGATGCACGATCAAGAGAAAAAACAATAAGAAGGGAAAAAAACAATAAGATCCACAGATGCTTCAGACAGTGTAATTAGCAGACCAGGTCTCTAAAAACTGATATAAACATGTTCAAACATTTAGAGAAATGATACAAACAGAGAGAAAAAGAAAAAAAGATTAAAAAAAAATGAACAGAGTGTCAGTGATTTATGCAATAATGTCAAGCAATCTAATACATATGTAACTGAAGTCCCAGAAGGGAAACAATGATAAGAATTATGGCTGACTTTTCATAAGAAACAATGGAAACAAGGAAAAATGAAGTGACTCTTTTAAGTGCTGAAAAAGAAAATTATCGATCTAGAATTCTACAGCTAGTGAAAACATCCTTCAAAATGCAGGCAAAATAAAGATATTTTCTGATTAAAAAAACCCCCAAACTGAGAATCTGTCAATAGCAAACCTACATTATAAGAAATACTAAAGAAAGTTCTTCAGGTCAAAAGAAAATGATATTAAATAGAAACTTCAAACTATAGGAAGGAATTAAGAGCATTGGAAATAGTTAGAAAGAAAGAAGAAAGAAATAAAGAAAGAGTAGATAAATATAGAACAATATTTTTCTAATTCCTTTAACAGACAATTGATTGCTGAAAGCAAAAATACAATATTTTAGTGTAGCATTTATAAAGTATGTAATAATAAAAGGTATGATAAAAACAGCATAAAATATGGAAGAGGACAAATGGAATTATAATGTTGGTGGTTCTTAGTTTATATATGAATATAATAATAATTCAAGATAGACTATGAATAGTTAAGAATGCATATTGTAGTCCATAGTGTAACCATTAAGGAGAAAAAAGAAGTGGCATAGTTTAAAAGTCAATTACCTAAACATACTTAATCCAAAAGAATTTAGGAAAGGAGGATCAAAGGAAGAAAGAACAGATGGAACAAACAGAAAATAAATAGCAAGATGGTAAGTATAAACTCAACCATATCAATCTTCACACTAAATGTAAATAGGATAAATATTTCAATTAAAAGGCAGCAGTGGGCTTCCCTGGTGGCTCAGTGGTTGAGAGTCCGCCTGCCGATGAAGGGGACTTGGGTTCGTGCCCCGGTCCGGGAGGATCCCACGTGCCGTGGAGCGGCTGGGCTCATGAGCCATGGCCGTTAAGCCTGTGCGTCCGGAGCCTGTGCTCCGCAACGGGGAGAGGCCACAACAGTGAGAGGCCCGCATACCACAAAAAAAAAAAAAAAAAAAGGCAGCAGTGTTAGAATAAGTGAGTTAAGTAATGCTGCAGGATAGAATATCAATATACAAATATCAATTATACATCTATGAACAGGGAATAGACAACAGAATTTGAACTTAAAAGTAAACACTACCTACAATAGCATTAAAAATATGAAATACTTAGGAATACATCTGTCAGAAGATGTACAAGATGTGTGCAATGAAAACTACAAAATATTGCTGAGAATTGAAAGGCCTAAATAAATGAGAGCTATAGCATATTTATGGGTCAGAAGACTCAATATCATTAACATGTCAATTTATCAATAGAATCAATGCAATCCCACTCAAAACCCTAGAAGGCTTTGGGGGGGGGGGTTAGAAATTCATGATTCTTAAATTCATATGGAAATATGAAGGACTTAGAATAGCTAAAATAACCTTGAAAAAGAATAATTTGGAAGACTAAAACTGCTGGATTTCAAGACACATAATAAAGCTATAGTAATCAAGATGGTGTGGTACTATTGTCAATAAAGACAAATAGATCAGTGGATTATTAAATTTCTGGAAGTGCAATAGAGAGGAATAATAGAGAGAAATATAATAAATAACAATAGAGAGACCATATATAAATGGACTATTGATTATCAACAAGGTGTAAATGCAATTTGATAGAAAAATACATTCTTTGACAAATGATACTAGAACTGGATATGCATATGCAAACAAATAAACTTTGAGTCATACCTTGCACAATCTACAAAAAAGTAGATTTGAGTTACAAAAAAGTAACTCAAAATGTATTCTAGACCTATGTGTAAATTCTAAAACTTTAAAAGTTCTATACTTAATTGTAGGAGAAAAAGGAAATCTTTGTATTGTGGGCTAGGCATAGATTCCTTAGTATGACACAAAAATTATGCCCCATAAAAGAAAAAATTGATAAAATGTATTTCATCAAAATAAGAACTTCTGCTTTTTTGAGACATTTTTAAGAAAAGAAAGGACTTTCTTTTGGATGTTCATTGCAGCGTTGTTTACAATAGCTAAGACATGGAAGCAATTTAGATGTCCATAGACAAATGAATGGATAAATAAGATATAGTATATATTATAACATGGAATATTACTCAGCCATTAAAAAGAATGAAATAATGCCATTTGCAGCAACGTGGATGCAACTAGAGATTGTCATACTGAGTGAAGTAAGCCAGAAAGAGAAAGAAAAATACCATACGATATCACTTATAGGTAGAATCTGAAAAAAAATGATACAAATAAACTTATTCACAAAACAGAAACAGGCTCACAAACTTAGAGAACCAACTTATGGTTACCAGCAGGGAAAGGTAGGGGGGAGGGATAGATTGGAAGTGTGGGACTGACACGTACACACTGCTATAGTTAAAATAGATAACCAACAAGGACCTACTGTATAGCAGAGGGAACTCTGCTCAGTATTCTGTAATAACCTAAATGGGAAAAGAATTTGAAAAAGAATAGTTACACGTATATGTATAACTGAATCACTTTGCTGTACACCTGAGACTAACACAACATTGTTAATCAACTATACTCCAATATAAAATAAAAATGAAAAAAATAATGAATTAAAATTCTGTTTTATTGAAAAAAACCCCTGCAATACTGAGAAAACAACTAACTAAATTTATCACAAAAAAGAAAGCACAGATGCACAAAATAATAAATGAGACCATGTTTCCCAAAAGAAATAGTGTAAGTTGTTAAGGAACTACTCCACAAAAAAGCACCAGGCCCAGATATTTTCACATAGGAATTCTACCAGTCTTTCAAAGACCAAGATGGTCTCAATGCTCTGTAAATTATTCCACAGTGCTGAAAGGAAGGGAAACTTCCCAACTCCCTGTATGAAGGAAGTATAACACTGATATTTAAATTAGATAAGAAGAATACAAAGAATATGGTCCCATGTCCATATCCACTGAATATTGATGCAAAAATTCTAAACTAAATATTAACAATCAGAATCCAATACCATATTAACCACACTAAGAAAACAAGTGAGATTTATTCCAAGAATGCAAGGTTGGTTCAATATTTTATTTTTTTGGCTGTGCTGTGCAGCTTGTGGGATCATAGTTCCCCATGCAGGGATTGAACCTGGGCCCACTGTGGTGAAAGTGTGGAGTCCTAACCACTGGACCACCAGGGAATTCCTTTTAAATTAAAAAACATTTTTTGGGTTCAATATTTGAAAATCCATTAATAACATACACCACATTAATAAATCTAAGGAAAACCTCTATAGATGCTGACAAACTCTTTCACAAAATTCAACACCAAGCCCTGATGAAAATGTTCAAGAAAACAGGAACAGCAGAATACTTCGTTACTGTGATAAAACTTATATACCTAATTTTAAAGTTAGTATCATATAATGGGGAAACACTAGAGACATTTCTACTAAGATCAGGAACAAAGTAAGAGGCCACTATCTTCAATACTATTCAATACTGTACTAGGGAGGAGCTTCAAGATGGCAGAAGAGTAAGATGCAGAGATCACCTTCCTCCCCACAAATACATCAGAAATACAACTACTTGTGGAACAACTCCTACAGAACACCTACTGAACGCTGGCAGAAGACCTCAGACCTCCCAAAAGGCAAGAAACTCTTCACGTACCTGGGTAGGGCAAAAGAAAAAAGAGAGACGAAATAGGGATGGGACTTGCACCAGTGGGAGGGAGCTGTGAAGGAGGAAAGATTTCCACACACTAGGAAGCCCCTTCGTGGGTGGAGACTGTAGGTGGCGGAGGGCGGAAGCTTCGGAGCCACGGAGGAGAGTGCAGCAACAGGGGTGCGGAGGGAAAAGGGGAGAGATTCCCGCACAGAGGATTGGTGCCGACCAGCACTCACCAGCCCAAGAGGCTTGTCTGCTCACCCGCCGGGACGGGTGGGGGCTGGGAGCTGAGGCTCGGGCTTCGGTTGGATCCCTGGGAGAGGACTGGGGTTGGCTGCGTGAACACAGCCTGAAGGGGGCTAGTACCCACAGCTAGCTGGGAGTGAGTCCGGGAAAAAGTCTGGAACTGCTGAAGAGGCAAGAGACTTTCTCTTGCCTCTTTGTTTCCTGGTGCTCGAGTAGAGGGGATTAAGAGCGTCGCTTAAAGGAGTTTCAGAGACGGGAACGAGCCATGGCTGATTCAGCGCGGACCCCAGAAACGGGCATGAGACACTAAGGCTGCTGCTGCCGCCACGAAGAAGCCTGTGTGTAAGCACAGGTCACGACCCACACCTCCCCTCCTGGGAGCCTGTGCAGCCCACCACTGCCAGGTTCCCGTGATACAGGGACAACTTCCCCGGGAGAATGCACGGCGCGCCTCAGGCTGGTGCAGTGTCATGCTGGCCTCTGCCGCCGCAGGCTTGCCCCGCACTCTGTACCCCTCCCTCCCCCACGCCTGAGTGAGCCAGAGTCCCCAAATCAGCTGCTCCTTTAACCCCGTCCTGTCTGAGCGAAGAACAGATGCCCTCAGGTGACCTACACGCAGAGGCAGGTCCAAATCCAAAGCTGAACCCTGGGAACCTTGCGAACAAAGAAGAGAAAGGGAAATCTCTCCCAGCAGCCTCAGGAGCAGTGGATTAAATCTCCAAAATCAACTTGATGTACGCTGCATCTGTAGAATACCTGAATAGACAAAAAATCATCCCAAATTGAGGAGGTGCACTTTGGGAGAAACGAGATATATATATATATATATATATATATATATATATATATATATATATTTCCCTTTTTCTCTTTTTTTGAGTGTGTATGTGTATGCTTCTGTGTGTGATTTTGTCTGTATAGCTTTGCATTTACCATTTGTCCTAGGGTTCTGTCTGTTCGTTTTCTATTTTTTATTACTTAAAACATTTTTTTTCTTAATAAGTATTTTTTATTTTAATAACTTTATTTTATCATCTTCTTTCTTTCTTTCCTCCCCTTTATTCTGAGCCGTGAGGAGGACAGGCTCTTGTTGCTCCAGCCAGGCGTCAGGGCTGTGCCACTGAGGTGGGAGAGCCAAGTTCAGGACACTGGTCCACAAGAGACCTCCCAGCTCCACGTAATATCAAACGGCGAAAATCTCCCAGAGATCTGCATCTCAACGCCAAGACCAAACTCCACTCAACGACCAGCAAGCTACAGTGCTGGACACCGTATGCAAAACAACTACCAAGATAGGAACACAACCCCATCCATTAGCACAGAGGCTGCCTAAAATCATAATAAGGCCACAGACACCCCAAAACACACCACCAGACGTGGACCTGCCCACCAGAAAGACAAGATCCAGCCTCCTCCATCAGAACACAGGCACTAGTCCCTTCCAACAGGAAGCCTACACAACCCACTAAACCAACCTTAGCCACTGGAGACAGATACCCAAAACAATAGAAACTCCAACCCTGCAGTCTGTGAAAAGGAGACCCCAAATGCAGTAAGTTAAGCAAAATGAGAAGACAGAGAAACACACAACAGATGAAGGAGCAAGGCAAAGACCAACCAGACCTAACAAATGAAGAGGAAATGGGCAGTCTACCTGAAAAAGAATTCAGAATAATGATAGTAAAGATGATCCAAAATCTTGGAAATAGAATGGAGAAAATACAAGAAATATTTAACAAGGACCTAGAAGAATTAAAGAGCAAACAGTGATGAACAGCACAATAAATGAAATTAAAAATTCTCCAGAAGGGATCGATAGCAGAATAACTGAGGCAGAAGAACGGATAAGTGACCTGGAAGATAAAATAGTGGAAATAAGTACTGCAGAGCAGAATAAAGAAAAAAGAATGAAAAGAATTGAGGACAGTCTCAGAGACCTCTGGGACAACATTAAACACACCAACATTTGAATTATAGGGGTCTCAGAAGAAGAAGAGAAAAAGAAAGGGATTGACAAAATATTTGAAGAGGTTATTGTTGAAAAGTTCCCTAATATGGGAAAGGAAAGAGTTAATCAAGTCCAGGAAGAACAGAGAGTCCCATACAGGATAAATCAAGGGAGAAACAGGCCAAGACACATATTAATCAAATTATCAAAAATTAAATACAAAGAACAAAACAACAAATAACACATAAGGGAATCCCCATAAGGTTAACAGCTGATCTTGCAGCAGAAACTCTTCAAGCCAGAAGGGAGTGGCAGCACACATTAAGAGTGATAAAGGAGAAAAACCTACAACCAAGATTACTCTACCCATCAAGGATCTCATTCAGATTTGATGGAGAAATTAAAACCTTTACAGACAAGCAAAAGCTAAGACAATTCAGCACCACCAAACCAGCTTTACAACAAATGCTGAAGGAACTTCTCTAGGCAGGAAACACAAGAGAAGGAAAAGACCTACAATAATAATCCCAAAACAATTAAGAAAATGGTAATAGGAACATACATATCGATAATTACCTTAAATGTAAATGGATTAAATGCTCCAAGCAAAAGACACAGTTTGGCTGAATGGATACAAAACCAAGACCCGTATATACACTGTCTACAACAGACCCACTTCAGACCTAGGGTCACATACAGACTGAAAGTGAGGGGATGGAAAATGATATTCCATGCAAATAGAAAACAAAAGAAAGCTGGAGTAGCAATTCTCATATCAGAAAAAATAGACTTTAAAGCAAACACATTTACAAGAGACAAAGAAGGACACTACATAATGATCAAGGGATCAATCCAAGAAGAAGATATAACAATTGTAAAGCTTATGCAGCCAACATAGGAGCACCTCAATACATAAGGCAAATACTAACAGCCATAAAACAGGAAATCGACAGTAACACAATCAAAGTAGGGGACTTTAACACCCCACTTTCACCAATGGACAGATCATCCAAAATGAAAATAAATAAGGAAACACAAGCTTTAATGACACATTAAACAAGATGGACTTAATTGATATTTATAGGACATTCCATCCAAAAACAACAGAATACACATTCTTCTCAAATGCTCATGGAACATTCTCCAGGATAGATCATATCTTGGGTCACAAATCAAGCCTTGGTAAATTTAAGAAAATTGAAATTGTATCAAGTATCTTTTCTGACCACAATGCTATGAGACTAGATATCAATTACAGGAAAAAATCTGTAAGAAATACAAACATATGGGGGCTAAACAACACACTACCTAATAACCAAGAGATCACTGAAGAAATCAAGGAGGAAATCAAACAATTCCTAGAAACAAATGACAATGAAAACATGATGACCCAAAACCTATGGGATGCAGCAAAAGCAGTTCTAAGAGGGAAGTTTATAGCAATACAATCCTACCTTAAGAAACATCTCAAACAATCTAACTTTACACCTAAAACAATTAGAGAAACAAGAACAAAAAACCCCCAAAGTTAGCAGAAGGAAAGAATTCATAAAGATCAGATCAGAAATAAATGAAAAAGAAATGAAGGAAACAATAGCAAAGATCAATAAAATTAAAAGCTTGTTCTTTGAGAAGATAAACAAAATTGATAAACCACTAGCCAGACTTATCAAGAAAGAAAGGGAGAAGACTCAAATCAATAGAATTAGAAATGAAAAAGGAGAAGTAACAACTGACACTGCAGAAATACAAAGGATCATGAGAGATTACTACAAGCAACTATATGCCAGTAAAATGGAAAACCTGGAAGAAATGCACAAATTCTTAGAAATGCACAACCTTCCAAGACTGAACCAGCAAGAAATAGAAAATATGAAAAGACCAATCACAAGCACTGAAATTGAAACTGTGATTGAAAATCATCCAAAAAACAAAAGCCCAGGACCAGATGGCTTCACAGGTGAATTCCATCAAATATTTAGAGAAGACATAACACCTATCTTTCTCAAACTCTTCCAAAATATAGCAGAGGGAGGAACCCTCCCAAACTCATTCTACGAGGCCACCATCATTCTGATACCAAAACCAGACAAAGATGTCACAAAGAAAGAAAACTACAGGCGAATATCACTAATGAACATAGATGCAAAAATCCTCAACAAAATACTAGCAAACAGAATCCAACAGCACATTAAAAGGATCATACACCATGATCAAGTGGGGTTTGTCCTAGGAATGCAAGGATTCTTCAATATACGTAAATCAATCAACGTGATACACCATATTAACAAATTGAAGGAGAAAAGCCATATGATCATCTCAATAGATGCAGAGAAAGCTTTCGACAAAATTCAACACAGATTTGTGATAAAAACCCTCCAGAAAGTAGGCACAGAGGGAACTTTCCACAACATAATAAAGGCCATATATGAAAAGCCCACAGCCAACATCGTCCTCAATGGTGAAAAACTGAAACCATTTCCACTAAGATCAGGAAAAAGACAAGGTTGCCCACTCTCACCACTCTTATTCAACATAGTTTTGGAACTTTTAGCACAGCAATCAGAAACTAAAAGGAATAAAAGGAATCTAAATTGGAAAAGAAGAACTAAAGTTGTCACTGCTTGCAGATGACATGATACTATACATAGAGAATCCTAAAGATGCTACCAGAAAACTACTAGAGCTAATCAATGAATTTGGTAAAGTAGCAGGATAGAAAATTAATGCACAGAAATCTCTTGCATTCCTATACACTAATGGTGAAAAATCTGAAAGTGAAATTAAGAAAACACTCCCATTTACCATTGCAACAAAAAGAATAAAATATCTAGGAATAAACCTATCTAAGGAGACAAAAGACCTGTATGCAGAAAATTATAAGACACTGATGAAAGAAATTAAAGATGATACAAATAGATGGAGAGATATACCATGTTCTTGGATTGGAAGAATCAACATTGTAAAAATGACTCTACTACCCAAAGCAATCTACAGATTCAATGCAATCCCTATCAAACTACCATTGGCATTTTTCACAGAACTAGAACAACAAGTTTCACAATTTGTATGGAAACACAAAAGACCCCGAATAGCCAAAGCAATCTTGAGAAAGAAAAACGGAGCTGGAGGAATCAGGCTCCCTGACTTCAGACTATATTACGAAGTTACAGTAATCGAGACAGTATGGTACTGGCACAAAAACAGAAATATAGATCAATGGAACAGGATAGAAAGCCCAGAGATAAACCCACGCACATATGGTCACCTTATCATTGATAAAGGAGGCAGGAATATAGAGTGGAGAAGACACAGCCTCTTCATTAAGTGGTGCTGGGAAAACTGGACAGCTACATGTAAAAGAGTGAAATTAGAACACTTGCTTTCACCATACACAAAAATAAATTCAAAATGGATTAAAGACCTAAATGTAAGGCCAGACACTATAAAGTCTTCGAGGAAAACATAGGCAGAACACTGTATGACATAAATCACAGCAAGATCCTTTTTGACGCACCTCCTAGAGGAATGGAAATAAAAACCATAATAAACAAATGGGACCTAATGAAACTTAAAAGCTTTTGCATAGCAAAGGAAACCATAAACAAGATGAAAAAACAACCCTCAGAATGGGAGGAAATATTTTCAAGTGAAGCAACTGGCAAAGGATTAATTTCCAAAATTTACAAGCAGCCCATGCAGCTCAATATCAAAAAAACAAAAAACCCAATCCCAAAATGGGTAGAAGACCTAAATAGACATTTCTCCAAAGAAGATATACAGATTGCCAACAGACACATGAAAGAATGCTCAACATCATTAATCATTAGAGAAATGCAAATCAAAACTACAATGAGATAGCATCTCACACTGGTCAGAATGGCCATCATCAAAAAATGTACAAACAACAAATGCTGGAGAGGGTGTGGAGAAAAGGGAACCTCCTTGCACTGTTGGTGGGAATGTCAATTGATACAGCCACTATGGAGAACAGTATGGATGTTCCTTAAGAAACTAAAAATGGAACTACCATACGACCCAGCAATCCCACTACTGGGCATATATCCTGAGAAAACCATAATTCAAAACGAGTCATGTACCAAAATGTTCATTGCAGCTCTATTTACAATAGCCAGGACATGGAAGCAACCTAAGTGTCCATCAACAGATGAATGGATAAAGAAGATGTGGCACATATACACAATGGAATATTACTCAGTGATAAAAAGGAATGAAACTGAGTTATTTGTAGTGAGGTGGATGGACCTAGAGACTCTCATACAGAGTGAAGTACGTCAGAAAGAGAAGAACAAATACCGTATGCTAACACATGTATATATGGAATCTAAAAAAAAAAAAAAAGTCATGAAGAACCTAGGGGCAAAACAGGAATAAAGATGCAGACCCACTAGAGAATGAACTTGAGGATATGGGGAGGGGGAAGGGTAAGCTGGGACAAAGTCAGAGAGTGGCATGGACATATATTCACTACCAAATGTAAAATAGATAGCTAGTGGGAAGCAGCCGCATAGCACAGGGAGATCAGCTTGGTGCTTTGTGACCACCTAGACGGGTGGGATATGGAGGGAGGGAGACGCAAGAGGGAATAGATATGGGAACATATGTATATGTATAACTGATTCACTTTGTTATAAAGCAGAAACTAACACACCATTGTAAAGCAATTATGGTCCAATAAAGATGTTAAAAAAACTATTCTAAAAACATTCAAATATCTAAATATTAATATATTAAAATATTTATAAAATTATTCTAAAATATGAAAAAAAAACTGTACTAGAGGTATTAGCCAATACAGTTAGATAAGAAAAATCAGTTAGAGGCATAGGTATAGACAAAGAAGTAAAAGTATGTTTATTTGCAAATGATATGATAGCATACTTGGACAATCTGAGAAAAATAAATGTAAAACTAACTAAAACAATAATTCAGCAAGATAGCAAGATTTTAAATTAACATACAAAAATCATAAGCCTTTATGCATAAACAATAAGTAGAGGACACAGTAGAGAAACCCCACTTAGAGTATCAATGAAGAATATAAGTACTCATAAATAAGTTTAACAATTAATGTGTAAAAGTTTATGGGAAAATTGTTACAAACATTCAGAAGACCCCAAAATAGACTTTATTAATTGGAAGAGCTCACTGTTCTTGGACAGCACAACTCAACATTACAGAGCTGTTAGTTCTCCTGAAATTGATTTATAAATTATATACAATTACAATAAAGTATCAACAAGGTATTTTATGGAGTCAGACAAGTTGATACTAAATTTCATATAGAAAAACAAACTTGCAATGGTAGCTCTGAAAACGGTGAAAGTGAAAAATTATGAGGGAGCACTAAGCTTACAGGTATTAAAACCTGCTACAATGATGTTTCTCACCTTTCATATTTTGGGTTTTTATTTGAATTGCATTGAAGTTATAGGTTAATTTGTGGAGAATTTAAATCTTTACAATATTAAGCCTTTCTAATATGGAAAATGTGATGTATATTTATGCATTGTCTTATTAAAATTGTTTTTTTGGTAAGGTTTTATAATATTCTCCCTGAAGTTTCTCTAAATATTTTGTTAGACTTATTCCTAGGTGACTGTAATTTCTGTTATTGTAAATTGAATTTTTTCCTAAAATTACATTTTATAATGCTTTGCTGCTGATACATGGAAATGTGATTGACATTTTGCTTATAGTAATATTACTTTTTATGGTAATATTATAAGCCTTTCAGAGGAAAGTCTACATAACTTTATAGGTAGAAATTACAGACTTTCACCTTTTTTTAAAATTGTGGAACCAATAAAAACATCTGAGAAAGAGAAAAGCTAAATAAAAATGCAATGTAAAGTTATGTTGTGATGTGATGTCTCCTTAGATTACTGATGTGCTAGCATTTTTACATTGTAGGGATCCCTTCTAAGATTTTTTCACCCTTGTAAAACTTAAAACCTGGAAATTACCAATCACTGCATTTATTTTATTGGAAATTTCTTACATTTTTTATAAGATTTGCCATAGATGGTAACATATTTGATAGGTGAACTAATTTAATCTTCTAAAATGAGGATTCTTGAATTCAAAGAAAAGTTGTGTTGTCCCCATAGCACTAAAACATTCCCACTTTTGTGTAATCCACACTGAGATTTGCAGGTGGACTCATTCCTAGGGGATTAATCAGCTTTGGAACAGCCAGTGCTCATGCCAGATACAGACTGGCAGGAAACTGATGAGGCAGCACAATGAATGATCTACCATAAAGGCCATGGGCAAGAGGTGGCCATTAGTCTAGATCTCAGTAATGCACTCTTCAAGTACATTACTCACCAATCCATCAGGCAACCTGCTATAGGACTGAGAGATTCCAGCACTTTTAAATCTGTAATGCAATGGTTGCCAGCCTGCTCTACATGCCCTAGGTTACAAGGGCACAGTAGTGTGGGAGGAAGGCAATTCATTTGGTGTCATAGCCAGTATTTTTTCTATTCTTTCTTCTGTGTGTACTTAAGAAATGGGCCTTCCATTATCCACAGATTAATAGTGGAGAGAATGCTCTGGTGTCTCTATTAGCATTAACTACTGACAGATACTTTCCCACTGCATAATCGGCAGAATTTTCATTAGCTAAAATGAGAGAAACTTGTATAGGAAAATATATGTTATTTTTCATTCAAAAGTACAGCTACATAAATTTTCTACTGAAATAGACCTTGAAAACAAATCCAACTTAGAGTCTGTCATACAGAGTGAAGTAAGTCAGAAAGAGAAAAACAAATACCATATGCTAACAAATATATATGGAACCTAAAAAAAAAAATGGTTCTGAAGAACCTAGGGGCAGGACAGGAATAAAGACTCAGACGTAGAGAATGGACTTGAGGACACGGGGAGGGGGAAGGGTGAGCTGGGATGAAGTGAGAGAGTGGCATGGACATATATACCCTATGAAACGTAAAACAGATAGCTAGCGGGAAGCAGCCGCATAGCATAGGGAGATCAACTCGGTGCTTTGTGACCACCTAGAGGGGTGGGATAGGGAGGGTGGGAGGGAGATGCAAGAGGGAGGAGATATGGGGATATATGTATATGTATAGCTGATTCACTTTGTTATAAAGCAGAAACTAACACACCATTGTAAAGCAGTTATACTCAATAAAGATGTTTAAAAATAAATAATGATAGTATAACCTATAGAATAAAATAAGTGCCCCTGAATCCATGTTTGTCTTATTTATTTTGTGCTGCTATAATAAATTATCATAGGGGCTTCCCTGGTGGCACAGTGGTTGAGAGTCTGCCTGCCGATGCAGGGGACATGGGTTCGTGCCCTGGTCTGGGAAGATCCCACATGCTGCAAAGCGGCTGAGCCTGTACGTCTGGAGCCTGTGCTCCGCAACGGGAGAGGCCACAACAGTGAGAGGCCTGTGTACGGCAAAAAAAAAAAAAAAAAAAAATTATCATAGACCTCATTTTCCAGTCATTCTTGTAGCTTGGTGTGACTATAGGATTCAGGTCTGGCTAATAGGGTATAAGATATAGATGGCCCAAATTAGAGGAGATGTTTTTATAGATGGCAGGGATGGGAGGCAGGAAGTTTTTCCACTCTTCCTTCTCTGAGGGCTTGAATTCAAACCTGCTGGCAAGAGATCAAGCAGCCCCCTTTTACCATGAGGTGAGAACCACAGGTTGAGAATGGTGGCGCAACAAGTTGGGAGGGTGAACCCTAATGATACTGGAGCCACCACACTGCACTGAATTGCTTATCTCTGAACCTTATCTACATGAAGAGAAATAAACTTTTGTTTGTTTAATCCACTATTATTCATATTTGTTTGTTTTTATCAATCAGAGCCAAACCTAATTTGATATAATACATGAAGAAGTGAGAATTGCTAATGGGAGTGTGCATTAGTATAGCCACTTTGGAAAACAATTTGACATTATCCAGTAAAACTGAAGATGGAAATATCCTATGACTCAGGAATTATACTCCTGTGTATAAATTCTAGAGAAATTTGCACCTGAACCACAGGAGACACAAATGAGAATTTCAGAGCAGCACTGGTTTTAATGACAAAGAAACTGGAAGAAACTATCCATGCATGTGAAAGTTGATAAAGCATATTCATACTATGAAATATCCAACAGTAAAACAAATGAAGAAAAGCTACATAAATCAATGACTGAATTTTAAAAACATAACACTGAATAAAAAAGGCCTATCACTCATGACCTGGGAGAAGCCCCGGCCCACACCAAACTCTGGCTCTTGCCCCTCTGGCTCCACCCTGTCCCCTCCAATGTGGCAGGTTCCAACTCTCCCCAGGAGAATCCCTGACTTCTTCCCACCATGATCAAATGAGATTTATTCCAGGGATGCAAGGATAGTTGAATATTTGCAAATCAATCAACATGATGCACCACATTAACAAAATGAGGATAAAAACCACATGATCATCTCAATAGATGCAGAAACACTTTTGATAAAATTCAACATCCATTCATGAAAAATGTAACTAACTAGGTACAGAGGGAACATCCTCAACATGATAATGGACATTTATGACAAACTCACAGTTAATATCATACTCAGTGAAGAAAAGATAAAAGCTTTTCCTTTAAGATCAGGAACAAGACAGAAATGTTCATTCTCATCACTTTTATTCAACATAGTATTGGAAGTCCGAGCTACAGCCATCAGACAAGAAAAAGAAATAAAAGGCATGTAAGCTGGAAGGGAAAGGTAAAACTGTATTTGCAGATGACATGACACTATACATAGAAAACCCAAAAGATTCCACAAAAAGACTGTTAGAACTAATAAAAGAATTCAGTAAAGTTGCAGGATACAGAATCAATATACAGAAAATGGTTGCATTTCTATACACTAATAATGAATTATCAAAAAGAGAAATCAAGAAAATAATCCCATTTACAACTACATCAAAAAGATTACTTAGGAATAAATTTAACCAAGGAGGTGAAAGACCTGTACTCTGATGACACTGATTAAAGAAATTGAAGATGAAAGAAAATTATGCAAAGATAGCCCATGTTCATGGGTTGGAAGAATTCATAAAGTTAAAATGTCCATACTACCCAAAGCAATCCCTATCAAAATACTCATGGCATTTTTCACATAACTAGGACAAAAATCCTAAAATTCATATGGAACAACAAAAGACCCCAAATAGCCAAACGATCTTAAGAAAGAAGAACAAAGGTGGAGGTAGCATGCTTCCTGACTTCAAACTATACTACAGTATGGTACTGGCACAAAAACAGACATTTAGGTCAATGGAACGGAATAGAGAGCGTAGAAATAAACCCACACACTTATGGTCAATTAATCTATGACAAAGGAGGCAAGATTATACAATGGGGGAAAAGACAGTCTCTTTAGTAAGTGGTGCTGGGAAAAACTGGGCATGTAATAGAATAAAACGAGACCATTTTTTCACACTATATACAAAAATAAACTCAAAATGGATTAAAGGCTTAAATGTAAGATCTGAAAGCATAAAACTCCTACAAGACATAGGCAGTATGCTCTTTGACATAGGTCTTAGCAATATGTTTTTGCATATGTCTCCACAGTCAAGGGAAACAAAAAAATAAACAAATGAGACCTAAGCAAACTTAAGAACTTTTGCAGTGAAGGAAACCAACAACAAAATGAAAAGGCAGCTTACCAAATGGGAGAAGATATTTATTTTTAAATGATATGTCTGATAAGGGGTTAATGTGCAAAACATATAAAGTAGTCCTATGACTCAATATAAAAAAATCTAATTAAATAAGGGCAGAGAAACTGAATAAGCATTTTTCCAAAGAAGACATACAGATGGCCATGACCAACAGACATAAGAAGATGTTTAACATCGCTAATCATCAGGGAAATGTAAATCAAAACCATGAGGTATCACCTCACAACTGTCAGAATGGCTATCATCAAAAAGGCAAGAAATGACAAGTGTTGGTGAGGATGTGGAGAAAAAGGAACCTTTGTGTACTGTTGGTGGGAATGTAAACTGGTACAGCCACTGTAGAAAACAGTATGGAGGTTCCTCAAAAAATTAAAAATAGAAGTCCCATATGATCCAGCAATTCCACTCCTGGATATTTTATCTGAAGAAAGCAAAAACACTAATTCAAAAAGAGATATGCAGCCAGTGTTCACTGCAGCATTATTCACAAAAGCAAAGATATGGAAACAACCCAAGTGTCCACTGACAGATAAAGAAGATGTGGTATATATACACAAAGGAATATTATTCAGCCATAAAAAGAATGACATTTTGCCATTTGTAACAACATGGAGGGACTTGGAGGGTATTATGCTAAGTGAAATAAGTCAGACAGAGAAAGACACATACTGTATATTTTCACTTAATGTGGAATCTACAAAACGTAACAAACGAACAAATATGATAGACTAACAGATACAGAGAACAAACTAGTGGTTGCCTGAGTGGGGGTGGGGTTGCAGGATGGGCAAAATAGGTGAAGGGGATTAAGAGGTACAAAATATCAGTTATAAAATAAATAAGTCACAAGGATGTAAGGTACAGCACAGGAAACATAGTCAATAATATTACAATAACTTTTTATGGTGTGTAATCTATAAAAATATTTATCACTATATTGTACACCTGAAACTAATATTGTAAGTCAATTGAAGTAATATTGTGCTTCGAATTTTAAGATAAGGATTTCATTTAAGATTAAATATGATGTGTATAATGTATACACAGGTATTGATACATAATAAACATTTGATATGCATTAAAAAGGAGACAAATTAATAAAAATACATTGGTATGATAACGTGTATATTAAAATAAATATCTATGCTGCATTTACCCTGGGCTGGAAAAACCTCTGGGGTACCAAAAACAGAAATTATTTAAAATATTGGTGTAAGTGTTGAGAAAGAGGATGGCTTTAAATGTCTGGACCAGCACTATCCAACAGAAATTTCTGCAATGATGGAAATGTTCTACAGGACAGTGCTGGTCTAGACATCTGCACTGTCTAATACAGTAGCCACTAGCTACATGGCTTTTGAGCACATGAAGTATAGTTAGTACAACTGAGGAACTGAAATTTAAATTTCATTTAATTTTAATTAATTGAAATTTAAATAGCCATGTGGCCAATGCCTACTGGTCAATACAGGTCTAGACAACAAATTTTTCTACAAGTATGGTAGTTTTCCAATTCCTTGCTTACATATTTGGTATATAACTCAAAAGGAGTTCAAAGCATAAGGACATTGCTATAATAAATCTCTTCCTATTTCCATCTATTTACTTATATAAACAAGTTTTCTCAGGGCTTACAACAAAGCAAAAATATAAAAAAAAATGATTCAGTGAAGTCAGTAAAATTAATATATAGGCACATGAAAAATTGGGGGGAAAATGTCCCATGCATCTCATTAACAGATGGGTTTTGATAAAAATGTACTTTTTTGTTTAATAACTATAAAAATTTGGGTAATGTATTTAAGTTGTTTTGATCAACTGTGTAGAAAAATAATTGTAATCCTAATTTAATACAAAAGAAATCTTAATGCCTAGAGCAGAAATTGCCAAACTTTCTCAGTTTATGGGGCCCTTAGTGTTGTAATTGTTTTTTTCATGATTGGCGTAGCCTAGAAAACAAGTCCCAACAATTTAACAGTGGTAGTTCAGGTCATGCCCAACAGATGTCGCTGTGTTTCTCTCAAAAATTCAAAATATCCTGCAGTGCACCTGTGAGTTGACTGTAGTGCCCAGGGGTGCCTCGGTGCAGTTTGTGATCCATGGATCTAGAGCTTTTGGGGTATAAAAAATAAACAACTGGCTAATCTGCATAAAGGATATGTGGGAGTATTTTATGTTAGCAGTAGTTTTCAAGAGTCACTTAACTAATGGAAAACATAGAGGACACCAAGAAAAAGGCAGATTTTAAGAATTTACAAAGATTACAGATAATTTTGGGGCAGGCTAGTAGTGAATAGTATGACTGTATAGAAGTCCACAAATATATTTTGAAGCTTAGATTAAACATACCACAATAGAAATAGGTGAATATGCACATATTTAAATATGTCAGTGCATATAACAGGGAAAATATTTTTAATTGTTAGGTTTGTAAAAAGCTGTGTTTAGCTTAGAAAGTAAGCCTCTCTCAGCTCACATCCCATCTTCCAACTATGAAGGCTGCTTGTGGTTACATACTGGGGTGATTGTCTGAGTAGCCATTCCCTGTAGATTGAGTACACCATGGTAAGAAAAATCCACCCTGGGGAAGGTTTAAATGAGTGAGAGAGAGAGAGAGAGGGAGGGAAGGAGAGAGAGGGAACAGAAAAATACTACAAAGTGGGAAAGAGAAGTACAATGAATTGAAGACAATGTTAAGGACAGTTTAGAAGGAAGAGGAGGGGTTAAGGGTTGCATGTGCTTCTTTGAATCTACAATAAATGAGGGTAGTTGTATTTTCCCTATTATACTTATAAATTTTCTCTCTGGCATTTTCTATAAACAGTCCCTATCTATTGTTAAAATCAGTAGTTTGTGGAAAAACAGAGACGTTCCTCAAGAATAGAAGGCATAGAAATATGAAGTCATATCAAAATGAAATATCTCTAACTAAACATACATTTATTTTTAATAAAATATTAAGACAGTTCATTCACCACTTTGAATGGAGTAGATGCCTTGATTTGCTCATTACTCCGCTGCATTATGAGAGATTGTTCCATGACAAACTAAAGAAAGTTTTCCACCATCAGCAAGGATTTTTAAAAGAGCAGAAGTTCCCATCTTTAAAAGGTCTATGTGGAAATAATTTTTTCCAATCACGAAAATTTGAAAAACTCAATGTTCTCTCAAATGACTTCCTTGTCCAAATTCATTTTTTCCCCCACTCTGTTTTCATTTTTAAAGAAATTTATACAATTAGCCCTTCTTTCAGTTTCTCATCAGCACACGGGGGATAACAACAGTCTTTTCAGTGAGTTGTTGCAGAAATAAAGATACTGTCTAGGCAAGCCCTGTACAATCTCATAATGTCATAAAATGTAAACTATCAAAGTTATTATTTCTCCACTCTCTCTCTCTCTTGCTTTTGCTTAAATGAAACAATGTGCCTTTAGGTTCTTAACGGCAGACTGGAGGTCTACTTTTGTAGATTTTTAGAGGTGAATTCATGGTATTGTGGATTATGTGAGTCTTTGGAGGTTAAACAATTTCTTCCAGCACTCTCTGATGCGTCCATCACTAGTCCATTTCCTATAATTCTGGGCATTTCCCAAGGTTAAATTCTAAAATTTTCACTCCTTTGACACTCACCTTCTGAAGGTTCTAGATGAGTCTTATGGCTTCAGATATTACCAAGTTTGGGCTACCATACACCTATCTACAAATACACTTACCTTCTTTCTAGTTCTCTATACACCACTGTCCACTGAACATTTTAATTTAAATGCCACAACTCCTGAAACATATTGAAAAACAAGTCCATCTCCCTCCAAGAGCTGTCTTTACAAATTTTCCCATAATTATCAAAAACCCCTTCAGTGTTTCAAGGCTTATAACCTTGGTATCATGATTTTTTTCTTTCTTCCTTTTTTTTTTAGTCCTATTTTGACCTACAGTTACAAATTCTGCTAATGCTTTCTTTGTCATAACTTTGAGATTCACTTTTCCATCAACATCATGGACCCACAACACCCCCACTCCCCAATTTTGCCACTTCCCAGCTCTTGGGCCTAAACTATCTCACGTGTGGATTTTACTACAATGACCTGTTAGGAATTCTCATCATTTAACTTTTCCCATACTAACCAAACTTTGAGAATATTTGTACAATATTTATGCTTCAACCCAAGTATTCATAGTGGCTGCCTATTCCTTATTTTATAAAATCTTAATTAGTAAGTCTATCACTTAAAGTTCTTCATCCTTGGAACTACGATTTTGCTAACCACAATTTTACTTCCATAAAAATATTTCACTTCAACTGCTCTACTACCCTTGCTATTCTCAAGTTTGACTTTTCTTGCCTTCCATGCTTTCGGGTCTGCCATAAGCATAACGTGACCGAAAGAACACCTTAATTACCATGGTAAGAGTGGGAGATCAAAAAGAAGGGAAAAACTGCAGAGGATCACTTGTTCTGCAATCAAAAAAGGAAATTCACCTGGATTTTTTTTGGGGGGAGTGCTTGGTAGCCTAGAAGTTAACTTTATACCACTGCCCTCTTTTACTTTAAATATTCATAAGCTTCATCCTCTTCAACATCTAGTTCAGAATGTAACTTCAGGAATGTTTCCTATACTGACTGCCGACGGTTAAAATATGCCCTCTAATCCATATCTGTGATCCTTATTTAGATTCTTTTTGTATGCAACTGTTGATACTGTATTATATCAAGTACTTTTCAGTACATATGTTTCAGTACATACATGTTTGTTATATGTGTCTATACACATTTCTTATCATCAGACTAGAATACAAAATAATGTCACATTCCTTTTAATTTTCAAATTCAATGCCTCTATCTCTTTCTTCTCTCCTCAGGATGCTCCCTTTGTTAAAAACTCTAAGAACTCTAGGGATGCTTATTCAGACTTACAGGTCAGTTCTGGTAACCATCCTCTGCTTAGTCAACCAAGGAGATGAATTCTTTTCAGCTGTTACTAATGTCACTGGCACAAGATACACCTGTTGAAACAAAGACAACTAAGCAGCCCCAGCACAGTCTTTGTTGTTAACTATTAAAATATTCTAGCCGTACCCCTTGATCAGTACTGGATGAGGCACAATAAATTGGACATGACTCTGGTGAAAACCTGGCCACTCTGCCCAGTGCAAGCCTGCCTAACTTATGAGCCTATGAGTACTCCCAGTGTGTGGAAAGAACTCAAGCTGCACTTATCCACCTTGCTTCTGTGACTTTGGCTCACAGCCAGGTCTTCTTCATGTACTAATAGACTAGGCTTCAGATCTTTGAGGTCAGTACTCAAATATAGACAGAAATATTTTCTTTAAGGCTGCCAGTAGTATCAGAGTAGATAAATTTGAAGAGATTTCCAGATTCAGCTACTACTGGACTAATATAAATTTATCTTCTGTTGGTCTTTGCATATCTGCTCCAAGAACAAAAGATATGTCCCCTCTTGGTTCCAAAGATCACTTCCATTTTCTACTCCAGGACAAATAACAATGCTTTCAAGGGAAAAATGTCACCTTGTTACATATATACCCAGCTAGTGTTAGGGACCAGGCAATCAATTTCTTCTTTTTTGCAGTCTTTACCATGATAGGTACATGTAGAGACACTGTTGTTTGGTTGACCAAGTCTGTAATCTCAACATCTTTACCCAGCTCCACTAAAAGGGCTAGAAGAAACAAATACTGGCATTTCTAGTCTTTCATTAGTTCTGACTACTTACACCTATGTGGAAATATGCTAGAGAAAAGTATGTGGCAATTAAAAGAAGATGTGCATCAAATCTCAGACAAATAAAACTTCTAGTTTAATAGTAGTCTCTAAAGCTATAATTTGAAAACAGTATTATTAACAAATCCATTCCTGTTCAGCTTGCCTTTAAAGATCATTAATTAATCAGCCCCATCACACTTTGCCTTATTTTATCAGATCCCCTATGTATAACAGAACTAGTTACTTGCTGTTCCTAGAACATAGCTTACACTTTCTGACTCTAAGCATTTTTTCAGTTCATGTCATTCTTTGCATCTGGAATTTTGCACCTCATTACAGATGACAAAGTATTTTTTTCCAGCTTTATTGAGGTATAATTGACAAATAAAACTATATATATTTAAGGTGTATAACATGATGGTTTGATATAAATATACATTGTGAAATAATTACCACAATCAAATTATTAACACATCCATCATCTCATATAGTTATCATTTTTTTGTTGTAGTGAGATTGCTTAACATCTATTCTCTAGCATATTTCAAGTATACAATACAGTATTATTAACTATAGTCACCATGCTATACATTAGATCCCCAGAACCTATTTATCTTATAACTGAAAGTTAGTACGCCGTGACCAGTATCTCCCCATTTCTCCCACTCCCAAGTCCCTGGCAATCACCACAGTACTCTTTGTTTCTATGAGTTCAACTTTTTCTTTCTTGTATATTCCACATATGAGGAAGACAAAAGGTATTTTTCTTTCTCTGCCTGGCTTATTTCACTTAATATAATGTCCTCCGTGTTCATCCCTGTTATAAATGGCAGCATTTCCTTCTTTTATATGGGTGAATAATATTCAATTGTGTGTGTTTTCTTTATCCATTCATCTTGTCAACAGACACTTATTTCCATATATTGGCTATTGTGAATAATGCTGCAATGAAATAGGAGTGTAGATATCTCTTAAAGATAATGATTTTGTTTCCTTTGGATTTACATATATATGTAAGTGGGACTGCTGGATCATGTGAAAGTTCGACTTCCAATTTTTTGAGGAAACTCCATACTGTTTTCCATAATGGCTATATGAATTTACATTCCCACCAACAGTGTACAAGTGTTCCCTTTTCTCCACATCCTCATCAACATTTAACCTTAACCCTAACCCTTTCTGATAATTGTCATTCTAATAGGTTGTGAGGTGATATCTCACTGTGGTGTTGATTTGCATTTCTTTGGTGATTAGCGGTGTTGAGCATCTTTTCCTGTACCCGTTGGCCATTTGTATGTCTTCTTTTCTCGTTACCTGTTAGCCATTTGTATGTCTTCTTTGGAAATTAGACCTAATGTACCATTAGGTCATTTACCTATTATTTAATTAGGTTATTTGCTTGCTGTTGAGTTGTATGAGTTTGTTATAAATTTTAGATATTAACCCCTTATCAGATATACACAAATATTTTCTGCAATTTCACAGGTTGCCTTTTCCTTTTGTTAACTGTTTCCTTTGCTGTGAAGCGTTTTAGTTTGATGTAGTCCCATTTGCTTATTTTTGCTTCTGTTGTCTGTGCTTTTGGTGTTATAGCCAAAAGAATCATTGCCAACACCAATGTCAAGGAGCCTTTTCTCTATGTTTTATGCTTTCAGGTCTTAAGTTTAAGTCTTTAATCAATTTCCAGTTAATATCTGTGTATGGTGTAAGTAAGGATTAAATTTCATTCTTTCGCATGCGGATATCTAGTTTTCCCAACACCATTTATTGAAGAGACTATCCTTTCCCCTGTGTGTTCTTGGAATCCTTGTCAGAGATTAGTTGACCATATATGTGTGGGTTTATTTTTGGGTTCTCTATTCTGTTCCATTAATTCATGTGTCTGTTTTTAAGCCAGTGCCATAATTTTAATATTACTATAGTTTTGTAACGTATTTCAAAATCAGCAAGTGTGATGCCTCCAGCTTTATTCTTTCTCAAGATTTCTTTGGCTATTTGGGATCCTCTGTGGTTCCACACAAACTTTAGGATTGTTTTTTGTACTTCTGTGAAAAATGTCATTGGAATTTTGATAGGGATTACACTGAATCTGCAGATCACTTTGGGTAGTGTGGGCATCCTAACAAAATTAATTCTTCCAATCCATGAACATGGGTTATCTTTCCATTTATTTGCATCTTCTTCAATTTCTTTTATCAATGTCTTATAGTTTTCACTGTATAGGTCTTTCTCCTCCTTGGTTAAATTAATCCCTAAGTGTTTTATTCTTTTTGATGCTATTTTAAACGGGACTGTTTTCTTATTTCTTTTTCAGTTTCATTTCAAACTTGCTAGTGTATAGAAACACAGCTGATTTTTTATGCTGATTTTGTATCCTACAACATTACTGAATTTCTTTATTAGTTTTAACAGTTTTTGTTGTTGTTGTTGCTGGAATCTTTAGGGTTTTCTATTTCTAAGATCATTTAAGATGCAAACAGAGACAATTTTATTTCCTCCTTTCCAATTTGGAAGACTTTTATTTCTTTTTCTTACCTAATTGCTCTGGCTAGGACTTCCAATGCTGTGCTGGATAGAAGAAGCAAGAGTGGGCATCCTTGTCTTGTTCCTAATCATACAGGAAAACTCTCAGCTTTTCACTTTTAAGTATAATGTTAGCTGTGGGCTTGTCATATACGGCCTTTATTATGTTGAGGTACATTCCTTTTATAATTTGTTGAGTTTTTATCATGAAAGGATGTTGAATTTTTTTAAAATGCTTTTTCTGCATCTATTGAGATGATCATATGACTTTTATAGCTCACTCTGTTAAGTGCTGTATCATATTTACTGATTTGTGTATGTTGAAGCATCCTTATATCCCAGAGATAAATCCCACTTTAACATAGTATATGATTATTTTAATGTGCTCTTAAATTCAGTTTGCTAGTATTTTGCTGAGGATGTTTACATATATGTTCATCAGGGATATTGGTCTGTAATTTTCTTTTCTTGTAGTGTCCTTGTCTAGCTTTAGTATTAGAGTAATGCTGGCCTCATAAAATGAGTTTGGAAGTACTCCATCCTCTTCACTTTTTCTAAAGAGTTTGAGAAGGATTGCCATAAATTCTTTAAAATGTTTGGTGGAATTCTCCAGTGAAGCCATCTGGCCGTAGGTTTTTCTTTTTTGGGGAGGTTTTTGATTACTAATTCAATTGCCTAAACCAGTCCGTTTTGATTTCCTACTGCTTCATGTTTCAGTCTTGGACAGTTGTAGGTTTCTAGGAATTTATCCACTTCTTCTAGGTTATTCAGTTTGTTGACATATCATTGTTCTTAGCAGTTTCTTATGATACTTTTTATTTATCTGGCATCAGTTTAATGTCTCCTCTTTCATTTTGTTTCATTTCATGTCATTTATGACTTCATTTATTTGAGCCTTCTCTCTTTTTTCATGGTTTAGCTAAAGGTTTGTCAATTTTGTTTATCTTTTCAAAAAGCCAGCTCTTAGTTTTATTGGTCTCTTCTATTGTTTTCCTCTTCTCTATTTCATTTATTTCTGCTCTGATCTTTATTTCCTTCCTTCTGCTAACTTTGGGCTAAGTTTTGTTTTCTTTCTCTAGTTCCTTGAGGCGTAAAGTTAAGGGTTTTTTTTTTTTTGAGATAGTTCTTTTTTCTTAATGTAGGCATTTATTGCTATAAACCTGCTATGTAGAACTGGTTTGCTGTATCCGCTTCGTTTGTGTATGTTGTTTTTCTATTTTCATTTGTTTTAAGATATTTTAATTTCCCTTTTGTTTTCTTATTTGACTCATTGATTGTTTAGAAGAGTGTTGTTTATTTCCACATATTTATGAATTTTCCAGCTTTCCTCCTGTTATTCACTTCTAGTTTCATACTATTGTAGGCAGAAAAGATACTTGGTATGATTTCAATCTTCCTAAATTTATTAAGACTTGTTTTGTAACCTAATAATCTCCCTAAATTTCTTAAGATTTGTTTTGTGGAATAAACTGCTGGCTAAGGGGGTGTCTCTTGGTACTGCACTGTGCTGCCTTGGGGGTTAGGTGCCACATAAAGGGAAACTATTCTTCAATGCATCTATCCTCTGACTTTTTTGCTTCAACAGTGGGCTGAAACTTCCCCACTGGACTCCTGGACTCCCACAAAGGTACTTTCATTTGTGCATTACTGTCAAAATTAATGACCTGCTGGGGGATGACAGTATAAAACACTTATTCTCCAGTGCTGCTGACTAATGACAAAAAATTTATAGTTACAGACCACAAAAACTACAGTAAGCCAAGGAGAACTATTTATGCCTAATAAGGGCAGTGCCCTTTCCAAAATGAATTAAGATTTTTTAAGTCTGGGTCTTTGGCCACTGGAAATTTAAAATAAAACTAGAAGAAGTTGGGGGAAGGTAAATATAAAAATGTATTGGAGGAAGGAGAATAATGACAAGTAGATTAGATAGTTATCATAATAGTCCCAAGCAATAGATGAAGACTAACTTACAGTTAAAAACAGTGGCTTAAACATAAAAACTTATACCTTTCCCTTTGAAAACTGCATAAAAATGACAGTAGAATGATCAAAAAGGAATAGACCCACAGGCCAAAGGTAACAGAAAAGGAAAAAAAAGTTTTTAAATTTTAGAAGCCAGAAAGCAGATGGATTAAGTCAAAACTGATTCAACAAATGTCTGAAAGGAGAAAGTTAAGCCAGGAAGGGGAGACAGCTCAGAAACAAGTCAATTCACACTCCAGAATCTCATAAAGAAACATAAATTGTAGGTCCTAGATACTTCAGAATGTGGGGGTATAGCTAAGGTAGGAAGCAATGGGGATTGGGTAAAAGTCTGTATTAGAAAGACTTAGACCTACATATAGCCTTTGCCAATCATGTAGCTGAGCAAACTGTCTTTCATTTGTCCATGGAGAAGACTAGAGATTTACTCTTAAGAAGCACAACCGTGAGACTGTGAAGTGGAACACCAGATTGGGCTGAAGACTGTATCTTTATCTTGAAAACAGGTGAATTATTTGAAACTCTATGTATTAAATGCTGACAATACTAGTTTCTTTCCCAAACTTGGTCCCAACAATGCTGGAAGCCAAGCTCATACTCACAAAAGAGGAGCTTAGAAAAACCTTCTCTGAAAAATCCATCATAAGATAAAATATTTAGAAATACTGACATTTGGATGTTCATAATAAAATGACCAGTTATTTTGCCTAACCTGACACTAACAGATAACAATCCACATTCATGCAGAGAGAGTTTTCAAAGATGTTTTTAGTACCTCACACTCAAATACAAATTGAAAGTCAAGGAATAGACACTTGAGTAAAGGTCTTCTCTTGATACATTGAAAAGCCAATTAAGAGAAAAAAGGACCTTTGAGGAAATAAAAGAACAAGGAGAAAATAACCTCATAAGACCTATAATGAATATTCTCAGAGAATTAAGAAAACATCTTGATTGTATTCATGAGACAAGAACAAGAGACTAAAAAAAGGAATGTTCTCTAGGTAGTTATTCTTCAAGTTAAAAAATATAATACAGAAGTTACATTTTTGGTATTGGGGGAGTGACTCTTATTAGGTTAACCATCATAAAGGTAACAATAAACCTTACAGATAACAATAAACCTTACAGATAACAATAAACCTTGGGGAAAAATATACAAACAATTGTTTGAAGGTACTTGAGAGAAACTTAAAGTGGCTGTTGGGAGTTGACACTTGAAAGAAGGAAACTGCACTAATTCTGCATTTACGTGGCTTTTCACCTAAAGGCACCTCCCAGTCTGCACTGCATGAAGTAGCTGGAACTCAAGCAGAAAAATGCAGTCTTGACTGATTTGAAGGTTCAGAGGGAAGAGCCTGGGACTGCTGGAATGGCTATAAAATAATGGAAAATCTCAGAAAGGAGGAAGCTAAGGAAATAGGGGGAGCAAAATCTACATATATACTCCATCAAATTCTTGGCTGACCTTGATTAATGTATGTGCCAAGGGCCTGGGAGAAAGCAACAACTGGAAGGCTGAAAAAAATAAGTGACAATTTTAGCTCAGGGGAGAGTTTGGAGTTCGAGCTCAGATACTTGAATTGCTTGGTAGAACAAAATAAATAGTACACAGATGAAGCTATCTATAGTCTCTACAAGGGTACAACTAAAAATTACTAAATATGTGAAGAAACAGAAAAATGTGACCCATATTCAAGAGAAAAAACACTCAACAGAAACCAATCCTAAAACTAGCCAGATGTTAGAATTTGAAGATAAAAATATTTAAACAGCTTATACAAATATGTTCAAGGAATTAAAAATGTGGTCAAAATTCACAGACAGTTGGAGAATTTCAGAAGGAAAATACATACTATCAAAAAGAAGAACCAAATAAAAATTTTAGAAATGAAATATACAACTTCTGAAATGAAAAATTTACTGGATGGGAATAAGAGTAGGTTAGAGATAGCCAAATAAAGGAAACAGTGAAACTGAGGCAGATTAATAGAAAATTTTAAAACTGAAGACAAGAAAGAAAAAATTCTGAAAAAAACAGAACAAAGACTCAGTCATGTGTGGGACCATATTTAAATGATTTAAGTTATATTTAACTGTATTCTCAGAGAGGAGACAGAAAATTGGGCAGAAAAAATATTTGTGGAAATAATGGCCAAATTTTTCCGAAGCTGACGAAAAAACAAACTTACAGATCCCAGAAGATCAATACAGATCCAAGAAGATCAATGAATCCCAATTTACATAAATAAAAAGAAAACCATACTTAGGCAAATTCTCATCAACTGGCTGAAAACATAGATAAAGAGAAGAGTGGCCAGTGGGAAAAAGCCCCATTAAAAATGGGAAAAATGATACAAATGACAACTGATTTCTCATTAGAAACTATGGAGGGCAGGAGAGAATAGGACAACATCTTTAAAATACTGGGGGAGTGGGAAATGTTAAATTAAAATTCTATATCCAGCTACAGAACAACTACTGAACACTGGCAGAAAACCTCAGACTTCCCAAAAGACAAGAAACTCCCCAAGTACCTGGTTGGGCAAAGAAAAAAGAAAAAACAGAGACAAAAGAATAGGGACAGGACCTGCACCACTGGGAGGGAGGTGTGAAAGAGGAAAAGTTTCCACACACTAGGAAGCCCCTTCACTGGCAGAGACAGGGGGTGGCAGGGAGGGGAAGCTTCGGAGCCATGGAGGAGAGTGCAGCAACAGAGGTGCAGGGGGCAAAGCAGAGAGATTCTGCACAGAGGATCGGTGCTGACCAGCACTCACCAGCCCAAGAGGGTTGTCTGCTCAGCTGCCAGGGTGGGTGGGGGCAGGGAGCTGAGGCTTGGGCTTCGGAGGTTAGATCCCAGGGAGAGGATTGGGGTTGGCTGCGTGAACACAGGCTGAAGGGGACTAGTGAGCCACAGCTAGCTGGGAGGGAGTCCGGGAAAAAGCCTGGAACTGCCTAAGAGGCAAGAGACCATTGTTTCAGGGTGTACGAGGAGAGGGGATTCAGAGCACCGCCTAAATGAACTCCAGAGATGGGCGTGAGCCGTGGCTACCAGCGTGGACACCAGAGATGGGTATGAGACGCTAAGGCTGCTGCTGCAGCCACCAAGAAGCCTGTGTGCAAGCACAGGTCACTATCCATACCCCGCCTCCCAGGAGCCTGTGCAGCCCACCACTGCCAGGGTCCTGTGATCCAGGGACAACCTCCCCAGGAGAACACATGGTACGTCTCAGGAGGTTGCAATGTCATATAGGCCTCTGCCACTGCAGGCTCTCCCTGCACTCCATACCCCTCCCTCCCCATCCTGAGTGAGCCAGAGCCCCCTAATCAGCTGCTCCTTTAACCCCATCCTGTCTGGGTAGGAACAGACACCCTCAGGCGACCTGCATGCTGAGGCGGGGCCAAATCCAAAGCTGAACCCCAGAAGTTCTGTGAACAAAGAAGAGAAAGGGAAATCTCACCCAGCAGCCTCAGGAACAGTGGATTAAATCTCCACAATTAACTTAATGTACCCTGCGTCTGTGGAATACCTGAGAATAGACAAGGAATCATCCCAAAATTCAGGTGGTGGACTTTGGGAGCAATGATATGTATACATATTTTACCTTTTTATCTTTTTGTGAGTGGGTATGTTTATGCTTCTTTGTGTGATTTTGTCTGTATAGCTTTGCTTTACCATTTGTCATAGGGGTCTGTCTTTTTATTTTTTTTTTAGTATATTTTTTAGTGCTTGTTATTGTTGGTGGATTTCCTTTTTTGCTTTGGTTGCTCTCTTCTTTCCTTTTTTGTTACTTTTTAATATTTATTTTTAATAATTATTTTTTATTTTAATAACTTTATTTTATTTTATTTATTCATTTATCTTTCTTTCTTCCTTCCTTTCTTCCTTTCTTTCTCCATTTTCTTCAGAACCGTGTGCCTGACAGGGTCTTGGTGCTCTGGCCACATGTCAGGCCTGTGCCTCTGAGGTGGAGGAGCCGAGTTCAGGACATTGGTCCACCAGAGACCTCCCAGCTCCACGTAATATCAAATGGCAAAAGCTCTCCCGGAGATCTCCATCTCAATGCTAAGACCCAGCTCCACTCAATGACCAGCAAGCTACAGTGTTGGACACCCTATGACAAACAACTAACAAGACAGGAACGCAACCCCAACCATTAGCAGAGAGGCTGCCTAAAATCATAATAAGGTCACAGGCACCCCAAGACACACCACTGGATGCGGACATGCCCACCAGAAAGATAAGATCCAGCCTCATCCACCAGAACACAGGCACTAGTTCCCCTCAACAGGAAGCCTACACAACCCACTGAACCAACCTTAGCCACTGGAGACAGACACCAAAAACAATGGAAACTCCGACCCTGCAGCCTGTGAAAAGGAGACCCCAAATGCAGTAAGTTAAGCAAAATGAGAAGACAGAGAAACACACAACAGATGAAGGAGCAAGGCAAAACCCCACCAGACCTAACAAATGAAGAGGAAATGGGCAGTCTACCTGAAAAAGAATTCAGAATAATGATAGTAAAGATGATCCCAAATCTTGGAAATAGAATTGAGACAAGAAACATTTAACAAGGACCTAGAAGAACTAAAGAGCAAAGAAACAACGATGAACAACAAAATAAATGAAATTAAAAATTCTCTAGAAGGAATAAATAGAAGAATAACTGAGACAGAAGAATGGATAACTGACCTGGAAGATAAAATGGAAATAAATACTGCAGAGCAGAATAAAGAAAAAAGAATGAAAAGAATTGAGGACAGTCTCAGAGACATATGGGACAACACTAAATGCACCAATATTCGAATTATAGGGGTTCTGGAAGAAGAAGAGATAAAAAAAGGGACTGAGAAAATATTTGAAGAGATTATAGTTGAAAACATCCCTAATATGGGAAAGGAAAAAGTTAATCAAGTCCAGGAAGCACAAAGAGTCCCATACAGGATAAATCCAAGGAGAAACACACCAAGACACATATTAATGAAATTATCAAAAATTAAATACAAAGAAAACAATTAAAAGCAGTACGGGAAAAGCAACAAATAAAATACAAGGGAATCCCCATAAGGTTAACAGCTGATCTTTTAGCAGAAACTCTGCAAGCCAGAAGGGACTGGCAGGACATATTTAAAGTGATGAAACGGAAAAAGCTACAACCAAGATTATTCTACAGAGCAAGGATCTCATTCAGCCTTGATGGAGAAATTAAAACCTTTACAGAAAAGCAAAAGCTAAGACAACTCAGCACCACCAAACCAGCATTACAAGAAATACTAAAGGCACATCTCTAGGCAGGAAACACAAGAGAAAGAAAAGACCTACAATAACAAACCAAAAACAATTAAGAAAATGGTAACAGGAACATACATATCGATAATTACCTTAAATGTAAATGGATTAAATGCTCCAACCAAAAGACACAGTTTGGCTGAATGGATACAAAAACAAGACCTGTATATATGTTGTCTACAAAAGACCCACTTCAGACCTAGGGTCACATACAGACTGAAAGTGAGGGGATGGAAAATGATATTCCATGCAAATAGAAAACAAAAGAAAGCTGGAGTAGCAATTCTCATATCAGACAAAATAGACTTTAAAATAAAGACTTTTACAAGAGACAAAGAAGGACAGTACATGATGATCAAGGGATGAATCCAAGAAGAAAATATAACAATTGTAAATACTTATGCACCCAACATAGGAGCACCTCAATAGATAAGGCAAATGCTAACAGCCATGAAAGGGTAAATAGACAGTAACACAATCATACTAGGGGACTTTAACACCCCACTTTCACCAAGGAAGAGATCATCCAAATGAAAATAAATGAGGAAACACAAGCTTTAAATGATACATTAAACAAGATGGACTTAATTGATATTTGTAGGACATTCCATCCAAAGACCACACAATACACTCTCTTCTCAAGTACTCAAGGAACACTCTCCAGGATAGATCACATCTTGGGTCACAAATCAAGCCTTGCTAAATTTAAGAAAACTGAAATTGTATCAAGTATCTTTTCCGACCACAATGCTATAAGACTAGATATCAAATACAGGAAAAAAACTGTAAAACACACAAACACATGGAGGCTAAACAATATGCTACTTAATAACCAAGAGATCACTGAAGAAATTAAAGAGGAAATCAAAAAGTACCTAGAAACAAATGACAATGAAAACAGGACGACCCTAAACCTATGGGATGCAGCAAAAGCAGTCCTAAGAGGGAAGTTTATAGCAATACAATCTCACCTCAAGAAACAAGAAAAATCTCAAATAAACAACCTAACTTTACACTTAAAGCAATTAGAGAAAGAAGAACAAAACCCCCCCCAAAGTTAGCAGAAGGAAAGAAATCATAAGATCAGATCAGAAATAAATGAAAAAGAAATGAAGGACACAGTAGCAAAGATCCATAAAACGAAAAGCTGGTTCTTTGAGAAGATAAATAAAATTGATAGAGCATTAGCCAGACTCATCAGGAAAAAAAGGGAGAAGACTCAAATCAATAGAATTAGAAATGAAAAACGAGAAGTAACAACTGACCCTGCAGAAATAAAGAGGGTCATGAGAGATTACTGCAAGCAACTCTGTGCCAATAAAATGGACAACCTGGAAGAAATGGACAAATTCTTAGAAAAGCACAACCTTCTGAGATTGAACCAGGAAGAAACAGAAAATATAAGCAGACCAATCAAAAACACTGAAATTGAGACAGTGATTAAAAAGCTTCCAACAAACAAAAGCCCAGGACCAGACGGCTTCCCAGGTGAATTCAATCAAACGTTTAGAGAAGAGCTAACACCTATCCTTCTCAAAGTCTTCCAAAATATATCAGAGAGGGAGGAACACTCCCAAACTCATAATACGAGGCCACCATCATCTTGATACCAAAACCAGACAAAGATGGCACAAAGAAAGAAAACTGCAGGTCAATATCTCTGATGAACATAGATGCAAAGATCCTCAACAAAATACGAGTGAAGAGTACCCAACAGCACATTAAAAGGATCATACACCATGATCAAGTGGGTTTTACTCCAGGAATACAAGGATTCTTCAGTATATGCAAATAAATCAATGTAATACTATATTAACAAATAGAAGGATAAAACCCATATGATCAACTCAAGAGATGCAGAAAAAGCTTTCGACAAAATTCAACACCCATTTATGATAAAAACTCTCTAGAAAGTAGGCGTAGAGGGAACTTGCCTCAACATAATAAAGGCCATATATGACAAACCCAAAACCAACATCGTTCTCAGTGGTGAAAAACTGAAACCATTTCCACTAAGATCAGGAAAAAGACAAGGTTGCCCACTCTCACCACTCTTATTCAAAATAGTTTTGGGAGTTTTAGCCACAGCAAGCAGAGAAGTAAAAGAAATAAAAAGAATCCACATCGGAAAAGGAGAAGTAAAACTGTCACTGTTTGCAGATGACATGATACTATACATAGAGAATCCTAAAGATGCTACCAGAAAACTACTAGAGCTAATCAATGAATTGGGTCAAGTAGCAGGATACAAAATTAATGCAAGAAATCTGTTGCATTCCTATACACTAATGATGAAAAAATCTGAAAGAGAAATTAAGGAAACACTCCTATTTACCATTGCAACACAAAGAATAAAACACCTAGGAATAAACCTACCTAAGGAGACAAAAGGCCTGTATTCAGAAAACTATAAGACATTGATGAAGGAAATTAAAGATGATACAAACAGATGGAGAGATATACCATGTTCTTGGATTGGAAGAATCAACATTGTAAAAACGACTATACTACCCAAAGCAATCAACACATTCAATACAATTGCTATCAAACTACGAATTGCATTTTTCACAGAACTAGAACAAAAAACTTCACAATTTGTATGGAAACACAAAAGACCCCGACTAGTCAAAGCAATCTTGAGAAAGAAAAACGGAGCTGGAGGAATCAGGCACCCTGACTTCAGACTATACTACGAAGTTACAGTAATCGAGACAGTATGGTACTGGCACAAAAACAGAAATATAGATCAATGGAACAGGATAGAAAGCCCAGAGGTAAATGCACGCACATATGGTCACCTTATCATTGATAAAGGAGCCAGGAATATAGAGTGGAGAAGAGACAACCTCTTCATTAAGTGGTGCTGGGAAAACTGGACAGCTACATATAAAAGAGTGAAATTAGAACACTTGCTTTCACCATACACAAAAATAAATTCAAAATGGATTAAAGACCTAAATGTAAGGCCAGACACTATAAAAGTCTTCGAGGAAAACATAGGCAGAACACTGTATGACATAAATCACAGCAAGATCTTTTTTGATCCACCTCCTAGAGAAATGGTAATAAAAACAAAAATAAACAAATGGGACCTAATGAAACTTTAAAGCTTTTGCACAGCAAAGGAGACCATAAACAAGACAAAAAGACAACCCTCAGAATGGGAGAAAATATTTGCCAACGAAGCAGCTAAGAAAGGATTAATCTCCAAAACATACAAGCAGCTCATGCAGCTCAATATCAAAAAATCAAACAACCCAATCCAAAAATGGGCAGAAGACCTAAATAGACATTTCTCCAAAGAAGATATACAGATTGCCAATAAACACATGAAAGGATGCTCACCATCACTTATCATTAGAGAAATGCAAATCAAAACTACAATGAGGTGTCACCTCACACTGGTCAGAATGGCCATCATCAAAAAATCTACAAACAGGGCTTCCCTGGTGGCGCAGTGGTTGAGGGTCCGCCTGCCGGTGCAGGGGACACGGGTTCGTGCCCTGGTCTGGTGGGATCCCACATGGAGCGGTTGGGCCCGTGAGCCATGGCCGCCTGAGCCTGCACATCCGGAGCCTGTGCTCCGCAGCGGGAGAGGCTGCAGCTGTGGGAGCCCCGCGTACCGCAAATAAAAACAAAAAAACAAAAAATCTACAAACAATAAATGCTGGAAAGGGTGTGGAGCAAAGGGAACCTTCCTACACTGTTGGTGGGAATGTAAGTTGATACAGCCACTACGGAGAACAGTATGGAGGTTCCTTAAAAAACTAAAAATAGGAGTACTATATGACCCAGCAATCCCACTACTGGGCATATACCCTGAGAAAACCATAATGCAAAAGGAGTCATGTACCACAATGTTCATCACAGCACTATTTACAATAGCCAGGACATGGAAGCAACTGAAGTGTCCATCGATAAATGAATGGATAAAGAAGATGTGGCACATAAATACAATGGAATATTACTCAGCCATAAAAAGAAACGAAATTGAGTTATTTGTAGTGAGGTGGATGGACCTAGAGTCTGTCATGCAGAGTGAAGTAAGTTAGAAAGAGAAAAACAAATACCATATGGTAACACATATATATGTAATCTAAAAAAGAAAAAAAGGTTATGATGAACCTAGGGGCAGGACAGGAATAAAGATGCAGATGTAGAGAATGGGCTTGAGGACACGGGTGGCAGGAGGGTAAGCTGGGACGAAGTGAGAGAGTGGCATGGACTTATATATACTACCAAATGTAAAATAGATAGCTAGTGGGAAGCAGCCGCACAGCATAGAGAGATAAGTTCAGTGCTTTGTGACCACCTAGAGGGATGGGATAGGGATGGTGGGAAGGAGACACAAGAGGGAGGAGATATGGGGATATATGTATATGTATAACTGATTCACTTTGTTATAAAGCAGAAACCAACACACTGTTGTAAAGGAATTATACTCCAGTAAAGATGTTAAAAAAATATTCTATATCCAAAAAAATTATCTTAAAAAATGAAAGCAAAATAAATACATTTTTAGAAAAACTGAAATTGAGAGAACCTATTATCAGCAGAGCTGTATTACAAGTAATTCTAAAGGAAATTCTACAGGCTGAGGAAATTTAGATGGAAACGTAGATATATAGCAAGAAATGATGAGAACAAGAAATAGAAAATATTTGGGTAAACTTAAAGGAGTATATTTTTCCATCAATCTGACTACCTGATGGAAATATAACATTGAACTATGAGTTAATATATACAGATGTACTATATATGAAATTGGTATCACAAAGGAAAAGATGGTAAATGAAAGTCAACTGTTGCATGGCTCTACTTTTAAACAACAGCTTCACTGAGATATAATTCAGATTATATTCACCCATTTCACCCATTTAAAGCATACAATTCAGTGGCTTTAATTATATTCACAGTAGGTGGCAAAGACATTTTAAACAACATGCAGTTGTTTTCATTGCCATGATGTAAACAGGTGCTCCAGTTTACCTCTCCAAATCTTCCCCCAAACTGGCCTGGGGAACATGGATTATTTATTGGATATAATTTATGTTTAAAAATTTAATTCTAATTCAATCCAGTCCCTTAAACCTAAATTCAAAAATTTAGAATTGTAAAAATGTTAACGTGAAAACACAGTAATGGATAGAATGATTGAAGTTTCTATAATAAGGACCTATACAGGAAGAATTAATATGCGTAAAAAATTCCCAACTAAATGGAATTTTTGAAATGTTCATAGTTTGAATCTCATCACCAACCTGAATGAACACTACTTGCTGAGAGCAATACAAATGGGAACTAGATATATAGAGGTCCTAGTTTCTATATTAGACAATATTCTACTAGATGGTAACTTGGCAATCAAAGAAGAGATATGGGTGGTGCATTAAAGGTGCTCAAATATAATGATTGTTTATCAAATACATTTTTATTTAGAAGGAGACAGCAATGCATAGTGCAGTGTTTCTCAAATGTCAGAAATATATGGAGCTTTAAAAATGAAATCTCACAGAATCTCAATGCTATATTACTTAAGTATGTACAAACATAAAATCATAAATTAGGTATAATGCATTTTCTTAAGCTCCTATAACAATAAAACTAAAGCAAATTTACAAATTAAAACAATGAAAACCCAATAACGTATAAATAAAAGTAATTGAATGGTAAGTTATTTTGTTTTACTAAAATTCAATTGCTATCATTGGATTTAATATAAGGTGATTTTTCTTCAGTCTGGTTGTACATTTAATGTGTTTCTGTAGTTTAAAATTTTAATGTTACTAATGTGGACCCTGTCTCTTTACAGAAGTAAAAATTTGTGCTGTATAAAACAGCCTTAATGCTTGCTGAGTTGCATACTAAAGTGTTCTGTACTTTAATATATGTAAGTTAAACCTTAATATTTTTTCACCATTTAAAGGCTTTGTTTGACAGTATACTATGATCAGATTTATATTTAACCAACATCTGGCCATAAACAATCTTTGAGTGCCTATTTTAACAAGGTATCATTGTTAACATTGTAGAGCTATCTTTTACTTGAAGATATGTTTAAATATTCTTGTGATTTAAGTGTGCACTAAGCAATCTGATTAATGGGATTTAGAACAGGGTTTTAAACACTGTAGAATTATTTAAAGGAGGTACATACAAAGATACGGTCTGTGCGATACAATAGCGATTTCAAATTCAGTATAAAACCAACTTCTGCAATGTATGTTCTTTAGGGTTCATGGCATCTTTACATTCATGCCGTTATGAATCAATCCTCTTTGAACCAGTATGACTCCTTCATTTTAAGATTGTACCATAACATTTTTTTTTGAATTCACTACCCATTATGTGAGAGAAAACACAAATATAAATAATTGCTCTGAAATCACAAGTCAGTACTTTGTTATAGGAGGTCATTAAGATTATTTACAATATCATTATATTAAATATTTATAATCAATACAATGAAAGCACAATATAAAACTGTCAGAGAATATTCTTTTCTATAGCACTTACCACCTTCTAACATATTATATACATTATGTCTTTGTTTATTGTCTATATCCCCCATTCCCACAAGAATGTAAACTCTTAGAGGAGCAACATTTTGTTTTCTTTCTTCCATAATGTACATCAAGTGCCTAGAATAACATCCAACACATAATTAGCACTCAGTAAATACTTGGAAGAATAAAAAACTTGTCAAAAGATGACATCTGGGACACCCCAACCTTTTAGGATTCCCAGACTGAGAAATATTGGCATGGAGGAAAAAGCATTGGCTTAGGGGACAGATAGATCTGAGTCTGAATCTATTTCTTAGCTATTAACTCTCACTCTGCTACTTACTAGCTTTAAGTAACTTTGGGTAAGTTACTTAAATTCAGGGGATCTGTGTTTTCTTCCCCATGGTAAAATGTAAAGTCTATTAAAATATTAATAAACAACTAATACATAAAGTAAATAAAATATCAGCATATATGGAGATCATCACTATTACTATTAGAGATGTCACAGAAAAAAGATTTAATCAAATAAAACTAAACTTTTCCATATTATCATGATTTCCCCTTCCTTAGTTCATCTTATTTATAAAAAGGTAAAATAGGAAACAGGCTTGGAATAAATTAAAAGGTAAAAAGGAACAAGATGCAAAACTTCCACTAAAAAAACTGCATGAAAATACAAGATGTTTTCAAAGCAATCATTTGTCAGATGTTGAAAGAGCTTGGCTATAATAGGGCTGTAAAATAAGCCAAAAACAACAAATCAACATGAAAACAGATAGATAATATACACAAAATAAAGATCATGTTGTGACTTCAGCTGCACATGAGTAGTTTTTGTCCCCCAGCATTCATATACACTTAATCTACCCACCTTCGTCCTACATGCAAGATCTACTTGGCTCATCAGGAACTTTAACCCTCAGGCCAACCCTGAAGAAAGAATTAACCTACTGATTGAACCCTTAGGCAGTGTGCATGGCCAGAAAGCCATGAGTATTTGAGGAATACACTGAGGTGATCTCAGCATTTTACTGCAGTATCCCACAACCACTGAAGGAAGAGGTTAAAAGTGATGTACTATATTAAGAAAAAGCAGTGTAAATTTATTCCTTGGTTTAAGTTTTGCTGCCAAACGGAATTCTCAAAATACTTTAGACGTGCAAATGGATTTAAGATCTGTATCAGGAAAAAATTATTTATGTATAAAGGGAGGATACATAATACTTAGTTTTAGGCAAGGGACATATCATTAGTATTCACAGTTCAGCACACAAAAAAGCAATTTTGAATGCTAATTTCAGTCTTAACCCAAACCATGTTATAACAATGCAAATAGAAACTGGTAGGTTAAAATGGGTTTGCACTCCAACATCCTTAATAACGCTAAAAACTGGCTGAATGTGAAATACACCCCTGAGAATAACTTGGGTGTTAACAGCCAGGGTGTAGTTGAAAAGGTCACTGTTGGCCCTTCCTCAAGCAGCACCTCAGAAACAGCCTTGATCTCTGATGGTGGCTGTTCAACCACAGCTCAACAACACCCCCATACACGCCAAGAGGCCATGTGGGTCCCACCTGCCCTGTAGAGAGATTCCACCACAGGGCAGGGATGGCAGAGGCTGGGGGCAGAGTGATCTGCTGTGAAGGATAAAGTGGACTTGCACCTGAGGCTGTGTCTGAGTGGAGCTATGGGTAACCGCACAGGCAACACACCAGATTTCTATCTGTGGCCAACACAAGGTGAGAGACCACATTGGACCTCCTTATTTCAGCACTACTCTCCTCTGGAGCAAGGGTCTTGGTGCAGGGAGAGGGAAAAACACACACTTAAAGGGAAGAGAGCCAGCTTGGCCCAACCCGTAGGGATTCTGCTTCAGCAATTTGGAATTAGACCTCACCCTTGATGGGGCGGTGATGGCCACTGCGCAGAGGGGAAGTCCTGTCTTACACCTGGCTTCAGCTCTAGCCCTTCCATCTCTAGCTCCATCCCCGACCAAGGTGAGAGCTGTCAGCACACCCTGAGGAAAGATGTGACTTGCATCCACGTCAGATCCAGCTTCCCCACCATAGGCATTAGGCACACACAGTCTGTATAGGGATACTCTCACACAACATCACCCGTTCAAGACCACAATAGATAGCTGTTTCCCCTAAATTCACAGAAGCAGAGAAAGTTAGGCAAAATAAAAGGGCAGAGGAACTACTTTCAATTGAAAAAGCAAGAGAAAATACCTGAATAAATAATGAAACAGAATAAACAATTTACCAGTTAAAGAATTCAAAGCATTGGTAAAAAAAAAAAGTTAACTGAATAGAGAAAAAAATTGATGTACATGGTGAACACTTAACAAGGAACAGAAAATATTAAAAAGACTTAATCAGAAATGAAGAATTCAATAGCTGAAATAAACAACACACTAGAAGGAATGAATAGCAGACTAAGTGATAGAGAAGAATGTGTAAGTGATCTGGAAGATAGAATAATGGAAACCACCCAATCAGAACAGCAAAAAGAAATACAAATTTTAAAAAATGAAAACAATTTAAGAGATCTCTGGGATAATATTAAGCATACCAACATTTGCATTATAGGAGCCTCAGAAAGAGAAGAGAGAGAGAAGTGGAACAAAAAATGTATTTGAGAAAATTATGGCTGAAACGTTCTCAAAACTGAAGAAAGAAACAGATATCCAGATATGGAAGCACAGAAGGTCCAAAAAAAAGATAAACTCAAACAGATCCATACCAAGGCATATCATAATTAAAATGGCAAAGTTAAAGATAAAGAGAGAATTCTAAAGGCAGCAAGAGAAAAACAAAGAGTCATAAACAAAGGAATCCCCATAAGTCTATCAGCTGATTTCTCTGCAGAAACTTTTCAGGACAGAAAGGAATGGCAAGATATATTCAAAGTGCTGAAAGGGAAAAACCTGCAACCTAGGATTCGCTACCCAGCAAGATTATCATTTAGAAAAGAAGAAAAGATTAACAACTTCCCTGAGAAGCAAAAACTAGGAGTTCATCAATGCTAAACCTACACTAAAAGGAATGTTAAAGGGTCTTCTCTAAGCGGAAAAGAAGTAAGAATCTATAAGGGATATTCCCATTAGGAAAGGCAAATATATAGTAAGCACTGAGATCCAACCACTTAAATAACCCAGTATGAAGATTAAAAGACAAAAAATAGTAAAAGCAAGTATAACTATGATAAATAGTTAAGGGATAGCATGAAGATGTAATATATGACATAGAAAACACAAAATGGGGGGGGGGTAGTAAAAAATATAGATCTTTTAGAATGTGTTTGAACTACCAGTTTAAGACAAGTAGATATAGGTCAACATATATGAACCCCATGGTAACCACAAATCAAAAACCTACAACAAATACACAAAAACCAAAAAGAAAGGAACACAAACATACTACTAAAGAAAATCATCAAACCACAAGAGAATAAACAAAAAGAAGAAGAAATAAACAGAGAACTACAAAAACAACTACAAAACAAGTAATATAATGGCAAAGTATACACCTATCAAAAATGACTTTATTTTTTTTTCTCAACTTTGTTTTATTTTTTAACATCTTTATTGGAGTATAATTGCTTTACAATGTTGTGTTAGTTTCTGCTGTATAAAAAAGTGAATCAGCTATATGTATACATATATCCCCATAACCCCTCCCTCTTGTGCCTCCCTCCCACCCTCCCTATCCCACCCCTCTAGGTGGTCACAAAGCACAGAGTTGATCTCCCTGTGCTATGTGGCTGCTTCCCACTAGGTATCTATTTTACATTTGGTAGTGTATATATGTCCATGCCACTCTCTCACTTTGTCCCAGCTTACCCTTCCCCCTCCCTGTGTCCTCAAGCCCATTCTCTACATCTGCGTCTTTTTTCCTGTCCTGCACCTGGGTTCTTCAGAACCTTTTTTTTTTTTTAGATTCCATATATATGTGTTACCATACGGTATTTGTTTTTCTCTTTCTGACTTACTTCACTCTGTATGGCAGACTCTAGGTCCATCATCCACCTCACTACAAAAAACTCAATTTAATTTCTTTTTATGGCTGAGTAATATTCCATTGTATATATGTGCCACATCTTCTTTATCCATTCATCTGTCGATGGACACTTAGGTTGCTTCCATGTCCTGGCTATTGTAAATAGAGCTCCAATGAACATTGTGGTACATGACTTTTTTGAATTATGGTTTTCTCAGGGTATATGCCCAGTAGTGGGATTGCTGGGTCGTATGGTAGTTCCATTTTTAGTTTTCTAAGGAACCTCCACACTGTTCTCCATAGTAACTGTATCAATCTACATTCCCAGCAACAGTGCAGAAAGGTTCCCTTTTCTCCACACCCTCTCCAGCATCTGCTGTTTGTAGTTTTTCTGATGATGGGCATCCTAACTGGTGTGAGGTGATACCTCATTGTAGTTTTGATTTGCATTTCTCTAATAATTAGTGATGTTGAGCATCCTTTCATGTGTTTGTTGGCAATCTGTATATCTTCTTTGGAGAAATGTCTATCTGGGTCTTCTGCCCATGTTTGGATTGGGTTGTTTGTTTTTTTGATATTGAGCTGCAAGAGCTGCTTGTATTATTTTGGAGATTAATCCTCTGTCAGTTGCTTCATTGGCAAATATTTTCTCCCATTCTGAGGGTTGTCTTTTCATCTTGTTGTTTATTTTTGTTTTTATTTCCATTTCTCTAGGAGGTGGTCAAAAAGGACCTTGCTGGGATTTATATCATAGAGTGTTCTGCCTGTGTTTTCCTTGAAGAGTTTTACAGTGTCTGGCCTTACATTTAGGTCTTAAATTCATTTTGAGTTTATTTTTGTGTATGGTGTTAGGGAGTGTTCTAATTGCATTCTTTTACATGTAGCTGTGCAGTTTTCCCAGCACCACTTATTGAAGAGACTGTCTTTTCTCCATTGTATATTCTTGCCTCCTTTATCAAAAATAAGGTGACCATATGTGTGCAGGTTTATCTTTGGGCTTTCTGTCCTGTCCCATTGATCTATATTTCTGTTTTTGTGTCAGTACCATACTGTCTTGATTACAGTAGCTTTGTAGTATAGTCTGAAGTCAGGGAGTCTGATTCCTCCAGTTCCATTTTTCTTACTCAAGATTCCCTTGGCTATTCGGGGTCTTCTGTGTTTCCACAAATTGGGAAGTTTTTGGTTCTAGTTCTGTGAAAAATGCCATTGGTAGTTTGATAGCAATTGTATTGAATCTGTGGATTGCTTTGGGTAGTATAGTCATTTTCACAATGTTGATCCTTCTAATCCAAGAACATGGTATATCTCTCCATCTGTTTGTATCATCTTAAATTTCTTTCATCAATGTCTTATAGTTTTCTGAATACAGGCCTTTTGTCTCCTTAGATAGGTTTATTCCTAGGTAGTTTATTCTTTTGTTGCAGTGGTAAATGGGAGTGTTTCCTTAATTTCTCTTTCAGATTTTTCATCATTAGTGTATAGGAATGCAACAGATATCTGTGCATTAATTTTATATCCTGCTACTTGACCCAATTCATTGATTAGCTCTAGTAGTTTTCTGGTAGCATCTTTAGGATTCTCTATGTATAGTATCATGTCATCTGCAAACAGTGACAGTTTTACTTCTCCTTTCCCTATTTGGATTCCTTTTATTTCTTTTTGTTCTCTGATTGCCGTGGCCAAAACTTCCAGAACTATGTTGAATAAGAGTGGTGAGAGTGGGCAACCTTGTCTTTTTCCTGATCTTAGTGGAAATGGTTTCAGTTTTTCACCATTGAGAACGATGTTGGCTGTGGGTTTGTCATGTATGGCCTTTATTATGTTGAGGTTAGTTCCCTCTATGCCTTTTCTGGAGGGTTTTTATCATAAGTGGGTGTTGAATTTTGCCGAAAGCTTTTTCTGCATCTATTGAGATGATCATATGGTTTTTATCCTTCAATTTGTTAATATGGTGTATCACACTGATTGATTTGCATATACTAAAGAATACTTGCATTCATGGGAGAAACCGCACTTGATCATGGTGTATGATATTTTTAATGTGTTGTTGGATTCTGTTTGCTAGTATTTTGTTGAGGATTTTTGCATCTATGTTCATCAGAGATATTGGCCTGTAGTTTTCTTTTTTTGTCACATCTTTGTCTGGTTTTGGTATCAGGGTGATGGTGGCCTCATAGAATGAGTTTGGGAGGGTTCCTCCCTCTGCTATATTTTGAAGAGTTTGAGAAGGATAGGTGTTAGCTCTTCTTTAAATGTTTGATAGAATTCACCTGTGAAGCCATCTGGTCCTGGGCTTTTGTTTGTTGGAAGATTTTTAATCACAGTTTCATTTTCAGTGCTTGTGATTGGTCTGTTCATATTTTCTGTTTCTTCCTAGTTCAGTCTTGGAAGGTTGTGCTTTTCTAAGAATTTGTCCATTTTCTTCCAGGTTTTCCATTTTATTGGCATATAGTTGCTTGTAGTAATCTCCCATGATCTTTTGTATTTCTGCAGTGTCAGTTGTTACTTCTCTGTTTTCATTTCTAATCCTGTTGATTTGAGTGTTCTCCCTTTTTTTATTCATGAGTCTGGCTAATGGTTTATCAATTTTGTTTACCTTCTCAAACAACCAGCTTTTAGTTTTATTGATCTTTGCTATTGTGTCCTTCATTTCTTTTTCATGTATTTCTGATCTGATTTTTATAGCAATCTGACAAGAAAAAGAAATGAAAGACATCTAAATTGAGGGGAAAAAGTAAAACTCTCACTATTTGCAGATAACATGATATTTTATATAGAAAACCCTAAAGTCTCCACCCCAAAACTATTAGAACCAATAAAAGAATTCAGCAAAGTTGCAGGATATAAGATTAATATACAAAAATCTGTTGCTTTTCTATATACGAATAATGAACTATCAGAAAGAGAAAGTTAAAAAAAAGTCCCATTTAAAATCATGTCAAAAAGAATAAAATGCCTAGGAATAATTTTTTTTTAATTAATTTATTTTTGGCTGCATTGGGTCTTCATTGTTGTGCATGGGCTTTCTCTCGTTGCGATTCGCAGGGGCTACTCTTTGTTGCAGTGTGCAGGCTTCTCATTGTGGTGGCTTCTCTTATTGTGGAACATGGGCTCTAGGCACGCAGGTTTCAGTAGCTGTGGCATGCAGGCTCAGTAGTTTTGGCTCTCGGGCTCTATAGAGCACAGGCTCAGTAGTTGTGGCACACGGGCTTAGTTGTTCCATGGCATGTGGGATCTTCCCAGACCAGGGCTGAAACCCATGTACCCTGCATTGGCAGGTGGATTCTTAACCACTGTGCCACCAGGGAAGTCCCATCTAGGAAGAAACTTAATTAAGGAGGTGAAAGATCTTTATGCTGAAAACTATAGAACACTGATGAAGGAAATTGAAAATGAAATGGAAAAAGAAATGGAAAGATATTCCATGCTCTTGGATTGGAAGAATTGATATTGTTAAAATAGCCATACTAACCAAAGCAACAGACTTAATGCAATCCTTATCAAAACACCCATGACATATTTCATAGAACTAGAAAAAATAACACCAAAATTCATGTGGAACCAAGCAAAAGACCCTGAATTGCCAAAGCACTCATGAAATAAAAGAACAAAGCTGGAGGTATCATGCTCCCTGTCTTCAAACTACTCTACAAAGCTACAGTAATCAAAAACAGCAAAGTACTGGCACAAAAACAGACACAAAGATCAATGGAACAGAATAGAAGGCCCATAAATAAGCCCACACACCTATGGTCAATTAATCTATGATAAACAGGCAAGATTATGAAAATGGAGAAAAGATAGTCTCTTCAATAAGTGGTGCTGGGAAAACTGGAAAGCTATACTTAAAACAATGCAATTAGAACATTTCCTCACACCCTGTAAAAGAAAACTCAAATGGATTAAAGGCCTTAATATAAGACCTGTAACCATGAAACTCCTAGAAGAGAACAAAGGCAGAATATTCCTTGACATAAACGATATAAATCGTAGCAATATTTTTTGGGATCTGTCTGTAAAAGCAAAGGAAAAATAAACAAATGGGACCTAATTAAACTTAAAAGCTGTTGCACAGCAAAGGAAACCATAGACAAAATGAAAAGACAACCTACGGACTGGGAGAAAATATTTTCAAATGATGCAGCTGACAAGGGCTTAATTTCCAAAATATACAAACAGCTCATACAACTCAATAACAAAAAAAAGAGAAATAACCCAATCAAAAAATATGAAGACGATCTAAAGAGACATTTCTCCAGAGAAGACATACAGATGGCCAACAGGCACATGAAAAGATGCTCAACCTCACTAATTATTAGAGAAATGTAAATCACATCACTAATTATTAGAGAAATGCAAATCAAAACCACAATGAAGTATCATCTTGCATATATCAGAATGGCTATCATCAAAAAGTCTACAAATAAACATTAGTGAGGATGTGGAGAAAAGGGAACCCTTGCGCATTTAGGTGGGAGTGTGAATCAGTGCAGCCACTATGGAAAACAGTATTGAGGTTCCACAAAAAACTAAAAGTGGAACTACCATATGACCCAGCAATTCTACTCCTGGGTATATATCCAGAAAATATGAAAACACTGACTCAAAAAGATGTATGCACCCAATGTTCACAGAAGCAGTATTTACAGTAGTAAAGATATGGAAGCAACTCAAGCATCCATCAATAGAAGAATGGATAAAGAAGACGTGGTATATATACACAATGGAATATTACTCGGCCATAAAAAGAATGAAATTCTGCCATTTGTAGTAATGTGAATAGACCTAGAGAATATTCTGATTAGTGAAATAAATCAGAGAAAGAAAAATACTGTATGATATCACTTATATGTGGAACTAAAAAATAATACAAATGATGGTATACAGCAAAACAGGAACAGACTCACCAATATAGAAAACAAATTAGTGGTTACCAGTGGGGAGAGGGAAGCAGGGAGGGGCACACTAAGCGTACGGGATTAAGAGAAACAAACTACTATATACAAAATCCTTAGGGACTTCCCTGGTTGCGCAGTGGTTAAGAATCCGCCTGCCAATGCAGGGGACACAGGTTCGAGCCCTGGTTTGGGAAGATCCCACATGCCACAGAACAACTAAGCCAGTGTGACACAACTACTAAGCCTGTGCTATTGAGCCCATGAAGCACAACTACGGAAGCCCGCATGCCTAGAGCCCATGCTCTGCAACAAGAGAAGCCACACTATGAGACGCCCGTGCACCACAACGAAGAGTAGCCCCCATTCGCCGCAACTAGAGAAAGCTCATGCACATCAATGGAGAACCAATGCAGCCAAAAAATATATAAATAAATAAAAATAAAATAAAATACATAAGCAACAAGAATACATTCTATAACATAAGGAATTATAGCCATTATCTTGTAATAACCTTTAATGGAGTATAAACTATAAAAATACTGAATCTCTATGCTCTACACCTGAAATTAATATAATATTGTAAATCAACTATACTTCAAATAAAAAAGAGAAATAGGACTTCCCTCGTGGTGCAGTGGTTAAGAATATGTCTGCCAATGCAGGGGACACGGGTTTGAGCCCTGGTCCGGGAAGATCCCACACACCATGGAGCAACAAAGCCTGTGTGCCACAACTACTGAGCCTGCACTCTAGAGCCCACGAGCCACAACTGCTGAGCCCACGTGCCACAACTACTGAAGCCTGCGCACCTAGAGCCCATGCTCCACAACAAGAGAGGCTACCGCAATGAGAAGCCCGTGCACCAAGACAAAGAGTAGCCTCCTCTCGCCACAACTAGAGAAGAAGCCCATGCACAACAATGAAGACCCAATGTAGCCAAAAAAAAAAATTAATTAATAAAAATAAAGAAATAATAAAAAACCTTTTATGTATTCCTAGTGTGGAATTCTATGTAGTTGTTAAAAATGAAACAGATATGTAAACATAAACAAGAAAATAATCCAATGATTTGTTATTGCATGAAAAATGCAAGATGCTGAAAAATAAGTAGGATCCCATTTTTGTTCAACATTTTGCTTATGTAGTTGTACATACATAGAAAACTTGAATATTCAGAAAGCTGTCAACAATAGTTACCTCTCAGAGAGTGGCAATGAGGATAGCAGGGATGGGGTATACTTTATTTTTTCACATATATATATAAGCCTCATTGTCTTACAACAATAATTTGTTAATTTCTAAGTAAATAATAAACATTCAGTTTTGGAAAAAGGCAATGCGAACAATGTAAATACATAGACTTAGTGGCTATAGAAAAGCTACTTTATACGTCAGTTTAAACATTTTGAATATTTTTTATGTTTATAAGTTTGTGACTTCTGGGTTCACAGTGGAAAAACAGTATGAGATGCCTTTTCCAAATTGAAATGACTAAAAGGAATACTCTAAAATAAAGGAAACTAACAATGAGATAAACATTGATACTACATCTCAACGCTTCTCTGTTTATATGTCTTTTGCTCTACGTTATGGGGGGTTTCCTTTCACATTACTAATTCAGTCAGTGTCATGTCATTTAATCAATTCTATCGAATTTTCTGTTTTGAGTGTCATGCTTTTTAACCTTTAAGAATTCTTTCCTGTATACAGCAGAAACTAACACACCATTGTAAAGCAATTATACTCCAATAAAGATGTTAAAAAAAAAAAAAAGAATACTTTCCTGCTCTGATTTCTCCTTTGCATGAAAGCTTCTCTCAGTGAATTTAAAAAGTCAAACTACGGGGCTTCCCTGGTGGCGCAGTGGTTGAGAGTCCGCCTGCTGATGCAGGGGACACGGGTTCGTGCCCCGGTCCGGGAAGGTCCCACATGCTGCGGAGCGGCTAGGCCTGTGAGCCATGGCCGCTGAGCCGGCGCGTCCGGAGCCTGTGCTCCACAACGGGAGAGGCCACAACAGTGAGAGGACCGTGTACCGCAAAAAAAAAAAAAAAAAAAACTACAGTTTTTTTTTTTAATTTTTCTTGGAGTATAGTTGCTAACACAATATTGTGTTAGTTTCTACTGTACAGCAAAGTGAATCAGCTATATGTATACATATATCCCCTCTTTTTTGTATTTCCTTCCCATTTAGGTCACCACAGAGCACTGAGTAGAGTTCCCTGGGCTATACAGTAGGTTCTCATTAGTTATCTATTTTATACACAGTATCAGTAGTGTATATATGTCAATCTCAATCTCTCAATTCATCCCATCCACCCCCCCTTCCCCCTTGGTATCCATACATTTGTTTGTTCTCTACATCTGTGTCTCTATTTCTGCTTTGTAAATAAGATTGTCTATACCAATTTTTTCAGACTCTACACATATGTGTTAATACATGATATTTGTTTTTCTCTTTCTGACTTACTTCACTCTGTATGACAGTCTCTAGGTCCATCCACATCTCTACAAATGACCCAATTTCATTCATTTTTATGGCTGAGTAATATTGCATCGTATATATGTACCACATCTTTATCTGTTCCTCTGCTGATGGACATTTAGGTTGCTTCAAACTACAGTTTTAAAAGTTTGTGTTTATTGCATCATTTATTTCCTCTGGGGTCAATAATTCTTTTTTCTTGTTTTATTCTTTCATATTCATTTTGCTGATTTTCCTCATATTATGGTGATCTTTGTGTATTATGGTTTATAAATGAAGAACAAAGTTGTCTGTGATGAGTGGTCAGCATGAATTTCTTGTACCTCTGTGTCATATGTTTATCCAGCAGGATCTCCCCACCAATGAACTGGCTGACTACTACCTCTGATTAGTGGAAAAGGCATGCCATAAGGGCTTATGATCCATGAACAGGCAGCAATAGATAAAGAAAGGAATATTTTCACAGTGTTGAAGGGCACTCGTGTATGTGAGAAGCCCTTAGTATATTTTATAGAGAATCTCCTACTAGATATGAAAGGTAGTTATGGTTTAAGTGTAGGGACAAAACCCTTATTGAAGTGTCTGTATAGGAAGAAGAGGTTGCCTTAAGTTATCATGTCTCCTTAGTCTTCACCAATCTGTGACAGTTTCTCAATCTTTCCTTGTTTTCCCATGATCTTGATACTTTAGAATACTGATTAGTTGTCTTATAGAACATCTCTCAATTTGACATTGTCTGAAGTTTTCTCATGATTAGACTGAGATTATACATTTTTGCCAAGGTGATGCTAAACTCAAGAGCACACAGTGAGAGTGCATCATAAGAGCAGGTACCCAAAGTCAAAATGTCCCAATACTTTTTTAGAAAAGATTATTTATTTATTTATTTTTGGCTGCATCGGGTCTCAGTTGCGGCATGCGGGATATTCGTTGAGGCATGTGGGATATTTCGTTGAGGCACGCAGGCTTCTCTCTAGTTGTGGCATGTGGGTTTTCTCTTCTCTAGTTGTGGCATGCAGTCTCCAGGGTGCCTGGGGTCTGTAGTTGTGGCACACAGGCTCTCTAGTTGAGGCACGCAAACTCAGTCGTTGTGGTGCATGGGCTTAGTTGCTCCGCGGCATGTGGGATCTTAGTTCCCTGACCAGGGATTGAACCTGCGTTCCCTGCATTGGAAGGCGGATTCTTTACCACTGGACCACCAGGGAAGTTCCCCAATACTTTTAATAACTCTGAAAACTTATTAAGATGGTGTCTGCCAGGATTCCCCATAGTAAAGTTATGATTTTTAGCTTTGCAATTAATTCATATCTTGAAGGGAATATACTTTGAGATGGGATAAAATAAGCAAGTAAAGGATAAACAGTCTCTTTCTTGTCATACTTCGATCCAGCAATTTTAGCATCCATGGATGATTACTGCCTGCAGTAATTATTTCTGTAGTATTTGCTATGGGGACTTTCTATTTCCATTATTCTTTCTACATTACATATTGAGATTTTACTAAAACAAAGAGCTATCCTTTTATCCCAATTTATTTAAATTTTTAAATATCAGTGTAGTATCATGGATATTTATTTATGCTATGAGTTATAACTCATTACTTGTATTATATATCCTAGCCACATGGGGTTTTTAAAATTACTTTTTATGGTTGATTTTGAATATGATTATGTATTGCTGAGAAAACACAATCTGAATGATATCACATTTTTGACATCTATTGAGATTTTCTTTGTGACAAAGCACGTGGGTTTTTGTAAATATTCCTTGCATGCATGACATAATGAAAATTCTTTTTTGTTTCTGAAGTTTTTTCATTGTGAACTATAAAACATGTAAAAGTGCACCAAATATAATTATATGCTTAGTGAGTTATTATAAAGCAGACTCCTGTGTTACCACTATCCAGGTGAAAAAATAAAATCTTGCTAGTGACAGAAAAATATCCCAAGTGCTATGTTCCAATCATGTCTTCCCTGCTCACATGCTCACCCCCACCTGAAGAAAACCAATGCCTTGATTTTTAGGTTCTCCAGTTACCTGCTTTTCCTAATAAAAATACCATCTAACTATGCATTACTAAAAACTATACTTTAGTGAAACAAGATATATTATGGAAACACGATTAGTCAATTAACATCACAAAGTAAACTTCAAAACAAGGAGTATTGCCAGAGACAAAGAAAAATATTTTCATAATGATAAAACATTCAATTCACTAGGAATGCACTGCAGTCCTAAAAGTGTATGCATCAAAAAAATAAAACTTCAAAGTACATGAAACAAAAATGACAGAAATAAAGATATAAAAGTATCTACTCAAAACTGAAGATTTTAACACTCCTTCCTTAGTAATTGATGGAACAAGATGACTGAAAATCAGAAAAGATATAGATGAGAACAGCTACCAACTGGACCTATTAGAACGATGCATCTAAAAATGGCAGAATATAATTTTTTTTCCAAATACATATGGAACATGTGTTATCTCATTGGGTTTTAATTTCCATTTTCATAACTAATGAGCATAAACCCACTTTCATATCTTTACTGGATACTTGGTTATTGTTGTAGATGCTTTTGGGGCTCTGCCCAATAAAGGCTCTGACTTTAGGGAACCCTACCTAGGACAGTTGCTACCAGGACTGATGATTAGAAGCATGGTCTAGGAAAGGTCCTAGAGTCTGACAGGTTGCAGTACTGCAAATATTAAGACTTCCACTTGTGGTAAATGGGGATGTGATACAGGTGGAAGGAAATGTACCAGCCTGTGTAATTTCTTTGGCATTTCAGATCAATGATGGAGAAAGTTAAGTATTAGGACTGTGGAACTGAGTGATTATTGCTGAGCACCACTGATTTATTGAAAAAGAGAATGACAGACTTAGGTCAACTGAGCACAAATTGAAAGGTGAAATAAAAATCAGACGGCAAGCATGATTTATGACTAGGAATGTGACTTAATTATGAGTGGCAGAGCCAAAGAGAAGGTTGATTTCTCATCCCAGACAAATCTAAGCCAAAGTCAGGACCCTGAAAGAGAAGTGGAACCCTGAGCCTTGGGCTGGGGATATTACGATTGGTGCAGTTAAGAATTTGGAACACTCAGATTACCCTCAATCCTTTGGGCCTGTGGAAGGGACCCACTTCTACCTGTTAGGGGATGGGACTCCACCTTCCTTGATGACCATGCAGAGGGTTCAAGTGAGGCAAGTGGCTTATAATGGTTTCCTTTCTCAGAAGTTGACTTCACTTCACCTCCTGGGCACCAGAGTGATAGTAGTGTTAATTCTCAGCATGGCCCCACTGTAGGAATCTTGAGCCTGTTAAGGGAGAAGAGAGACTGAATGCCAACAGAGACTGCAGCACCTGGCTAATAAGTACTGTAGAAACTTATAGACTATCCCGGGGAGTAGATTCTGAGGCCACTGGACCAGGGAAGTGGAATACAAAGCTGTTTTTAATGGGGTAACTTTTCTATGACTCAGACTTAATGCTTTGATAAGGGTCCTTACACTCAGTTTTTAATACACTGATGGGGTAGTTCTTGGAAACCTGAAGAGTGGTAGCCCACATTAAACAAAGTAGAGATATGACAAGTGATTATATAAATTATTCAGGAAGTAATAAAAACCTCAGAGAAGTGGGTATCTTGGAGTGGACATGTTATATAAGACCAAACCCCTGCTTACTATGTACCCTGGAAGGATTTGGAAGATGACTCACTTAACCAGCATCATTGAGTAACTTAGTAGTGACTGTCCTCTGTAGGTGGGGACTTTGAAGGTGATGTGTTGCAGAAATGAAATCTCTTCTATAAATGTGAATAATATGTTCCAGAAATAGCAGAGATTATCTGGCAACAATAATTCAATTTTCTCTCTTTTGTTATCATATTAAATATATCTTTAGCATGTCATTTTATTTTTTAGGGTTTATAGTATACAACTTTAACTTATCATAGCCTACCTTCATGTAATGTTATGCCACTTCACATATAAGAACGTTTTATCATAATTCTTTCATTTCTCCATTTTCTTCAGTAGCTTTTGTGCTACTGTGTCATGGATTTTTCTTTCTTTTCTTTTTGTGGTATGCAGGCCTCTCTCACTGTTGTGGCCTGTTGCAGAGCACAGGCTCCAGACGCACAGGCTTAGTGGCCATGGCTCACGGGCCTAGCCGCTCCGCGGCATGTGGGATCTTCCCGGACTGGGGCACGAACCCGTGTCCCCTGCATCAGCAGGCGGACTCTCAACCACTGCGCCACCAGGGAAGCCCTGTGTCATGGATTTTACTGTTACGTGTTATAAAAACAGTATCTTGTTACTACTTTTGCCTTAAATATCAATTACCTTTAAATACATTTAAGTTAAAAAAAATTTACCAACATGATTACCGTTTCGAAGGATCTTCTTCATGTGGTATAATTTTCCATTTGTCTGAAGAATTTCCTTTATTTTTTTTTTCCTGTAGTGCATGTCTGCTAATGATGCATTATTTCAGCTTTTGTACATATGAAAAATTTGTATTTCACTTTTGCTTTTGGAAGATATTTTATGTTGTTTATAGAATTTCAGTGTAACTTTTTTTTTCTTTCAACACTTTAAAGATATTACTCCACTGTCTTCTGGCTTGCATTAATTTCAACAAGAAATCTGCTGTCATTTTAGTCTTTGTCCCTCTGTACATAATGTATCTTCTTTTCTCTAGCTACTCTTAAAATGTTCTACTTTTTACTGATTTTAAGCAATTTCATTATGATCTGCCTTAGTGTAGTTTTCTTCATGTTTCTTGTGCTTGGAGTTCATTGAGATAGTTGGAGCCATTGGCTTATAATTTTCACCAGATTTAGAAAATTTTCAGCTACTTCTTTGAATATAGTTTTTGTCCCCCTTCTATCTGTCCTTCAAGGGCTTCAGTTACACATATATCAGGCCACATGAAGTTGTCCCACAATTCGCTGTTGCTCTGTCCATTATTTTTGTGTTACTTTTCTTTCTGTGTGTCATTTTGGATAGTTTCTATTTATATGTCTTAAAGTTGACTAATCCTTTCTTCTGAAATATTTAATCTGTCAATCCCTTCCTGACATGGTATTCTTCATCTCAGACATGGTAGTTTTACTCTCTACAAGTTCAATTAGAGTATTTTTTATTTTGTCTTTCATATCCACATTTAATATGTTCCTGATTTCTTCTAAGTTTTTGAATATATGGAATTCAGTTGTGGTGGCTGTTTTGTTTTTTTTGTTTGTTTTTTTGCTTCTTTGTTTTTTTAATTTTTGGCTGCATTGGGTCTTTGTTGCTGTGCGTGGGCTTTCTCTAGTTGTGTTGAGCGGGGACTATTCCTCGCTGCGGTACACAGGCCTCCCATTGTAGTGGCCTCTCCTGTTGCAGAGCATGGGTTCTAGGTGCATGGGCTGCAGTAGTTGTAGCACGTGGGCTCAGTAGTTGTGGCTCGTGGTCTCCACAGCACAGGCTCAGCAGCCGTGGCACTTGGGCCTAGCTACTCCATGGCATGTGGGATCCTCCCGGACCAGGGCTCGAACCTGTGTCCCCTACACTGGCAGGCGGACTCCTAACCACTGCACCACAAGGGAAGCCCGTGGTGGCTGTTTTAATGTCTTCATCTACTAATTCTATCTTCTGTGTCATTTTTTGTTTGATTTAGATTAATTTATCTCATTATGGGTTGCAAATATTTGTCCATAGCTTTTTTTTCCCACTTATTTGACATTGTCATTCCAATAGCAAAAGTTTTCAACTTTTCTAAAGTCCAGTTTATCTTTTTCATTTATGGTCCAGGTTTCTTTCCCTGCTGTAAAATCTTCCCTCTCTATAAAATCTTTTGCCTAGCCCAAGGTTACAAATATTTATTTTATACTTTCTTCAAGAACTTTTACAGTATTTTTTATTTTGTTTCAATACCCATTTAAAATTAACATTTATATTATAGTAAAGCATGGGTAAAGGTATTTATTTATTTGGTTACAGCATCATGTATTGAAAAGACTATTGTCTCTCCACTGGATTATCTTTGACCCTTTATCAAAAAGTTGTGTCTATTTCTGGGCCTTCTCTTCTCCTCCACTAATCTTTATGTCCATCCTTACCTCACTATCACACTGTTTTGATTACTGTGGCTCACTTTTTTCTACATCCATTAAATTCATGATTTAACAAATCTGGTGATATGGTAAGTCAAACTGATTTTAGAATGTTGACCCAACCTTTCATTTTTGGAATAAACCTGACTTGGTCATGCATTCTTTTTGCATATTATTCAACTCAATTTGCTAACATTTTGTTAAAGATTTTTGTGCTTCTGCTTATGAGAGTTATTGGTCTGTAGTTCTCGGCTCTTATATTGTATTTGTCTGGTTTGGGCATCAGAGTAATGCTGACTTCATAAAATCAGTTGGAAAGGGTTCCTTCCTTTTCTATTTCCTAAAAGAGGTTGTTTAGGACTGACATTATTTCTTCTTTAAATGTTGGAAGAACTTGCCAGTGAAACCATCTGGGCTGTGTTTTCTTTATAGGAAAGTATTTTTAGCTACAAATTCAATATCTTTAATAGATCTAAAACTATTCAGGTTATTTCTTCTTGAATTCTGGTAGTCTGTCTTTCAAGGAATTTTTCCATTTCAATTAGGTTATCAAATTTATTTACAAAGTTTTAATTTATTTATCCCTTATTATCCATTTACTATCTGTCAGATCTGTAGTGATGTCCCCTCTTCTATTGAAGGTCTTGATAATCTGTGTCTTCACACTTTTTTTCTTATTCAGTCTGGCTATATGTTAATCAATTTTTGTATTCTTCATGAAGAACCAGCTTTTGGGTATGTTGATTTTCCCTACTTTTCTCAATTTCATTGGTTTATGTTCTTATCTTTATTATTTCCTTCCTTCTTCTTGCTTTGGGCCTAATTTGTTTCCTTAAGACACTTAGATTATCAGTTCAAAACTTTTTTGGTTTCTAAAATAAGGCATTAAAGCTTATTTCTCTGTAAGTACTTCTTTAGCTGCAGCTTACAAATTCTGTAATGTGCTTTCATTGTCATTCAATTCAAAATTTTCCTAATTTCCCTGTGACTGCCTCTGTGACTCATGTGTTTAATTTCCCAAAATTTGGGTTTGTCCAGACGTCTTTCTGTTATTGATTTTTAGTTTAGTTTGTTTGTGGTCAGAAAATATATTTTGCTTGACTTTAATAATTTTAATTTGTATTAAATGAACCAGAAAGTGGTCTATGTTTGCCAATGTTCCAAGTATACTTGAAAAAAAATTGTATTTTGCTCTTATTAGGTGGAGTGTTCTTATTTTATTTTCTTAAATGGTTATTAACTTTTTGAAAATAAAACGTCACAAAAAGAAGAAATATGTCACATAAGGTTGGATTCAGAAATCTCATGGTTCAATGCACAAGTTGATTTTGAAAAATCTAAAAATTATTTTATAAAAAGTATTATAACGGTAAGTAGTTCTCAGTATGAACTTAATGATGTGTATGTACATACAATTAATAATGACATAAGAGACCAAGCACCAGAAAATAGACGCAAGTAATGAATAAGTTACCTCTTACTCACATGCTTACCTCCTGATCTGTTTCCAGTATGATCCAATGACCCATAATCTATACTCTAGCCACACTGGTTTTATTTTAGTTCTTCCAAGCAACCATGATCTTTTCTTGTCTCAGGATTTACTGAACATATTCTTTGCATGGAGAATACTTTCTCTCTCTTTTCGTCTAACTTCTCTTCAACTTTCAGAAGTGATCTTGAATTCACTTTCCTCAGGAAGCCTTTCCTGACATGCTCCCCAAAGTTTAGATCCTCCTGGTATACATTCTCATGGCAAACGGTACCTCTCTTTCACACACCTTGCTATGACTGAAACGAAAAATATAAGGCCAGATTAGTCAGGTTATCAAAGATGTTATAACTTCTCAAAAGGTACAGAATCATCTTTTCAAAAAAGTTACCAAAATGAGACATGGAGTGACCAACTAAGCTGACTTAACTAAAATGTAGTTTTTATTGAATAGAATTTCTATTTTGAAGATTTCTATGAAAGCAGAATTACGTCATCAGAAGAATAATGAATGTATCAGTCTTCCATATTACATATCTAATACATCCAAGAGACTATAACTTATAAAATGTTGTACACAGCAGGGCACACACAAAACCAACCAAAATGAGATATCCCATTTCTCTGCCTACACAGATCCAGACAAATGGATAAAGTGTCTGTTTCTCTAAGACATTCCTTGCCGTAGAAAGGAAAATCCATATACAAATGGCATGTTTGGCTCAAATAACTTTTCTTTTCCAAATTGAATCTAAAAATTAATGTTTTAGAGTCTAATACTTTCTTGTAAACTTTTAGGCAAAGAATTTGGGTGAAGGGAGTGAAAGGAAAGTCTTCATCTTTCATAAACATTTCGCACCTTAATTTCTTTTAAATAGCATTTAATATTACTAGGGAACACTTGTAGGAAAATATATAGAGCTTTCCTGGCAATGGAGTTGGAAGAGCTGCCTTCCCCATGTCTCTCAGGCTCACTTGGTAAATTGTGTGCAACACTTTTAGACAGACACTGGCACTCATAAATTATACAGCTCATCTGCATCTTCCAGTCATGAGACATTATGCAAAGTGACATGATTTGCATAATGGATTCCTTTTGTCGCTTCACTTGCCACATGCTTTTAAAAAACAAAATGAAATAAAATGAAAGCATGAAAAGGTGAAAGCATCAAGTTTCCAGCCTTGCATGTCTCCTTCCCAACTACAGTATCAATTGCTTTCATTTTCTACAGGGGACTGGGGTGAAGGGGACAGAAAACAAAAATCCACACTTATAAACAAAAAGCAAACAGTTTTCATATGAATTTCGTTTTTAATTACAATGTACCTACTTTCTTAGTGAAATTCTTCACCATAAATAACGAATCTGGGTCATGAGGAACAGCAACAAAACAAAACACTGATAGAGAGAAAGGAACTTTATGGAACTTTCTCCTTAAAAAAAAAAAAATCTTCTCCTTTGCCTGTGATATTTAGGAAAGAGGTAGCCTTCCTCCTTATGACTTGGAAAAAAAAAAAGCACCAGGTATTTGCTTATTATTGGAAACAAGCATATTATGGATGAAATAAATGGTCTGGGGGAGGGTTTATTCCCCCCATAAGAACTTCTGAAGGGTTTTCCTGTTTTGAAAGATGAATGGAGAAGAAGATACAGTTGTGCTTTGATTACTTAACAAAATATAGAATGGCTATATACTGTAAGGATGAGGCAGCACCACGTCGACTTCTATCGGCTCTACTCCAATAAGCAGGCAACGTTCCTCAGCAGTTGCTAGTTTTGCTGCGGGCTTTCCCGGCCCCCCTGCACCAGTGCGAAAAGCAGAGTGTGCCAAGCGGCTGGCGTCTGTACCCTGTGGGAAAAGTTAACTGTAATTCTTCGGCTTTTAAAACCAATTAACCCGTGTGTTAATTAACGTCAAGTCGACGGGAGGAGGAGGAGGAGAAGGGGAGGGAGGGAGGAAAGAAAAAAGCTGCAAGGGCGGATGGCAGAAGAGTTGGCACAGTGCCATCCATTCAGGGGCAACGCCACAGTTTCGTGTGATAGGAGCAGCGGGTATATGTTACGGGGGCCCTGTACGCGGGCCAGACAGTGCGGTAAAGCCAAGGGAGATTATCCAGACCCCCAGGAGCGAACAGCAAGCAGCAACCGAAGGCGCAAGTGCCAGGATTACAGCCTAGGCTGGCTCCAACTATGAGCCCTTCCTCGGATCCAGGGACTCGGCTACTTGGGGTTTGGGGGTCTTCCACACCAAAGAGGCACAAAGCTGACTTTAATCACTTTTTTCCTTTAAACTTGATTCTGCCGCACTGGAGCCAGCACAGCGAATGCTTTCACACCCAGCAAGACAAAGGCCGTCGTCTCCGCCATGACACTGTTCCGTTCCAAGCAGAGGCCGGGATCCTGGACTCCTTGAAAAATCAGAAAGAAACAAGGAAAACATACAACAAATACAGCAACAAACAAAAAAATTAACAACCACAAAAATTGTGTGCCCATTTGCCCATGCCAGGGGTGATCATCTGGGCATCTGTTGCAGCAGAAGGCACTTCTGTTGGGCTTTTTTTTTTTTTTTTTGGGTGGGGGCAAGCTGTTGGCTTGTATGCTATTCAACTTCGTTTATAATTAACTTTAAAAAAACACCATTCAGCCTAGTCAACAACAAACAAAGAGAAAAAGCAGACATCGGAAGAGAAATGCCATAGGAAGCGGCATGAATGCATGCCACAGCCGGTGCCACTTGCCATTCGGAAAACCTCAGGGAAAGATGCCAATTCTACAGCTTGGAAGAAGGCAGAAAAAGGAGCAGAGAGATCTACAAACAGAAATCATAAGGAAAGAATACCGCTTCTACAATCCTGGATTGCAATTGCACGCAGCTTCTGCTGGGAGGAGAGAGGGAATATTCAAATGGAGATATAGATGGGTATAAATTAAAGGATAGGCACTTATCGATTGCATATAGACACGTGTGTAAGGTTGTATGTGTATATAAATACACATATTTTCAGGCAATTTAAACATTTAGATGTGTATATATTTTTGTGTTGTAGGTATGCGTATGTATATTGGTGTATATGTTTATGCATATACACACATATGTGGGATGTATGCATGTGTGAGAAAAAGGAGAGGAAGGCAGAGAAAGAGAGAAGGAAATGTGTGTATGTGCATGTATGTGTGTGCATACATCCCACTTTTTGATCCAGGTATACACAGAAAGCAAAATAAAAATCATACTCCAGCAGCAGGCAGGCAGTCAGAGATTTATCTACATTCACTGCTATCACCAGGGAGATGAATGGGGCCGATCTGAAGCCCTTTTACAAGATCCACTATGGGAGTGAAGGAGGAGGAGGGATGCCACACAGACATGCACAAACTTGAAGGCAGAGGGATTTGGAAGGTGCTACTTAGGAAACCCTGGTGGCATAACGCAGGGGAGAAGAAGGGGAAAGAGGCTTGTCTCTCTCTATGTTTTAGGTGGTTGTTTTTAAAAAAATTCTGAATAAGGGTTTCTGGAAACGACTGGTACTTACGTTGTCTGCGTTGCTGTGGATCCTGAAAGGTGTTCTGTTGGCACCGGGCGCTGAGCCAGGGGCAGGTGCTGGAAACAAAAGGGAGAGACAAAAAATAAATAAATAAAGTCATTCAATGGGAATATTAATTGCTGCTCTTGTGGATTTTACAAAACACACAAACTGTTTTTTCTTTCTTTTTTTAAAAAAATGTGGATTGGCGCGTGTCCCTTTCGCATGGAATATACAAGTAGTATGGGATTTACAGCCCAGAATGGGACTCAGGATTAACCGTGCTGGCATTTTTTGGGCATATTCTTCCTTTTAATGAAAGAGCTTTCGCTGTTAATGAGGAATAATCGTTTGGCTAATGAGCTTTGAAACATTAAGAGAAAAGAGGTTTTTTTCCGTTAATCGCTGTGGTGCGACTGCATGGATGGATTACAAAAGACAGCAATAGGAACGCAGTACAAAGGGGGGGAACCTCTCCTGGAGTGGGAGAAGCACCGAGATGGGTGATGTGTCCCTGCGTCTTTCCTTCCTTCTCTCTCTTTCACTCTCTGCCAACTGCTATGGGTTTCCATAACTCCGCAATCAAAGTGGATGGTCGGGAAGGATTATTACAAAGAGTGAAGCCTCCGCTGCTAATGTCTCCAGTGTTTAATCATCATACAGTAGAATGGTTTTATGCATATTTCATTTGCATATCATTAAACTGTGTTAGCGAGTGGCATTCAGAGCCAGGAGAAGTACAAAGTTGGGGAGAGAGGGAAGAAAAAAAGGTCCCTATGATGCTTATCTTCAAACGGGGTACTTTTTCCATGATCTGTCTTCTACTTTTGCTAAAATCATTATGACTTGGAAACCTTTGAAGTTGGATACAACCTTGGATTCTTCTAATGCCTGCAGAGTGGTATATTTTTAAAAACAGCAGAAATGTTCCTGCACTAGACAATTAAAGGAATATAAACTCCAGTGGGTTGAAACTAGTAGCTCTTTGGGGAATGCAGTGGCAGAGGCTTCTACAAATACCAACACTTAAAAAAAATTAAAAAGAGCATCATATTAAAGCAAAGAAAACGAAGACTCCAATATTAACATGTGGATTATATTTGTTTCTTTTGGGGGGTAATGAACTAAACAGAATGAAGAAGCCATCGGTAATTTATCCCTTCATTAATGAACAGTCACCTTTTGTGCGTGTTTGTTTTTTGTCCTTTCTTTTTGAAGAGGGATGTTGTCACTTTTAAAGTGATTAGTCAATTATTCTGTAGCTTTGATTTTTTCCCCTGCACCCGACAGGAAAGAAAGGTGGTGGTTAGGGAATATGTGTGTATTGGGGGGATTTGTGGGGAGAGAAGGAATACAGTGAGTTCTTTGTAGATCCAATACATGCACAACATATTAATTGGGAGCTTTTAAAGCTCCCTCAATAGGCTATTTCATTCCTGGAAAAGTAGCAGCTGGTTAGCCACTGTTGGTGACTCTTCAAATAACACTTTAAGTATTTTTATTCTGTCGCTGTTGTTATTGTTGCTTTGTTTTGTTTTTCCTCAGTCAAGATGAGAATATAATGTCACCTCTTCTTTATTGAGTGTCTTCTCTCCTCCATCTTTTTCCCTTACAATTTCCAAACTGTAAAACGATGTTGCTTAATATTGAATTCTGGTGCACAGTCTAACTGGCACAAGTTGATTTGGAAATGAGATGCTGTTTTATATTCAAATTATCCCCGCTCCTCCCTTATCCTCTAAAGCTTTGTCTCTGCTATGAATATTCAGATGAGGCATGATGTGATTACACTGTACAATTACTCCTATCCATGGTGGTGGCAGGGGCTGCTGGGGAGGCAGAGAGCCAGACAGCCTCCAAGCCAATACGGAGTTTGTTTTCGGTATTTTTCCTATCTCCTTGGCGCTGCAGCACATGCAGATGTCGCTGTTGTTCTTTATAAAGCTCTAATGATATGCAAAAGCATAACTACTCGGTTTGGATGCAAAGCATCAATGAAATATTATGGATGTCTTTAAGAAGGGGAAAGAAAATCCTGACTGAAGGAATGTCCACATAAATTATTTTTATTTAAATCAATTCAAAGGATGGGGTGAGAGCAAGTCAGAAGGAGTTACATGGAAAACATGCATAATATTAATATGCATAAAGAGTTCGAACCGTGGAGAAGAAGCTCCTCACTACAGCTCATGGGACAAACTGGTTCATTAGGAGATAGCTCAGAGCGACTACAGCATTTTGCTATTTCAATTTTTTCCTTATTTTAAATGAAGAGTAAGACAGATGTGTTTTCTTTGCATGGCAGAATCGAGATGGATCCAATCTGTGAAATTTGCTACCCAAATAGTATTTTAATGGAAACCGGAATTAAATAAGGGCATGGATATGGAAGGGAGGGGAGAAGAGAGAATATACGAAGAGGAGTACATTCAGAGCCACAGCATAATATTTCGTAGTACAGGAGGTTTTCAGAAACCATCTTTGCTTCTTCATTGGTCTCAGATGGGGCTCCCATTACAGGGAGCTATCAGGGTTTGCCAAGATGAGCACCGAGACAGGCCCTTCTAGGTCTGAGGCTGAGGAAAGCAGCGGCAACTTGGTGCCTGCCCCCCGCAGCTGTCTACAGCTCGGAAGCCAAAAGCACAGCTACTCCTAATTTGGGGATGCAGTAGAGTGCCTCCTGGTCCAGGTATTTGTGACAGAGGGAATTCTTGGTGCTATCATAGTATATGTTGCTAAAGAGCAGGTGGAATCATCTGGGTGCTTAAGCAGGCCTGATAATGTTGGTGCTGGTTAATTCTCAGAGTAAAGATTACTGTGGTTTTCTAACATTTTCAGGATGTGAAAATTACCAGTGTGGATTAATGCATGTTTATGATGAATAGAGATGAACAAATAGTGAATAAACCTATTGGGTGGATTCAGAACTGATATAATATTTGGAATATTACTAATGGCCTCAAAGAATTCATAAAGAAAAACAAAGCAAGAAGCAGCAGTCAGAAAAAAAGAGATTTCATTACTTCCCTTAGTCAGGTGGACATAGTTCAAATTACTTTAATAATTCAGGTTAAAACAATTTTATACCTCTGTTTAAATTACCTAGAGACAGAGACAGTTTCGCTCTGGTTTGTATACCAGCACAGATTTCTATTTGATGGCATAATGTTGACTTGAAACTGTCCTCTGTTTATATATGAGCATGTAAGCATGTTCTAAATTCTGTTGCTCTTCGCCCAAACTTCCATTTATGAGTGTCCTTTATAACACACCCTCAATTGTTACATGCTTCTTAACTGGTACAGTGTACCAAACTACAGAGTACAATGAATTAATGTGGAGAATGGCTATTTAATCTGAATCAGGCCTGTAACTTCTTATCTTTTCTATCTCTGTTGACAGAATTATGGGTATTAAATTTTGAAACAATGCATGTAAAGAATTTAGCACAGTATTTCCATATAATAAGCACTAATAATGTTACATTTTATTGTTGCTATATTATTATTATTTCAGTGTATTGGTTAGTATTAGAGAGAAATAAGGTAAAGGAAATGAAATTCAGTCTTTACTGCTACTACTAAATAGCAATGCAGGTAAAAGATTTAGTGAGAAAGCATTAAATAGGTATCTATGGTAGATAGATTACAAATTATAAATAATCAAAAGTCAAACTACAGCTCATATTAATGCAGTTCATGATATACCCATGAAAGTGTTCCTTTAAAAATGTACGTGTAATTCTGAAATGATGATCATGTTGCATAATATCTAATAAGAGAGTCCTATCCTGTTTGCGGTGGAGGGCTATGGGAACTAAGAGGAGAGCTGTAGAACTGAGAGGTGCTCATTAGTTACCAAATTGATAGGGCAATGCCAACTTTCAGTCTTTTTTATTTAAAATTATTTTTTAGCATATATTTTTTTATTTATTATATATTTTTTGCGGTATGCGGGCCTCTCACTGTTGTGGCCTCTCCCGTTGCAGAGCACAGGCTGCAGACGCGCAGGCCCAGCGGCCATGGCTCACGGGCCCAAGCCGCTCCGTGGCATGTGGGATCTTCCTGGACCGGGGCACAAACCCCTGTCCCCTGCATCGGCAGGTGGACTCTCAACCACTGAGCCACGAGGGAAGCCCAGCATATATATTTTTTAATTAATTAATTTTATTTTTGGCCGCATTGGGTGTTCATTGCTGCGTGCGGGCTTTCTCTAGTCGCGGCGAGCGGGGGCTACTCTTCGTTGCGATGAGTGGGCTTCTCATTGCAGTGGCTTCTCTTGTTGCGGAGCACAGGCTCTAGGCACGCCAGCTTCGGTCATTGTGGCATGCAGGCTAGTGTGGCTTGTGGGCTCTAGAGTGTAGTTGTGGCACACGGGATTAGTTGCTCCACGGCATGTGGGATATTCCCGGACCAGGGCTTGAACCTGTGTCCCCTGCATTGGCAGGTGGATTCTTAACCACTGCGCCACCAGGGAAGTCCCTCAGTCTTTTTTTAAAAAAGGTATTTCTGAATAGGTAATACGTTAACTATTTTTCAGAATTGATAATTTAATGTAGAAAGCAAAACGTCTCCTTCCTGCTCCTCTTCTGGCCATGATTTTCTAACCTCACCCCCAAATTGGTAATCAGTTACTGGTTTCTCGTTTATCCTTCCAGATATTGATATATTATACTCAGATATGTTTTCCCTCCCATTGTTTTACACAAATGGTAGCTTTTACAAGGAATCCTTATAATTTTCTGCAAATGCAATGAACTAATCTGTAAATAGATAGCTTAAGTCTTCATTTCCAGTAACCATGTCCACTAATTTTTGTCTTTAACTTGGTAAGGACATCTAGAACAATGTTGAATAGAAGTGGTGAGTGGTGAAAGTGAACATTCTTGCCTTGCTTCCAATCTTAGGAGACATCATTGCCTTGTTCCTGAATTTAGGAGAGAAGGAATTCAGTCTTTCATCATTAAGAAAGATGCCCTTTATCAAGTGGAAGAGGGATCCTTCTATTCTCAGTTGCTAAGAATTTTTTTTTAAATGGTTGTTAAATTTTGTCAAATGCCTTTTCTGCCTCTATTGAAATAAGTAATAGTTCAAAGTTGTTGTCATGGTGAATTACAATGACCGATCTTCATTGTGTTAAACCAACCTTGCAATCCGTGAAAACCCCACTTGCTCATGATGTATTTATCTTTTTACACATTGCAACATTTTACCCGTTAATATCTTGTTAAGGGTTTTTGAACTCATGTTCACGAGAGAGAGTGTTCTATAATTCTCTTTTCTTGAAATGACTTAGGTATTGTTATCAGGGTCTTCGTGGCTTTAAGGACTGAGTTGGAGAGTGTCCCCTGCCTCTATACTCTGAAGAAGTTTGTGTAAGATTGTCATTGTTTTGTCCTTAAACATTGGATAGAATACACCAGTGAAGCTATAGGTCTAAAAACTGTGGGCAGTTTTTCAATTATAAATTCAGTATTTAAGAAAATGATCTAGGAGTATTCAAATTTTTAATTTCTTGTGTCCATTTTAGTAGGCTGTGTTTTTCAAGGAATTTGTCCATTTCATCTTAGTTATCGGATTGATTAGAACAAGTTGTTCAATATCTTATTATTCTACTTTTTGTCTCTCAAAACTTTAGTAATGTCCCCTCTTTCATTTGTGATATTAGTGATTTGTGTTTTCTTTTTTCTTGATCGTTCTTTTAAAAATCAATTTTATTAAACTTTTGAAGAATCAAATTCTATATGTTGATCTTCTTTTGATTTCTACTCTTAATTTTATAATTTCCTTTCTTTTACTTACTTTGGGTTTGATTTGCTTCTCTTTTTCTAGGTTCACAAGGTCGAATCTTAGATAATTAATTTTACACTTTTCTTTTCTAAAATAGATGTGTAGATCTATACATCTCCCTCTAAGGACTGCTTTAGTTGTATCCCATATACTTTCATAGGATGGGTATTCATTATCATTTATTTGTGATTTGTGATGTCTTCTTGGACATGTATTGTTTAGAAGTGTGTTGTTTAATTTCCAAACATTCAGTTATTTTTCTGGGTATCTTATTACTATGAATTCCTAATTTAATACCACTGTATTCAGAGAATATATTCTGTGTAATTTCAATTCAAGATTTGTTTTATGGCCCAACATACGGTCTATTTCTTTGAAATGCTGTGTGCACTTGAGAAAAATGAATATTCTGCTGCTGTTGATTTCCTCTATTATACAGCTAATTTCTATCTAGTTCATTTCTGTCCTTATTATTTTCTTCCTTCTATTTTCTTTGGGTTTCCTTTTCTATTCTATTTCTAATTTCTTGATAAGGTATTTGTATCACTGACTTTTAACCTCTTTTTCTTTTTAAACATTCCTTTAAAGGCTATACATTTTCCTCTAAGCATAGCTTTAGATATAACCCCTAGCTTTTCATATGTCATATATTCATTATTATTTGATTCAAAATATTTTCTAATTTCCTCTTTGCAACATAGTTTTTTAGAAGTATATGGCTTAAGTTCCACACCTTTGGGGATTCACGAAACTTTTAGTTATCTTAGTGTTATTGATTTTTAGTTTCTTGTCAGTGCTTTCCAGATCTCTGTGGTCAGTCTACTCTGAATGATTTAAATCTGACTATTTTTGAGAGTTGTATTATGGTCAATTTTTTTTTGACTTAATACCATTTATTTGGGTCCCTGATTCTCATCATATGTTTAGAAAATTGTTGAGATCCCTTCTCAGACAACCTACCAGATAGTTCCTATTTGATGTACATGATTGCTGTAGCACTAAATCCCCAGGGTGGCCAGGCACAGAAAAGACAGTTGTCTTTTTCCTTCTCAAGGTGTCTGAAATGTCTTTTTCTTCCCCACGGGGAAAGCACCTTCTCATGGCTTTGTCTGCCTTCGCTGCATGCTGGTTCCTCAGGTTCCAAGGGAGACTGTGGTGAGTGCACTGAGGCACGAGAACTAGGCTCTTATGTGTTGCCCTGAAGCAACAACACAGCACTTCTCTGAGCTGCAGAAGTATAAATAAAATAAAAATACACAGTCCAAAGGGATATTATGGTCAATTTTGGTAAATGTCCACTTGAAAAGAATGAATCCTGAGATTGTTAGGTGCAGTGTTCTATGTATAACTAAGTTATGTTGGATAATTATGTTGTTGAGTTCATCTATATTCTTACTAATTTTTTTGTCTGCTTGTATACTTGTTTTATTTGTTACCACAAGCGAGGTGTGTTAAAAGTGTGTTAAAGTCTTACACCATGATGTGAATTTGTGTACATATTTTTTAGTTTTGTCAATTTTTGCTTTATATATTTTGTGGCTATGTTATTAAGTGGACACAAATTAAGAAATTATATTGTGTTGGATTGACTCTTTAAAAATTATTCCATATACATCTTTATCTCTTGCCTTAAAATCTATTTTGTTTAATGTTATTACAGTTGTTCTAGTCATATTTTGGTATAGGTGGGTTATTTTTTATCTTGTTATTTCAACTTTACCTGTTTTTAGTTAGACTTTATCTTTTATCCACTCTTACAATTTTGACTTTTAACTGGAGAACTGAGTCAACTGATATTTAAAGCAGTTACTTATACATTTAAAATTATATACATATTACTTTATTGTTTCCTATTTTACCTGATTTATATTGTTTCATTCCTTTTTTTTTGCATTCTTTGAGATTAATCAAGTATTTTTGTTATTCCACTTTCTTCTCTATTAGCTTGTTAATAATACATTATTTTACTATTAAGTGTTACCCTAAATATGACAACATGCACCTCTGACTTACTATAATCTATTAATTACAAATTAGTACTTTTACCACTTCCCAGATGATACTAGAACCTTAGATTAGATTCATTTTGTTGACCCTCTACCACCCTTCATGTTATTGTTAACATGCATTTTATTGTTTATATATTTTAAACCTCACAAGATGTTTTCTTTTTTTCTTTTTAATGTATAGTTAAGATTCATTCTGACTTACTAACATATGTACCTTGTGCATTGATCTTTGTTTTTTCCTCTATTTCCATGTTTTTTTCTGGGGTTGCTTTTCTTCTTTCTAAAGAATTCCCTTCCTTTTTTTTTGTTGTTGTTGTTTGTTTTTTTTTTAGGTGAGGTGTGCTGATGCTAAGTTCTCTCCGTTTTTGTTTGTCTATAAAGTTGTTTCATCTTGTTTTGAATTATATTTTCACTGAGTATTGAATTCCAGATTGGCAATTATTTTCTTTCAGCATATTAAAGCTGTCATTCCATTGGCTTTTGGTCTCCATAATTTCTGTCGAGAAATCAGCTGTTAGTCTTACTATTGCTTCTATAAAATAACGTCTTTCTTTACCTTCTTTTAAGATTCTTCTCCTCAGTTTTCATTTTCAGCAGTCCTATTGATGTGCCTAGGTGTGCTTTTCTTTGTATTTATCCTGCTTGAGGTATCTGTGGCTTGATATCTTTCCACCCTTTTGGAAATTATTATCAGTTGGAATATTATTTTTATTACAATCTCTCTTTTCCTTGTAGGGTTCCAATTACACATATGTTAGATATTTTCACCGTATCTCATATGTATTTTATGCTGTTCATTTTCCACCCTTTTAGCTCTTCCTGCTTTGGCTTGAATATTTTTTACTGATCTATCATATAATAATCCTCTCTTCATCTGTTTCCAACCTGTGCTGTTAAATGTATTTATAGATGCCTTAATTTCAGTTATTGCATTTTCAGTTCTAGAATATTCATTTGATTTTTTTTGTGAGTTGCAGTTTTTTTGTTCTTCAAAATATTATCAGTTTGGAGTTTAGGAGTTATTTCTGATACCTCCAATATCTGGTTTACTCTGTGTCTGTTTCTACTGTACACTTTTTTTTCTCCCTTCGGTCCTGTTTCTTGATATTCCTGGAAAGTATAGAATGGGTGCCAGATATTGTGTGTGAAAATTTTAGAGGCTTCAAATGGTCATAGCTTTCTCTGAATAAAATGTACCCTATCATCTGGGAAGCAGTAGGACAGAAAAAGTACAAATCACCCCAATCTAATAAAAGAGTAAGTTAATTTAAAGCTAGACATAGTCTTTGTAAGGCTCTGATTACATCTAGCTCACTTTATCTCCCAGGTCCCATTTCCTCCTGAACTCCAATTTTTGTCTTCCCATCACTGTAAGAATGCTGAAAGCTCCATTTGGCTTTCATCAGCTTTCTGCTCTGCTTCTTAGCCTCTTATCTAAGCAAGGAAAATTGAAAGTCTGAGCTAAACTGTGACTACAGAAGCTCTCTGAAATAATTCCATCAAAAAAGGAAGTGAAGACATTTGTTCTTTGTAAACCTGTATTTATTCCTAGTGATCAAAATTCCCTTTCCCAAGTGTTTACAAAAATAATTTTTAAATAACTGATTTTAAAATCAACAAAACATTTCTAGAAAATTGGGAAAATTTCCCCTCTTATTCAGGCTTCGAGCACATCTCCCAATATGTATATTTTCTCAAAAACATCTGTAGTTCTTCAAGCTCAACTGCAAATTCTCATAGCACCTCTTAAAGTAATATATCTGGGATATGAGACTTGAATTCCAACAATTAGTGCTCTCTTTTAATCTTTTTACCTGATCTTGGGATACACCCCTCAATAACAGATTTATTTTCTTCTTCCTTGTCTGAAAATCTTTTTATTGACAGAGAAGGTAGAGTAAAAGAATTTAGAGAATAATTCTCTCTCTCTCTCCATCTATTCCTCTTACTCTCTCTTTTAGTAATTTCTTAACAGAAGATTAAAATCCTGCAGCAAGTCTCTCTCTTTTACTTTCCCCTAGAAGCAAGTCTCAAATTATCTCCTTTATATGTTCCTCCTTATATCTTTTATACACAATCAATTATCTAAATTTAATCAAACAGATCCCTGTGAAATCACACTGCTCTTTACTTATCCCCCCTCCTTTTTTGCCTGAGAATTTCTTTATTTTATCTACTAGCTGAAGTTCCTACCAATACACTTACTATGTGGCAGATACAGTGAAAGAGACACACACTCCTGCCTTATTGCAATACAAGCAATAAACCAATTACAAAACAATGTGTTATGTGTTAGGTGCAATTTTAATGTTATTTTGGAGGGCCTCCTTATTTTTCTTGAGCTAACTTTTTAGAGATGATGCTCATAAAATTATATTTATCCTTAATGTAAATATTTAAAAATCTGCCTTTCTGATGTCTAGGATAACACTGTTTGAAAGAACTTTGGCAATGGAAATATTATGTCCAAAAGGGTAGCTGCTAGCTAGTACAACTGAGAAACTGATCTTTAATTTTATTAAATTTTAACTAATTTTAATTTAATGGACTAACTTATTGGACAGGTAGCTATAGGGTATATGTCTGATTATGTTCAATATTCACCATTCCTGGCTCTTTTAAGCTCTAATATTAAATGACTACTTTCTTCCAGGGTGCTAATTTTTTTTTCTACCTCTCTGAGAAGTTCTCACTTGTTGAGCAAATTTAGGCTCATATAATTAGTTTTCCTATCATTTCTTCCAACTACTGAGGATGCAAATTACTAGCAAGGCCAACCATGAATCTATCAGAAATTTTACTTTTAGTGGCATGAGACTTTGAAAATGGATTTGAATAGTTGACTCCATATGATCATTATATCATGAGTTTATATTTTTTAGCATCTAAATCAGGATTGCTATATATATTCTTCATTTGGCCTCGCAAATTGTAGAATATCCACCCTAAGCACTTACTTCTGATTCCTATTTTTAAGCTTATCCAGATGCTTTCTACCATGTTTTCACTCAAATTCCACCCCCTGTTGACATAATAGTCAATAACGAGTGCTATATCTAGAGTCAGGAATGCAGTTTATGATCATGGAAGATACTGCAATCAATTGGCCAACTTAGGGATTAAGAACATGACTTTTAACTCATTATTATAATGCTCGTATATGCTTCTTTATGTGTGCAGATACATTCATACATAATATATGTATTTCATAACTTTGTGTGAAAGAGAAATAATCAGAAGGTTAATAAACATAGTGAGTGAGGTATAAGGAATTTAGTTTTATTAAGTGAAAGATGTCCTATACATCTTTATAGAATTACCAGAGAAGATTTAAGTTTATATTGGGTTTTTAGAAAAAAAATAGAATAATACTATTTTAATAGAGAGAATCTGATGTTATGTTGTCTGAAAATGAATGATAGGTAATACAGAAATATCATATGGCCTCTCATAATATTTTTCAAATCTGAGTATTGCACAGTAATGTGTTCACTGCATACATAAAATATATGAGCTGATTTATAGGTGGGTACCTAAATTTTTTTCTAATGAAATATGTCTGGTTTTCCATATTTTAGTGGACATTAATGTGTAGGGATAATAGTTCAGGCTTTGGATTAACAGAAACCTAGGGATTCCGTAATGTATAGCTCTTACAATGGTTCCTGACCTCAAAAATAAGTTAGCAGCCAGGATTTCCCTGGCGGTCCAGTGGTTAAGACTTTGCCTTCCAATGCAGGGGGTGAAGGTTCAATCCCTGGTTGGGGAGCTAAGATCCCACATGCCTCAGGGCCAAAAAACCAAAAGAACAGAACAGAAGCAATATTGTAACAAATTCAATAAAGACTTTAAAAATGGTCTGTATCAAAAAATCTTTAAAAAAAAGTTAGTAGCCTTCTCATGATGTCTTTTTGGCAATTATTTCAAGAGATTGTAGGTGTCAGTCAACATTATTTAAGAGTACCCTCCTTTAAAGACTTTAATACTAAAAAATTTAAGATTCAAAACAGATAATTAGGGATTTAGTCACATTACAAACTAATTCTTGACTTTGCTATAGGCTCTATCCAGAAATCATAAGCTCTTTTATATATTTAAAATGGTATTATCTTTTTTAAAAATTTAAATTACTTATAACTTTTCAGAAAACCTTTTTTTTTTACACAGAGCATGATATACCTATATTTGGGATAAAAATGCCATAACTATTGACAAGGTTATAATAGTACTTTGAATTCATTACTATTATTACAATTATACCTTACATTTATCTAGGACTTTACAATGTACAAAGCACTTTCACATATACTGCTGCTTTTAAAAGAAAGGCACCATAAGAACATGAACTGATGCTATTTATTTTTCAATGAATAGTGGTACTTTTAAAACAGAAAAAGAAATAACGCCTATCATTTTTATAGTACAAAAACAGCACCTTTTTTTTTTTGCTCAGCTTCTCAAAAGGCAATTAAGGCAAAGCACAGGCTTTGGAGTCAATAACACCTATGTTGGAATCCTAGTTTGATTTACTTACTAGCTATGTAACCTTAAGTAAGCTACTTAACCTGCATATGTTTAGTTTTCCTCATCTGTGAATTGGAAATTCTGACCTCATAGAGTAAGATGAAGGGAAAAAGTTTACATATCCTAAAGCAAAATACTTAGTGTATAGTAGGAACTCAATAATAACAATAATAATATAATTATTATGATTAAAATGATCTATTCTTTCTCATTGACCTTCATAACATTTCAATACACCTTAATATGCAAAGGAAATAATTAGATATGAGACAATGACTGGTCAAATATGATAGATCAAGTTAGGAAGAAAGGTAGAAGTTAAAGTCTGTTTCAGAAGCAAATTAGACAGTACAACCAGGGGAAATGGAACTCATTAGGGAATCTAAGATTTCACCTAGGCAGGTTCAAATTTATGATGCTTAAATAGGGTAGAAAGTTACATGGAGAGCATCACAGGCAATTCTGTTTTAGGAAAAATAAAATGGAAGCACATTTGTGCTGTGAATGTCTAATGAAATAAGAAAATGGAATGGTATCTATGAAATAAGGGAAAGTATCATATAAAATGGAGTGGGGTACAGGCAACATGAAGCTGGAATAATTTCACTTGTATAAGCAAATTAGCTCACTTAGATTGATCATAGGTATTACAAGAACAAGGATAAAAACTTGACCCACACAATTTTGCATTAAAAATCCTCTCTGCTCCAGAGTAAAAAGACCCTGTAAGTCTCTTCACAAATGTGTGCTGTCAGTTAAACAAGGAGCCTCAGTTAAAAGTGTTTATTGCTTAAAGTAACCCATCACTATTATTATATAAACAACTGAAATTATGTTTCCTGTTTACATAAAATTTATACCATCTTTGCATTAACAACATTCACTCATTTTGATTTTGTCTTGATGTTCTTCTTTAGAGTGGAACAATTAGAGAATTAACAATTATTTGATGGCCCATTATATACGTGTTTATATAAACTATATAATTTTTATTATTCTCTTATTACAGATAAGAAAGGCTAGATGATAAATCTAAAGTAATAGCTAATACATGGTAGAAGTAGCATATAAATCAAGTTTTTAAAACTTGTAAACAAATGTTCTACCCCTATACTCCTCATGCTTTTTCCAAATCAAATATACTGGGTTCTAGTAGAACATTTAGAATGTATTCTAAGTGAAAGGCAGTGTATTAAAGAAATGCAGAACTGAGTTAGTGCCATGGGATAATACATGTACCTGATTAGTGGTAAGCACTGAAGAAACATTTGTTCTGGCATTCCCCAATTCATCCTCCCTGCCTGCCCCCAAGGCAGTTCCTGATTTTTAAGAGTTCATAAATTATATTGAAATATTATAGAAAAATAATAGGAGCTTGCTTGAAAACATGTTAACAGCTGTGCAGTGCACACAATAAACCCCCAATAAATGTCTGCCTTATCTGATTTTTAAAAATGAGTCATTAAATATTGAAAATCATTTCATGGCACAGAAAGCAAATCAAGCCAACACGCAAAAATAAAGTACACAGTTACAAAGAAGATGAGAACACTAAGGTGCTGGTATACTATCACTGACTATCTTTTATGATTCCCTTAGACAAAGATGTCAGAGCAGAGAGGGAACCATATTTGCTCACTGTAAGTATATATTTAGTCTACAGATTTAAAGGCTGTTTTGCACACTGGGTCTGTAGAGAGACAGGTGATTGCTCTCTGTCACAGTTCCAAAGTCCACCCTCTTTACCTCATCAGTATGCAGCTTGGTAGGGGTAAGGGTGAGGGAAGAGTTATATTGTGTTCCCAGGAGCAAGGGGCTGTTTTCCTGCCTGTCATTCCACCAACCTCCCAGAATAAATTGCTACTTAGAAAAAGGGAAGTCAAACATTTATGAAACATATTGCTATTTAGGAAAAAAAAAAGAATTGTTTTGCAAATAGCAGCACTATTAAAAGAAGGAAGAGAGAATAGCATCAGTCATTTTATATTACATATAAGCAGTTTATTAAAGAATTAAATATTTATAGACTATACAGCAAGGCAGGCGATGAGTCGCAAACAGCTTGCTGAGAAGTACATTATAAAACAATGAGTCTGTCAGTGATTGATAAAGAATGGAGAGTGAAAATGCTTTATAAAATCCCTAAGTTAGCTATGAATTTCAGACTAGCAAAATAGGACACAGTAGCCAGCAGTGTCACACCAACTCAAGCTGTTGTGTATGCTAAAGGCCTTGAGCGAACAAAATGTATACTTCTGCTTTGATCTTTTCACCAATATAGGGGAAAGGACTGCAAAGCACACAGAACTCCTGGGCAACGGCTTTATGGATATTCAGTTCCAAATTAATAGATGTTAGACCTAGATACCCACATAACTCACCTCATTTTCTTCTGACTCTTCTTGTTAGGTAGATAAGGCTATAGAATTTCAAAGAAAGATATTCCTCCTTTCGTTACAGAATTATATACGAGACATCAGATCACCTAACCTAATCCCCTTAGAGAGGAGGTAACAGAGTTGTAAAATGGTTAAGTGATCCATCCAATTTCACACAGCTAGTTAATAACAGAATCAGGATTAAAACTTTGGCCTCCTATCTCCTAGATCAGTATTCTTTCCATAGCATCATCTTCTTTTCCCAATCACTTTTTTTAAATTGAAGTAGTTGATTTACAATATCATATATTTCAGGTGTACAAAATTTTTTAAGATTACATTTATAGTTATAGTTTATATTGGCTATATTCCCTGTGGTGTACAATACACCCTTGTAGCTTATTTATTTTATACACAGTAGTTTGTACCTCTTAGTCCCCTACCCCTATCTTGCCCCTCCTCTCTTTCCTCTTCCCACTGGTAACCACTAGTTTGTTTTTCTATATCTATATTCCAATCCCTTCTTAAAATTAGAATGATGAACTCTTTCTGTCCATAAAATCATTCCTCCAGTTAGAAATTGTGAGTTTCTCTCATAAAATTATATTTCAATCCAGTTTGGACAATGGTTTTGGGAAAAGAGAAAAAAGCTTTAAGAGGATAAAACTTTATATATTCTTTGAGAGAAATGGACAATTTAATCTACTTCTCCAAAGTCATTCTAGAGTTTGAGATAATAGGATGCTATTAATGAAATGTTGGCTCTTTCTTGGATAAATTGATGATATGGCATTCTTTCATGTACTAACTAGCTGGGAGGATGAATTATTTTCATCCTTTATGAGAGTGACTGGTTCAGACCTAAAGGTGTTCATAATTTTAAATGCCAGAGGAAGTCATCTCTTCCCGACTTTGTGAAAGTCATGAGACTATATGTTCTGGATACACTAATTTGGAATTCTATTCTCTGCCTTCAGATTTAAACAATCATTTGGTTTCTATATAATTGAGCTTGAAGTTCTACTTGCTGTCTTCAGATTGGACAGCAGACAAATTGTGAGTCAAATAAAATTATGGATCAAATCCTTTGTGCCTATATGGAAGCCAAAGCACTACGTAGTTTGGTTGTAAACACTGAACCACTGATGCCTCTGCCTATAACCCTGTCGCCATTTAAAAAATAAGTATAGTAATATCTGAATTTCTATGAAGTTATATCACACAGAGAAAATCCACTGAATTATATTAGATGCTTTCTTTATAAAGCATGATTCAGAGGCTTCTTCATAAGAAAGAATAACTCAACTATTTTTGGTATTCAAGTTCCCTCATTCTCCCTATTCTCAATACAGAAAAACAACTATATTTATATCTCAAAATTTGTCTATGATAAAAAACAATGATATACAGGATAAAATGAACACTTAGTTGGTATTGTAATTGAACATAACTAAAAACAATGTTTGGTTAACAGTTGGGAATAACTTTATCTTTCAAGTAGGAATAAAGATATCCATAAATTAAGGCAAATCACTCTAGAAAACAACAAAAGCCATTTTCCCTTCCAAAGGTTTCCTAATATGGGAGGTACTAGGAAATTCAATTTACCTTGTAGATACTAGGTATGAATGAGTGTATACGTAGTTATAATGCTATTTTAAATGTATCTAAAAAGTTAGCTCAATTGGTTAGATAAAGTAAAAATGTAATTCAAAATTAACTTCTGTCAGAACTGGATCTACAGGCTGAGGAGACAAAAAAAATGCATGGCAGAAACAAAACTGCGAAAAACATTAACTAGGGTGATTCAACGTTTAGATTCCAAAAAATGATCCATTATGTTAATGAGTACTTTTCTTCTTAAGTGGTTACTAAGTGTTCTCTGAAGAGTTTGGCTCAGTGTGTCCCAGCAGCCACAACTGTAATTAAATTAAAATACTGGCATTGAAATCCATGTGAATAAATCCACAAAGGGGCTTTTTGCATGAAACTATAGGGCATTCATGCTTGATATTCCATGCGTAGTTCTGGAACCTTAAAAAAACAACACTATAGGTCACTAAAAGTCAATGGGGTTAGGGAATGGGGAGACAAACTTGAAATGGTTAGGATGCCTCGCTCTGGAAAGCTGAGAATAATAAAGGTTCTAACAGGATGAAAACTGATTTACCAGTTTATCCTAGAATTAGGGGCATCTCTTGAAGTTTGAAAGTGGTAAACCTAGAACACACATGATGAAATGAAACAGGATTACTTGACATAACAAAGTAAAGTTTCAGAAATTGTTACTTCAATAAAAAAATAAATAGGTTTTGAAACAATCTAAAGAAATAAACGGATGTGAGATTCATAATACATTATTAAAGGGAAACTGGGATGTTTTCTTGATTGGTAACATAACAGTCCACGCTTCAATCCTTCTGTTACTAGGAGTCAGAATCCTATGATATTTTCTGTATGGCAGTTATATGTTGTTATAAATGTTAATTGTCTTCATTTTCAATGGGAGGAAAGTAAGTATGATTAAGTGCACTTAATCAATGCAAAATTTAACAAGGCAAAATCTAACAGCTTTAAAGAAATCAAGGTCGAAGATTAGGAGGATGTTACTTTGTGACTCACACAGTAATAAACCATGCTGTTAAGATCTATATCAATAGTCTTAAAAGTAAAAACTCTATTGCAGAAAATAATAGCTAAAAGCTGTTGCTATTTGGTACCGTTCTGAAGGAATTTATTAGGACTCAGATTCTGTATTTCCTTCCACACTTCCAAACCACAAGGGCAACTAATATTCATTTGTGTATAGTCTTGAAAACTAATCCCAAAATGAGTAACAGGGTTGAAAACCAGCTCTTTTACCATCTTGGACCCAAGGTATAAAGATCCATTAGGAAAGGTGATGTGTTAATGAAGACAGTAAATTAGTAGGTTTGAGAACCAATTTCTTGTGTCTTAAGGGTTTTCAGCTCAATGTGACAAAGATAAATTCACTACCACGAAAATAAAAAGCACAAACTAAAACTGTAATTGTAGGCGCTGTTATTATAAGCTCTCAAAGCCAACTGTTAAACCACTAGATAAGCCAAATGTTCATAGACAACTGAAGACCATAGATTTTTTCCCTTTGTTTTCTATTTGTTTTCCTCATTTTGCCCTTTAAGGCAAGGCTGTACTTGCTTCTTTGTCCCTAGGGAAAATTGGGTATAAGGATAAAGCTATTGTTTCTGAAGAATGACCACCAATGTCAAGTTTCTCCCTGTAAACTAAAACAGAGGGAACTGTCTCATTCCCAATAGGGTCTCAGAGAAAGCTATAGCATTAAAGCAGATAATTCCCATGTACACATGGTAAGAAGGGACAAGCTGTGTTTTATAGACTTAATCCTCAGAGAAAGATATGGATCCTCAGGCAATGTTTGCAAACAATGAACAATAGGTTCCATGGGGTGAGTGTATTGGCCAAAATGGCCTATGTGTAAAGTGAGCACCAGCACGTTATTAACTGTTTGTGGGTGATGGTGTAAGGAGGCTTTGTGTGTGTGTGCCTGTTTATTTTTAAATACACCAAATTTGTAAAATATTGATAGAAATAATATCTGATAAAAAGGATTCTAAAAACTACCTTAATAATTGATAGATGATGTATGATAAGGAAAGTATAATTTAAGGAATTTAATACAAATGACAACAAAAATAACATAACTGTCATACAGACAATTACTGTTACTGTTATCCTTATCAAGAAAAAACAAGCCACTTTTCACCGTCTCCATGGCTATTATCAGGGTTTGCCTGGAATATCGCAAGAGCCTCCCAACTGGTCTTCTTGTTCCCACTGTTGCCTTTCCCCTCAGACAGTGTATTTCTTAGCATAATGGCCATAGAAATAAATCTGTTCATGTCATGTCTCTGCTTAAAAACTTTCAGTGAGGTCTCATTTCATTTCAAGTGAAAAACAAAGGTTTTATAGGGCTCTGCACAATCAGGTCCTCCACTAACCTCAAAGATCTCACCCACTACACTGCTTTCTCCGTTGTGCGCTTTACTCCTGCAAACTTGCCAGGTACACTCTTGCCCCATAGCCCATGCATAAGCCATGCCCTCCTCCTGTTATTCTAGTTATTTAGTTATTCTCACAGTTTACTCTTCACCTTCTTCAATGTCACCTTCTCAATGCAGTCTTTTCCTTGATACACTATTTTAAATCGACAATACTCCCCACCTCAGAATCATTCCATATCCTTCTTTATTGTTTTCTTTTTCTCGTGAATACTTACCTAACAAAAATATGATTTGCTTATCTAACTTATTCCTTGTCTCTCCTTACTAGGATATCAACTATTCAAGGACAGGAATTTTGTTTATTTTATTTACTGTCGTGTCGTGTACCTAGCAAATAATATGCACTCAATACATATCAACTTAATCAATGGAAGGCACTGTAGTATAGAGTTTAAGACTCTGAAGTTAGACTGCCAGGGCTCAGACTCTGGCTTAACCATAACCTCCCTCCATAAAACTTTAGTTTCTTTTCTATTAAAACGGGAAAAATTATAATTCTCACTTATAGTGTTCTTATGGAAATTAAATGTTCATCTAAAAGCATTTAACAACTTTCTTAGATGACCAACGGAGTTACTGGTATCAGATTTGCCTTATGTTCATGCCCTGCTTGGTTCCTCCTCCCTAGGCTGTGGTCTGGAAAGTACCTCCAGACAGAAAGCTGGGGTGCTTGTGGGAAAACTGGACAAAATATATGAAACAACTTGTTTTAGACACTGGAGAAAAGGCAGCACAGGATTATGATCCCTGAGAGAAGGAAATAAATAAAACAAGCTCCACAATCTCCCCAGCTTTCTGTCTGGAGGCACTTTTCAGACCAAAGCCTAGGGAGATGGAACAAGCAGAGCATGGCAGTTTCATGTGGTTGAGGAAACAGAAACAAAAGTCTAGGAAAACTGAAGTACCGGGAATTTATACCCAAAAGGAGGGAGATGGAATGAGAAAGAAGTCCAAAAAGCTGCCTAGTGATATCCTAGCACAGTGGTTCTCAAACTTTTTGGTCTTAGAACCCCTTTACACTCTTAAAAATTGAGGACATCAAAGAGATTTTATGGGCTCCCCTGGTGGCACAGTGGTTGAGAGTCCGCCTGCCAATGTAGGGGACACGGGTTCGTGCCCCGGTCTGGGAAGATCCCACATGCCGCGGAGCGGCTGGGCCTGTGAGCCATGGCCGCTGAGCCTGCGTGTCTGGAGCCTGTGCTCCGCGACGGGAGAGGCCACAACAGTGAGAGGCCCGCGTACCGCAAAAAAAAAAAAAAAAAAAAAGAGATTTTATTTCTGTGGATTATATTTATCAATATTTAGTGTATTAGAAATTAAAACTGGCAACTCTATAAATTATTTGTAATATTTGTTCATCAATTCATTTAAATATGAAAGCCACATATGTTAACATATTTTAATGAAAAATACATTTTATGAAAATAAAAACGTGATAGTAAGAATAGTAGCAACATTTAACTTTTTTTGGTAGTTCTCTTTATTTTCTGGCTTAAGAGGAGACATGTGGATTTTCATACCTGTTTCTGAGTTCATTTTTTTGCAACATCACATGTCATGTAGCCTCTGGAAAACTCTACTGTATACTACTAAGTGAATGAGAGTAGAAAGGCTAATAACATCTTAGTATAATTATAAAAATAGTTTTGAACTCATGGGCCCTGGTATTATAATAAAGTATAGCTATCCCTCAGTATCCACAAATGCTCAAGTCCTTTATACAAAATGGCATAGTACAGTCAGCTCTCTGTATCCATGGGTTCTGCATCTGTGGATACAGAGGGACGACTGTAGTTCTAAACTTACAGATTCCTAAAAGATACTGAAGACTCCCATGGGGCTCTGGCCCACACTTTATGCCCTATAGTCTTTGGCCAAATACTATGCTGCATATGTATAGGGTGAAAATCCTCACGGCCAGGAAAAGAACTACCAAGAAACTCTAATTTCAACAATTCTCAAAGCTCACAGAAGATTGGAAAATATCTGAATTCTAACCAATAGTGTGGAGAAAGTTGTTGACCATGTAGGACATTCAGTAAAGCCCTCAGAAGGACCATGCCTTAGCTAGTAGTGGGCTAAACTTAAACTCTTGAGGAAACACTACTGTAGACTGACCAAAACAGCTTTTTAAAAATAAGCATCAAAAGCATCAAACTGATCCATAAGTAATTTAGCTGCCTCATAACACGTTAAGCACACTGTAGTTGAAGGCAATAAAATCCAGACTCAATAGTGTAAATCTTATCCAATTAAAAAAAAACAGATATGCAAAGAAGCAGGAAAATGTGACTCAATACCTAGAGAAAAATCAGTGTATAGAAGAGGACCTGGAAACAACAGAGATGACAATACATGAACCTTAAAGCAGCTGTTGTTAATGTGTGCAAAGACTTAAAGAAAAAAGATGAACATAATGAGGAGAAAAATGGGAAAAATCAAAAAGAACCAAAGGGAAATTCTAGAGTTGTAAAACACAATATTCAAAATGAAAAATTCACTAGATGAGTGTAAAAGCAGAGTGACTGAAGACACAGCAGTAGAAACAATCCAAACTGAAGCACAGAGAAAATAGAAATGAGAAAAAATGAACAGAGCATTAATGACATGAGGGACAATATCACCTGATCTAACATATGTGCAGTTGGAGTTCCTGGAAAAGGGAGAGGCTCATAGAAATATTGAAATATTGGCTAAAAATTTTCCATAGTTGATGAAAAGTATAAAGCCACAGATTCAAAAAGCTCAATAAACGGAAGCATGATAAACTCAAAAACAAACCAAAGCAAAACATAACTGAATTGTCAAAAACACTGCAAGAATAAGAAAATCTTAAAAGTAACTAGGAAAAGAAGACACATTACAGACAAGCAAATAAAGACAGTAACAATTTCTGATTTCTCTTCAAAATCAAAGAAGCTATAAAAATGGGGTATCTTGGGAATTCCTTGGTGGTCCAGTAGTTAGGACTCCGCACTTCCACTGCCAAGGGCCTGGATTCAATCCCTGGTTGGGGAACTAAGATCCCACAGGCTGTGTGGCATGGCCAAAGAAAAGGTGGGGATATCTTCAGTGTGCTGGGGGGAGCCCTTAAACTTAGAATTCTATGTCTAGCAAAAATAGCCTTTAAATATGAAAGTAAAATAAAGACATCTGCAAATAAATAAAAGCTAAGGAATTCCATTCCCAGAAGACCTAAAATTAAAAAATATATATATTAAAGCAAGTTCTTTAGAAGAAAAATCACAGAAGATGAAAATGTGAATCTACAGGGGAAAAAATGGAGAGTACAAGAAATAGTTTAAAATGTGGAATAAATATAACATTTTTTTCTTATTTTTTATCTCTTTAGAAGACAACTGACTTTTTAGAGCAGTAGTCAATAAACTGTGACTAAGAGCCAAATCTGTTCCTGTTTTGGAAAATAACGTTTTACTGCAAAACAGCCAAGCTCATTCTTTTACATATTGTGTATGGCTGATGGCTGAGTTGAGCATTTCAAACCATACGGCTCACCAAGCCAAAAATATTTACTATCTGGACCTTTATAGAAAATGTTTGCTGACCACTAGTTTAAAGCAAAACTAGTCTCATTGCATTGTGCACTTTGTAACTATGCAGGAGTAAAATGTTTGGTAACAGCAGCGTAAAGGTTAGGAAGAGAAACAGAAGTACACTGTTGTAAAATAGTTCTGTTATATAGGAAGTGGCAATCTTTTTACAGTAGACTGTAAAAAGTTAAAATGTGTATTATAACCCTAGAACAACTACTAAAAAAATTAAACATATAAATTTGGCTACTGAGATAATACAGGAGATAAAACAGAAATACTGAAATAATCCAAAATAAGAATGGAAAAAAAAAGGGAAAAAAACAGATGAAACAGAATTATACTACAAGATAGTTGATTTAAATCACCTATACTGATAATATAAATTAAATTAAATGTAATATAAAAATAAATGTAAATGGTTAAACAATTAAAAGTCAGAGACTGTCAGAATGAATAAAAAAGCAAAACCTAACTATATGCTGCCTACAACAAATCTAACTCAAACACCAAGACATAGATTAAAAGGATGAAAAACTATAAAACATTCATATACTAATCATGAGAAAACTGGCATGGCTATGTTAATCATCAGGCAAAATGACACCAGGATAAAGAACATTACCAGAGACAAACAGGAGCATTTCATAACAATAAAAGGGTAAATTCATCAAGAAGACGTACAAATCCTAAATATATTTGTACCTGATAACAGAACCCTAACATAAAGGATGGACAAATTGATAAACCTGACATGAGAAACTGGCAAATACACAAGTATAAATTGATGATTTCCACACTCTTTTCTGTATATATAGATAGAACAAGTAGATTGAAAGTCAGCAAAGATATAGAAGAATAAAAAAGCCCTTAAAACACAGAGGTGCTCAATAAATAGTAGCTATTATTACTGTATTATAAACATAATTAATTATAGCTAAGGAAAATTTTAAATGTGATAGAAACCCCTGTTACCTAACTAGATGTAATAGGAGCCCCTTGTTACAGTGGTTCAGGGATACAAATTGCTAAAGAAGCAAATAGTCTATCAAAAGAGAAACTATACCATGTTTGGGGCTGGAAATAGCAGCATCACTGCCTGATAGCAATATCTCCAATCATAATACAGACTTCATAAAATTATAAAAGCAAAAACCTATGTATGATACTTTTATAATACTTAAGGTGTAACACTGAATCTTAGAAATCAGAGTTGAAAATCAGTATTCAACTTTATAGATAGAGATTATGCAGCATGGTTTCTTACTCTGATGATGTCATTTAAACTTCAATAGTCAATTCTTGGTATCAAGTTATTAGCCAAATATCACATTCCTGTTATTTATTAAAAAAAATCAGCTTCAATGAGATATAATTTACGTATAGTAAAATGCATCTTTGTTTTGATTTTATTTTTACAAATAAATTACCACAAAGTAACATTATTCATCACCTCCCATAGTCACCATTATTTTTTGTAGTGAGAACAGTTGATATCTACTCTTTTAGCGAATTTTGATATACAGTATACTATTATTAACTATAGTCACTGTGCTGTACATTTGGTCTCCAGAACTAATTCATTTTATAACTGAATATTTGTACCCTTTGATAAGTGTCTCCCTTTTTCTCCTACCCCTAGCCTGTGGCAATCACCAGTCTACTCTCTGTTACTATGAGTTTGACTTAAAAAAAGATTCCATATATAAGTGAGATCATACAATATCTGTCTTTTTGTGTCTGGTTTATTTCACTTAGTATAATATCCTCCAGAATCATCCATGTTGTCACATGGCAAGATTTCTGTCTCTTTTAAGGTCGATAAAATTCACGCTTAAGTGTACAGTTCCATAAGTTTTGATCAATGTATTGAGTCACGAAATCACCACCACAATCAAGGTACATAATACTTCTATCACCCCTGAATGTTCCTCATGACCCTATATAGTCAATCCTCTCTTCCCACTTCTGGCTTCTGGCAACTGTTGATCTGATTTCTGTCCCTATAGTTTTGCCTTTTCCAGGTTTTCACATTTTTTTTTGTAAATACTGAAGAGTGGGATTTCCAGGTCATCTATTAAAATATGTATTTAACTTTTCAACTGCAAATTGTTTTCCAAAGTGGATGTGCCATTTTGCATTTCCATCAGCGATGTATGGCAGTTCCAGTTGTTCTACATCCTTTCAGCAGTTAGGATTCTCATGGTTTGAAATTTTTTTCCAGACCTTTTATTAGATATAGTAGTGTTATAGCATTGTGGGTTTTAATTGACATTTCCCTAAGGACTAATGATGGTGAGCATTTTTTCCTATGGTTATTTGCCATCTGAATATCTACTTTGACAATGTGTCTGTTCAAATCTTTTTCCCATTTAAAAATTTGTGGGTTTTGCCTTTTTATTATTGAGTTGTTAGAGTTTTTATACGCTGTAGATAGGAGTCCTTTATCAGCTATGTGTTTTGAAAAGATTTTCTGTCAGTAGCTTCTCTTTTCATTTTCTTTTAACATTTTGAAGAGCAAGTTTAAAAAAAAATTTCATGAAATCCAATTCACCATTTTTCTTATGGTGTCTTTGTTTCCTTTTAAGGAAATCTTTGTCTAATATAAGGTCACAAAGATTTTCTTCTACATATTCCTCTATAAAATGTTTGCATAGGTATAAGATACGAGTCAAGGTTCATAGTATTCCTTTCTCCCTCCCTTCCTTTTTCCTTGCATATAGATACTTGACTGTTTCAGCATCATTTGTTGAAAGAGTATCAACTGACTATATACATATGGGATTCTTTCTGTACTCCATCCTGTTCCATTGATCTGTAGAGCTAACAGTATGTAAATATCACACTGTCTTGATTACTATTTACAACTTTGTAGCACCTCTTGAAATCAACTGATGTAAGCCCTCCAACTTTGTTCTTCTTCTGTTTCTTTGCTTTCCACATTAATTTGTCAATTTCTATGCTTAAAAAGCCTATTAGAATTCTTACTGGAATTGTGGCAAACCTATAGGTAAATATGGTACATCTCTATATTTAGTTTGGTCTTCTTTAATTTTTGTCAGCACTGTCTTGCAATTATCAGTGTAAAAATCTTGCATATGTTTTATTAAATTTATCCCTTACTTCATGCTTTTTGATGCTACTGTAGATGGTATTTAAAAAATTTCAATTTCCAAATTTTCATTGCTACTATAAACAGAAATATAATTGGTGATTGTCTAGTGATCTTGTATCCTATGAACTTGGTGAACTCACTTAATTTTGTAGATTCTTTGGGATTTTCTACTTAGACAATCATTGTCTGTGAATAAGGTTGGTTTGCACCTACCATTTTGCAGTTAGTTTTCTCTCCCCTCCCTGCAACACTCTCCCCTCCATTATACTGTTTTCTATTGGATTAACTATTAATTTATGGTTCCATTTTATTTCCACTACTGGCTTAATAATTATGCCTTTTTTAAAATGAAGCGATTGCTCTAGAGTTTATAATATATATACTTTATACAGTCTTCCTTCAAATAAAATTATATCACTTCATTTACAGTGTTAGAGACTTATGATATTATCAGTACACTTCCAGTTCATCTTCCCCATCTCTTGTGCTACTGTTATCACATGATTTACTTCTACTTCTACATATGTTTAGATGCTACAATATATTGCTACTATTTCTAGAGTAGGAGATGGCAAACATTTTTTTTAAAGACCAGACAGTAAATATTTTAGGCTTTTGGAGTCACACATGTTTTCTGTCATATATTCTTTTTATTTATTATAACACTTTAGAAAGGTAAAAAAAAAATCTTCACTCACAGGCTATACAGAAATAGGCCATGGGTCACATTTGGCCTAGGGACTGTAATTGCTGACCCCTGCTTTACATAGTCAATTATATGTAGAGAGATTAAAAATCAGAAAAAAGTTTATTTATATTTACCAACATTTTCCCCATATTTGGTGTTTTTTATTTCTTTGTGTAGATCCAAATTTTCATCTGTTACCGTACTGACTCTACCTGAACAACTTCCTCTAATATTCTTGTCACACAGGTCTGCGGACAAAGAATTCTCCCGGCTTTTGTTTACTGAAACGTCTTTGTTTCTCCTCTCTGGATTGATAGTTTCTTTATTTCAGAAAAGATACTGGTACATTGGTTTTCAACTTGTACTGTTTCCGATGAGAAGTCTGCTGTAATTTTGATCTTTGTTTCTCAGTAATATTCCTTTCTCCCTCTGGCTGCCTGCCTGCATGATTATATCTGTTTTTTTTAAACAGTTTGAATATGATGTCCCTAGGGGCATGTGTCTGTGTTTTATCCTACTTGAGGTTCTATTCAATTTGTGTTATTTTGTCTACTTATTTCTAGAAAAATACTCAATTTTATATGTTCAAATTACTCGTCTCTCTAGTTCTCTCTCTCTTTCTTCTTTCTGTGACTCCCATGACATATAAATTGGACAGTTTGATATTGTTCCACAGTTCTCGGTACCCTGTTCAATTTTTTTTTTACCCCTACTTTTGTTCCTCTCTGTTTTTCACTCTGGATAATTTCTAGTGATCTATATTCAGGTTCACTGACTGTTTCCTTAGGTGTGTACCATCTGTTCATAAGCCAGCAAAGGAATTCTTTATCTGTGATTTTTTTTTAGCATATCTATTGAATCCTTTTTTACAGTTTTCATCTCTCCTGAAATTTCCTACATGTTCATGAATGGCATTCACCCTTTCTACATTCACTTTTATTAATCATAGTTAGAGTCCCTGTATAAAATTTCCAACATCTGTGTCTTCTCCAAGTCTAGTTCTTTTAACAGCTTTCCTTCTGGAAACTGTTTTCCCTTGAGATTGTGTGTCAATTTTTTATCGATTGAATCATGGACACCATGTGTAGTACAGTAGAGATTCAGGTAAAAAATATTTATCCTCGACTACTAACCAAATTGACTCAACTCCTCTGTAATGACAGCTCCTATCCTAGAGGGGGTGCTGGCTTTTATGTCTACCCCTTCCCCAGAAGCAGTGAATCTTTGTTGAATCTTAGTGGAGAGTTTCTTGTCCACCACTTAATAAGACTTTTGCTTTGTATGAGAAAACTGTCCAGGAAGTAAGCAGGATTACATGCCTGAATGTAAAAAAGAGAAGATCTCTTTCATCTACTAATCTCCTCCCTCCACCCTGCACCCAATCTTTCTCATGAGCATGTAGAAGAGTCTATGGAAAAGAGCTTGTGAATAAATGCAGACACCATTTGTGTCTGGGACTCTGAGGGATTCTACAATGTCACAGTTACCCACACCAGGCCTTTAAGAACTTGGTAAAATTGTGGTTTTGTTCTTGTATACTCTAATAAAGGCCATGTATTCTTTCTTCACTATGAGGAAGTTGAAACAACTTGTGTGTCCCATTACTTCGCAGGAGCTTGTCACTCTTTGGAATTCAGTTCATCTGGTTGTCTCACAAGCTCAACTCTCTGATGGGTTCAACAAAGATATGATTTTGTAGATTATCTGGCTTTTGTTCATCGTTAGGATGTGGGAGCGATGTCTCTTTGGCTTTCTACGTTGTACTGTAAGTCATTAAAACTCTTTGTGATACCTTCTCCTTGCTGACACTCTGCCTTCTTACTTTTCTTTCTTGGTTTTATAGTGTAAAATAGTCCCTCTCTAAATTCAGCCTGCACTTTATTCCTGTCACCTTTCACCTTTATGCCATACTTCAACATATAGATTCTATGGTGAATGGGGGATAAAGAGAGGGAAGAAGAGGGGGAAGATATATTCATAGATACCCATATATATATGTACACACACCTCTCTCTCTCTCTCTCTCTCTCTCTCTCTCTCTCTATATATATATATATATATATATATATATATATATATAATTATTTTGGGATGCAATGAAGAAGTCAGGCAATTGCAGAACAGATAATCAATATATTACTAGCTACTGAAGCTATATGGAATACAGAGTAATTGCAATGACTCCTACTGGTTCATTAAGCAGAAATTGAGAAGTTTTTTCCAAGATAAAATTTCCACTTCAGAATGTTGCTTCTTAATCTATAAGACAAATATATATGATTAAATGCTTTCTAAGGTTTCTTGGTATCTAAAGATATAGAGTATTGCCATTCTTTTATCAAGTAAGATTACTTTCTCTCTCTCATGTGACAATACTTATTGTGTTCTAGCCAGCTTTGTAGGTTCAGGTGATTCAACTGTGAGCAAAACTAAACGTAGATCCCACTCCCAAAGTTTACAGACTTTAATCAAACAGTTATATGTTATCAAAAATTGCATGAGTGGTATAAAGAACACTATAGGTATCTATAGAAGCATAGAATAGAGAGAACTGATTCAGTTTGGTGGGAAGAGTATGGGAAGATTTCCTTGAGGAATTCAAAGCTAAGCTGAGATCTGAAAGATGAGTGAGTTACCCAGGGAAAAAGGGAGATGAGAGGAAAAAGATCATTACATACAGAAGGAAAGATTTGTGCAAACATCCTATTTAACAGGTATGTGACTGATACAGAAAATAAAGGGAAGAATGTGATATAGTGAAATTGGAGAGTCAGGCAAAGTCCAGATCATGCTTGGCATGGAATGCCACATTAAGGATGTCAAGTCTTCATCGTAGGAGAAATGGGAAGCCTCAAGTTTCACGAACAGGAGAGAAATAATCAGATTTGTGTTTTTTAAAAGGATCATCTTGGTTGTGATATGGAGAAGTGATTGTCAGAAGAATGGATGTGGAAAAAACAGGGGTCCTGCAGTAGACCAAGTGAAAGATGATAGTAACTTGACTTAGGGTGGTAGCAATGGATATAGATAGAAGTGGTTGAATTGAAAAGATACTTGTAAAGTAAAATTAACAGAACTTGATGAATTGGACATGGGGTGGAGTTACAAAAAATAATTCTTACATTTCTGCAATTGGATAGATAGCGAAGTCATTTACAAAAGGTAAGGAATGAAAGACAAAAGAACAGATTTTTTTTTTTTTTTTTTTTTGCAGTACGCGGGCCTCTCACTGTTACGGCCTCTCCCGTTGCGGAGCACAGGCTCCGGACGCGCAGGCTCAGCGGCCATGGCTCACGGGCCCAGCCGCTCCGCGGCATGTGGGATCTTCCCGGACCGGGGCACGAACCCGTGTTCCCTGCATCGGCAGGCGGACTCTCAACCACTGCGCCACCAGGGAAGCCCCAGATTTTTGTTTTTATTTTTTAAGGGATGGGGGTTTGAAGATCATGAGTACAGTTTTGGACATGCTGATTTGGGGCTAAGTTTAGAAATGTCAAGTAGAACAGAAATCTGGACTAGAGATAGAATTTAAGGATAGGGAGATGCAAAAGGGAGGAGATATGGGGATATGTGTATATGTATAGCTGATTCACTTTGTTATAAAGCAGAAGCTAACACACCATTGTAAAGCAATTATACTCCAATAAAGATGCTAAAAAAAAAAAAAGAATCAAAGGCCAAAAAAAAAACCAAACAGAATTAAAGGCAGATAATTGAAACCTGGATGAGAGCTTCAACTGAGATGGAAGCTCCTAGGAGAGAGAAGATCCTCCACTTATTTAAAGTAAAAATTTAAAAAATCCAATTAATTTTAATGCCTTTTAGAGAAAAGAACACATTTACTGTACCAAATTCTCATGAGCCTTCTGATGTCAAATAATAATCAGTGTTTTAATGTATTATCTTAACAGACTATCATAATCACCTTTTGGGGTAGGTACTATCATTTTTCTCATGTTACATATGAAGAAGCTAAGTCTTTCAGAAATAATTTAACTCATTTAGGAGCCAGAGTTCAAACCTAGGGCTGATCTCCTAACCATTCTATTAGGCTATTTTCTCAGTACATCTTCTAGTAAACCTCCCTCTTAGAAACAGTAGCAACTACGGCAGTCAACATCTTTTGAAGACTTATTATATAGAGAGTAAGCACTGCACATTTATAGTAATAATGTACGAACAAAGGATGACAGCTTTACTCTCATATAATGTGTGAGCAGAACAAAGATTTCAAGAATATCAAATGAGTTTAGTGGTTTGTCCAATGACATAGAAATTAATCTTCTGCTCAGTTACCTTAAATTGTTTTACAAGTATCATCTTCAGCAAGATGTCAGTCCAACAGTAACTCTGTTTAGGAAGTGGTTTCAGTTTGGCTCAGAGGAGGGAATACTTCCTAGAAAGTCACCAATGTCAATAGACTTAGTTTTCTTGAGCTATATGAAAATCTAACTCAGTTTACTGGACTCAACAAGAGAAGGAAAGCTTACTGAGTGATAAGAATTTATAAATCAAGAGGATCTAGGAAAGGCTTCTAAGTAGATAGCCTTCGGTATTATCACTTAATCAAGAAATTTTGTTTCAAGCTTATAGTCTTTTCTATGCATATGCTTTTATGTTTACAATTGTTGTTATGATGAGGTCCCCATAAAGTTTGAGAATGGGGTAAAATTAGGCAAACACATGAGCTTTAAAGTTAAAGGTTCTTTAAATTTCTTTATGCCCAGACCCTGCATGCAGGCTTAATGAGTCAGATTTTAAAATGAAAGTAATGAACAGAATAAGTATTTCCACTATTAGCACAAAGAATGCTTTGGAACTGATTGGAATGTGGAGAACACGGTGTCTCTGAAGAGCAGGAATGCTGGTTCTGTGATCAGATATGAACTTTTAGTCTGGCAGGAGAACACAAAAAGGTGATCTTTGTTCCCTTATAGAGGTATATCTCTCAGTGATGACCAAAACAAACACTAGCTTTGTCACTTTACTAAACTGCAGTGTAGCTACTTACAGCCCAAACCTCCATGTAATTTTACCTTCTGGATATAACACTGGTGATTTTTATTTTACTTTAGTCATTTGCAGCTGAAATGAGTTGGGTGCAATCAGGATGATTGGTAACCTTACTAGAATGGCCTAAAACATGCTGTGTCAGAGATAAATTTAATAAAAGAATTAAAGGCTAAGTTGGATTTTTAGGTTATAATATGCCTGACATAAATAAAAAGGGTTATTATATCATATTTAATATTCAAGATATTTAAGGCATTCCATTATTATGAGTTAAAATACCCATCTGAATAACAAAGACATTTTGAGTCTTCAAGTCAGTCCATAAGATTGGAAGGTCTTGGATAAGGTTCTTTAAACTTGTTTATGCCCAGACCCTGCACACAGGCTGAGCCATGTGCAAGCTACCTTTTTTGATAAGCAATGATTCCATGAACTTAAGGCAAAAGTCGAAGTAAAAATTGAGGTTCTTATCAGGGCCAGGACTGGAGTGAGGCAAGAGAAATACCTAGGGTTCAAAATTTAAGGAGGCACTCAGTCTCAGGGTCATGGAAGTACAGGGTTGGCATCTGAGAGTGAGTAGCTCCTTCTTTATATTTTGCTACATAGGCACCTTGCAATCCCGACCCTGGTCCTGGTCCTATCCCTGGTTTTTACTCCCAAAGGTCTTTCAAGAGTCAAGGCAATGCTATCTGTTTTCACATTGTTTTGTTGTGTTTGAAAGTTAATAAAAATCAAGTAAATAATTTTAAGACTCTATAACAAATAGGCATTGCATAAAAATTAAACAAGTAGGGTAATACTAACAATTAGAAATCACAGCTAAATCCAAATAATGATAACTAATTGCAAATACTTTCTTAGTGCTTATTGTGTGATTGATGAATATATATATTTCAGTCATCAACTCTGAATTAAAGTATTATTATTATTATCCCCATGCTTACAGTAGGGAGACTAAGGTTTATAGATGTTCGCTCACACTCACAAAGCCAGTAGGAACTCAAGTTGATCTAATTCCAAAGCCCAACCTCTTATCTGATATGCTTTGCTGCCTCCCAACTATAGCCATTAACACTGGTGATCTGTCAACTGTATCTCTACGATAGGTAGAAATCTAAATGCCAATTCTTTACATAGATTCAGAATTCTTGTTAGAAAAACTGAATTAATAATCTTTAGATAGACTACCCTCTTCCTGCAGCCTTATAGCATGGTGTATTAAGAAAGGGAAAATGAAAATGTAAGACAAAGAAAAGAGAGAAGGAAAAAACAAAGGATTATAAGAGAAAATATATGATTTAGAGAACATATCTCTTTTGTGGACTAGGATAAAATAATAAGAATAGTGATTAGGATAGTATGCAAAGAGGTTGCTTCAAAGCAAACTCCAAAGAAAAAAAAGGAAAATATTTTCATCTATGGCTGGGAGAAGAAAGGAAAAAGGTTTATCAGAGAAGATAAAGAATGTTACTTTAGGTTTAATTTCAGCTTTTTTAAATTAAGAGAAGAAATAAATGCGTTTCCTATTCCAGAAATGAAGTACCAATAATTTTTTTCCTATTCATCTATGTAGAAAAGAATATTGACATAAACAGAAACATGGGGGAACAACCTTACAACACTTAATTAAAAAAATAAATGTACCCTCTTAAAAAGATGAGACACTTGGATGTAATTGAGATTCTTAATTTCTAAAAATTGCATGCTTCATGGAAAATTAAAACAATGTTTTTAAGAAACATAGTATGTATTGTACTATTGGCATTAATTGCAATTTTCTAGTCTTTCTGGAGTAGAGCTTATAAAAGGTTATAGCTTATAAAAGGTTAAATGCCATCTTCCCCCACGCACTGAACCAGCTCCTCAAACCCCCATTACGAAGTCAGGCTCTGAAACCAGTAAGAAAGACCTTTTCTTGCAACCTGCTGAAGAGCGCCCTCTAGTGCTATCTTGCAAATGAAATGTGCTCATATCAATTTTTTCATGAATTGTTCTGCTTATACTGGACCTTAGGTTTTCTTTGCAACTTGGGCCAAGAAAGATAAGTGATGCTTTAGAACAATTTTCTGGCTTGTAATTCCATCTAAGTAAGACTATCATAATATATTAAAGAGGGAGAAGGTTTTCTTTTTTTAACTTTTATGAAATAAGGTACAACTATTTTAAAAATAACGGGCTTTTTGTTGAAGGGTTAGCTTTTAAAGAAAATAATTTGCAAAAATGTTAGTGTGCTTCATAGTACCTATAAAAAGAGGAGTTTGTTTTCTCAGAAAAAAAAGTTAAAAGTGACAATAATTGCTTCTCTCAACCTCAGTCTCTGGAAACTCACCTACTTAGGCTGGTGGTATCCTAAAAACATTTTTTAAAACTTGTTTGTGTTTAACTTTTTATTTCTGAATAAAAAATTTTGTTCATGCTTAATCAAAATCCAAAAGCGAAAACATAGAAAAACAAATTACCTGACTATAAGGTGAGTATATCTTTAAATTCCAGGAAAAAAACAAACATGAGATAATTCAAAAGGCAGTATTAAATAATGGCAATATATTCCTTTAAACAGTTTTGACACTAGCACAAAGAAATTTAAAGGAGTGAAGGAAATCATTGTTTTCATTGTCTAATACACACCAAGTAATATTAACCATGAGACCAGTAACTCCATTGACTACCACTTTATCTTGGGCATAATGTTTTCCCTTTTAAAAGACCATATGCACAATGAATTAAAGCCAGAGCATGAAAAAGATGAGAAAAAGCTAAAGGACTAATAAGCAGGTTAAGCATGTATATGTGTGTGGTATGTCTGTGTACGTATGCTTGTTTATGTACTGTTGTCATTCTGTTTAATAAAGTGAGGGTCAATCAGATACCTGGCTGAGAACATGGGTACGTATAAGATCTCTGAAACTGTGTTCTGATGAATGAGGAAACAACACTGATGGAAAAACTAGAATTCATAGATCTATTAGTTCTGTTTCATTTAAAAATTTTGTTTTGTTTGGCTTTTTGTGGGGGGGAGGTATGTTATTCTGCATTGTGCACATTAAATAAGTTTAAATGTGCACTATGCATGATAAAGTGATTAAACAAAATTTTAAGCATATAATGTTTAACAATTGTGAATCACTATGTTGTACACCTGAAATCTATATAATACTGAAAACCAACTATATCTCAATTAAAAAAAAAGGTTAAATAATACCAATCCAAAAATATAATTGGTACAAATAAAAGGCAACATGTCCTAATGTTTCTAGTATAGGACAACGTTTAGAGATGAAATATTCTTGAAACATAGTCTTCAAGTACTTGTGTTATCTAAATCCTTGAACAGTGTCCAATTAGAACAGGAGCTCTAACAAACAGATGACAGCACTAGACAGAGAAATGCGTGTAAACAGGCCACAACACTTAAAGAGTAAAAAAACCTCTGGTCTCTGTTTCTGTTCCTGACTCACCACTGACCTTGACAAAGTCAGTGATCACCACTGTGATTCAGCTTCTCCAACAAACAGGAGCAGTAATTCTTGCCAGAAACAACACAGGAATGTTGATAATGGGAGGATTAGTGTGATAATGTGTAGAACTTATAGAAATGTTACTGTACTGTGAACACTTTTGGAAAAGATCTTGCTCTTTTACTACCCCACAAAAACTTGAGAAGATAGCAGATATATAAAACATGAGGTTAAATTCTGCAAAACATCTTAATTTCCATTTATCTAGATCATTTCTTCAATGTGCTGTTTTTATTATGTGTTATTTGTTAATATTTTTATGTCCGGGAATTTCTAATTTCTCTTCTATCTTATTTGCCTTATTTTTAGTCTTTTATTTACACAAAACAATGAGTTATTCTTGTCTCAAGTTTCTCCCTTCCCTCATTATATTTATATGAGTAGACATGGCTATTTTTCTTCTACTATTCATTTCTATGTTGTTCAACTATAATAAAAGCAACTGTAACAATGATCCTAGCACTTAATATATGTGAAAGTGCTTTGTAAACAAACTATAATCTCATTTCATTTATTTACTCAAGTTAGTGTCAATTAGAAAAACTGTTGATAGTTTATATATATATATTATTTATAAGCCCCAAACAGACAAAATCTTCAATAGTAGGAAAATGTTTATCCTGTCACTTTGAAAGAGGAAATAACCAATGACATAATAAACTCACAGTAAACATTATTATAATTTTTCAAAGATTTGCTAGCAAATAACAGCACAGATATTTTGGAAAAATTTCAAGTTATAAAATATTTATTTATCCCTATTTATCAAATGAGATATATTATATTTATATCTTATAGAACCTCAGGGTAAAAAAATAAAAATATTTCACACTTCTATTTTCAACTCTATTACTTTTGGTTGGATAACAGTAGAAATCACTTAACATATATAAAATATGGAAAGGACTACCTCATTGTGTTCTTGGAATGATTAATTATGCTTTAACCTAAGAACAAAAGCTATGTGAACATATGGTATTATTACTTTAATACAGGTAATTCATTGTAGTATGAAATAGCCATATATAGACCAAACAATAATCACCTACTATATACAATAAAATAAAAACCCCATTGAAAATGGAGAAATTCCTCTTTCTGTCACTAATTAGTTTTTAATAAATGATACATAATAAATGGCAACATTCTAATTTATCAGAGTTTAGGCATAGTCCTTGAATGGGGAATGGGAGTGTATGAACTCTGGCAGCTGTTTACATAGCCTGTGAAACATTCTCTGTTAAAGGGCGTTGTTCTCCAGGTTTGAAAAGGTGCAGGCTCTCATAAGGTCCTTTCAGGTAGGTGGTGTATGGATAACAGGAAGCAGTCCCTATTTGACACAAAGTTCTAACTACAGATAAATTGTTTTTGGTCAATATCACTTACTATTGGTTTTAAATCACACACACACACGCATGCACACACACACACATACAGTTTTAGTGAAATTAACACGTAGAGTAAGACACAACTTTTTTCACTTCACAGATGTGAGAAATACATTTATTTTAATAGTTTCGATTGTTTTCAAAAAGTAATCAAAACTTTTTGCTTTTTGGTTCCCTGACATTAAATACTATAAACCAGGCCTATTTAATTTTTTCATGGTATATTCCAATAGACTAGAAAACCTGGTGGTGTTTGCTGTCCTAAGGATCCAGACGGTATTTATTTTCCTTACCTGGTTCCTGCTTAAGTGCAAGTGTATTTTGCCGTCTTTTCTTCCTCAGCTAGTAAAGATAAAGGGATACATTATAACCATAAGGATTTAACAAGTATCTAACAGTGGTATCTACTCATTGTAGGAGAAATATTTGTGTTATTCTTACTAAAAGTCTCATCTTGACCTGCCTGAGAAATAAAGCAGGTGAGAAGATGGGTTTTATCATATGATTTAACCAACAAGATGGCCTAATATGCTCACTGAATGTGTCCCTACCTCCATGCTCGCATTTGCCATATTCATTGCTTTAATATAATACTGCCTGTACTCATGCACTTCTGCATGCAAAGACAGGGACTTGCATTATCTTGGATTAAAAGAACATGGAAGGAAAGCAATTGTTTCCTCGTAAAAGTGTAGAACTGAAATATACTCAGGTTGCACCTAACCATTTCCATATCACCACAGCTAAGGAAAATTTTATTCTATTTTATTTATTCTAAAGAAAAATTAAAGTAGTTTTTCTATAGAGAATTTTCCCCCCATTGGATCACCCTATGAGTGCCTTTGTTCTCAGTGTGCTTTCCTTATTTTGAAAATTTTGAGTAAATCTCCACTATGAGCAGTTAGATTTAGAAAGTTTAATTTTCTTAATCAGCAGTACAAGTATACCTCTTTCTATGTGTCCTCTATGGAGTTAAACACACACACACACACACACACACAGAATGTATCCTTTTCATAAAATGGACACTCATATAAAGCTAGATCACCTTCTACGGTATTTTAGATGCAAACCATCACATCCTTACAAAAATATAGGTGTACTTTATATAGTAAGTGCATGTAATAGCATTATGCCTTGACACTCCTTCACACTGCTCATGTGTTCAGACGCACAGCATGCGCACACACAGAACCGCATTTCTATAAAGTCAAACTCATCTAACATTCCATAGTATGGTTGCTATTTCTATATCTTTTCCTCCTTTGAATGTGACTAGCTATTTACACCCTAACAATTCTGGTACAGAGCTGATTTAGCATTTTTATTGGAATGTGAAAGCTCTTAAAAGAAGAAAAAAATCTAATCAGGCAGAAGAGATAGAAAACTTGCTGAATTTTCCCTCCCCCCTCTAAGACCCCCTGAATCCTATCAAAAGCACATCTTCCATTCATTGCTTCCCGGTGTCATTATGACAAGCGGCTACAAATCAATAGCAGAGGGAAAGGCAGGACCAACCCGCACTCACCAAGTGATAAAGATTCACTCTCAGCCCCGATTTGCTAATAGCCCATAATAGCAGCCATTGGCGCCCTGCATTAAATCATACATTTCACTCTGCGTTTATTATGGGATTTTTAAAACTCCTCACCAAATTGGATTTTCTCGATGGTCTCTAATTTCCACATTTATCATTTAAAATTAAACTCCTCTGTGTAGAGGGGGAATAGAGAAGGAGGAGAAAGTAGAGAAAGGCCAGAGAGTACTGTATTTTTTTTCTCACCCCAGTTTTTTATGAAAACCCATAAAAAATACCAGGTATCACAGCCATAAGCAGCAGGATTTTTTTAAACTATAAAAAATCCTAGAAATCAGGCTGGAATGGTTTGTATGTGCTGGTCTGTAAATGAAGACGACAATTCAAGAGGACTATGTGTGTGTGTGTGTGTGTACACATAAAGCAGGTTTTAAACAAAGGGAATTTGGTGAAAAAATTCTCAGTAATGTTGCACAAAAGGTGAATTGCAAAAGCAATGGAAAATAAGTTAATGTTACATTATGCAAATACTCTAAGGAGCTGTAAAGAGAGTGCTCAGCAAGTACAGTATTCTAGTTTTTTAAAAAAGCTACATTTATCTTATTTCAAAGTTCAGTGACAAAGAGTAAAAATTCTTACAGGTTTTTAATTATGTAACAGCTTGCTTAACTTTCTGTACATTCTTAGTTTAAAAAATTATTTTAAAATTTCATGGACTCCAGTAGCTAAAGCTGCCTCTTGGCTGCTGCAGTAAACCCCCAAACAAGTTCTTTAGTCTCCCACAGATACCACTGAAACAATGGAATCAACCCATGGGAACTTAAATCACTACAAGTATAAATATACATAATGTCTTTGGATAAAATATTTTTCATTCTTTGAATATAAAAAATGAAAATTAAATTTTACATCTATAGCATAAAATGAAAGGGCTATATTTTCTCAAGGCTGCATGGTTGGGACTTAGTATGACCTAGTTTTTTTTTTAACATCTTTATTGGAGTATAATTGCTTTACAATGGTGTGTTTAGTTTCTGCTTTATAACAAAGTGAATCAGCTATACATATACATATATCTCCATATCTCCTCCCTCTTGCATCTCCCTCCCACCCTCCCTATCCCACCCCTCTAGGTGGTCACAAAGCACTGAGCTGACCTCCCTGTGCTATGCGGCTGCTTCCCACTAGCTATCCATTTTACATTTGGTGGTATATTTAAGCCCATGTCACTCTCTCACTTCAAGTATGACCTAGTTTTAACTACAGTACTAGCAGGATCCAAAGACATAAGAAGGGAACTAATCAGTCCATATTCAGAGATGCTTGAAAAGGCTAGAGGTTTAATGAAAGCTCGAATGATTCTCTGATTTTTTTCCTTTTGGAGATTTCCTCAGCAATAAAAATCCATCTACATCATTTTCCTTAAGAAATAGACAAATTACCTCCTAAAATGGAGTGTTTGAAGAGGAGTTAAAAACTTCAGCCACTTTATAATAATACTTCATCTTCACAGGCCCTCTTTTGTTTTGAAATTTTGTTTGTCACTGATATAATTTTTTAAACCTTTTTCAACGATCCTTTAAAAAAAATCTTCCATTGATTACTGTGCCTTTTCTGTCAATGTTTTTTTTTTTCCTGGTAGAGAACTACTGTCATGTAAACCTCTTTTTCCCCCTCTCCAAACCCACATAACTAACAGGCTCTTATTTCAATAAAGTTTTTATTCAAGTAACATAAATACTGAAAAGTGCACAAATCAAAAGTATAATCTATGGATTTTCACTAACTGCACATACTTGTGTAACCAGCATCCAGACCAAGAAGCAGAATGTCTTACTAGTGTCCCAGAAGCCTTCTTGTGCAGTCACTATCAACTACCCCAAGGGTAGTCTCTATCTTGACTTCTAATGTCACAGATTAACTGTGCCCACTTTTTAACTTTATATAAATGATATCATCCAGTATGTACTATTTTGTGTCTAGATTTTTCACTCAAAATTATGTGCAGTTAATTTACATTGATGTATGTAGTTGTGTTCCTTCATTCTTATTACTGCAGATCTGGGGTCACCAAACTATGGCCAGTGAACCAAATCTGTCCTGTTGCCTGTTTTTGTATGATCTGTGGCTAAAAAAGATTTTTACATTTTTAAATGGTTAAAAAATCAAAAGAAAGGTAATATTAATGATATGAAAATTATATGAAATTCAAATTTCAAAGCCCATAAATAGTTTAAAAAAACACAGTCATGCTCTTTTGTTTAAGTACTATCTATGGCTGCTTTCATGCTACAACAATAGAGTTGACTAGCTGGAGTAGAAACTTGCATGGCATATAACCTAGAATATTTACTATCTACCTCTTCACAGAAAAAGTTTGCTAACCTCTGCTGTAAAGTGTTCCACTGTGTGACTATACCACAATATATTCATTTTACTCTTGAAGGACATTTGGGCTATTTCTAGTATTGACTATTATAAATATATGCTACAAAATTCTAGAACATGTCTTTTGTGAATATACGCATACCTAGGAGTGGAACTACTGGGTATAGGGTATGTATATGTTCAGTTTTATAGTTGTTGCTAAGCAGTTTTCCATAGTGCTTTTTTTTTTATCAGTTTACACTCCTACCAGCAGTGCATGAGAAGTATTTTTTTTTAACCTCTTTATTGGAGTATAATTGCTTTACAATGGTGTGTTAGTTTCTGCTTTATATCAAAGTGAATCAGCTATACATATACATTTATCCCCATACCTCCTCCCTCTTGTGAGAATTCTAATTGCTCTTTTTCTTGACAACTTTTGGTATTTTAGCTATTCTTGTTCTTTTTATATGCATTTCCCTTATGTCTAATAAGGCTGAGAGCACTTTTTCATATGTTCATTGCCATTTAGGTATTCTCTTTTATGAAGCTTCTATTTAAGTCTTTTGTCTATTTTTCTATTGGGTTATCTGGCTTTTTGTTATTGATCTGTAGGAGTTATTTGTATATTATAGATATGTCTTTTGTCAGGTCCTCTTTTGTAAATATCTTCTAGGTGTGGTATGCCATTATATTCTTTTTAAGGGTGTCTTTTGATAAACAGAAGTTCTTAACCTTGACATAGCTCAATAAATTATATTTTTCTTTGCAGTTAGCATTCGGTGCTCTGTTTAAGAAATATGGGCCTATTCCAAGAAGACTGTGAATTCATTTGGATTTTTCACGTGTATTAATAGGTCATTTGTGAATAATGACTATTTTATTTCTTTCCAGTGCTTATGATTTTGATTTCATTTTCTTGTTTTGTTGTACTAGCTAGGAACTCCAGTACAATGCTGACTAGAAATGATGGATAGTGAGCACCTTTGTCTTGTTTTGAATTCTGCCGTGGATTTTTGTAGATTCTCTTAATCAGGTTAAAGAAGTTCCTTTCTGTTCCTAGTTTGTATTATGAATGGTTATTAAAGTTTATCAAAGACAAAAAAAAAAACCCTATGGAGATGATCACGTGATTCTCCTTTTTCTTTTTCTATTAATACAATGTATTACATTGATTGATTTTGAAATGTTAAACTACCCATGCATTCCTGGAATAAACTTCACTTGGTCATAATTTATAATAACTTCTCTATATTACTGGGTTCAATTTGCTGGCATTTGTTTAGGATTTTTATTTCTATGTTCATGGGAGAGATCAGTTTGTAATTTTCTTGTGGTAATCTTGTTCGGTTTTAATATCAACTCTCTTATATTTTTAAAAAGTTTCTGGTGAAATCACAAGAGCTACTTTTGGCAAACTGCAAATTTTAGTGAAAACTTGAGCTGCTGTACTTTATTATGATGGCACAGGGAACTCTGATACTTATGAGTTTTTCTTACTCTGCTCTAAGTTCCCTAAGTTTCATGACTCCCTATCCCCTAGCACTTGCTTCTATTATACCATCTTTTGAAGATTCATCTAAATTTTCTAAATTTCATTTTACTCCTCCCTCTGGTGAATTTAAGCGTTCACAGCAAGGATTTTTTTGTCAATGATTACATATTAGCCTGGTACCATCTGCAAGAAAAGGTATTGTGGGAAATTAAAAGAAGGAGAACTTATATTCTCTGCCCTCAATGAGTTTATAATGCAGTAAGCTAACTCAGTCACTTTAAAAAATTACAAATTAATTACAGAATAATCTTTAATTAAACTTCACATTCAAATTCATGAAGCGTTAAAAAAATGACTTCTGTTATAATGGGGAAAACAAGTTAATGAAAGAAATTTTAGAATTCAAGAAAAGCACAAAGAAGGTGCAAAATCACTTGTAGCCACACCAGGAAATATAACCATTTACTAACATTTAAATTTTGTTGAAATTAGATAATCTTCAAAGTATTCATTCTCACATTTTCTTTATAGTAGAAAATTTCATAGTCAGTATTTCCTATTAATTTCATCTGTGCATATTTTTTCACTCTATGTAGTATTATAAAAAGATTTATACTTTTTGTAAAAAGTATAAAATATATTAAAAAAGTATAAAATGTATAAAAAATTTAAAGTATCTTTAAATTTCTAAATTTAAAGATAAATTTAGAAAATAGCTTCTATAGCTTGTATCACTACAAAACGAGCAAAAAGATTAGGAAAAATTTTGAATGTGTGAAATGAAATTCCCCTCTCTTTCTCAACCAATGAGATGTGACACTATACTATGGTCCCCAATTCAGAAAGCTTCTGTTACATGTTTGGTAGGTCCAGTATCTTGACACATCTCTACATTGAAACTATCCTCTCCTCTGATATATGACAAATTAAGACTTGTGCAAAAAATACTTTTAAATTTGTTGTATAGCAATGAAATACAGAATTGCTATCTTAGAGCTGATTTAGTGTAGTGGTAAAGGGCACAGGCTCTGGTGCTAGAATGAGTTTGAAACCGGGCACCACCACTCACAAGGCACATAACACTGGTTAAGTTACTTACATTCTCTATGCCTCAGTTACTCATCTATAAAATGGAAGAAATAATGGTAATGACTTCATAGAGTTGTTATGAGGATTAAGTAAGTTGAGACAAGTAAAGTACTGTTGGGCACATAGTAGGTGCTCAGTTAATGTCAGCTTTGCATAGGCAAGCTAAAGCCCTGCTCATCTTAAATACACACAAGAACAACTATACTTACTGTTATCAAATTGAAAGACTCCTTCAATTTGCCCCCATTGACATCCCTCTTTTCTTTAGTCCAGAGACTTTGTCTTTTTAAACTAGTTCATCTCTATTCTTTTTTAAATAATGAAATGTAACATTTTATTTTATTTTTTTAATTGGGGTATAGTTGTTTTACAATGTTGTGTTAGTTTCTACTGTACAGCGAAGTGGAGTTCCCTGTGCTATACAGCAGTTTCTCATTAGTTATCTATTTTATACATATTAATGTATATGTTAATCTCATTCTCCCAATTCATCCCACCCTCCTTGGTGTCCATATATTTATTCCCTACATCTGTGTTCCCATTTCTGCCTTGCAAACAAGTTCATCTGTACCATTTTTCTAGATTCCACATATATGCATTAATACACATTTGTTTTTCTCTTTCTGACTTACTTCTCTCTGTATGACAGTCTCTAGGTCCATCCATGTCTCTACAAATGACGCAATTACGTTCCTTTTTATGGCTGAGTAATATTCCATTGTATATATGTACCACATCTTCTTTATCCATTCATCTGTCAATGGACATTTCGGTGGCTTCCATGTCCTGGCTATGGTAAATAGAGCTGCAGTGAACATTGTGGTACATGACTCTTTTTGAATTATGGTTTTCTCTGGGTATATGCCCAGTAGTGGGATTGCTGGGTCATATGGTAATTCTATTTTTAGTGTTTTTTTTTTAATTATTTAAATTTTAAATTATTTATTTGGCTGCATTGGGTCTTCGTTGGTGCGCGCGGCTTTTCTCTAGTAGTGGTGAGCAGGGGCTACTCTTCATTGCGGTGAGCGGGCTTCTCATTATGGCAGCTTCTCTTGTTGCAGAGCATGGGCTCTAGGCGCGTGGGCTCAGTAGTTGTGGCTCACGGGCTTAGTTGCTCCGCGGCATGTGGGATCTTCCCGGACTAGGGCTCGAACCTGTGTCCCCTGCATTGGCAGGCGGATTCTTAACTGCTGTGCCACTAGGAAAGTCCCTATTTTTAGTTTTTTTGTTTTGTTTTGTTTTTGCGGTACGCGGGTCTCTCACTGTTGTGGCCTCTCCCGTTGCGGAGCACAGGCTCTGGACGCGCAGGCTCAGCGGCCATGGCTCACGGGCCCAGCCGCTCCGCGGCATGTGGGATCTTCCCGGACCAGGACACGAACCCGTGTCCCCTGCTTCAGCAGGCAGACTCTCAACCACTGCGCCACCAGGAAGCCCCCTATTTTTAGTTTTTTAAGGAACCTCCATACTGTTCTCCATAGTGGCTGTATCAATTTACATTCCCACCAACAGTGCAAGAGGGTTCCGTTTTCTCCACACCCTCTCCAGCATTTATTGCTTGTAGATTTTCTGATAATGCCCATTCTAATGGGTGTGAGGTGATATCTCATTGTAGTTTTGATCTGTATTTCTCTAATAATTAGTGGTGTTGAGCATCGCTTCATGTGCCTCTTGGCCATCTCTATGTCTTCTTTGGAGAAATGTCTAGTTAGGTCTTCTGCCCATTTTTTGATTGGGTTGTAGTTCATCTCTATTCTTGCTGTTTCCTATCTGTCATATTTTCTGTCTCATTCCTGAAACAATGTAAAAGTCCTCTGCTTTTAGAATCTATTTATATTATGAAGGCCCCATCTAAGCTAACACCACTCACTTTAAGTGGATAAAAGCTGGAATTGAAGAAATGAGGACAAGGGATATGTTAAAACTGGTACCACTGTCAGGGTTTTCCTAGTTTTCTCTTTTGTTTGGCTAATCTAGAATTCACAGAGTACAGCCTATATCTGTTCAATTAAAGGACCAATTAAAGAGCGGGCAAGAAAAGTTTATCAGTCTGAGTTATACAATCAAATATGGAAGAAATTAAAATAAACTTAAAAAATCAGTCCAGGAGCAAGAAAGAATTTTAATAAAAATTCAAAATACAAATCCTAAACAAGTTTTTTGAAGCTGTGATGCTTTACATGATCACAGGAGACTGGAGAGATTAGAGTGAATTGGTTTAAAGTCTTAAAATCTGATAATGGAGGTTTTCTTTAATCTGCATGCAAGACTGTTTAACACTGTTGCAATAACAGTTTAAGTACTATACAGTATGTGTTAATTTCTTTACTAAACGGCATTGTTATTTTGTAAAACATAAATTCTGTAAAACATTCAGAGGCAGTCAAGGTTATGGGTTCTCTCAGGATGTCTTCGTAAAAGAAGGAGTTATAATGGGATAAGGAAGCTTTAATTATAGGCTGGTTCTCACACTCTGAGTACCACCTTTAGATAATCACTCTTTGTGGACTCCACATAGCGGCCTCACCTGTTTTTTAAAAAAAAACTGTTTCAGAATCTGAAGGATCCTGTGGTTTATTGATTCTTGTAACTACACACTTTGCCACTAATGTTCATCATTTGTGTTTCTCCTGACTCCTGCCTCTTGAGGAGAATGAAAGGTGGAAAATGTGACACAATAGTTTCAAATTGGATGACTCAGTTTAAATACCGAATAGGAAAAAAAGTGTCTTAAACCACCACTAGAAACATTTTCCTTTCAAATGGAACTGATCTTGAAACCCAGTTTAATCCAGCAAATAGGTAAAGAATAACTGAAGTGGGTACTTTCAGGACATATTGTGGCATGTCAGAGATCAGTCTTCTACAGAATAACAGAAAAACTTGTAGTTCTTTAGTTTTTTTATGATACTTGCTGATGTTATTCAAATTTAATTTTATCCAGCAGCAATCCTCACTGGCCAAATTATTGCCACTTAGATTAATTCTTTCCTACCCTTTAAGTTAGCCTTTTAATTAAACATTTACAGAAATTTTATTCCTTCAATATAAAATTCTTTTCACATACATGTATCTTTTACAAGCCATCTTCCCCCTCGAGTCAGTGATCTACCACAAGTGCCATCCTCTACAACTAAGACTACCTACAGAATTTATTTCTATTACAATTCTATTCTTTCCATTACTTCATTGGTTTTATGTACTTGGTGGATTTTTAACATTTTTAAGATATACACACCCACACATTCCTCATAGTACCACCCTGAAGTACAAGAGGCAGTATGGCATTTTTGTTAATTAAGAGTGGAAGCAATGAAGTCAGACTGCCTGGGTTGGAATCCAAGCTATGCCATTTAGTGGCTGTGTGGCCTTGGGCGATTTACTGAACCCCTTTGTGTTTCACTTTCCTCATTAGGAAAATAGGAGATAATTATGACCTATTTCATAGTGTTGTGGTAAGGATTAAATACATGAATATTTGAAAAATACAGTACAGCTAATATTTATTAGCACATAAATATTAACTATTATTATTATTATTGTTGTTGTTGTTAAATTTATAAATTTATAAAGGAAGACTGACTTACAGGCATCTTCTTTTCTCCACAGCCAAAGGTCCCTTCTTTGATCAAAATCCTTCAGTGGCCTCCTGTCTCATTTGAAGTCAAAGCCAAAGTACTTACCTTGACTTACTGGGCCCTACTTGATATGACCACACCCCCACCTGCACTCCTCTGACCTCATTTCCTACTAGTCTTCATCTTCTTCACTCTACTCCAGCTTCCAGTGGTCTCTTCATTGTTCCTGGAACGTGTCAGGTACACGCTCACTTTCTGAGCCCTATAACTGCTGCTCCCTCTAGCTGAAATATTCTTTCCTCAGAGTCACAAGTCTCTCTCTCTTTCTTATTTCTGGTATCATTCCTGATCACCCATTATAGAAGAGCAATCTCTCCCTGCCCATGGTACTCTCTATTTCCTTTACCTAGATTTATTTTTCTCTATAACACTTATCACCACCTAGCATAAAGAACATAGATCTGTCTATCGGTGATAACAGAATCTATAGGGCTTTACTAAATATGATTGCTGATTGAAAATTTGTCCTGTTACCTTATTGTGCTGGCTTGGAAAACCATGTCATAGAATAACAAAGTCTTTCAATTTTAAGACGAATCAGGTAGAATCCTCACAGAATCACATTCTATGTAATATATTACATTAAATGGGTCTGATCCTCTCCTATAGGAATTAACAAAGGATTTTTTGTGTATATGTTTAAGACTTATATATTATCAAATTAGTAGCTCTTTGAATAGATCACAAACACATGACACACATACCTGTCCTGGTAGTGAACTTCAACAGAGAGAGCTTTCTATGTGAGGAAGGCTAGAGATAAAAGGGAAAAGAGAACTGGTTTCTACTGGAAGATCCTGAAAATATTACCTCTCACTTTTTAGGAAAAAAAAAAAAGCCCCTTTGAGGGTTTTTACAGGCACAGAGACTTGCTTTAAGTCTCTCGTGTGTGTGTGTGTGTGTGTGTGTGTGTGTGTGTGTGTGTGTGTGTGCCCTTTGACTTAGAAAAGGGATCAACTGAAATAAAGAAATGTTTCCTGCTTCTCATCAACAGATGAAAGGACAAAACATTAGACTAGCATCACATCTAGGGAAGAGGGAGGAGAAAGAGAGATTGGAACATAGATAAAGAGAGATGAACAGCAAAAGAGAATAGCTGTCATGTGAGGCTCAGTCTGTGGGCTCCACAGGTACCCAGTGCCTCAAATATAAAGGTTTAAACTGAACATTTATTAGCCAGCTACACAGGTACAAACTGATTAACCTTACATACACTGACTATATCACTTTCTTTCACAGTGGTCTGATAATTTTTACTTTGGGATTCCTATTCTGTATGTGGTTCCTGGGTCCATTAGCAAAATACTATCTGCTTTCATTTTTTAAAAAAATTTATTTGTTTATTTATGGCTCCGTTGGGTCTTTGTTGCTGCGCACGGGCTTTCTCTAGTTGCGGTGAGTGGGGGCTACTCTTCATTGCGTCCCAATTTTTCATTATTATTAACAACATAGCAATGAACATTAATTTTAACTTTCTTTGTGGGCATATATGAGAGTTTTGTAAAGGTACATATGAGCATCTTCAGCTTTTCTAGATGTTGCCAAACTGCTCCTCAAAGTGACTGCACCTATTTATTGCTACCACCTATAGTTTTTGAGGTTATTTCTCCATATCTGTGCTTATAAATATTTGTAATCTTATTTTTTTGTCAATCTGATGAGTATGAAATACTCAATTCAAATGCCCAATATTTGAATCCCATTGCAATGACTAGGGCTAGTTTGGGGGAAACTATTATATTTATCATATTTAGTCTTCCTATTAATGAACATAGTTTCTCTGACCATTTATTCAGATTTTTAAACTTTTAATAAGGTTTATCATTGACTGTAAAGATTATATACCCCCTTATGTAGATTTATTCCTCTCTATATACTTTATATTTTTTATTGTTGTTGCAAATTTTTAAAATTATATAGATATAGATAGTTTTTGGTATAGTAAATGGAATGCAATAAATTTATCCTACTAACTATATACACTAGAAAAGAAGAAAATTCTCAAATCAGTAATCTAAGCTCAATCTAGAAAGAGAAAATAAAAATAAACCTAAAAGAAGCAGAAGGAAGGAAATAATAAAGAGTAGATAGGAAGTCAATAAAATTGAAAACAGATAAACAATAGAGAAAATCAATGAAACAAACTGGTTTTTTAAAACATCAATAAAGTTGACAAACATAGTAATTACCAATATCAGGAATAAAACAGAGAATACCCCTTCGGACCCTTCAAACATCAAAAGGATAATGAACAACTCTACAAATATAAATTTGACAACTCAGATTAAATGGACTAATTCCAAAAAATCTTAAGCCACCAAAAATCACTCAGTATGAAAGAGAGAACTTGAATACCCCTGTGAGTATTAAATAAATTGAATTTATAATTTTAAAAACCACCAAAGAAGAAATCCCCAGGCCCAGACAATTTCCCTGAAGAATGCTACCAAATGTTTAAGGAGGAATTAACACCACCTCTACACAATCTATTTCAGAAAACAGAAGAAGAGGGAACATTTTCTAACTCATTTTATGAAGCTAGCATTACCCTGATACCAAAACCAGACAATGACAGTACCAAAAAGAAAAAAGGAAGGAAGGAAGGAAAGAAAGAAAAGAAAGAAGGAGAGAAAGAAAGACAGAGAGGAGGGGGGAGGGAACTACAGACCAATATCTCTTATTAACATAGATGCAAAAATGCTTAACAAAAGTTATCAAATACAATTCACAATATACCAAAAGAATTAGAAACCATGACCAAGTGGGATTTATTACAGGGATAGAGACTGGTTAAATATTCAAAATTCAAAGGCTAAATAACATGATCATATCAACTGATGCATCTGACAAAATTTAATACCTATTCACGACAAAATTTCAGAATGACAAAAAGAGAGGGGAATTTAGAGCATCTGTAAAAAAATCCCGACACCTAATATTATACTTAATGGTCACAGATTGAATGTTTTCCTTCTAAGATTGGAAACAAGAGAAGGATGTCTGCTCTCATTGCTCTAATTTAACATGGCTGGAAGTTCTAGCCAGTGCAATAAGGCAAGAAAAGGAAACAAATAGCATATGCATTGGAAAGGAATATCTGACAAAGAATTAGTATCTAGACTATATAAAAAATGCTTAAAGTTCAACAGTGAAAAAAAGCACACAATCCAATTAGAACACAGGCAACAGACATGCAGAAACATTTCCCAAAAGAAGATATACAGATGGCAGATAAACACATGAAAAGATGTTCAGCATCATTAGCTATTAGCCATTAAGGAAATACAAAGTAAAACCACAATAAGACATCACTATGCACCTATCAGAATGCCTAAAATAAAAAATAGCAACACCATCAATTGCTGCTCAGGATGCAGAGAAAATGAATCTCTCATATACTGCTGGTGGGAATGTAAAATGGTAAAGCAATTCTGGAAAATACCCTGGCATTTTCTAAAAGAAAAAAAATAAACTGAACATGCAATTACCATACAACCTAGCAACTGCATTCCAGGGCATTTATCACAGTGAAATGAAGGCTTACTTTCAAACAAAATCGGGTACCTGAGTGTTTAGAACAGTGTGCTGGGTTGAACGATGGCTCCCCAAGAGATATGTTCATGTCCTAATTCCTGGAACCTATGAATGTTACCTTATTTGGAAAAGGGGTTTTTTGAGATATAATGAAGGGACCATTCTGGATTATCTGTGGGCCCTAAATCTAAACACAAGTGTCCTTATAAGAGACACAAAGGGGATAGTTGACAGATAGGAGAGAGGAAGTCGATATGAAGACAGAGGCAGGAACTGGAGTGATAGAGCTACAAGAAAGCCAGATAAACTGTTAAGAGGCAAAGAATGGATTCTCCCCCAGGACTCTCAAAGGGAGTAGGGTCCTGCCAGATTTTGGACTCTGGGCCTCAGAGAAATATGAGAGAATAAATTTCCAGTGTTTTAAGCCCAAGTTTGTGGTAATTTGTTATGGTAGCCACAGGAAACTAATACAAGCAGCTTTATTCAGAAACAGCTCAAAACAAAACAACCCTGATGTTCTTCAAAGGAACATTAAACATTAAACTGTGGAACATCCACACTGCTGAATACCACTCAGCAATAAAAGGGAAAGAACAACTGATACATGCAAAAAAACCTGGATGAATCTGCAAAGAATAATGCTGAGTAAAGAAAAAGCCAATCCTAAAAGATTATATACTGTGTATTCCATTTATATAACATTCTTTTTTTTTTTTTTTTTGCGATACGCGGGCCTCTCACTGTTGTGGCCTCTCCCGTTGCGGAGCACAGGCTCCGGACGCGCAGGCTCAGCGGCCATGGCTCATGGGCCCAGCCACTCCATGGCATGTGGGATCTTCCCGGACCGGGGTACGAACCCATGTCCCCTGCATCAGCAAGCAGACTCTCAACCACTGCGCCACCAGGGAAGCCCCATAAAATATTCTTGATGTGACAAAATTAGAGAAATGGAGAACAGATTAGTAGTTGCCAGGGGATAAGGAAAGCTGGAGACGGGAGGGACGTTTAGCTATAAAAAGCAGCATGAGAAATGCTTGCAGTCATGGAAATGTTTTGTATCTTGACTGTATCAATGTCAACATCCTGGTTGTGATATAGTACTGTAGTTTTGCAAGATATGACCATTGAGGGGAACTGAATAAAGGGTATATGGGATCCCTTTATATTATTTCTTGCAACTGCATATGAATCTACAATTATCTCAAAATTAAAAATTTAATTTAAAAAAGTGATCTGCTTCATGGGGGCAGGGCAGGGGGTAGAAAGAAGAAAAAAAAAAAAACAAAAAAAAAAAACCCAACCAAACAAAAAAACCCAAGAAGCATCATCTTAAAGATGTCAATGTAGCCCCAAATAAAATTCAGTCTATTTAAAGCTGTAGTTTCCCTTTTGACAAAGAAGTGTTTTATCATATTTCTTATAAGTGAAATAAGAAATGGTGTTAAAAGTAATATCATTTTCCTTTTTATTCTTCTCTTTCTGCAATATTAAGAAAGCAAATCATCAGTATGCTGTTATAAAATTTCCCCTCTGCAAACTGCTTCAGACTCAGTTCTGTAACTGACACTTGGGTCATTCTCTCTTTTCTCTCAGAAATTCTGTTTTTAACTTTTATTTCATATTAAATTAGAAGAATGTTTCACCATCTTTTATTTCTGTTTTTTCACTCCAAAGTGCAGGTTATTTTAAATACCATAACCCAATTCCCACCCAGTTTACACTTACTGCTTTATTTGCCCTTACTTAATCAATGACTAAGTGTCTATCTGCAGTCTATTTAACCTCACTAGTTTTCAGTTTCCATGACACCACTAATTCCCAAATTACTTGTTTCCAATGTTAACTTCATATTAGGACTCCAAGTACCTTTAAATGCCCTAATGCTTTCAGTATTTTTCTTCTGTCATTTGCATTTTCTTTAACATAAAGGCAGACCACCAACCTCAAATCAGGGTCACAATCTGTACCTTTACAATGTGTCATGAGAATGTGAACACCTTAGGACAAAGGCCAGATGCCACATTCTTCCATTTTTGTTAAAGGTTCTGACACTTGGTAGTAAAAGCTCTTTCAGGACTTCCAAAGTCACAGGTTCTGCTAATTCTTCCTTCACAATTCTCTCAACTGTTTTTTCAATTGACAAGGCCATCATGTCTAGCCTAATGAAACAGCTTCTTATCAGATCTCCCTATACCCAGAATCTTTTCACTTTAAAATAGACTGCAGACTATGGTCAGACACATGTTTGGCTTATTTTTAATTTTTTGCATCTCACATTGCTATTTGAAGGCATTCAATTGCTTTCCATTTGCTAAGAACAATGTTTTCAAAGGGTACATAATATTTTGTGAAACTTCTTTTCCTAGTCATGTGTTTTGAGTCACAATGTAAATGTATCCTGTGAATCATGGTTAAAAACAAAAAATTGAAAAACAATGTCTTAAAGAATAAGGTCTAAATTTCTACACCAGACATTCAAGACTTATCACAATCTTATCCCTAACTACTTGTTATATCCTTACTGTTCACTTCTTCCTTCACAATTCCATTAATCCTCTCAAATTAATCTAATTGTCCTACCTTAAAACACACCCCATGCTTTGCCAACTGTCTTTGCAGATATGCCATAGGGATTTCACTAAATATACAATAAAGGGAAAAGGACAAAATAGAACCTTAAAAACAAATCTATCAGAATTTTACCAATATCAAATGCCTCCATCTCCATGAAATTTTCTTTTATCACGCTAACAGAGAAGCATTGCTATTTTATCTAAAACCGTACAATACCTGTTCTTTTGACTATTCTTATGGTGATTATGTAATGCCTTTTAAGATAATAGTTCGTTATCATCTTATAGCCCTTCTTGTAATATAAGGACATTAAAATTGGTATCGTACCGAATATACCTTTCTTTAATACAACATTTAATGCTTCCAAAAAAGTTACGAGAAATTTAACTAGCACCCAGCTGAAGGAATAAAACGTTAAAGATAAAACTGAAGTACCTGTGCAGTCCTCTCCATCCCGACTCCTTCCCCTAGTAGAGGTAATGGTTAACGTAAATTCTTACACATGTTTTCCTACTTTTATTACATATACCACTATCTCTGCATTTTAAAACTTTATATTAATGACACCCCAATGTACACATTATATTTTGGCTTACTGTGCTCTACATTGCTTACCATACTTGCTCATGTTGCTGTAAATGGCTCTAGTTCATTTATTAACTGGGTATATAATACACTTTTACATTAACTGATCACAGGACATTTATTTATTCTCTTTTTGAGGGATAGTTTGTTGCAACTATTCACTCTTAGAGTGATGTAACAAATATTCTTGTACATGTCTCCCCACATATATATGAGAGTTTCCTTAAGGTACTATCTAGAAGTGGATTTGCTCTACCATAGAGTATGATCATTTTTGCCCTTTTGACATGGTATCAAAATCACTTCCCAGTGTCTGGATTGTATTTTCACTGTTTATCATATCTTCTAGTGAACAAAAAATTTAATTTCTTAAAAAGTTATGGATATATTAATTTCTTATAGAATTACAGTTCTATTTATATTTTCTAATGGCTCTTGAGTCAATTTTTTAAAATTTTTATTTTTCTAAAATGGGAAACTGTCCATTTCAGCTACATTTTCAAATTTATTGGCCTGAAGTAATTTATGCCCACTAGGGGAAGTTTTTCTGTGCTTAACCTACAATTACATGCACATAACTATTATAGGCCACTCTTGGCATAAATTCTTTTAGCAGAATACATGTCAGGATATACAGCATACTGGCAGGGCAATATCATGCATTTTTCTTGAGTAGGAGAAGTCATCACAACAGGCCACTAAGCCAAAAAGGAGCTAATCTCAGAACTGAGGGAACAAAATCATATTGGGGGCTTTATGGAAGAGTGGCTGGAAGAAGTTGCTACTGCACGTAGCCCGGCTTTAGGAAGACCAGTATAAACTCCATGAAGCCAGACATTTTTGACTGCTTTTTACTACTGAAATCCATGGACCTAGATTAGTACCTGGTTCAAAATTTTCAGAAGGACTGGAGAAGAGCAGAGATGAGAATGACTCAGAATTATAGCAGCTTGGAAATCCTGAACAGAAGCCAGTCTGACAAGGTAGAAAGGACCTGATTTCATGTCCAATACAAGAGGATCTCATAACTTGGAGAGGCTACCACATGTACAATGCTCTAATCACCAATACATCTCTGACGATAAATACGGATACCAGGTAAATCCTAGGAGAAAAACACCAAGACACATATTAATCAAACTATCAAAAATTAAATACAAAGAAAAAATATTAAAAGCAGCAAGGGAAAAGCAACAATAACATTCAAGGGAATCCCCATAATGTTAACAGCTGATCTTTCAATAGAAACTCTGCAAGCCAGAAGGGACTGGCAGGAAATATTTAAAGTAATGAAAGGGAAAAACCTACAACCAAGATTACCCAACAAGGATCTCATTCAGATTCGATGGAGAAATTAAAACATTTACAGACAAGCAAAAGCTAAGAGAATTCAGCACCACCAAACCAGCTTTACAACAAATGTTAAAGGAACTTCTTCTCTAGGCAGGAAACACAAGAGAAGGAAAAGACCTACAATAACAAACCCAAAACAATTAAGAAAATGGGAATAGGAACATATATATCAATAATTACCTTAAATGTAAATGGATGAAATGCTCCAACCAGAAGACATAGACTGGCTGAATGGATACAAAAACAAGACCCTTATATATGCTGTGTACAAGAGACCCACTTCAGACCTAGGGACACATACAGATTGAAAGTGAGGGGATGGAAAAAGATATTCCATGGAAATGGAAATCAAAAGAAAGCTGGAGTAGCAATTCTCATATCAGACAAAATAGACTTTAAAATAAAGACTATTACAAGAGACAAAGAAGGACAACACATAATGATCAAGGGATCAATCCAAGAAGAAGATATAACAATTGTAAATATTTATGCACCAAACATAGGAGCACCTCAATACATGAGGCAAATGTTAACAGCTATAAAAAGGGAAATCAACAGTAACACAATCACAGTAGGGGACTTTAACACCCCACTTTCACCAGTGGACAGATCATCCAAAATGAAAATAAGGAAACACAACTTTAAATGGCACATTAAACAAGATGGACTTAACTGATATTTATAGGACATTCCATCCAAAAACAACAGAATACACTCTCTCCTCAAGTGCTCATGGAACATTCTCCAGGATAGACCATATCTTGGGTCACAAATCAAGCCTTGGTAAATTTAAGAAAATTGAAATCATATCAAGTATCTTTTCCGACCACAGTGCTATGAGACTAGATATGAATTACAGGAAAATAACTGTAAACAATACAAAAATATGGACGCTAAACAATACAGTACCAAATAACAAAGAGATCACTGAAAAAATCAAAGAGGAAATCAAAAAATACCTAGAAACAAATGACAATGAAAACACAATGACCCAAAACCTATGGGATGAAGCAAAAGCAGTTCTAAGAGGGAAGTTTACAGCAATACAATCCTACCTCAAGAAACAAGAAAAATCTCAAATAAAAAACCTAACCTTACACCTAAAGCAATTAGAGAAAGAAGAAGAAGAACAATAAAAAAAAAAACCCAAAGTTAGCAGAAGGAAAGAAATCATAAAGATCAGACCAGAAATAAATGAAAAAGAAATGAAGGACACAACAGCAAACATCAATAAAACTAAAAGCTGGTTCTTTGAGAAGATAAACAAAACTGGAAAACCATTAGCCAGACTCATGAAGAAAAAATGGGAAAAGACTCAAATCAACAGAATTAGAAATGAAAACAGAGAAGTAACAACTAACACTGCAGAAATATGAAGGATCATGAGAGATTACTACAAGCAACTGGCAATTGTCTATGCCAATAAAATGGACAACCTGGAAGAAATGGACAACTTCTTAGAAAAGCACAACCTTCAAGACTGAACCAGGAAGAAATAGAAAATATAAACAGACCAATCACAAGCACTGAAATTGAAACTGTGATTAAAAATCTTCCAATAAACAGAAGCCCAGGACCATATGGCTTCACGGGTGAATTCTATCACACATTTACAGAAGAGCTAACACCTATCCATCTCAAAGTCTTCCAAAATATATCAGAGAGGGAGGAACACTCCCAAACTCATAATACGAGGCCACCATCACCCTGATACCAAAACCAGACAAAGATGTCACAAAGACAGAAAACTACAGGCCAATATTACTGATGAACATAGATGCAAAATCCTCAATAAAATACTAGCCAACAGAATCCAACAGCACATTAAAAGGATCATACACCACGATCAAGTGGGGTTTATCCCATGAATGCAAGGATCCTTCAATATACACTAATCAATTAATGGGATACACCATATGAACAAATAGAAGGATAAAAACCATATGATCATCTCAATAGATGAAGAAAAGGCTTTTGACAAAATTCAACACCAATTTATGATAAAAACCCACCAGAAAGTAGGCATAGAGGGAACTTACCTCAACATAGTAAAGAACATATATGACAAACCCACAGCCAACATCGTTCTCAATGGTGAAAAACTGAAAGCATTTCCACTAAGATCAGGAACAAGACAAGGTTGCCATTCTCACCACTATGATTCAACATAGTTTTGGAAGTTTTAGCCACAGCAATCAGAGAAAAAAAAGAAATAAAAGGAATCCAAATCGGAAAAGAAGAAGTAACACTGTCACTGTTTGAGATGCCATGATATTAAACATAGAGAATCCTAAAGATGCTACCAGAAAACTAGTAGAGCTAATCAGTGAATTTGGTAGTGTAGCAGGATACAAAATTAATGCAGAGATCTCTTGCATTCCTATACACTAATGATGAAAAATCTGAAAGAGAAATTAAGGAAACACTCCCATTTACCATTGCAACAAAAAGAATAAAATACCTAGGAATAAACCTACCTAAGGAGACAAAGGACCTGTATGCAGAAAACTATAAGACACTGATGAAAGAAATTAAAGATGAATCAAACAGATGGAGAGATATACCAGGTTTTGGATTGGAAGAATCAACATTGTGAAAATGACTATACTACCCAATGCAATCTACAGATACAATGCAATCCCTATCAAACCACCAATGTCATTTTTCACAGAAGTAGAACAAAAAATTTCACAATTTGTGTGGAAACACAGAGGACCCCGAATAGCCAAAGGAATCTTGGGAAAGAAAAACGGAGCTGGAGGAATCAGACTCCCTGACTTGAGACTATACTACAAAGCTACAGGAATCAAGACAGTATGGTACTGGCACAAAAACAGAAATAGACATCAATGGAACAGGATAGAAAGAGCAGAGATAAACCCATGTACATCTGGTCACCTTATCTTTGATAAAGGAGGCAAGAATATACAATGGAGAAAAGACAGCCTCTTCAATAAGTGGTGCTGGGAAAACTGGACAGCTACATGTAAAAGAATGAAATTAGAACACTCCCTAACACCATACACAAAAATAAACTCAAAATGGATTAAAGATCTAAATGTAAGGCCAGACACTATCAAACTCTTAGAGGAAAACATAGGCAGAACACTCAATGACATAAATCCCAGCAAGATCCTTTTTGACCCACCTCCTAGAGAAATGGAAATAAAAACAAAAATAAACAAATGGGACCCAGTGAAACTTAAAAGTTTTTGCACAGCAAAGGAAACCATAAACAAGAGGAAAAGACAACCCTCAGAATGGGACAGAATATTTGCAAATGAAGCAATTGACAAAGGATTAATCTCCAAAATTTACAAGCAGCTTAGGCAGCTCAATATATAAAAAAAAGAAACAACCCAGTCAAAAAATGGGCAGAAGACCTGAATACACATTCTCCAAAGAAGATATACAGATTGCCAACAAACGTATGACAGGATGCCCAACATCATTAATCATTAGAGAAATGCAAATCAAAACTACAATGAGATATCATCTCACACCAGTCAGAATGGCCATCATCAAAAAATCTACAAATAGTAAATGCTGGAGAGGGTGTAGAAAAAAGGGAACCGTCTTGCACTGTTGGTGGGAATGTAAATTGATACAGCCACTATGGAGAACAGTATGGAGGTTCCTTACAAAACTACAAATAGAACTACCATATGACCCAGTAATCCCACTATAGGGCATATACCCTGAGAAAACCATAATTCAAAAAGAGTCATGTACCACAATGTTCACTGCAGCTCTATTTACCATAGCCAGGACATGGAAGCCACTGAAGTGTCCATTGACAGATGAATGGATAAAGAAGATGTGGCACATATATACAATGCAGTATCACTAAGCCATAAAAAGAAACAAAATTGAGTTATTTGTAGTGAGGTGGTTGGACCTAGAGTCTGTCATACTGAGTTAAGTAAGTCAGAAAGAGAAAAACAAATACCGTATGCTAACACATATATACGGAATCTAAAAAAAAGGCCATGAAGAACCTAGGGGCAAGAGGGAATAAAGACGCAGACCTACTAGGGAATGGACTTGAGGACACGGGGAGGGGGAAGGGTAAGCTGGGACAAAGTGAGAGAGTGGCATGGACATATATACATTACAAATGTAAAATAGATAACTAGTGGGAAGAAGCCACATAGCACAGGGAGATAAGCTCCATTCTTTGTGACCACCTAGAGGGGTGGGATAGGGAGGGTAGGGAGACGCAAGAGGGAGGAGATATGGGGATATATGCATATGTATAACTGATTCTCTTTGTTATAAAGCAGAAACTAACACACCATTGTAAAGGAATATACTCTAATAAAGATGTTAAAAAATAAAAAAGACCTAAATGTAAGGTCAGACACTATAAAACTCTTAGAGGAAAACATAGGCAGAATACTCCATGACATAAATCCCAGAAAGATCCTTTTTGACCCACCTCCTAGAGAAATGGAAATAGAAACAAAAATAAATAAATGGGACCTAATGAAACATAAAAGCTTTTGCACAGCAAAGGAAACCATAAACAAGACGAAAAGACAACACTCAGAATGGGAGAAAATATTTGCAAACGAAGCAACTGACAAAGGATTAATCTCCAAAATATACAAGTAGCTCATGCAGCTCAATATCAAAAAAAACCAACAACCCAATCCAAAAATGGGCAGAAGACCTAAATAGACATTTCTCCAAAGAAAATATATATATTGCCAGCAAACACATAAAAGGATGCTCAACATCACTAATCATTAGAGAAATGCAAATCAAAACTACAATGACGTATCATCTCACACTGGTCAGAATGGCCATCATCAAAAAATCTACAAACAATAAATGCTGGAGAGGGTATGGAGAAAAGGGTACCTTCTTGCACTGTTGGTGGGAATGTAAATTGATACAGCCACTATGGAGAACAGTATGGAGGTTCCTTAAAAAACTGAAAATAGAACTATTATACGACCCAGTAATCCCACTTTTGGGCATATATCCTGAGAAAACCATAATGCAAAAAGAGTCATGTACCACAACGTTCACTGCAGCACTATTTACAATAGCCAGGATATGGAAGCAACCTAAGTGTCCATCGACAGATAAATGGATAAAGAAGTTATGGCACATATATACAATGGAATATCACTCAGCCATAAAAAGAAAAAAAACTGAGTTATTTGTAGTCAGGTGGATGGACCTAGAGTCTGTCATTCAGAGTAAAGTAAGTCAGAAAGAGAAAAACAAATACCATATGCTAACACATATATATGGAATCTAAAAAAAAAAATGGTTCTGAAGAACCTAGGGGCAGGACAGGAATAAAGATGCAGATGTAGAGAATGGACTTGAGGACATGGGGAGGGCGAAGGGTAAGCTGGGACAAAGTGAGTGAGCGGCATTGACATATATACACTACCAAATGTGAAATAGATAGCTAGTGAGAAGCAGCCGCATAGCACAGGGAGATAAGCTCTGTGCCTTGTGACCACCTAGAGGGGTGGGATAGGGAGGGTGGGAGGGAGGGAGACGCAAGAGGGAAGAGATATGGGGACATATGTATATGTATAACTGATTCACTTTGTTATAAAGCAGAAACTAACACACCATTGTAAAGCAATTATACTCCAATAAAGATGTTAAAAAAATGAAAAATCACATTGGGTGGGTAAATGAGTAAGGAGTAACTGATATTTCCTTTAATATAGGGATAACTTAAAGTCACCACACTCAGAGAAGTTTAAAGCTATGATTTCCTACCAGTTATTAATAGCTTGTTTACAGCTCTCCCAGGTCAATGTGATTTACTCATCAAGTGTCATTTTTAATATAAGCAATGATGCCTGGTATAAACATAGCTCACATTCCAAAAGTCAGCTGTGGTGATTATTTGTAACTCCAAGGGAACAGAGCTAGGTAATCCTTGATCCTCAAATGTATTCCCTTATGTTTTTAAATATGAATGTACCTTTAGCTATGACTCCCTTTTCACTCCTAATTATTTAAATTTTATTAAATTTTCACTCCTAATTATTATTTATAAAAGCTTTCTGCTTTTCTTGATCAGTTTTGCTTCATGTTTCTCTATTATATTATTCTTTTCAAAGAAAAATCTTTTAATTCTATCTATATTCTAATTCCTCAACTTCTGTTCTTTATTTCCTTCCTTTTACTTTCTCAGTTTACTCTTTCTCAAGTTAAATATTCAGCTATAACTTTTCCTCTAAGTACCTCCTTAGCTTCATCTCACAAGCTCTGAAATACTATATTTTTTATTATTGTGCCATATTAAGTAATTTCAATCTTCTGTTGCAATTTTTATTTCTGACTCATGAATTTAGAACTGTGGTTTTAAATTTCCAAGGCTAAGGGATGTTTGAGATTATCTTGTTGGTTTTGATTTCTAATAATGTTGGTTAGAGAATACAGTTAGTGTGATACTGATTTTTTTAAAGCTTTTTTTTAAGACTTGCTTTGTACCCTAATGTGTTGTAAGTTCTTACAAATATCACACATTTATTTGAAAACAATATTCATTAACTATTGTAATCACTGTGTTAGTCTATCCATTAGATCACACTGTTAATTGTTTTGTTCAAATCTTTTCTAGCCTTACTAATAATTTGTATGCTTGAGCAACTATAGAAAAGGGTATTAAATCTCCCATTATGACTGCAGATTTGTCATTTTATTCTTGTAATTCTGTCAATTTTTGCTGTATATAGTTAATAGGTGCATACAAGTTTTTCTTATATATTTTCTTTGGAGTTTTTCATTTTATAATTTGTAGTAGGCTCTTTTTCTCTAATAAAGCCTCTGCCTTAAAGAACACTGGATCTGATATCTATATATTATATTAGCTTTCTTCTTATTAGTGTTTGCCTCATACATTTCTTTTATTCTTCACTTCTAATCTCTGTGTCCTAATGTGTCAAGTATTCCTCTCATAAGTAAAATGTAGATAAATTTTTAAAAATCTGACATTGTCTTTTAATCTGATAAGATTAGTACATTTCTGAAAACTAATATTTGAGTATATTTCTATCATCTTATTTTGTACTTAATATTTTTACTTTGCTCTTCCTTAGAACTTCCTTGTTTTTTTCTGCCTTCTGTTGACAAAGTTTTTTTTTTTTTTTTTTTTTTTTGCGGTATGCTGGCCTCTGCCGTGGCCCCTCCCGTTGTGGAGCACAGGCTCCGGACGCGCAGGCCCAGCGGCCATGGCCCACGGGCCCAGCCGCTCCACGGCACGTGGTATCCCCCTGGACCGGGGCACGAACCCGTGTCCCCTGCACTGGCAGGCGGACCCTCAACCACTGCGCCACCAGGGAAGCCTTGACAAAGTTTTTTTTAATTTTAAAAATTATATTAAATAATGAGGGAATAAAAAGAATACCTATAAAACATGTGAAAAATATGTCTAGCTCTTGATTTTAATGAGTGGCTAATTACAGTAACTAATTTATTAATGTAAGATGAATCTTGCTAAAACTGAGAGATACATGTTAAACACTTCAAAGAAGGCTGGTGAATTTGTCTATTTCTCCTACAGTTCTGTCAATTGTTGCTATATTTATTTTTAACCTCTCTTATCATATGCATTTAGAAATGTTGTATCCTTCTAGTAGTGAAACTTTTATACTTATATAGTAACATTTCCTTACCTCTAATACAGTTTTTCCCTTAGTCTATGTGAAATTTATATAGTTTTTCAAATTTAAAAAATATATATGTGTGTATATATATATACACACACACACACACACACACACATATATATATATATGGCATTATCTTTCTTTTAGTAATTCCACACACATTTCTGCACACATACCTACATTATCACAGCCCAAGCTTAATAAAGATCTAAATATCCAATCCTTCCTTCTAAAGATTAGAGGAAACTTAACTTTTAATTCCACCTACTTTGTTCCCTTCTTTTTTCCTTTCAGGTCCCAGCCTTAAGATATTTACTTGGACAGTTCTTGGAATTTCCTTCACTTTCTTACCAACTCATGGATAGAATTAAGTAAAAAAAAATTTTATTCAGCATTTTTAATTGTTTTTAGTGGGAAGTTGCTGTTAGTACTTAGCTAACCACACTGCCAGAAATAAAATTCATCTCCTAAATTTTCTTTACTCTGCCCTATTCCCTTTCTTTATACTGGTTTAGAAATCACACATTAATTAGTTTTATATTTTTAATGGATATACCTAAGCTTTTAATATAGAAAACTGACTTAAAATCTAAAATCAATCAGTATATCTTCCTCTCAAATAATACAAGGAAGTTAAGACTCTTAAGGGAAAATCTTCTCCCTTCTTACATGATATTATTTTTCCTTGTTCCAGTTCCACTTTTATATTTCCTTTTTAGAGAAATTTTTATTTTGAAATAATTACAGACTCAAAAGAAGTTGTAGAGATAATACAGGGAGGTCCATGTACACTTTATCCAATATCCTCCAATGGTTACATCTTAAATAACTGTGGCAAATAGCAAAAACAGGATATTTACATTGGTAAAACATCTGTATATAGTTTTGTGTCACTTTATCACATATGTAGATTCATGTAACCATGACTGCAATCAAGATACAGAATGTTCCATCATCACAAAGTTCTCTCTCATGCTACTTTTCTATAGTCACCTCAGTCCTCTCTGCCCACCCTTCACCCATCATCCTTAACCCCTGGCAACCATGAACATGCTCTCCTTCACTACAATTTTGTCACTTTCAAGATATTGTATAAGTGGAATCACACTTTATATGGTCTTCTGAGATTGGCTTTTTTCACTCAGAATAATGCCATTCTTCCCTCAAGGATCATTCTCCTATCACATGAAGTATTCTTTACTAATTCTTTCAGAGAGTCTATAAGTATATAAACTCTTTCACTAATTGTTTGTTTTGAAAATTTATTTATTATGCTCTCATTCTTAAATAATAGCTTAGGTGAGATTATGTATCAATCATGGTCAGCCAGGAAAAGTGAAACTATTGCAGATAATTAAAGTTAAAAAGTCTATATTACATGGGCTTCCCTGGTGGTGCAGTGGTTAAGAACCTGCCTGCCAACGCAGGGGACACAGGTTCGAGCCCTGGTCCTGGAAGATCCTACATGCCACAGAGCAACTAAGCCCATGTGCCACAACAACTAAGCCTGCGCTCTAGAGCCCGCGAGCCACAAATACTGAGTCCATGTGCCACAACTACTGAGGCCCGCGCACCTAGAGCCTGTGCTCTGCAACAAGAGAAGCCACCTTAATGAGAGGCCTGTGCACCACAATGCAGAGTAGCCCCCGTTCGCTGCAACTGAAAAGAAAGCCTGCACGCCGCAACAAAGACCCAACGCAGCCAAAAATAACTAACTAAATAAATAAATTTAAAATAAAAAGTCTTTATTACAGAAATTTAGGTGTTTGCAAAACTGTTAGGAAAACTCTCAATAACTTCATCATCAGATATTGTCTCTCTTTCATTCTTCCATGGTCTCAATCTGCAATTCCTATTATATGTATGTTGGATCTTCTCATTTTATTTGCCGTGTCTATGAAACTCCACTTCAATTTTTCTAACTCTACTGCCTTTAGGGTAATTTTCTCAGATCTATCTTCTGGTTGTCAATTCTCTCTTCAACGGCCAATTATTTTTTACCTTTAGATATTCTACTTTAATGTTTTGGGATTTTGTTGAAAATATTTTATACTTTTCTATATATATTCTCCATACAATTATCTGAAGTTAATAGAGGCTAATCCTAGTGTGTAATTGGGTCTACTGACTCTTATTCATATTGGCTGTATCCTTGCATATTTTGTAACTTTTGTAAAGTGAAACCATGTTGAGCAGTTCATTTTCTGAGGAAATACAGTGTAGCCTGGGTTGAGGGTGCTTCATTCTAGAATAGCTTTTATCTTAGTTTCTTGTAAGGCACCTAGGGAATATTTATGTTCAATTAATATTTTTATATTGATTTCTCAACATACGGAATGTAAGGAGTGTAAGTTTAGACCTCAAACCTAAAAAATGTTACGCCTATTGGTTAGAAATTCTCAGGGAAGCTTTTTTATTCACTTAGACACACAGTCCAGGTTCAGAAAAAATCTACCTTGTGGTCTGCCTATGCTGGAGAGATTTTTTTTTTTTTAAAATTCTGTTCTTTGAACAAATTCCTAGGGTTCCCAATCTTGACTGGCTATTAAACCTATATGTTTGGGCCAGGACATTCCCCCACCCCCATCCCATTCCCAGGATAGCCCATGTTACTACTCATACTTGCCACTCTTATTTTTTAAACCCTCTCCATTTTTAGGTCTTGAGGATTTTTCTTTCTGACAAGCACAGCTATGGACTCAAAGGGATATTTATTGCATTTTAGCTACCACTTCTGGATGTTGAGTAGTGGGAGAATTTTCAACTTAATAGTAGATTCCCTGTCCAGGAATTCTCTTATAAATTTTTTTATTCTTCACTTAGCCCCTAGCATCGTGGCTGGCAGAGAGCAGTGCAAACAAATGTGTCATTGAGAGATATAGTGAATCAATTATTATTCTTTATCAGTATTCCTTTCCTTCATTAATTCTTTTTATCGAACATTTATTTCTCAAATCCCTCATTATAAATTTGTAAATTTATGTTTTATGGACTTCATTTAGTATAATTTTCTCACATTGACTACTATAGTAGTCATGGTAATCCATCCTTAACTTCTTTCTCCTTTCTTTTTGCCTCATGTAGAACTGCCAGTTATCTTTTTAACATGAAACTCTTGCCATATCATTTTACTGCCAATGGACTTGCAAATATCTTTTTTTTTTAATTGCTTTTACCATTTTAAACTCTTCTTTCAACAGTTATACTCAACTATACTTTCCATTAAATAAGGCAGTGCCAAATGTGGGGAGCATATGAGTCTTAATTATTTGGTTCTATTATATTCTGCTTTATTCTTGGTATCTCATTAACTTGAGAGAGATTTTACACAGGTTTTGGTTTAGTTTCCAGGAGTAAATATAGAAATTGTTCCATATATGGCTCTTTCATCATATCTCTGCCATGTTCATATGCATTAGGGATATACCGTATATTTCCTAAAACATACATTCTAATTATGTAATAATTTTCTTCAAATTTATATGTGTATAAAATTATATTCACATAAATCTTTCCCCCTATACACCTTAGCTCAATCCTGAATGTTATACACCACTGTTTATCTTCAGTGAAATCTCTGCAAAACTTAGTAGAATGTCAAGAATCCAATGGACATTAATAAATATTCATTTGTGGCAATCATGATGACCTCACACAGGCTTTTTGAAAGTGATTTTCAGAAATCATCAGCTATTCTTTAACACAGATTAAAAAATCTTCTCCCAGAAGAGATGATTGCCTATCAGTCAAAGAAGAAACAAACATACAGTAAAAACAAGTGAGATCAAGTGTTCATTTAAATTCAATTTTTTAAGTTAAAGATCCGGTGTAATATAGCATTAGACACCATGAACATTTTGGATAAATAAAATTGTATGGAAACTCCAGTGAGTGACATAAAATTACACATGGCTTAAAATTTTTCCATATACTGTGGTTTGCACTATGAATTTCAGACTTGTGGTTTGAAATACACTAGCACCCAAGCACTGGAAGAGAGCTGCAATTATGTCAATGGACATTCTACAAACATCAGTAGTAAAGATACAATTCCACTGCAGTAAGCTGATTAGCAATGCTAATGTGCATACAATGCAGTCATATAATTAGAAAGAGTTTTACTCACAGTGATGTTGAAGTTATGGGGTTAGGACAGTTTCCATTTCAAAAGACAGGAGAATCTAGGTTACCACACCAGGAAAAAGTAAATCGTCTAATTTAAACTTTTGAGAATATTATGGCTTATTTAAATAAAAACAACTTTACCTTTACTTGTGAAAATTAAGGTCGATTATGAGTTAGTTCTTCCCCAGTTAAAAGAGATTTAAAAAAGAGAGAGAGAGAGAAGAAGCAGACCCTCAATAGGAATGATAGCTAAAGAATCTCCGGCATGTAAGTACAACTATGTTAGTACAACTAGGTTGTCACCTCATTATTCACTCAAGAGATAATGGAGCTTGATGAGAGAAAAAAAATCATAAAAATGTTCACTTCTTCTCCTGAAAAGGAAAGATGTACAGGGAGGTGGAGAAGAAGAGGAGAGAAGGCAGTCAGTAACAAATACTTGGTTATAATGATGAGAATCCATTTCCCTTGTGCAATTTCATTAGTGTTCCTTCTTTATATTCCTTTTCAGCTATAATGATCTACAAAACATCCTTAAGTTTGGAGTTCTGTAATTAGCTAAGATATACAGTTATCTTTGCTTTCAATGGAGAACTCGTTAGCTGATCACTGATATTTGCAGATGATTCCCACTGTCTCAAAATGTAGGTGTAAATACACTTAAAGTTTAAAGACAAGCTATTTTCTGCCATGATTTATCACATTTGGAGTACATCACCCTCATCATGATACTTTATGGTGGGATAAAGATGTGTTGCCCCTCTGCTTTAGAGTAAGAAACTGGATCATTTAAGTTTTGTGATATTTGCATTTTATATACACGTCCTGAAATGAAAAAGCATTCACAGATCCTTGCATTACATAGGAAAATGTCACCTACAGCTTTAAATAACATTCCTAGAGACAAAAGGAAGCCCAAAGTATCTGCTCTTCAGAAGGACTAAAGGCTAACACACACACACACACACACACACACACACACACACACACACACACACCCCCACACCACCTACTTCCTTAGAGAGCTATTTCTATTTTCATAATATGGTTAAGTTAGGATTATCCAAGGAAAAAATTTCAAAGGATTTATCATTTAACACTTCAATGGAGTTACTAATAGGAATTATATTATATTGAAGTAGGTCATGCCAAGATCCACCCTCTAACTACAAGAGATCAGCAACCATTTCAAACACAACAGCCACAAAAAGCCCACAATTATTACCAGTGTATGTGGCCTAGCATACTGAGAATCAAAAGATTTGAATTGCAACCCAGACATCCAATTACAATCTTATTCATATCTCAGTTAACCATCTACAAAATAAGTAGATGGTTCATATCATAGTGGTTAAAGTAATCATATTATCAATAAAATAAAAATTTGCTTTTCCCTTAGTCCATGATACAAAATATATCAAAGCTAGAGAAATATTAATTCAAGCTGAGGACATTAAACAAAGGGGATTTTCTCTTATCTAAATGGAGCACAGAAATAACTTCCTAAGGTGCAAATTCCTGGAGTTCATGGAACATATTTTTCCTATCCTTAGGAAAATGAAATCATTCACATAGAAGACACTATAAAATGTTAATTAATATTAAGGATGAAATAGTTTTTAAAATCTGAAAAAGAATTATTTATCAGGGATTCTTAATTGACCTGTACATGCATGCCTAAGCTAATTTGTGGGAAAAAATATCCTATAAGCCTATACTATTCTCTGATGAGGGAAGAAGCATTATAAATAGGCTATGCCCTAAAGGAATAAAAATATGTAACACTTCTTGTTAAAAAAATCTTGTTTATGAACTAAGCATAAGATGTTAGAAGGTTCTTGTCTTGCATTCTAACTTCACATCAAAAGTTCTTAGTTTGTGATCTTAAAATTGGGAACTGGACAAGTGCTTACTGTTGTCTCAAGAAGTCACTTATCCCTGTTTTTTGGCTAACATTTCTGGTTTGTTTTCTATTTGGAAGGGTTAACACATTTTGGCTATCACACTTTACACTGGGCTAAAACTAAAGCCAAGATAATAACTTGTCCATCAGTTTTCTAATATCAAATTACTCACATTTGTTCAACCACTTGTGATTAAGAGGGTATAGAGTTGGGGGAGGGAGGGAGGGATTCTCAGGGTTAATAATATTACACTATTTCTAAAAATTATTTCCATTGTTGAATTAAATGAACTAAGTTTCAAGTTTAGCACTAGTCTCAAAACTTGCTCCTAAGAGTCTGAATATTTTATCTGTGATTAATTATATTATTCTCACTTCTAGTCAGACATGCTGTATCCTCTTTATTTTAACAGACTTCTATGGATGTGTGTGGGTTCCCTGAGAAAAAAGCAAAGTGCGGTGTGTGTGTGTGTGTGTGTGTGTGTGTGTGTGTGTTTAAGGATTTTACTTTATTCCACTACTGAGATAGTGAGATCTGTTATCCAAAAGCCAAACTGCAGGCTTAGATGTCTAAATAGAATATTCAGGAAAGCTCTTTATAGTTCTTTCAGCATTCTTCTAAATAAGATTTGTTCCTTGCTATGTCCCTATTCTAACAGCTTTGTCCCTATTCTATTCAGCTTTTTTCTGAATGAATGAAAACTACTGAAGGTCCTGTTTCCCCTCAAATTCAAGACTTGCCTTTAATTGTGGGACATGATGAATCTTCTTGTTGACTGAAAATATACTTATATCTTCACTCAACAAACAATTCTCAGTAGTGGAAAGGAGGAAGCACAACTGGATACTTCTGTGTATTTAATATCATTATAATGAAAAAGAATATCATAAATATGACTAAATCATATAATAAAAAGCATATAATATATAAAAGAATACCTGTATTATATAGATATACGTTACCCTTTATATACTTCCTTATCTTGACCTTTTCAATAACTCTATCATTTAAGCAGGGGAAGAAGTATCAATACGATTCCCAAATTACAGGTGAGAGACAGAAAACACTTTGCCCCAAAGTCTCAAAACCATTAAGTGGCAGAGTCAAGACTTGAACTGGTTAGACATTATTTTCAGTCTGCTTCACTGTGATAAAATTATAAGCACAGTTAGAAATGTTTAATAAAGAGTCAATTTCCTTAATTATATGTTTCAATAACAATTTTTAGTAATATCTGTACTAATTTTTATAGTAAATACAAATATTTGTATGTATTTATATACAAATACACTTGTATACAATAAATGAACTTTGGTGGAAAAAACACTGATATTTGTATAGTTTGTAATATAAATCACTTTGTAAATAATAAACAAAATCTCATTCAACTAATAAGAATTATTAAATAGTATAAGAGAACTGAGACCAACTATATTTAAAAATTGATTGAGAGAGGGAGAGAGAGAGAGACACTTTAAAAAATATGTTGATTTCTTTGTCTGAATTGAGATATATAATTCCTATTAAGGTCAAAAAAGAACAATAGTTTTTTGTAGAGAGCATTATGGGATCACCCTTAGAGGGCTTGATGAGACCTAATTTATGAAAGTAGATATTCACATCATCTCTCCTTTGTCATTCACACATCATCAGCATTGGCTTCCAATTTTTCAAACAAATGCCCTCCAAAGAGTTCTATGTTTTTCCCACTTCAATACTAGGTTTTCTAACATCTGACTATTAAATAAAAGGCATAATATGGCTATAGCCTAATCAAGCCCAGCAAAACTCAGAGGCCAAAGCATCCCCAGGAAATCAAACTGGAAGAAGTAATGAAAATAACATGTGTGTGTTTGGATGTTTTAGACATTCTTCTTATGTATTTAAAATTTATTAAAGATTATTTAGAACCTTTAGAAAACATTGCATTAACTTACAATATCTATTTTTTATTTAATCCATATACTGTATTAAGAACTTGATCATGTCCTTCTAAAAATACTACCATTAACTCTCCAATGTTTAATAATGTGTGATCCAGTTTGCAAGTTATTCAAGGCCCCTTGATTTTTAATACCCCTTCTTGAGCTCTAGACAAAGAAAGAAAGATGTGGCAAAATATTAAATCAAGAAAGGCTGTAAAAGAAGTTTTGGAAAAGAGATAAAAATCACATGGATAAAACGGTCTATCAAAAGTCTTCCTGTCGGGCTTCCCTTGTGGTGCAGTGGTTGAGAGTCCGCCTGCCGATCCAGGGGACACGGGTTCGTACACCGGTCCGGGAAGATCCCACATGCCGCGGAGCGGCTGGGCCCATGAGCCATGGCCGATGAGCCTGCGCGTCCGGAGCCTGTGCTCCGCAATGAGAGAGGACACAACAGTGAGAGGCCCGCGTACCAGAAAAAAAAAAAAAGGCTTCCTGTCTACTATTTTTTGCCTGGCTTTAGTACCTTCTCACTGAGGTATGGATAGGGTCAAGTAGACTGGGTAGAAATACTGTCTGCCGAGATAGAGGTAACAAGCTAGAGATCAAAAGAAGCGTGTAATGGTATTCTCCAACACGCAGCTCTTCTATTCTTTCAAGATCACCATTTTGCCATATATATATATATATATATATATATATAAATACACACACACACACAATCATTAAATTGAACAAGTGTAATAATAAAAAAAGTTATTGTTGCCTTTCAATATGATAATTTATTCTATGGGACTTCCCATGCCCATGCATGAAATTTAGGGCAGATTTCATGTTTCTGTTTATTTACAGGTATTAAAAATACTCAACAATTAATACGTCTAGTCTAGTCTGGTAATAAAAACTTTATATTTTAACGTATGGCTACTTTTCTTTCCCAATTCAGTTCTGCCGTAGGCTGTCTGCTTGCAGCGGTAAAGAAGGTGTCTGACTCTCACTTGCAGATCCTTTGATTTGGGTGAAGTTCTCTTTCTGCTTACTGTTACTGACAAAATGGCAGTTCACTTCATTATTGGGATCACTGGGCTCCTCCAGGCAGTCTATAGGTCTAAGACAACCTTGTATCATCTCTCTTGTGCATATGGCTTACCTCTGATCCATGACATGACATACACTCAAGCAACATTTGCTCCAAAAAAACCTGAAATTGTAGGTTACCTAATACAGCCACATGTTCATCACTCCACCTTTACAGCAGCTGGCCAATCAATATCAAGCTATAGATCTTTCAGGCATTAGTCAGAGAACAGTTCTTAAAATGCAGGTGTCAGTTATTAAGCTTTCTAGGTCATCTCCAAGAAGCTTCTCTCTTGGATTCAGATGAAAGGAGATGCATCCATACTCCTCCTCCATGGAGGTGTGATGGGACACTCAGCACACCAACTCTCTCCAAGAATCTTCCTTTTCTTAATTTCCACCCTCCCAATTCTTTTATATCCTTGACAAAGTTAAGAGGCTTAAGAATCACATAAATGGTTTTCTCCCTCCTCTGAATGTAAAAACTGGAGTGTGTTTTCGTATATTACTGGCAAATCTTTTCTTAAGACTCAGCTAAAACAAACAGGGATAGTCCCATTTTAAGATCCTGTTACACACAATTCCAAACTACACGAAATTTAGGTGGTAAGGAGAAATAATTATTTTTCACCAAATAAGGAACAGCAAATACTAGCAGATGATTTGAAAATTATTATAGCCAAAGTAAGATCACCAAATTAACAGTATTTACTTACCACCATGCTTTCATTTGCCAACCATATGCTCATCTTCAAAACAATTAAATACAAATGTAGTTATTGGTGATTTTCATGTACCAAGAATAAATTATGGCTCAAATTCTAAGAAAATAGACATGCAACTCTGTGCCCCAAGCTGCTAACTGTATTTCCACTGAATGCTGTATCTAAGATGTAAACAAGAGTCCAAGGAGAGAAAAATGTCTTCCCTTTTGGCTACATTATCTTAGGGAACTTATAAGCTCTTAAGAAATAATTAACATTATAGACATTTAATAGATATTCTGTATCAAAGAAAATATTGGCTCTAAAAAAAAACCCAAATAAATTGACTCTATGTAGAATGAATAATCACGAGCTGAGTTTAAATCAACAGTTTTATAATATGGAGAAACAATTTTAAATGGACTCAAGTTTAAAATTTTTCTCAAAAACATTCAGTGGTGCTTAATGATGATCAAGCTTTGACTCCTGTAGCATTTGGGTTTAAAATTACTTCTGGAACATCAGAAATCTTACTGTTTCTACCTAACCCTTTTCCATTTTTCTGAACATCTGAGATACAATAGCCATACCACTATGGAATGTTTTCTTTACAATTTGCCATTTTAATGAACCTTGTTTGGCCTTTTAATATTTTACTTTTTCTTTTACCATTATCTGTTTTTAAGGTCGCTCTAATTAGTTTGAATTTTAAGTATTTGTGCAGGGTTATCTAAGATGAAAGAATAATTTCTAGGAAAAATACTAATATTAATAATAATTAAAACTACATTTCAATAAATTTCACCAAAACCCAGAAAGAATATAATTTATAATGAAATCCATCCAGAAATGGTTTTTCAGTGCCTGTTTTTGGTTGCTGATTATTCTATAGACCTAGATAAAGAACTGTATGAGCTATACAACTTGGGTACACAGTGAGCATGTTAAAACTAAGAGGCAGCATTGACTTAAAAATCTTCGCAGAATTCAAACCTTTAATCATGATTTGAATATAGATTTTCATATTTAATATCATGAAGCCTCCTTAAAAAATTTTTTTCCAGTCCCACAGCCTAATATTACTTTGTTTCTGTATTTACTTTCACAGCCTATGGCTTTTGACAAGGATAATGGCAGATAAACATAAGCCATAGCTTTGTCATAGATTTGATCCAATCAAATGATCAGTAGGCACATTCTTTCTTTTTGTTTTAGTTGGAAATCATTATTATTATATTATTATTATTTTTTTTTTTTGCGGTACGCGGGCCTCTCACTGCTGTGGCCTCCCCCGCTGCGGAGCACAGGCTCCGGACGCGCAGGCTCAGCGGCCATGGCTCACAGGCCCAGCCAATCCCCGGCATGTGGGATCCTCCCGGACCAGGGCACGAACCCGCGTGCCCTGCATAGGCAGGCGGACTCTCAACCACTGCGCCACCAGGGAAGCCCCATTATTATTAGTAGTAGGCACATTCTTATTGCTAGTTTTCTATTTCTTTTCAAAGGCAATGGCAACTGTCATTTTGTTAATTTCAAACCAGCCAATTTCCTAGAACAAACCGAGGTTCCAGTGCCCAGTGGAAAGCTGAAGGAATCTAATATTGCTTTCTTTCCTTCTTCACTCCTCTCTTATGTATGTGTATATATGTTTGTATGTGCATGAATGTAATGAAAACATTATTTTTGCAGCTTTTGGCCTGGATGCTTGTCACTCTACTTGCTGTAATTCAATTTACCCCCTTACAAAAAGATAGATGGTTTAAGTTGCAATTCCTGCCTCTTTAGAATCTTCATGCAGGCAAGCTTAGCTAATAAAAAATTTTGATTAATGTAGCCAAATACCAACTCCTACCTCAGGCCCGCCCTACTTGAGATACTATCATCAGATTGGTTTACAGAAGAGAAGGAAATAACAATAAGGTTGGGAGGGATGGAGATGGGGTAAAACAGTAATAAAAAGTAATTATATAAAAATGTTAAAGATATAACATCTGTTTTTTTGTTTAACCCACTGAGCTTGACAGTTCCAGATTTATGTTATTGTCCATGTTTAAACAGATACAGAAATGGAAAGGGAAAAGAATGTTTATGTGAGATTATTAAATGGTGCAGGAAAAATGAGTCATTATTACACTGGTAAGGAAAAGAGAAACTCAGTGAAATTTCTTTCCACAGATTTGCCTTTGTGATCTGCAAGGTGCTGTTCCCCTGCTTACATCCGGTTACCCTGGCAACACACTCCTGTAAAATAAAGATTATTAAAGCGCATATGATTATTTTGCTGCTGAGTGAATAAGACAAGCCACTTCTGAAATGCCTTATCAGAGAAATTCAATTTTAGGCCAAATTATGGTTTTGCTTCCTTCTAGCTTTCTCTTCCCTCCCCCACCCTTCAAATAAAACTATCATCTCCACAGTTACTACATGATTTTTGCTACTCATTCACACTCTTAGTATTTTAAATTAGCTTTATTTTATTTTAACTTCAGAAAAGTATTTTCCCCAATTTTTTTTATAGCCCCAGTCTATTTTTCAGCTATCTACCATCTGTTTGCAAATCAAAATTACAAGGCAATGTGTCCATGCCTTAATTTTATTATGTAGTAGTAATAGAAATATTGGGTTCTATACCAAGTATAAATGCATATATCACATATGGAATATGCAATATTTGATCAAAGAATGATGCAAAGAGCTATGAAAAGCATGCAGTGCCATTTTAAAGGCTGTATAACCAACTGTACCAGTTGTCTTTGTCCTTATGTCTAATGTCTTGTGCTTTCCCATTTGACACTGCACTAAGGTAATGTTATAGATGGCTAGCTTTATGGCTGCTTTGACAGCCAGTCACATCTTTGTTGCTCGATACTTCTGCATTTGCTATTGAGTTATTGAAGATAATAGAGGAAAGATTCCTGAGAACTCTGAAATTACTTAGTAACAAACTTCATAAGGTTTGCTAGAACTATCTAGTGATTTTCTTAAAAACTGTAGCTTTTAGCATGTTCAGTGTCCAAACAAAGGTAGGTTAAAAATGAATAAATAAATTGGTAACACTAATCTCTTATTTTTCATGCTGTATATGAAAAATCTATAATTAAAAATTTTTTAATACAAGGGTTAAAGTAGCTTTGAAGTAGAGATGGAAGGAATGAAATCTGATCAGAAAAAAATCAAGGATCCAATAGAACCTACACAGAAGACTTCTTACATGTTTCTTAAAACTAATGAATGGTATGGGAGGACAAGAATGTCTCTGGAGAACCTTCATCCTATGCTGTCCCAGCAGTGGATGGTCATGATGTATGACCTTGTTTCTACTGAGACTTTTTATAGGGCATTTTCCCACTGCTATGATACTGTTGTAACAGAGCATGGAAAAGACCAATAGTGTACAGTGCTGATATTCTAATTACATGCAATTGTTAATTTTTCCTCTGTTAACATTATTTTCAGGCCCAACCAAGTACCATATCCTTATATTTATTAAGCAGGCATACTCACTGCCTTTTTATTTAGTTAACTACAAACCCCTGCTCATTGTAAGAAATAACATCAATATTTAACAGGTTTTAGAAACTGAGCTGAAGCAGAATGCTGTATCAGTTCTTTTGATGAAGAAAACTAAATTTCGTAGTATACACCAAATCTATGGTATGCTAACACCGCCATGGAACTTATGGCTGTAATTCACTCCCAGTACTGCCCAGAAGGTGTCACCACAGCCTCATTGGCTTGAAGGACTTGGGGACATGTGGGGGAGTAGAAACCAAAGGGAGAAAAACAGACACAAAGAAAAAAATTTTTGTGCAGACAAAGGAAAATAAGAACTACCAGGCAATAATATTCCCAAATGTAGAAACCCAAACATTTACTCCACGCTAAAACTACAAATCACTATAGGAGGAAGGAGACCTCCACTCATCAGTAAGAACAGAAAGTGGGAAATTAGAGGAAGGGGCTAGTTGAGGTGATTATTCTGTGGAAAGTAAAAAGAGCTAATGAATAGGAAATATCCATGTACTGAGCCTGGTCCAAGCTTCTCCCCTAAACTGGTTTACCTCATTATCACATCTAGTTGTATAAGCTGCACCAGATCGCATGAAAGGGAAGGTAAAAGAACAGCTGGGAAAAGATGCTAGGAAGAATCAAGGAATATAAAACACAAAGTCTTTTATTGAGAAGCTGCACAAATTAACTCCAAATTACTGCCACAGTCAGAGAAGAGGAGGCTTCAAGGCACAAAACTTGTTGCTGCACTCCATCTTGCTTTATTGTAGGGTCTTCACTCAAGTACTAGTAGCTAAAAGCCATCCTTTTTACAGTACAACATCTTTTAATCTCTGCTCTTGCCCCCTGTAGTTTAATTAAAAGACAATGAAGGTTTTAAAATAGTCAAATGGAAAATATAAAATTGCACCATTTTGTCAAAGCTTAAGATATTTCTGTTCTCAAGCAGGAGGAGAATTCAAAATAACACACTTGGTATTTTATTACACTCCAATCCCTGTGTCATTTCCTCATCAGAAGGCTCTTTGTTGGAATAGCCTTTGGGAATCGGAAAAGCAGTTCAACCCCAGACTGATAAATAGAAGTAAAATTTTTAAAAAACAATAGCCGAATTAGATCAATTTAATTTAATTTGTTCTCTAGATGATTATACTTGATTTTTAGTTTCTAAGATAATATTATTGTAACTCTGTATTCCTCCTATGTTTAGTTGACACAGATCTAAAAATTAGTAGCCTTCTTATTTAAGTATTATTTACTCAATGTGTTGTCGGTTTTAGGGCATCTTTACAAAAATAAGATAAATATAGCAAAATATTATTGGATAATAAGCAGACCTAAATGCTTAGCTTCCCTCCAAGTCTGCAGCCCAAATCTATTAATTTTGGCAAAGGGCAACAAGACAAATCCATGCCATTTGAAATGTTCCATGGGAGTCTTTAAAAATGAAGGTCTTGTCTACTCTTCATGGACATTAAAATGCTTCATCCCAAGGACCCCTTTATAGCAAATTGCAGGCTGTTCCGTTTTATCTGCTTTGACAGGATGAAGGGCTGAGCTGGCCCTAGAGGGATGGGATACAGAACCTGAGTAGTTCAAAATTGAGATTTCCAATAAACCATCTCCTACGATTAGAGGAAAGGCATGGAGGAGATTCATTTCAGCAGATAGTTTCAATCCATTAAGAATTATTCTATTCCTTCTTACTTATTTCATCACTAAAACCCTAACTGAAATCATGTCCCTCCAGTGCTCCACTCCATACTAGCACTAAAACTCTCAAAATCAGCCTAGTAGAGCACTGGCATACGTATTTCCTTCTTAGTCACTTGATTCTGACACCTATCTTAATTCTCGATTTATTACAAATTAAAACCCTTTACAATACTACTTTTGCCCAGTCATTATTATTCTTTATCCTTAAGTTCAGTTATCCAGTATAGGGTGAAAATTTCTGAAGCTTCTTTTTTAATTACTGGAAATACCTACATATTTCTTTAGTTAATAAGTGCTGGCAGATACAAGGTTTCAGTTTAATTCTTCATCTACAGATTCCTACTACAGGAATCTTGCTAAAAACTTCCAAAGATATCACTGAATTCATTAATGCCAACTCTCAGACTTTCTTTTGTCCTTCTGTAATTAGGTTTGCCTCTTATCCTTTAGCACTTCCCTTAGAAAGTAAAATTATAAAAAATTAACCCTATTCCAGAAAAATAAAGTTCCCAAAGACACATAATCACAAGTAACCTTACAATATAAAAGTAATCAAAATGGACATCCAGAAAAAAATTCTCTCAACATCATCTCTGAAAATTTTTTGTTACTTTTGATTTGATTTATATTAAAAAAATTTTCCAGTTTCATTGAGAAATCATCAATGTACATCACTGTATCAGTTTAAGACACACAGCATGATGATTTGATTTACATATATTGTGGAATGATTACTGCAATAGGTTCAGCTAACATCCATCATCTCACATAGATACAATATAAAGAAAAGAAAGTAAACAGCCAAGGCATGGAAACAACCTTAATGTCCATCAACAGATGAATGGATAAAGAAGCTGTGGTACATATATACAAATGGAATACTACTCAGCCATAAAAAGCATGAAATAATGCCATTTGCAGCAACATGAATGGAACTAGAGATTATCAAACTAAGTGAAGTAAGTCAGACAAAGACAAATACCATATGATATCTCTTATATGTGGAATCTAAAATATGACACAAACTTTAATGAAACAGAAACAGACTTACAGACAGGGAGAACAGACTTGTGGTTGCCAAGGGGGAGGGAGGGTATGGGAGAGAAATGGAGTGGGAGTTCGGGATTAGCAGATGCAAACTATTGTATATAAAATGAATAAACAACAAGGTCCTACTGTATAGCACAGGGAACTACATTCATTATTCTGTGATAAACTATAATGGAAAAGAATATTAAAAAAAGAATGTATATATATGTATAACTGAATCACTTTGCTGTACAGCAGAAATTAACACAACATTGTAAATCAATTTAAAAAAAAGAAGAAAAAAAATTTCTCCTTGTGATGAGAACTTTTATGATTTAGTCTCTTAAAAACTCTCCTATATAACATATAGCAGTGTTAACTATAGTCATCATGTTGTACATTGCATCCCTAGTACTTATTTAACTTATAACTGGAAATTTGTACCTTTTGAGCACCTTCCTACAATTTACCATCCTCCCACCCTCCACCTCTGGTAACCACAAGTCTGATCTCTTTTTCTATAAGTTTGGTTTTGGTTTTTTTAATTTGTTTTTTGTTTTTTTTAGATTTCACATATAAGGGAGATCATACAGTATTTGTCTTTCTCTGTCTGACCTGTTTCACTTAGCATTATGCCTTCCAGGTTTCTCCATATTGTCACAAATGGCAGGATTTCTTTCTTTTTTTATGGTTGAATAACTCCAGTGTGTGTGTGTGCGTGTGTGTGTGTGTGTGTGTGTGTGTGTGTGTGTGTGTATACATTTTCTGTATCCATTCATCCATTGATGGACAATTAGGTTGCTTCCCTGTCTTGGCTATTGTAAATAATGCTGCAGTGAATATGGGGTGCAAATATCTCTTTGAGATAGTGATTTCACTTCCTTTGGATAAATACCCAGAAGTGGAATTGCTGGATCATATGGTAGTTTTATTTTTAACTTTTTGAGGAACCTCCATACTGTTTTCCATAGTGGCTGCATCAATTTAAATTTCCACCAACAGTGCACAAGTGTTCCCTTTTCTACACATCCTTGCCAGCACTTGTTATTTCTTCTGTTTTTATGACAGCCTCTAGCCAATCTAACAGATGTGAGGTAATACAGTATCTCATTGTGGTTTTGATTTGCATTTCTCGGATGACTAGTGATGCTGAGCACATTTTCAGGTACCTGTTGGCCATCTGTATGTCTTCTTTGGAAAATTCAGTTCCTCTGCCCATTTTTTAATTGAATTGTTTGTGGTTTTTTTCTTTCTTTCTTTTTTTTCTATAGAATTGTATGAGTTCTTCACATATTTTGGATATTAACCCCTTGTCAGATATACAATTTGTAATTATTTTCTCCCATTCCATAGGTTGCCTTTATTTTGTTGATGGTTTCCTTCCTGCACAGAAGTCTTTTAGTTTAATATAGTCCCACTTGTTTATTTTGTTTTGTTACTAGTGCATTAGGTATCATATCTAAAAAACCATTTCCAAGGTCCATGTGAAGCAGCTTTAGTCCTATGTTTTACTCTAGGAGTTTCATAGTTTCAGGTCTTATATTTAAGCCTTTAATACATTTCAAGTTAATTTTTGTGAGTGATGTAAAATAGGGCTCCAATTACATTTTTTACATGTGACTATCCAATTATTCCAGCACCATTTATTGAAGAGACTGTCTTTTCGCCACTGAGTATCCTTGGCTCCTTTGTCAAATATTAGTTGACTGCTTGGGTTTATTTCTGGGCTTCCAATTCTGTTTCATTGGTCTATTTGTCTGTTTTTATGCCAGTATCATATTGTTTTGATTACTATACCTTCATACTATAGCTTGAAATCAGGGAGTGTGATGCCTCCTGCTTTGTTCTTCTCTCTCAGGATTTCTTTGGCTATTTGGGGTCTTCTGTGGTTCCAAATAAATTTTAGAAGTGTTTTTTCTACTTCAGTAAAAAATGTCATTGGAATCTTGATAGGGATTGCATTGAATCTATAGATGGCTTTTGGTAGTATTGACATTTTAACAATATTAATTTTTATTATCCATGAACATGGGACACCCTTTGAAAATTTTAACAATGACAAAAATGACAATTTATCAGGAAAGATCCCACCAGTTCAGGGAATCTCCCTCAAACATATTCTGAAATCTTATACTACAGTAAACACTAGCTAAAGCTCTGACCAAATGCTGAAAACATCCAGTCTGTTCCCTTCTCAGAGAAAGTTTTTTCATTTTTTGAACCAAAACATCATTCAAATTGTACTACTTTATCAAGAGGGAGAAGAGGATGCAAACTTCTCAACAATTAAAATATAAAAGCATAAAAAAGTGATGTAAAGCACAGGCTTTCAAATCAGACAAACCTAGATTTGAATATTGGTTCTACTGACTACTAACTGACAAGTTCTTGAACAGTCTAACATTCAGTTTCTTCTTCTATAATAATAACAACAATATCAACTCTGTAGGGTTGTTGTGATTAAATAAGTGAAATGCTCAGCACAGTGCCTGTCATAGAGCAGTGATACTTATTACCAAAAAGATTTTCATGGAAGAGAGGGAGACCTATCTGATAATGTAAATATAATATTCACTTTATATGACTTGTTTTATTATAACAAAATAACATTCCATATAGAAGAACAAATAATTTAGTTTCAACCTATTGACAATTTAAAATTAACTTAAAGAATAAATACTATTGGGTTTTCAGTACTGAAGATAGAGTGACTTCATAATTTGATATAAAATTTGACATACATCCTCTGCTCAAAATAGGAAACATAGTAGAAGGAGATAAAATATAAATAACTAAGAAAAAAAAAGACATTAATAGGCTTATAAACAAGATATATGCCTTCATGGACCAGAATGAAAAGTGAACTGCAAAACAGTGTGCAGTGCTTAGGCTACTGGCTTGCTGCACTCTGGAGAGAAATAGTGGTAGCCAGAAATTAGGCTCCAGTGTGGTAAAGGAGACGACACAGGTTTTACAGAAACAAGGAATAGAAAGTCATAGGGTTTGACATTGCGGGGTGGCGTGGGGCTCCCCCTCATCTGAAAGATGGTTCAGTGACTGAATCTGTAGAACTTCTAATATCACTCTGGGCTGAATTTGTAGAACTGTAGAACTTCTAATATCACTCTGTCCTTGCAAGATCTACATCTGGACAGGAGCCTTGGGGAACCAGATGCAGATAACTGAAAGATTATCATAGGGAGGAATAAGTAGAGTCAAATAGAAAGAACAAAACACTCATAAAACTTCTCATTCAAAATAGGCCTGCAAACCAAAATTCACAGAAATCTAATCTTAACATATGTATCCAACAGAAGCAAAAAATCATAGAAAACAAATTAAATTCACATAAAATAAGTTTTATTGAAATAGTACGAAAAAGACTTTAAGAGAAGTAAGTTTAGGATGTTTAAAGACATAAATGAAGAAATAATTTCCAGCAAAAGAAAATAAGAAATTATGAAATGAAAGAGGCAGAAATAAAATAAGAACAGGTAGACATGGAAAAAAAATTTAGAAGTGTAAAAACAGTCAATGAAATTAAAAACTCAATATGGATAAACTCTAGACTGGATTTTGTATACAAAACCATAAGGAATCAACAATAACACAAGACTATTAGAAATATTAAGTGAGTTCAGCAACGCTGCAGGATATGAGACCAATATAAAAAAATCAGTTGTATCTCTATACACTACTAATGTATAGAGAACAATTTGAAAATAAAATCAAGTAAATAATTCCATGTACAATAGCATCAACAAAAATAAAATACTTAGGAATAAATGTAACAATAGAAGGGCAGACTTGTACACTAAAACTATAAAACATTGTTGAAAAAAAATTAAAGACCTAGGGCTTCCCTGCTGGTGCAGTGGTTGACAGTCTGCCTGCCAATGCAGGGGACACGTGTTCGTGCCCCGGTCCGGGAATATCCCACATGCCACGGAGTGGCTAGACCCGTGAGCCATGGCCGCTGAGCTTGTGCATCCGGAGCCTGTGCTCTGCAACGGGAGAGGCCACAACAGTGAGAGGCCCGCGTACCAGAAAAAAAATTAAAGACCTAAATAAATGGAAAGACATCCAATGGTCATGAATTGGAAAACAATATTGTTAAGATGGTAATATTCCCCAAATTGATCTACAGATTCATCACAATCCCTAGCAAAATTCCAGATGCCTTTTTGCACAAAATGACAAGCTGATCCTAAAATTCATATGGAAATGCAAGGGACCCTGAATAACCAGAACAACCTTGAGGAAGAAATATAAAGCTGTACAACTCATAATTTCTGATTTCAAAACTTACCAGAAAGCTACAGTAATTAAGACCATGTGGTACTACATAAGTATAGATATATAGATCAATGAAACACAGTTATTACGATTGCAGAAATAAAACCTTATATTTATGGTCAATTGATTTTCAACAAGGGTGCCAAAATAATTCAATGGCAGAAAATTCCCCATTCAACAAATTGTGTGGTGACAAAGGGATATCCACATGGAAAAGAATAAAGCAGGTCCGTACCTCACACCATATGCAAAACTAAGTCAAAATAGATCAAAGACCTAAATATAAGAGCTAAAACTATAAAACTCTTAGAAGAAAACATAGGAGTAAATATTCTTGACCTTGGCTTAAGCGATGGTTTCTTAGATATGATACCAAAAACACAAGTAATAAAATAAAGTTTGATAACTTGTACTTCATCAAAATTAAAAACTTTTGTATTTCTAAGGACATGATCAAGAAAGTGAAAAAACAACCTACAGAAAGGAGGAAAGCATTTGCAAATCACTTATCTGATAAGAAATATATATGCAAAATACATAAAACTCAACAATAAAGACAAAAGACCCAATTTTTAAAAAGGTAAAGGTTTGAATAGAAATTCCTCTAAAGAAGATACAGAAATGTCAACAAGCATATGAAAAGTTGCTCATCAGTCATTTAGAAAATGCAAACCAAAACCCACAACAAGATGTCATTCCATGCCCATAGGATAATCACAATAAAAAGATAGACAATAACAAGTATTAGCAAGGATGTGGAAAAACTGGAACCCTCATATATTGTTGGCATCATTGTACAATAGTGCAGCCACTTTTGACAGTTCCTCAAAATGTTAAACATAGAATTATCATATGACCCAGCCCAACAATTCCAGAATATACTCCAGGAAATGAAAAAATATATATATATTCACACAAAAATCTGTACATAAATGTTCATAACACCACTATTTACAATAGCCAGAAAGTGGAAACAACCCTAATTCCATCAAATGATGAATGGATGGATAAATGAAATGTGGTAATATTATTCAGCAAAAGAAAAAAAATGAATGAAATACTGATACATGCTAAAACATTGATGAACCTCAAAAACATTATAGTAACTGAAAAAAGCCAGTTACAAAATATCACATACTATATGGTACCATACATACAAATGTTTAGAATAGGTAAATCTATACAGATAGAAAGTAGATTAGTGGTTGGCTAGGTCATAAGCAAACGGAAGTAGGAGTAATGAAGAGTGACCACCAATGGGTACAAGGTCTCTTTGGGAGTGATGAAATAAAAATATTCTAAAATTAGCTTTTGGTGACAGCTGTAGAACTAGGTAAATATACTAAAACCCACTGGATTGTACACTTTATACAGGTGAACTTTATGGCACGTTAATTTTATTACAATAAAATGTTTATAAAATGGCTGAGGATGGGGCTGACATGTAAACTGGTACAATCACTTTGAAAAACAACTCAGCAACATCTAATAAAGTTAAATATACACATATACCCAGCAATTCCACAATTAGGTATATGATCAGGCAAAAAATATTACATGTAAGCACAAGGAGACAGGCCCAAGAATGTTCACTGAGAAAAAGAGAAATTATCCAAATGTTTATGAAGAGATGAATGGATAAATTGGGGCATATTCTTTAAATGGAATACCATAAAAATGTGTCAATGAAAATAAATCTCAAAAATAGGATGTTGAGGTAAAAAGCAAATTGCAGAATGACAAACATAGTGTGATACCATTTATGACTCAAAAACATGCTTAATAATATTATGTAACAATTTTGGATACATAACTGTATAATAATAATGAAAAAACTCTTAGGAATAAAACCCACTAACTTCAAGGTAGGAACTACTTCTGAGAAGGAAGGTAATGAGATTTGGGAAGACATGAATTGTACCTATAAGGCATCATTATTATTATTTAAAAATTCTGCAGCAATCATGACAAAATGGTAAGAATTTATTAACCTGTAAAATAGGCATGTGGGTATTGCTTATATCAGTCTCTTTTTTATAATATGTTAATATATTTTAATATACAAAAAATGGCAATAATCCAATAAATTTAAAGTTTCCCCAAACAGTAAAGCTCCTCAAAAAGATTTTTCTGTTTTTCAGTCAACATATCAAGGGCAAATATTACTTACTTGAGCTAGCATTAGAGTACTACTAAAAGTCAAATGATTCATTTAGTCAAAATGTTACATTTTATTAAAAGGTGAAATTGCCATACATGAATTCAAACACTTTGAAAATCAGGTGCTCTCTGGCCTTACCAATATGTGTCACCTGACAAGGTCACTGTTTCAAGAATATAATAATTATTCAAGAATGAGAGAGAACATTCAGTGGGGGTATTCTCCCTACTGTTTTCTCAGTAGAAATCACAGAAATGACAACTGTAATTAAATCTTTAAAAAAAAATTACCTATGGGTTTAAGTCAGGATGAAAATTATTTCTAACCTTATGAACTTTCACACTGCACTAAAAGAAATCCCTCTAGTTTTCCTTTATATCAGCAATACATATGACAGCTAAATAAATAGAAAATCTTCACTTTCGACCTTTCATAGCTACTCAAATGGAGTAAATCTATTTGTCATTATTCCACTTACCAAAGATACAAATGAAACAGGTATAATATTAACACTTAGTCATCTCTATCCAAAAGAGCTGAATGCTTTAAGAAACACAATGCTTGGGCTTCCGTGGTGGCGCAGTGGTTGAGAATCCGCCTGCCGATGCAGGGGACACGGGTTCATGCCCCGGTCCGGGAAGATCCCACATGTCGTGGAGCGGCTAGGCCCGTGAGCCATGGCCGCTGAGCCTGCGCATCCGGAGCCTGTGCTCCGCAATGGGAGAGGCCACAACAGTGAGAGGCCCGCGTACCGCAAAAAAAAAAAAAAAAAAAAAGAAACACAATGCTACATGTAAATGTAATCATACAATGATTACATGTAAAGGTAATCATACATATGACCTTTTCTGACTGGCCTCTTTCACTAAGCATAGTGCTTCCAAGATTCATCCATGTTATGGCATGTACCACTACTTCATTCCTTTTTATGGTCAAATAATGTTTTATTGTATGGAGATATCACAGTTAACTTTTCCATTCATCAGTTGATGACTCTTCAGGTTATTTTCACTTAAAAAATATTTTCTTAAATATGTTAAGGAATGTAATTCTCAAATATTTTATCTTAGAATTTCAAAGCACTGGATAAATGATACCCCTTACATCTATGAAACTGGCATCATTATCATATTTTTATAGTTATTGAAAATCAAGGAGAAAAATCTATTCTGATTTTCACTGGTAAAACTTAAAAAGAATTCAGAATTATTGAGACTAAATTTACTGGCCAAAAAACTGAAACACAATCACTTCCCAAGTATTACATCTTTCATGATATGTTACTGAAGACATTTTTAAGAGGCTCAGAAGCTGTTCCAGTACAGAAATAGGGCCAAACAGCTTCTGTAAAAGAATCATTATAAGTACAGAGAAGAGACCTATAATTCATATTGAACCCTCACCCAACTCATAGTTCAGAAAAACACCAGTCTTATGGCACCCTACTAATGGCAGAAGCAAGGTTACCTCAGGACCCAATGCAATATAACGGCTCTCAACATAAGCTGCAACTGCCCAGAATCTACCCAGAAATAATGGCTGATTCCACCAGTTCCTAGGAAGTCAGTTTTGATATATTCCCAGAATCTTACTGGGCTTACTTTCCATGTCTACCTCCCATATATTTTCACATTTTGACACAATGAAAAATGCTACTATGAACATGGCATACAAGTTTTTATGTTTTCTCTTGATTATTCTATTCCTAGAAGTAGAATTCCTGGCTCATATTATAATTCTGTGTAAGATTTTGTGAAACTCCTTTCGAAAGTGGCTGTGCCATTTACATTCCCATTAGTAGGATTCCCACTAGTAGGGTCCGAATTACTCTACATCCTTGTCAACACTTGTCGTTGTCTGTCTTCTTCATTTTAGCCTTTATAAGCAGGAATGAAGTAGTATCTCACTGTGGATTCCACCTGGATTTCCCTAATGACAAGATATTGAGTATCTTTTCAGGGCTCATTGACCATTTGTATGTCTTCTTTTGAAAAACTTCAAATCCTTTGCATATTTTTAATGGGGTGGTTTGATGTATTTTATTGTTATGATGTAAGAGTTTTAAAAATATATATATGCCTGACATAAGTCCTTTATGAGGTATGTGATTTGCAAATAATTTCAGCCATTCTGTGGGTTGTCTTTTCACTTTCTTGACAGAATCCTTTAAAGCACAAAAGTTTTTAATTTTGGTGATGTCCATTTTATTCACATCATAATAGTTTTCTTTTGTCACTGTGCTTTTGGTGACTACAAAACCATTGCCTAAACCGAGGTCATCAATATTTACTCCTGTGTTTTCTGCTAAGAGTTCTAGCTTTTACATTTAGGCATATGATCTACTTTGAGTTACTTTTTATGTATGGTTTGACGTAGAAGTCAAATTTCATTCCTTTGCATGTGGATATCTAGTTTTACTAGCACAGTTTATTGAAAATACTATTCTTTTCCCCACTGTATTGTCCTGTCACTGTCAAAAATCAAGCAAACAACAAATGTCAGAGTTTGTTTCTGGGATTTCAGTTCTAGTCTACTTGTGTCCTTATGTCAATATCACAGAGTCCTGATTACCAAAACTTTGTAGTAAGTTTTGAAACTGGGCCTACATTGTAGGAATGAGTGTATAGAAATACAATATATTTTTATATATTGGTCTTTTATCCTGCAACCCAATGAACTCATTCAGTAGACCTAACAGTTGTTTTTGTGGATTCTTTAGAGGTTTTTTATATATGAGATTACACCATTTGCAAAGAGAGTTTCATACCATTTTTTCCCCCAAATCTGGATGCCTTTTATTTCTTTTTTTTGCTTAAACTTGCTAGAATTTCCAGTACAATGTTAAGTAGAAGTTGAGACTGAACAATCTCATCTTGTACCTGATTTTAGGTGAAAGTATTTAGTCTTTCACCATTAAGTATGTTGTTAGCTGTGGGTTTTTCATAGATACTTTTTTTTTCAGGTTAAAGGATTTCCTTTTTTATTTCTAGCTGGTTAAATGTTTTTATCATGAAAGGATGTTGAATTTTGTCAAAAGCTTATTCTTCATCTATTCAAATGATCATGTGTTTCTATCCTTTGTTCTATTAATTTGATGTATTACATTCATTGATTACCAAATGTTAAACCAAACTTGCATTCCTTGGATAAAATCTCAATCAGAGCATATACTTAAAAAATTATGTTGCTAGATTTGGTTTGCTATTATTTTGTTGAAGATTTTTGCATCTAAATTCATGAGGGATACTGGTCAACATCATTTTTTTAAGTTTGTCTTTCTCTGATTTTGATATCAGTGTAATCTTGGCCTGACAGAATGAACTGAGAAGTGTTCCCTCCTCAGGTAGTTTTGGTAAGAAGCATTTGTGAAGGACTAGTGTTAAATGTTCTTTAAACGTTTGGTATATTAACCAGTTAAGCTACCTGTGCCTGGGCTTGTGGGAAGTTTTAAAATTACTAATGTAATTTATTTACTTATTATACAGGTCTATTGAGATTTTTCATTTCGTCTTTCTAGGAATTTTTCCATTTCATCTATTTTGTCTAATTTGTTGGTATATGGTTGTTTACAGTGTTACCTTAGATTACATTTTCATTTAATTTCCGCGTGTTCATTAGTGTTGAACATGTTTTCAGGAATGAATCATGCTTCATTCATGATTTTAGTAATCTGAGTCTTCTTTTCTGTTGTTAGTCCAGCTAAACTTTTGTTAACTTTATTGATCTTTTTGAAGAAGCAAATTTTGGTTTGTGGATTTTCTCTATTGTTTCCCTATTCCATATTTTTATTTATTTTTGCTCTAAATTATTTAGTTTCTTCTACTTCATTGTGCTTAGTTTATTCTTTTTATCACTTTTTAAGATTAGGTTTTGATTTCAGGTCTGTTTTTTAATATAGGCATTACACCTATAAATTTCCATGTAAGCACTTCATTAGCTGCATCTCAACTTTTCCTATGTTTTGTTTTCATTTTCATTCATCTCAAAGCATTTTCTAATTTCCTTTGTTATTTTTTTTTATTGTGTGTTATTTACCTTTCAGGTATTTCGGGATTTCTTAAATTTCCTTCACGTGTTTTTAATTTCATTCCAATGTGTCAGAAAACATACTTTGCATGAATTCAATCATTTCAACTTATTGAGATTTTTTTTTTTTTTCCGGTACGCGGGCCTCTCACCGCTGTGGCCTCTCCCGTTGTGGAGCACAGGCTCCGGACGCGCAGGCCCAGTGGCCACGGCTCACAGGCCCAGCCGCTCCGCGGCATGTGGGATCCTCCCGGACCGGGACATGAACCCGCGTCCCCTGCATCAGCAGGCGGACTCTCAACCACTGCGCCACCAGGGAAGCCCTGAGATTTGTTTTATGGACTAATAGATGATCTACTCTGGAGAATACTGCATGTGTATTTGAGAAGAATGTGTATTTGGCTGTTGTTGGGTGGAGTGTTTTATAGATGTCTATTAGTTCTTGTTAGTTGGTCATGCCATTAGGTCTTCCATTTCCTTGTTAATCATTTTCCTAGTTGTTCTATCAATTATTGAAAGTGGGATATGACGTCTTTATCATTTTTTCTTTGTCTATTTCTCTCTTCAATTCTATCAGTTGTTGCTTTCTGTATTTGTGCATATAGGTTTATAATTTTTGTATCTTTTTAATGGAGTGACATTTTATTATAAATTATCCTGTTTTCATTCTAGTAACAATTTTTGTCCTAAAGTCTATTTTGTCTATTATTAGGATAGCCATTTCAGCTCTATTTTGGTTACTGTTTCCATGGTTTATATATTTCCATCCTTTACGTTTAACCCATGTGTGTCTTTGAATCTAAAGTATGTCTCCTATAGATATTATATGGTAAGATTATGCTTTTTTATCCATTCTGCAAATCTCTATTGATTCAAATATTTAATCTACTCTTGTTTAATGTAATTACTGATAACACATGATTTAGGTTCATCATTTGCCTATTTGCTTTCTACAGGTCTTGTAACTCTTCTGTTCCTTCATTCCTCTATCACTGTCTTCTTCTCTTCTTGCTAATACAGAGCATCAAAACCAAACAGAGATGAGATCTTAAGGGATGCTCAGGTATTTCTGGGGCCTGCAAAGAGCCTTCACATGAAATGTGGTCTTCTAGATTTCCAGGAGTATTTTCAAGCTTTTCAAAGCATACTATAGACATCTCATTCCCCAGGTTTTCCATTTACATATTTTGGTCAACCTTTTGTTGGCTCCAACTATGTCACTACCTTGGGCAGCTATGATATTAAAGATTTGCTTCTAAATGTTTTCAAAAAATGCCCCAGCAATAGAGCTTTTCTCACTGGGTACGCTCTGAGTCAGATGAAATAAAGATAAGCTCTGTGAACAATGCTTTTCAAGGAAGCTGTCAGACAGGTCAAATAGTGACAGTTCTCTGGGGATGGGGCTTCTTGGAGAATGCCAAAACCATTCTGCCTCTTTTATTAGCTATTAGGCTTCAAGTTTACACAGCTACTGTGGTTTTGAGGGTGTTGGTTTTCAAGGCTACCATGAAGTCTGGGAGAGGATAATAGATATAAAGCAAGTGAAAACACCACAGAGCTTGTTGTTCATATTGAGATTCAGCCATTCTTCTTGATTAAGTGCTCCTCAGATTGTTGCAAGTCTTTGGTTAAATTTCAATTGTCTCCAAAAGTTTATTTTGACAATTTTCCACCACACTTTTCATTGATTTAGTGGAGGAGATGGTTTATGGAGGTCTTTACTCTGCCATTCCAAAAGTACTTTACATTATTCATCTTAAAAGTATTATTTCATGTTTATTTATGTTTTAATACATGTTCTTTGCAATATAGAAGGATAATGAAATTCATATCTGATACTATGCATTTATCATTTCATACTGCATACAAACATGCTCACTGAGTTCATTATCCATTTTAAAAGTAGTTAGTTTTTTGTGGTTTTTTTTGCAGTACATGGGCCTCTCACTGTTGTGGCCTCTCCCGTTGCAGAGCACAGGCTCCGGACGCGCAGGCTCAGTGGCCATGGCTCACGGACCCAGCCGCTCCGTGGCATGTGGGATCTTCCCGGACCGGGGCACGAATCCGTGTCCCCTGCATCGGCAGGCGGACTCTCAACCACTGCGCCACCAGGGAAGCCCTAGAAGTAGTTAGTTTTTAAAGGCTTTACGTTTTACACATACCCTTAGTGGATTGTTATATAGGTTGTACTTTTTTTCCATTTAAAATAACGTGTCATTTGTCAATTATATTCAGCTCAATAAAGCTACGAAAATAAAAATTAAATAAAATAATGCAATGTAGTCTCCAATTATCCAAAAATTTATTATTCAATATGCTTTGAGGAATGAAACACGGAAGTGAAGGTGTTATAAGAATAAAAAGTTGGGGCACCTCCCCATCCATGGTGGTGATGGGAACAAAGTCCATCAGTGGTAGCAGGTAGTCAGGGAAAACTTTCTAGAAGAGATGGTTTGCAAGCTATTTTGAAGTATGAGTAAAAGTTAGTTAAGTAGGGGGCTTCCCTGGTGGCGCAGTGGTTGGGAATCTGCCTGCTAATGCAGGGGATATGGGCTCGAGTCCTGGTCTGGGAGGATCCCACATGCCGCGGAGCAACTAGGCCCATGAGCCACAACTACTGAGCCTGCGCGTCTGGAGCCTGTGCTCTGCAACAAGAGAGGCCGCGATAGTGAGAGGCCCGCGCACCGCGATGAAGAGTGGTCCCTGCTTGCCACAACTAGAGAAAGCCCTTGCACAGAAACAAAGACCCAACACAGCAAAAATAAATAAATTAATTAATAAACTCCTACCCCCAATACATTCTTTAAAAAAAAAAAAGTTAGTTAAGTAAGACCTGAAGTGGAACAGTGGGGCCTCTGAGAATCAGATGTTTCTGGCAAAGCAAAGAGTATGAAGAATTAAAAGAGTGTATCTGAATTGCTATAGTAGAAATGGTGGTAGTGAGGTGTGGTTTAAGTTGCCATGTATGTATAGTTAAAACTATCAGAGTGGATGATATTTTCCAGATAAAAATTGAAAACCTGAACATTCCACTAACAAATTTTTTGTCCTGAGACAATGCAATCTAGATTACAGTGTGCAAGTTGAAATATTCATTAGTAATTACTGATAAGTTTGGAGCAGTAACAAACCTATACCACTCAGCACTGACTTCTGAGAAGAGCTGCGAATGTTGCCACAAGTTTGTGGCAATGCTTTTTTACAAGAGCAGTAATTATTTCATAATATCTTTTAACTGTGTACCTAAAAGTACCATATAGACAATAACCCATTAATCCTTACCATTCTGCTCAGAAAATAAGTCCAAATATAAGAAAATCTTAGCTTATTTCGTAGTTTTTAAAAATCTGTCAGAATATATATGAAATCCTATTACATAGTTATTACATAATGTTCATATGATAGCTACCTTAATTCCTTATTTTCCCCTTCATAGTTTTGCCTACTTGTCTATAGAAAGAACACTTTTAGCTCCCCATCACAATTTTTATCTATGTTTTCTGTATTCCTTCATTATTTCTAAAATGCATACACACATGTGCACACACATGCACATGCACACACTCTACCCACCCACCCCAAGAACATGTATTCCTTCAAGGTAAACCATGTAAAGAGAAAAAGGAGAAACATCTGATTCATGTTGGTAACCATTTTATAAATTAGAATTTTTTTTTTCTGCTGGTTAACATAATCATGAAAAACGGTTATGAACTATAGAGAGTTATGCTGAAGGAAAAGTCCTTCTCCAGGCCTGTTCTTTGCTATAGTATATGTGACTAACCACCACCATAGTTGCAGTGGCTTGCCCTTTTTTCCCCATCCAAAATGTTCAATATACTGCTGATTTGGCAGGGTAGAAGTGAATACTAGTGACAATAATAGTATTTCTATCAGTGGCTACTTCTGTATTTTGAATATGAAATGGTTCATAACTATTGGGGAATAAAAAAATATAATAGTTGTGGCTGCAAAAGCAGTGAACTTGCCATCTTCCTGAACTTGATGAGAATCTATCTGAACAATCCTACCTTGTATGTCAAGTATGAACCAGCTGAAAATGTAATTTACAATAACATTCTCCTTTCTATTCCTCTCTATGATAAACTGCATGAGTTCTATTATTATATTAAATTCAATGCTATTCTTCCTGCTTCTTGCTTTCATCCTCTACTCTTAAAGTGGCAAAGTATAAAATACTATAATAGTACACCTGAGGAAATTTAGTAATGAGGCACGTACAGGCTTAACCTAGACTAAATGGTTTTAATAAATTACTTTTGTCTGTATCTAACAAGTCTGATCTAGACATTGTTACCTCAAGTTTTTTTCAACTCAGAACATCCTAGAGCTGAAATCAACTCCAATTTGTCTTTTGTCCCATGTCTGTAAATTAGTTGACTCCATATTTTTTCATGGTTTGAGGGAACGTTCAGGAACATTCCAGTACTAGTGAATCTAGAAATGTATCTCAGAGTTAAGGGAGAAGAGTGTTACAATTCAACTCAACAAGTACTTCCTGCATATAATGTTCAAAACTGTGCTAAGTATAAATATAGTTATTCATAAAGCAACAGCTATGTTTAAATGTGTGTTATGTGTCATTAGTTTTACATCTCATTAAATCCTCACAACAACCCATTTAGATACATATTCATCCCCAATTAGCTGGTAAATAAAATGAAATTACAAAACTGTTAAGTGGTGCTGATAAATTTGAACCCAGAGCTAACCAACTCTAAAGCCTGCATCTTCAAACAGTATATTAAAATTTTTTCCTGATGTTGTGTTCACTGGCTTTACAATCTATTTGTGGTATCAGGTGTATTCAGGTTTAAACTTTCAAATTATAATTTTTAAAAGGCAATATATTTACATGATTCAAAAGTCAATACTGGGCCTAGAAGAATTGAAAACCTGGTAATAATAAGCATACCTAGTATGTAGATATTGATTTCAATCATTAAAAGAAAGTAGGACTCCTTGGAGAAATGGCTTATTGAAGGATTGAGAGAAGGAATGTATAAGATAAACCTGGAACATCTTGTTAGACCAGAAAGAAAGAAAATGATAAAAAAAATTCTGGAGACATTCAAAGAGACACAAGAGCCAGGTTGAAAACGTTTGCACAGGCTAAATTTGGGACAGTATAAGCACTGAAATAATGTTAAATCCACGAACCATACTGATATAAATTTATTTTTAAATTGGAGGGAAGGAAAAGTTTTTCGTTAGGGTAGAACATCAACTAATAAATGTAGAAGGAATAATAGAGTTAGAATATCACTATTTTTTGACCATATGGTCTTATGTTTTAGACAATTCTTTTTTTTAATTGAAGTATAGTTGATTTACAATGTTTCAGGTGTACAGCAAAGTGATTCAGTTATACATATATATGTATCTATTCTTTTTAAGATTCTTTTCCATTACAGGTTATTACAAGATATTGAATATAGTTCCCTGTGCTATACAGTAGTCCTTGTTGTTTATCTTTTTTAAATATAGTAGTGTGTATCTGTTAACCCCAAATTACTAATTCATCCCTCTCCTCCCCTTCCCCTTTGGTAGCCATAGGTTTGCTTTCTGTTTCTGTGAGTCTATTTCTGTTTCTCCAAAGGCATACCAATGGCCAATAGGCACATGAAAAGATGCTCAACACTGCTAATAATTAGAGAAATGCAAAGCAAAACTACCATGAGCTATCACCTCACACTGGTCAGAATGGCCATCATCAAAAAGTCTACAAATAACAAATGCTGGAGAGATGTGGAGAAAACAGAACCCTCCTACACAGTTGGTGGGAATGTTAATTGGTGCAACCATTATGGAAAACAGTATGGAGGTTCCTTAAATAACTAAAAATAGAGTTGCCATATGATCCAGCAATTACATTCCTGGGCATATATCTGGAAAAGATGAAAACTAATTTGAAAATGCACCCTATGCTTATAGCAGCACAATTTACAATAGCCAAGACATGGAAGCAACCTAAATGTGCATCAACAGATGTATGGATAAAGAAGATGTGGCATATATATATATATATATATATATATATATATATATAAAAATATTACTCAGCCATAAAAAATAATGAAATAATGCCATCTGCAGTAACATGGATGGACCTAGAGATTATAATACTAAATGAAGTAAGTCAGACAGAAAAAGGCAAATATATCACTTATATGTGGAATCTTAAAAAAATAATACAAATCAACTTATTTACAAAGCAGAATATCACTATTTGACAAACAGCAAAGTAATAATAGATTTAGGCAAATATCATCAATATATGTTACAACTAGTGGGTGAAAGTTTTATGAGGAATAGGATGCCTCTATGGTCTCAAATTACCCCCCACAAAATTCTTAATAATTACAAGGGGGAAAAAATTAACTTTACAATGGAGAAACCTGCCAACTATCACCTAAACAAAATGATCAAAGTTAACATCAACAATAATGGGACAAAAAGACATCAAATGTCTCCAAATATGATACACTGAGAAAGAAACATCACTTATGTGATATCTTTGCCAAAACTTCATAACCTGGATCTAATCATGAGGAAATATCAGACAAACCCAAATTGAAGTCTATCCTTAAAAATATCTACCCTGTACTCCTTAAAAAATGTCAAACTCATGAAAAAACAGACTGACAGAGAAATCATTCCAGATTAAAGGAGACTAAGACATATGACAATAAATGCAATGTGTGATCCTGGATTGGATCTTGATCTGAAAAAATTTATTTTATTTTCTATGAAGGCTATCACAAAGTTAAATAGGTATATTATGAATCAAGTTTATAGATTAAATAATAGTATTGTATCATGTTAATTCCTCCTGTGATTATGTACCAGAATATTCTCAGGAAATACATACTGAGGTATTTTGGAGTAAAGAAGCATTATGTCTGCAACTTATTCTCAAATGGTTCAGAAAAAAATACATGCACATAATTCATAGATATATTCAGAGAAAGGGTGGAGAGGAGATGATAGAAAGCAAATATAGTAATATGCTAACAATTTGGGTACCAGGGTGAATAGTATATGGTAAAATTATTTACAGGGCTTCCCTGGTTGTTCAGTGGTTAAGAATCTGTCTGCCAGTGCAGGGGACACGGATTCGAGCCCTGGTCCGGGAAGATCCCACATGCCAAGGAGCAACTAAGCCTGTGCATCACAACTACTGAGCCTGCGCTCTAGAGCCCACAAGCCAAAACTACTGAGCCTGCATGCTACAACTACTGAAGTCCGTGTGCCTAGAGCCCATGCTCCACAACAAGAGAAGCCACTGCAATGAGATGCCCGCGCACTGCAACGAAGCGTAGCCCCTGCTCTCTGCAACTAGAGAAAGCCTGCACACAGCAACGAAGACTCAATGCAGCCAAAAATAAAAAAATGAATAAATAAATAGAAGAAAGTTATTTACAAATGAAAATTTATCAATAAAGTGTACTACAAAGCCCCACAATAAACTCACACTTTATAAGGAGAGAGGCAAACAGGGCAACTGAAACATAAGGTAATGTTCATAAAAGTGTACTCTAATTAGATATTCTTTAAATTTCTTTGATATATAAGAAATTGTAACACTTGTAGTGTGATGATTGTTTAAAAATAGTTTTTACGTGTTAGAGATACATAGTGAAATACTTGTGGATATTTATAGATTCAATAATATGCCTGAGATTGACTTTAAAATAACCTTGTGAAGGGGTATGGGATTTTGCAAACTTTGGGGGTTTTGTCCATCTGATAGATGAGAAATTGTGTCTCAGTACAGTTTTCACTTGCATTTGTCTTGTTCTGGGCAATATAACTGTTATTTCTGCTACCTCGTATGTCAGAGGATGAGGAATCTTTCCTGATTTATGTTTCCACTTATGCCTTTGACTCAGTTTCCTCCTACTGCATTTGAACTTACTTACTCAATTATTCACTATTTCTCCAATATTTTTAATATTCCCCTCATGGTTTCCTTTCTTTTTAAGTTCAAATATTTATCTTTTCTTTATTTTTTGGCTAGATATTACATATAAACAATATGGTATAAAAGGCAGAACCTGAAAAGTAAGTCTCTCACATATGCTGAAACTGAAATCACCCCAGGGTGAACCACCATTCTCAGTTTCTTATGTATTTCTTCAATCACACTCTATACATATGGAAACATATATTTATATATTCAGTTTTATAGATACATTCAAATGGCAGCATACTGTTAGGCTAAGGTAATGCTAGCTGCCACAATAACTAAACCCTGAAATCTCAGTGGTTTAACACAAAAGGTTAGTTCACACAGACAGTCCAATGTTCAGTGGGCAGCCTTCCATGTGTGCTTCAGGAGCCCAAGTTCTGCCACAGCTCAGGGCTTTAGAGTCTTCACTTCAACAACAAATAGGGGAAAATGAAAGAGAAGAGAAAGCATAACTGCTTCTCAACCATCTTGCCTAGAAGTCACCAGATGTCTCTGAACATATTCTACTGGATATAAATCATGTGGTCCTTTTAGATGTAGAGAGGCTGGGAAATTTAGTCCCTGGCTTGGCACTTAGTCAACTTTACTCTATGGAAGGGTAGCATAAATCTTTGGAGAGTAGCTGTTTCTTAAACATACATTCTTCAAACTGTTTTACTCCACAGGGTGTGTGTGTGTGTTTGCTTAATTTACCTTAGAGATGTTTCCAATAGTTCATATATGGCTGACCTAGGTAAAAACTTGAATAGCTGCATAGTACAAGCATTTCTGCCTGAACTAGGAAGGTGCATCTTCCATCTAAGCTGAATGACTGTAATAAATACAGGTATTTCTGCTACGACAGTTCTGAAACAACCGAGTTTCTGCAAAATCAGGGTGGTAAGAAAAATATCGGTGGGGAAATACCCTGAAGAATGGGAGTTTGCAGACTTGAAGACTAAGCCAGCTTCCTCTCTCCTAGTCCTTCTGGCATTGGCAATCAGTTTTGCAGCTTATCATGGCAGATTACAACCCATCTTACAGCCTACAGAAGTGGATATTATCCCCCCTTCCTGCCATCCTGCCCCTTCCTCCCCACAAACATCCCTTGCTCTTGGCAGAGGGCTTAACACAGCATGAAGGCTTTCCCCCAAGGCTCTCATGTACACAGCTTGTACACAGCTGGTTGGAAGGGCAGGAGAATTAAAACAAAAACAAAACAAACAGTTAAAGCTCTCTACCGATGACTGATGGGATTCAGTGTGAATCTACACCTATATTTGAGAATAACTCTTAAGCACTATATTCCACTGTTACCCAGAATTTATACACAGGACTCCTCTAACTTGATACTGCATTCTTTATTGACTACTTATTTCCCTACTTCTCTACCAGTGTCCCTAGGGATGACCTCCAAAATAAAGTCTTCAAATCCTTTTATTCTAATTCTTGTCTCAGGGTCTTTTCTGAGCAACCCAAACTAAGACATTCCTCTTCCCAGCTTCCAGCCTGTAGGTTCTTCAACAGTCAGGGCTGGTTGGGGGCTACCAGGCAATGTTCAAGCCGCAGTCATTATTAATGGGCTAGATACAGTTTATAAAAAAACACTTGAAACCACCGCTACTTGGCGCAAAGCATTAACATGCTAATGAAAATCACATTAGAATCACCATGACTTCTGTTATAATGACAACACTTCCCTACTTATGAGGAATTATGCATAGAATTATATCAGAGTTTCTTTAAATAGTCCTCTCCTGGTAGACATTTATCTTGTTTGCACTCTTTTTGGTGTTCATAGACAATGATGCAGGACTCCTCTTGTAGTTTTAATTCAAAGTTCTCATCTGTTCAGAATTTTAGGAGTCCCTATATTTCCTTTTTCATCACCTGTCTGTATACATTCTTATCAGACTCTTGGTATTTCTATTATTGATTTGTAACAGCTCCTTATATATCAAGGTTATATTTTATCAGCAACATAGAATTGTAAATTCAATTCCCCAGTTTTTAGTTGGCCTTTTTACTCTGCTTCTGGTGTTTTTTTTAATGTGGAATTATTTTCTTTTATTTTTGTTTAGTCAAATTAATTAATCTTTTCCATTATGACTTTTGAGGTTTGTGTCCTACTTAGAAAGAACTTCAAACCTCTGTGATTAAAAAAAAAAAATTCTTCCAGGGATCTTGCTAATACTTTTATGTTTTTATTTTTCAATATTAAATCTGAAATTTTTGTTGTAAAGTATGAGGCAAAAAGACAACATTTTATGTGTATACAAATGGCTAACCAGTTGTCATATCATCATTTATTATTGAATAATCTATTCTTCTCATACTAAGTCAAAACATTACCTTTATTATATGCTAAATTTCCACATGTATTTCAGTCTATTTCTGTACTTTCTATGCAATCAATTTGCTTGTCTACTCATAGATTCTTACCACACTATTTAAATCAACAGAGCTTTATATTATTTAAGAGAAAAGAGAAATGAAATAAAATTGTGGTTTTCAAAACTTTTTTTTTTAGGAGTGGACAAAAGAGATCTTTTTTTTTCACATCTTTATTGGAGTATAATTGCTTTACAATGTTGTGTTAGTTTCTGCTGTACAGCAAAGTGAATCAGCTATATGTACACATATATCCCCATATCCCCACCCTCCCTATCCCATCCCTCTAGGTCATCACAAAACATCGAGTTGATCTCCCTGTGCTATGCAGCAGCTTCCCACTAGCCATCCATTTTACATTTGGTAGTGTATATATGTCAGTGCTAAAACCCAATAAAGCAAAAATAATCTGGAGTTGCCCTGGTTGAAACAGAGTGGAGATTCAGATTCCTCCCACTCAGACTCCTGCCCTTTCTTAATATTGGCATCTAAGGAACCTCTTACAGGTTCATGGAAGAAGCTGGAAGTTCCAGCAAAAGGCAACACAAAGAGTAAATACAGCTAAGTAAAAACTCTGCAAGTTGAACTGTCTGCTACCCAGCAAGCTACCATACAACAATTGCTCAGAACTGTCTTATGTTAGTAATATACAAACATATGAATTCTATTTATGTAAGTGAATTCTACATCTATGATTAAATTTAAGGCGTGTTGTTTAGAAGTGTGAATTGTTCTAAAGTCAAGATTTATCTCTAACTTATGTGGGGCTATTTTTTCTCACCTAGTTGTATTAGGGACTTTTGAATTTTGTTTATAACAAAATATATGTAAACACCCCAAAACTAAAAAATAAGTATCCTAATTTTGTGATGTTAGAAGAGCTGCTTTCCTAGAGCAATACTATTTACTCAGTCAAGAAGAAAAACCAGGCAGTTTTCAACTCACCTGAACTTATGTAATATTTGTAACTCACCTCTACATGACATATTATACTGCATATGTTTTAATTATACCAAAATCAGAACTGATCATTTATTTCCCTCAAAAATATTTTTAATATATTTAAGAGTAAAGTGGAATAAAATTGTGGTTTTCAAAATTGTTTTTTCAGAGGTAGACAAAAGAAATCTTTTTTAGAAACCAAATAAAGCAAAATAATCTTCTCAACTTCCCCATTTCCATTTAACAACTATTAAATCGCCAGACTGATATATATCTTTAAACTCAAATTAGTAGTCTCTATTTATACTTGTGGCTTATGACCAAACTGTAATATCTGGTCTTCCTGTCTGATGGCCTTTGAACTAAAACATCAACTCTGCAGATTTTAGACTCACCAGCCTCCATAATCATGATATATAGATAGATAGGTGATCTAGACCTCCTTCCCTTCCACTTTCTTCCCTTTCCTTGCCTTCCCTTCCTCCTTCCCTTTGTCTTCCTTCCTTCCTCCCTTCCTCCCTCCCTCCCTCCTTTCTTTCTCTCTCCCCCTCCATCCCTTCCTCTCTCTCTCTCTATCTCTCGATCCTATTAGTTCTGTTTCTCTGGAGAACCCTAATACACTATGTCTATTCTAACTCTGTAGTCCCATTTCACCAGCTCATTTCTTATTAAACCTCAACAGATTCTCCACCCCACTGAATCAATCTATTTGTCACCTTCTACATAATTTGCACAATTCCATTTAAATGCTTTTACAAAATTACTAATATTTATCTATAACACCTATATTTACTTCTCACATATTTCTCTCCAGCTATTCTGTTAAGCACTTCAAGGACAGAAGTCTCTGTTTTCTTTACTTTCTACAGAGATGATAACAAGAACTAATAATGTAAAATATATAGTGTATATACATACCTTAAAACATAAATATATGCATATATATAAAGTTTACCTCAAAGTCTGGTACATAATTTTAATTTGTTTTTGTTTTTACTTAGAAGAATCACACTTTGGTTTAAAATTGATTATCATTTAAAAGAATTCTTCCACATTCATTTCACTCAGTGGGGACACAGAACAAAATTATAGACAAACTTTAGCCTACATAACTTAAAAGTAAAACTGACAGAATGTTTTAATGTTGGGATAAAGTGCATACTTTATATTTTTCAAACTCAGTTATATTGCTTGCTAAAAGTAAATAGTACCTCCAGGACACCATCTGGTAAAAATCTCTCTGTGGATTAACCGAGAAAAGGAAGTGAATGAATTTTTATATACTGCATAGTTGTGGTTGCAAAACTGCAGTAAAAATATGTTTTCAATGCACTGGTATAAGAGAGACTTCAGAGTTCAGCTACCTCACCTGATTTGTTCCGAAAGGCTTGGAATATTTAAGGCCAAAGCTCATCAATAGGGAAAAGGAGGGGTGTTTTCTAGCACTCCTATGACTTGGAAGAAAAAAATAATTATCCAGGAAATTGAAGTCCATGAGCTGGAAAATATGAATTTTGTCTTTTAGAAATCATTCATTAAAAAAGTAACATGCAGCTCCTTAATGATAGGACATAACATGTCAGAGAAGTCTGAGGCCATCTAAGACAATTGGATGAGACCCAACATTGTTATTGTGAGCAGTCCTGCCAATGCAAACTGATTGAATTAGTTTTTACTTTTTTTTTTTTTTTAAATAATGTGTTGTCCAAGCCTTGATCTAGTCCAATGACTAGAGCAATGGAACTTCCCCTCATCTCTCTAGGGAATCCATTCCAGAGACTAATAGATTTCACTGTCAGGAAACATATCACCGATTCAGTCTTAAATTTCCGTTACTTAATTTCATCCCATTACTTGACTATAAACCCCTTATTCTACCTTTCAAAACGACTTGGCTTCCATTATGTTTATATTTGAAAGATTATAAATATATATCAAATATTTGTGAAATGTTATCAAAATTGGACTCAGTCAGAGATAGACAAATCTTGTATGTTTTGTTATTTTAATCTTCTCTGACAAGTTAAAGTCTGAAGCCCATTGTATATTTATTTTCCAGTTTGAACACTACTCAATTTATTTATTTGAGGTATTTATGCCCTAAACTGGTATTCTCATTGTGATCTCAGCAGTACCATTTAAATAACTTTTATCTTCCAGCCATACAATGTGAAGCTTTTGCATATACAGACTAAAATCTCATTGACTGATTTTATTGTCGTATTACATTACTAGATCATATATAATTTGCTACCCACTATCATCTCAAAGTCTCTTGGTATTACTGCTTTCCAAGTACTGTATATCCTGCCAATTGAATGGCTGTGTTTCTGATTATTTTCCCCCAGATGTATTAGCTACATTTTTCCAGGTTGAATCACATTTCATTTCCTGCCCATATTTCTAACCACTTTAGGTCCCTTTTATCTGCCCTCACTGGTTTTTTCAACACTATCCAATTTAGCATCATCTGTAAATTTAATTAACATGATGTGTATCCTCTTTTATAAATCATTAATAAAGTTCTTCTACGCTTTATGTTTTTAGATTCTAAGGCTGTTCAATGTTTATAGTCTTGCTGCATTCTTAAGAACATACCACTTTTTTGCCACTTAATATTTGTTTCATTATTTTAGGAGTGGCTGATGGTGGACTAAAAACAGAATCATGCTCAGGGTCACTGGTTTTCTTTTTTTAATATTAGCACTAAATTACTATTATGATTGTTTCTCAGCAGAATAACAATGCTTTTACTGACAATTTTCTATCCTCCTGCAATTGCTATGTTTTTCATAAATGCAGTCTAATGGCATGGAAGCCTCACTCTGCTGTTCTCACATCCATGATGTAAACTTACAAAGATATCTTATTCCAAATTCTGTTGTTATGTAATGAGTTGTTTAAATTTTAGATACCAATTTACCATGATAATGTTGTTATATTATATGAATAAAGATTAATAGAATGCTTCTATTTTAAGTATTTTGGAATTGATAAGTTGAACCAAGATCAATATGGTTCATGTGAATTGAACAAAACTATTGTTCCTCCTTACATTTACAACTGTAATTTCTTTTTTTTTTTAATTAAAAAAATTTTTTTGGCTGCGTTGGCTCTTCGTTGCTGCGAGTGGGGGCTACTCTGTTGCGGTGTGCAGGCTTCTGATTGCAGTGGCTTCTCTTGTTGAGGAGCATGGGCTCTAGGCGTGTGGGCTTCAGTAGTTGCAGCATGCGGGCTCAGTAGTTGTGGCACGCGGGCCCTAGAGTGCACAGGCTTCAGTAGTTGTGGCGTGCGGACTCTAGGGCACAGGCTCAGTAGTTGTGGTGCATGGGCTTAGTTGTTCCGCAGCATGTGGGATCTTCCTGGACCAGGGGTTGAACCTGTGTCCCCAGCCCCGGCACTGGCAGGCGGATTCTTAACCACTGTGCCACCAGGGAAGTTCTGTAATTTCTTTTTAATTTATTGATTATTTAAAATTCTTTTTGATGTATTAAAACATATTTTTAATTTTATTTTTTTGAGGAAATATGTCAGACTTCTCTAAGTGTGTTTTGAAAACATAATATTAAAAACAACATGTGTGTACCCACCACACAGATTAAAAAATGCCATCCCCAGTAACCTTAGCAGCTATCTATATACATCTTTCCAATTGCACACCTCTTTCTCTCTCTTAGGGGCAACTGCTTTTATGAAAATATTTATGTTTTTTGTTTATACAGTTATCTAAGTATCTTTATAGCTAAGATGTATTTTTTCAAGAATTAACTATCTCAGGCATTTTAGTTATCTATTTCCATCTTATACTAATTTATTCTCTTTTCTAAATATTGAATTTTCCCTGCATGAATAATGAATATCTTGTGATATGTTCACAATAATCTTGGAAGAAAGCAATCATTTTTTTCTTTAATTCTTCCTTTACCTAAATCCTTAGTGTTACCTTTACATACAACTTTTTTCTTCTTCTTCTTCTTCTTCAATGCATTCCCCTTCACTTATATATTTTTGGACCATTTTTTGATGCTGCCTCTTTCTCATTTATGGGTGTATACATATTCTTAAATTACTTATTATGGTCTAATTATGGCATATAGGTCCAATTTCACCTGCTTAAACCAATAAGAAGATCTCTCAACCTGCTTTTCTGCCAAGTCTTGTATGTCAATACATTTGTTAAGAGATTAGCAAATGTATGCAGGTACCTAAAAATAAGAACTATATTTATTCTCTAACAAATGTAAACTTCTACTCTTTCTTATCAAAATTTTCCTTGCATAGTTTTTGGTTCCATTTTAATTTCCATTTCTCATCTCTATATCTATGTAACAACTTTAACATATTTTCATCTTTTAATCCAAAACTTAACTCAAATTTCATCCTTAAATTATATAGGTATTACACAATAAAAAGCTGATGAGTCTAGGTTTTTTTCATATTTTTCCAATTATCTTGTTATTGCTTTTTAAAAAATTGCACATCTCAATTATTTAGAGAATATGTTAATCTTCATCTGGTTTACAATAGAAAAAATGAAAACAATCAAAATGTCTAATAATTAGGACTCTTGCTAAACAAAATATAGGTATAATCCTACATCGGAATACTAGGAACCTAATTAAAATTAGTGATTGCCAATCTTACCCTTTGTTAATGACAGTCTCTTTACACAGTATATCTGTGATATGAGTCAACTAACTAGGGGTGGCCCACAACAGTTGAGTAACAAATACAGGGCTACAAAAGCCAAGTCATCACATCTTGGTCCCACAGAGGGGTTGTCCCATAAGAGGATAATTTTGTGGTACCATTCATTCTCCAGAGCTCCCCATGGGGTCAAAATGACGCTAGACTTCTAAAACCACATCTTTGTCTAGCTTCTGTTCATTCCTGCTTTCCTTACTTTCTTTTGAAGAGTATCCTCTTCCTAGATCACTGCACAAGAATCTCTTTCTTGAGCTCTGCTTCTAGGGGACCCAACCTAAGAGAATTGGTGACATAAGTGGCCCTACAAAGCATACTCTAAGGATGAGACTCTAGAGCTGATTCACTCACTGACTGGCTGTCTGTCAGTAAGGACAAAACTAGTGATCAGCGATTCCTGGTATGTTGTGCAGGGCAACCGTTAAGACTTTCACCTGGGTACACTGAGATGGAATACATGTAGCAAATAATTCACTTCTTATACAATATCTCCAGATTTTGTACAATAACAGATAAGATTTCAGGGATAGAGTCATCAAGATATAGAAGGATGTCAAGAAACTATGTGACTATGTTATCAGACAGAACATTTCATTGAGTCTAGTGATGGCATCTAGCACAGAATATGGAAAAGTAACTTGGAGACTGGTAGAAGACCACAAGAAAGCAAGATAGTCATATTGTTGAAAGATAGTTGTGCCATAGGAGATTATTTTTAGCAGAGAATAGAGGAATGATGAATTATAAGCAACAAAAACCAACCTGAACAATACTGAGTAACCAATGTCTCAGACATATGGATATATAATGAAGAAGACAAAGAGTTTCCACTCTAGAGTGTATTCAGGGATAGTCAAATTCTTGGTGTAGCTCCAAATAGAAGCCAGTACCAGAATAATTCCGAGAAAAGCCTGAGGACCTAAGGTAATTTTTTCTCATAGGACCAGTTCCACCAGGCACAATGGAAGGGATGAGGAGGAGCAAAAGCAGCGAAAGATCATAAGACTACGCACAGAGCATTACATGAATGACAGTTTACAGTAAAAGAAAGGAGTTTACGGGGATAGTATTTGGGCTCATGAACAATGAAGATATAAATATGAAACATGGTGAAATAAGGAATGTTAGGGAAACGAAAAATGGCTGGTACTATAGAAGATACTTCGGATATAATATCTCATAACAACATTTTATGGTAGACCAGAAAAGACCAAGAAGCTAAATAATTTTTTCAAGGTTAAATAGCTATTAAAGAGAGGAGTAATGATTTTTACTTAGTTCTACTTTTATAATTATGCCCACCAGATGCTCTAGGTTCCAGATGCAAATTTAGTAGGACTTGTTTAAGTTGAGGATTCAGTTAAGTGTAGAGGGCTTGACCAGCAAAGATCTTTGCACAGATTCTGTTGGTGCTGCCAAAAAATTCCTAGTCAAGATATACTGGGAAAAGAGTGGTTCATTTCCTAGACTTCTGTCTTGGTAGAAATCATAAGAGCACCTAAAGGGTAGAAGAACTTTCTCAATGGAGCTGGCTGTGGCATAGACTGGTGGCTTGGAACATTAATCCCAGAGAAGTCAAAAGTTATTAGTTCCCATGAAAGACCCTCTTTTACCTTGTGATGGCATCAATCTAATTCTGAAGCTTGAGGAAATATGCGTTTTGACTTTAGTTAATTAAAAAACTGAAAAATTAATTTTTGCTTTGTTGGTTATCTAGACTACTTTGCATTCTCTGTTTTGATGTTTCATTTGTACATCCATTAGAAATTGGCAAGGGCTTCAGAAGAGCAGATAAAAACTAAACCAGTTATTCTGCATCTAGCATCTTTGGGGAGAAAATTGAGATTATTGGTGGAAATGAGATTATGTTTATTGGAATAATCCCTCTCGTATATAAATAACCATTATATATCAATATTATTGTACATAGATTATATACACAGAAAAAAACCCACTAAAAATGCAACTGATCACAGTACCATTTAGAGCAAATAATTTCTTCTTAATACCACTACCTTCATTAAGAACAAAATAGAGCTGAGAAAAGTACCCTCGATAGACCAGATATGGTCAATGGCAAAGGGCAAAAATCAGAACACTGTTTCACTGTATTAATTTTTAAAGTCCAATTAAAGGTAACATCTACAACCTTTCTTCTGCTGTATTTGCCAAATATTTTAAAACATTAAACACGAAGTGCTGATTGCAACATAAGACAAAAGTTTTTGCTGCTACACTCTGCCAGTGATAAAAGCTTTGTCCCTGGGGACTTGGCTAACATTCAGTCACATGATACAAGGTACATTACACAAAACTTCTTTTTATTCCAAGGGTTTTTTCATCGAAATGACCGAATATAGCCTAATGTTACTATTATCTCTGATTTCATTCCTGCCTATAAAAGCATAGGCATGAGATTCTGAAATAATAATATTAAACAAAAAACCCCAAACAGGCTAAGTTTGGAGAAAAGTGTTTTAATGAGAAGTGTTACATATTCTTAAATACTCATCAATTTGCATACCTTCACAATTTAATTCTAGGAATAACAGCTTTCTGTATTTGGGCAGACTCTCATGTTCAGGTAGTTCAGGGTAAGGATATGAATTCATTTTTTTTTTGGCTGCGTTGTGCATCTTGTGGGATCCTAGCTCCCTGACCAGGGGCTGAACCAGGGTCCTCAGCAGTGAGAGTGTGGAATTAACCACTGGACCACTGGGGAATTCCCAGGATATGGATTCTTTTCCCACATGTACTTCCTATTACTCACCTTGCCTATAACTAACTCTATCAGTTAGGACTCTTCTGGTTACAAGCGACCAAAACTATCTTGAACTGGCTTAGCAAAACTGTACAAGGAAGAAGTACAAAATGAAGGATAAAGATACAGTTGAAACTTGTAAAGGTTCTTTCTTATATCTATTTCCACAGGCCAGCTTAGTTTTCAAACATCACTGCAAGTCTGCCTTTTTCCACATAAAGAGAAACATGGCTGCCTAGAGCTAGAGAGTTGTACATTTCACAGCTTCAATCATAGTGTTTTACAAAAACAGAAAGATAGATCAATGGAACAGGATAGAAAGCCCAGAGATAAACCCACGCACATATGGACACCTTATCTTTGATAAAGGTGGCAGGAATGTACAGTGGAGAAAGGACAGCCTCTTCAATAAGTGGTGCTGGGTAAACTGGACAGGTACATGTAAAAGTATGAGTTTAGATCACTCCCTAACACCATGCACAAAAATAAGCTCAAAATGGATTCAAGACCTAAATGTAAGGCCAGAAACTATCAAACTCTTAGAGGAAAACATAGGCAGAACACTCTATGACATAAATCACAGCAAGATCCTTTTGGACCCACCTCCTAGAGTAATGGAAATAAAAACAAAAATAAACAAATGGGACCTAATGAAACTTCAAAGCTTTTGCACAGCAAAGGAAACCAGAAACAAGACCAAAAGACAACCCTCAGAATGGGAGAAAATATTTGCAAATGAAGCAACCGACAAAGGATTAATCTCCAAAATTTACAAGCAGCTCATGCAGCTCAATAACAAAAAAACAAACAACCCAATCCAAAAATGGGCAGAAGAACTAAATAGACATTTCTCCAAAAAAGATATACAGACTGCCAACAAACACATGAAAGAATGCTCAACATCATTAATCATTAGAGAAATGCAAATCAAAACTACAATGAGATATCATCTCACACCAGTCAGAATAGCCATCATCAAAAAATCTAGAAACAATAAATGCTGGAGAGGGTGTGGAGAAAAGGGAACACTCTTGCACTGCTGGTGGGAATGTGAATTGGTTCAGCCACTATGGAGAACAGTATGGAGGTTCCTTAAAAAACTACAAATAGAACTACCATATGACCCAGCAATCCCACTACTGGGCATATACCCTGAGAAAACCAAAATTCAAAAAGAGTCATGTACCAAAATGTTCATTGCAGCTCTATTTACAATAGCCCGGAGATGGAAACAACCTAAGTACCCATCATCAGATGAATGGATAAAGAAGATGTGGCACATATATACAATGGAATATTACTCAGCCATAAAAAGAAACGAAATTGAGCTATTTGTAATGAGGTGGGTAGACCTAGAGTCTGTCATACAAAGTGAAGTAAGTCAGAAAGAAAAAGACAAATACCGTATGCTAACACATATATATGGAATTTAAGGAAAAAAAATGTCATGAAGAACTTAGGGGTAAGACAGGAATAAAGACGCAGACCTACTGGATAACAGACTTGAGGTTATGGGGAGGGGCAAGGGTGAGCTGTGACAGGGCGAGAGAGAGTCATGGACATATACACACTAACAAACGTAGGAAGGTAGATAGCTAGTGGGAAGCAGCCGCATGGCTCAGGGATATTGGCTCGGTGCTTTGTGACAGCCTGGAGGGGTGGGATAGGGAGGGTGGGAGGGAGGGAGACACAAGAGGGAAGACATATGGGAACATATGTATATGTATAACTGATTCACTTTGTTATAAAGCAGAAACTAACACACCACTGTAAAGCAATTATACCCCAATAAAGATGTTTAAAAAAAAATCATAGTGTTTTAGTCCTAAACACAAAATTATTAGGGAAGGTTCTCATTGACCTAACTAATGAGTCACGTGTCTATTCCTGGACAAATTAACTTTGCCTTGGTAGGTAAGGAACTGTGTCCAAGCTTGGGCAAATAATCCCTGAAGTACATATCCAGGACCAAAAGTGTTAAACATATGAATGGGGAAAAAATTTCCAAAAGAGATATGCTAGACACACTATCCCACAGATGCTCTCTACCCTAAAAAAAACAAATTCTCTCCCATAAGTTCATATATTAAAATTTATCAATGTCCCTATGTATTTTTTCTGTTGAACTAAAAACAGTGACTATACAGAAGACAGAACTCATCTCATTTTATTTGGCATTTCTACCAACTTAAATTTCTGTGGGCAATGCTATAACATCTGGGTTTATTTATTTATATTCTACCTTGATCCAGAAAGAATTTAAGACAGCTGGAAAAAAAATACATTATGTAACAGCAGAACATAAATTAAATGTGAAACAAAAGAGGGAAAAACAAGGGTGGAAACAATGAAACCATAAATAATGTATTCTATATTGCAGGGATACACATTCACTATAGGTAGGTTATAAAGTTTTCTGATAACTTTCCTAATAACTGGCTAAGTTTTCTAGTAATTTTGTCAGTAATATAATTCATAATGTACATTAGGTAATGAACTAATTCTTTAAGAAGCATAAAACGCACACACAACAAATGTATATGTGCACTTCATACATGATCAGAAAGGGGCTTCTGCTGGAAATCCTCACTTAGCCTGACATATTCTTGATGTCTCTCTTCATTTATTAGGGACAAAGAGATAGGTAACTATGCTAGCAAGGGGGCAATGTGGGAGAGTTGCTACTTTAGAAGTGCTCTGTGATATGGCTCTGAGAAGAGGCTTGAGTAAATAGAGGATGCCAACACTTTGAGAATACCTGGGAGAACATTCATACAGAAGAAACAATAAGAATAAAGCCCAGAAAATGCAGCATGCTCGGCATGTTCAAGGAAAAGCCAATGTGTCTGGAGCAGAATCAGTGAGCGGTAAAATGGCAGGGCATTGAGAGGTAGAACCAGACTATGCAGAGCACTGTACACCATGATGAAGACAGGCTGCTATTTTAAGCATGAAGGGAAACCATTAAAGGGTTTTGAGCAAAGAAGTAATATGATCTGACTTTGATTTTAAAATGATGACTTGGCTGATGTGTAAAGATAGACTTTTAGGAGGTAAGAGTAAAAGCAAAGAGACAAGTTAAGAGGCTGTTAGAGACGTCTAGATAAGAGATCAAAATATTTTTACTAAGGGAGGGCACTAGAGATGAAGAAAAATGGTCAGATTTGGGATATATTTTGGAGGTAAACCTGACAGCTTTTGCTGATAGATTGAATATACAGTGAGAGAAGACTGGCAGTTGAAGAACAGTCTCCTAAAGTTGATGGAGATAAAATTGGTTAGTATATACTTCTGCTAAAGTTATTTCTTGACAGCAAGAGATAAAAGATATTAACTATAAAATAGGAAAATGAATATTGTGTAACTTGAAAACTCCTCCCTTAAATTTCCTTTAAGGCCTCAACTGCTCATGTACAAGAATAGAACTTTTAATCACTGCAGACAATTTTACAGGAAATTTTAAAATACACTTCTACTAGTCTTACAGAGTGCCTTTTCATGCCCTAGTGTTCCCTCTTCTTAAAAAGGCCTATACAGTCATCCCTCAGTATCCACGAGGGAAGGGGGTATGGTTCCAGGTCCCCCGTGGATACAAAAGTCCACGGATGCTCAAGTCTCATATAAAATGGCATAGTATTGCATAGTTGCAGTGTGTGGCAAATTTAAGTTTTGCTTTGTAGAGCTTTCTGGAATTTTTTTCAAACATTTTCAATCTGTGGTTGGTTGAATCCACTGATGCAGAACCCACAGATACAGAGGGCAGACTGTAGTGCAATGAGATGGCTGGGTCCACCAGACCAAATCTTCAAAGTCGATGAGACTAGAGACCTTTTAAGCAGGTCACCTACATTGAATTTCACATGGATTGGTATTCCTAATAATAGGAATGATAAAAAGAGGAGAGAGGCTATGAAGTGAAGTAGTCTGGAGAGAGTTAATGAAACTCATTTTCCAAATCATGTGAAGGTTAGAGTCATCTTGTAATTTAGAAATGAAACATTTGGCTTCAAAGGGAGCTAGGAAGAAAGGGGGGTAAAGGAAAACAAGTAAACTGGGTATTTTATCTAGAAGCATCAAGGGTGTTGTCTAAAATCTGCAGTTTGATTAAGATGTTTTTCTAAGAATTTCATATCCCAGACAAACAAAAGCTCAGAGAATTTGTTTTCAGAAGCCTTGCACTATAAGAAATGTTAAAGAAAGTTCTTCAGGCTGAAGGACAATACCAGATCTAAGTGAAGAATGAAGAGCATGGGAAATGAAAAATGTATGGGTAAATACAAAATATATTTTCTTTCATATCTTTATTTCTTTGAACATTGTAAAGTTGATTTATAATATGATATAAATAAAATTTAACAAAAACAAAGAATGGTGGGGGTGTAAAATTATATGTGATGTCGTATATTATTTGAAGGCAGATGTGATAACCTAAAGATTAAATTATAAACCCTAGAGTAAACACTGAAAATAATAATATAAAAGATATGGCTAATAAGCTGAAAGAGGAAAAAAATCACATATTAAAAACTATGAATTAATTCAAAAGGCAGGGAAGGTAGCAAAAAAAAAAAAAAAAAAAAAACCACAGAGAAAAGATCTTTTAAGCAGGTCTTAAAAGAAAACAAATAGCAAGATGGTAGGTTTAACCAAAGGCTTATTCAAAGTTAAATTAAATATAAGTGGACAAAACATTCCCATTAAAAGTCAGAAACTGTCTGACAATAAAAAACACAAGGACCAATACTTATGAGGAGCACACATTAAACATAAAAATACAGATAGATTAACAGTAAAAGAACAGAAAAAAACATACCATGCAAGCATTAAACATAAGAAAGCTAAATTGGTTATATTCAGATCAGACAAAATAGACTTCAGAACAAGGAATATTATCAGAGATAAAGACATTTCATAATAATAAAAGATCAATTCATTAAGATGACATAACAATGGTAAACATGTATCCAACTCTTAAGAGAGCTTCAAAATAAATTTCTAAATACTGGCAGAAATAAAGATATAGACAAACCCACAGTCATAATTAGAGATTTTAATATCCCTTTGTTAGTATTTGATAGGAAAATTAGACAATAAATGAAATAGAAAACTTGAAAAACCAAATTGACCTAATTAACTGTTAAGCAGCGTAAACCCATAAACTGCAGGATATACATTCTTTTCAAGTACAGAAGGAACATCCACCAATTCATATGCTATGTCTCAATGAATTTTGAGAAGTCACAAATTTTAAAAGACTGAAAATATACAGTTTGTGTTGTGACCAAAACCAAATCAAATTAGAAAGCAATCACACAAAGATATCTCAAAAAGCCCCAAGTGCTGACATTTAAAACCACATATTTCTAAATAACACATATGTCAAATAAGAAATTACAGGAAAATCATAAAATGTTTTGAAATAATAATAAAAACACAACATATGAAAAATTTAGGATGCAGCTAAAGGAGTGTTTGAAGGGCAATCCATAGCTCTAAATGCTTTAATTAGAAAAAAATATTCAAAATCAATCATCTAAGCTTCTATCTTAAAAAGTGGGGAAAAAAAGCACACAAATTTAAATCAAAGAAAGCAGAGAGGAGGAAATAATAAATATATGAGTGGACATCACTGAAACAGAAAAACATAGCAGTAAGAGAAAACCAGAGAAATGCACATACATTTAAACCTGTAGTTCCTAGATATACATATATAAAAATCATCATCATGTAGTGATAGCCATTGTAACAGAATTCATAATTTAAAAAACCTAAAAATAACTTAAATGTCAGAAATGAAGGAACCATTTAGATAAAGACATCTATGTAACAAAATGCTATGCTTCATTTTTTTTTTTAATGTAGCAATTTTATAGGAACTATTGTGGTATGATCTGAGATGTCAAGTTAAAAAGGCAAGGTGCGTAACAATATAAAAGGAATACTATAATATGTGTAGGTGTGTACTTTTTAAAAAATGTGTGTATGAGTGTATGTTTTTATATATTCACATACACATAAAATATCTTGGAAACACACACCAGAAACTGGTGATAGTGGTTGCTTCTGGAGAAGAGGCCTACGTGGTTTGGATACAAGGGTAGTATTATGTTTCACTTAGTACTGTTTTCCCCTTTAGAATTTAATACTGATTCAAAAATATATATATATTTGGCTGTGCTGCGTGGCTTATGGGATTTCAGTTCCCTGACCAGGGATCAAACCTGGGTCCTCGGCAGTGAGAGCATGGAGTCCTAACCACTGGACCGCCAGGGAATTCCCCCAAAATATTTAAGTTAAAAAAAAAAAAGGTAGAAAATATCATGAAATAACAAGAAGAAAAGTAAAAAGGATTGAAGTCAGAGGTCCTTGATAGGTTAGTTTGGCTTTCATATATATGGAGTCTCCTTTGAGGAAGCAGGCCATTGCTTAGATAGGATAGCCAGAAAAATCAAAGAGCTTCTGTGACCCTTTTCTCTTTACCCTTACAGTTGTGTCTAAAGCAAACATGGCAACTCCTTTGCTATATATATAACTAAAGGGATTAAAAAGGTACAGATGGACAAGCTAATAGGAGTCTCTATTTACTGATAAAGTTACCCAAACTCAGGCATCTTTCTTTGAGGCTGCAGATTCCATCCAAGGTGCCATGTATCCTTTGTTCTGTATCTAAAAGGAATGGTACACGAATTGTTTCATGACCACATACACAGTGTAGTCATGAAAGCTAGCGGTCAGAACTTGTTATTGTGGTGTTTTCACTGTGTCAAAAACACAGATAAAAGCAATTTTCAGGAAGTAAAATAAAAACATTGACCTTTCCTTGCATAAAATGTTTGAATTCTCCAGAATTTAAATTTAAAGTTACCCTCTGTGTTCAGAACTACAATAGTGTGACTCTATTTATAGTTCTCTAAACAGCCATCTTCTATTTTATCTTCTAGAATAATTTCACATCTCTGATTTTGTTACCTTCTTCTGAAACAACGTTTTTAAACTGAAGTATAGTTGAGGTACAATATTATATGTTACAAGTGTACAATACAGTGATTCACAATTTTTAAAGGTTATAATCCATTTATAGTTATTATAAAATATTGGCTATATTCCCTGTGCTGTACAATATATCCTTGTACCTTATTTTTATACCTAATAGTTTGTACCTCTTAGTCTCCTACCCCTATATTGCCCCTCCCCCTTCCCTCTCCCCACTGGTAACCACTAGTTTGTTCTCTGTATCTGTAAGTCTGCTTTTTTTGTTATGTACGCTAGTTTGTTGCATTTTTTAGATTCTACATATAAGTGATATCATACAGCATTTATCTTTCTCTGTGTGATTTATTTCACTTAGCATAATGCCCTCCAAGTCCACCCATGTTGTTGCACAATGAAAAAAATTTCATTCTTTTTCTTATGGCTGAGTAGTAGTCCACTGTATATATATACCTCATCCTCTCTATCATATTCATCTATTGATGGACACTTAGATTGCCTCCTTATCTTGGCAACTGCAAATAATGCATTGGGATGCATGTATCTTTTCAAAAGAGCATTTTTGTTTTCTTCAGATATATACCCAGGAGTAGACCTGCTAGGTCATATGGTAGTTCTATTTTTAGTTTTTTGAGAAACCTCCATATTATTTTCCATAGTGGCTGTACCAATTTACATTCCCACCAACAGTGTATTAGGGTTCCCTTTTCTCCACATTCTTGCCAACATTTGTTATTTGTACTCTTTTTGATGATAGTCATTCTGACAGGTGTGAGGTGATATCTCATTGTGGTTTCGATCTGCATTTCCCTAATGATTAGTGGTGTTAAGCATATTTTCATGTGCCTGTTGGCCATCTGTATGTCCTCTTTGGAAAAATGTCTATTCAGGTCTTCTGTCCATTTTTCTTTTTTCTTTTCTTTTTTTTTTGTGGTATGCGGGCCTCTCACTGTTGTGGCCTCTCCCGTTGTGGAGCACAGGCTCCGGACGCGCAGGCTCAGTGGCCATGGCTCACGGGCCTAGCTGTTCTGCGGCACGTGGGATCTTCCCAGACCAGGGCACAAACCCGTGTCCCCTGCATCGGCAGGCGGACTCTCAACCACTGCGCCACCAGGGAAGCCCCTTCTGCCCACTTTTCAATTGAGTTGTTTTTTTGATGTTGAGTTGTATGAGCTGTTTATATATTTTGGATATTAACCCCTTATCAGTCATATCATTTGCAAGTGTTTTCTCCCATTCGGTAGGTTGTATTTTTGTTTTGTCAATGGTTTCCTTTGCAAGAGCTTTTAAGTTCAATTAGGTTCCATTTGTTTATTTTTGTTTTTATTTCCTTTGCTTTAGGAGAAGGATCCAAAAAACATTTATGATTTATATCAAAGAGTGTTCTGCCTGTTTTCCTCTAGGACTTTTATAGTTTTCAGTCTCACATTTAGTTCTTTAATCCATTTGGAGGGCTTTTTTTTTTTCATATATGGTGATAAAGAATGTTTTAATTTCATTCTTTTGCATGTAGCTGTCCAGCTTTCCCAGCACCACTTATTGAAGAGACTGTCTCTTCTCCATTGTATATTCTTGTCTCCTTCATCATAGGTTAATTGACCATAACAGTGTGGGTTTATTTCTGAGCTCTCTATCTGTTCCATTGATCTGTATGTCTGTTTTTGTGCCAGTTCCATGCTGTTTTGATTACTGTAGCTTTGTAGTATAGTCTGAAGTCAGAGAACATGATACTTCCAGCTCCATTCTTCTTTCTAAAGATTGTTTTGGCTATTCAGGGTCCCTTGCGTGTCCATACAAATTTTTAAAAAATTATTTGTTCCAGTTCTGTGAAAAATGCCGTTGGTATTTTGATAGGGATTGCAATGAATCTGTAGATTGCCTTGGGTAGTTTGGTCATTTTAACAATATTGATTCTTCCAATCCAAGAATATGGTATATTGTTCCATCCTTTTGTGTCGTATTCAATTTCTTTCACCAGTGTCTTAGTTTTTCAAGTATAGGTCTTTTACCTCATTAGGTAATTTTACTCCTAAGTATCTTATTCTTTTTGATGTGATGGTAGATGGGATTTTCCTTAATTTCTCTTTCTGATAGTTGATTGTTAGTGTATAGAAATGCAACATTTTTCTGTATACTAATCTGTATCCTGCAAATTTACCAAATTCATTGATGAGCTCTAGTAGTTTTCTGGTAGTGTCTTTAGGATTCTCTATGTATAGTATCATATCATATGCAAACAGTGACAGTTTTACTTCTTCCTTTCCAATTTGGATTCCTTTTATTTCTTTTTCTTCTCTGATTGCCATGGCTAGGACTTCCAATACTATGTTGAACAAAAGTGGCAAGAGTGGGCATCCTTGTCTTGTTCCTGATCTTATAGGAAATGCTTTCAGCTTTTCACCTTTGAGTATGATGTTAGCTATGGGTTTGCCATATGGCCCTTATTACATTGAGGTGTGTTCCCTCTATGCCCACTTCCTGGAGAGTTTTTATCATAAATGCATGTTGAATTTTGTCAAAAGTTTTTTCTGCATATATTTAGATGATCATATTGTTTTATTCTTCTTTTATTGTTGCTAATATGGTGTATCATACTTGATTGATTTGCAGATACTGAGAAATCCTTGCATCCCTGGGATAAATCACATTTGATCATGGTGTGTGATCCTTTTAATATATTGTTGGCTTTGGATTGCTAATATTTTATTGAGAATTTTTACATCTATGTTCATCAGTGATACTGGCCTATAATTTTATTTTTTTGTGATATCTTTGTCTGGTTTTGATATCAGGATGATAGTGGCCTCACAGAATGAGTTCAGAAGTGTTCCTTCCTCTGCAATTTTTTGGAATAGTTTGATTAGAATAGGTCTTAATTCTTCTCTAAATGTTTGGTAGAATTCACCTGTGAAGCCATCTGGTCCTGGACTCTTGTTTCTTGGGAGTTTTAAAATTACTGAATCAATTTCATTACTGGTAATTGGTCTTTTCATTATTTCTATTTCTTCCTGGTTCAGTCTTAGGAGATTGTACATTTCTAAGAATTTGTCCATTTCTTCTAGGCTGTCCATTTTAATGGCATATAGTTGTTCATAGTAGTCTCTTAATACAAAAAAGTACAAAAGCAATCTTTTGTATTTCTGTGGTGTCGGTTCTAATGTCTCCTTTTTCATTTCTGATTTGGCATATAGCTGTTCAGAGTAGTCTCTTAATACAAAATAGTTCATAGTAGTCTCAATACAAAAAAATGAAATACAAAAGTAATCCTTTGTATTTCTGTGGTGTTGGTTCTAACTTCTCCTTTTTCACTTCTGATTTCATTGATTTGGGCCCTTTCCTTGTTTTTCCTTTGATTAGTCTGTAAGGGTTTATCAATTTTGTTTATTTTTTCAAAGAACAGATTTTAGTTTCATTTATTTTTTCTACTGTTTTTTTTTAAAATCTCTGTTTCATTTATTTCTGCTCTGATCTTTATGATTTCTTTCCTTTTACTAACTTTGGGTTTTGTTTGTAGCTTCTGTAGTTCCTTTAGGGTAAGTTTAGGTTGTTTATTTGAGATCTTTCTTGTTTTCTGAGGTAAGCTTGTATCACTATAAACTTCCCTCTTAGAACTGCTTTTGCTGAGTAGGTTTTGGATCATTGCGTTTTTGTTTTCATGTGTCTCTAGGTATTTTTTGATTTCCTCTTTGATTTATTCAGTCATCAACTGGTTGTTTAGTAATATATTATTTAGCCTCCATGTGTTTGTGTCTTCTGCAGTTTTTTTCTTTTAGTTGATTTCTAGTCTCATAATGTTGTAGTTGGAAAAGGTGCTTGATATGATTTCAGTTTTCTTAAATTTACTAGGCTTGTTTTTTGGCCTAGCATGGGATCTATCCTATGAAACTAACTTTTTTGCGGTGTGGTTTAAATATCTTTTCTATTTTAATAAATAGAAATATAAATTCTATCACTCTTGGGGCAGCATATTTTATAAAAGGCTACAAAAACTGAATTACCATCTTGATGAGTCTTTGTGTAAAGGACCTAAACTTGTCTTATTAAAATCACCCATAAGATAAATAGTCCTTGTTTGATTCATTTGTTCTAACAGTACCATTACTACAGAAAAAGCATTGTGACAGAAGTCTTATGAATTCTTAAGTTCTCCTTGAAGTACTCCATTTAAGTCTCATATTTATTTCCTTCATCCATGGGTAAACTATTATACTCTTTTCAGGCAGGACAGTAATTAGTTCCTGTAGTCATATAAATAAGCATTACATTAGTAGGCAAAAAAAGCAAACATGTATCCATGTGTCATTTCTTGAACATGGACATGGGTTGATATTTAGCTCAAAGTAGGCAAAACATCATTTGAATTTGTTTAAACTTTGGGAAAGGATACATCCACAACCAGGGAAAGCTGAACCAGACTTCTAAATAAATAAAGAAAATTCTTCAATTTACTTCCAGTCATCAGCAATTATCCAACCAAAAAAGTGACTACTTTTGCCTTTCTTCTCTATCTTCAGTGTCAAAGCTAAAGAGAAAATTTATGTATAAAACCAGACTGATCTTGGTTCTGTGGACTTGGAATATACTATGTATAATTTAGGTTACATTTTATTTGTCTATCATTTATTTATTTTGGCCAAGTGTTTAAGAAATTGGGCTATGGGTGAATGAGGCAAGAACTAAAAATGCCTAAAATCAATGGTAGCAAAATTTCATCTCATTGAGTTATAGTTAAAATAATTAACTCAAATATTTCTCATATGATATGGAAATGTCTGTGGGAAACATACATGATTATGCTCAAATATATTCCTTCATTTGAAAATGTTATACCTTCCTCTCTCTAGAGGTTTCTCAAAGAGGAAAACAGTATAAGTTCCAAAGATGCAATGTTTTAGCTAGAACCTAGGAGCAAAATACAAATTACCAATACTGTAGGTAGAAAGACCTTCTTTAGAGACTATTTCTACTAATATAATAATATTAAACTATTGTTTTAATAAAGGACATCAAGCCATTCACATTATAAAACAATAATACTTTATATTGCTAACAAATACATAAACATATAGTGGAAATATAAAAACATGTATAAGAATGAAAACACTGGATGTGTGAAACACTAGAGAAGGAGGGAGGGAAGAGAATGAGATAGGAGAGGATCACAGTGGGAACAGTAATTGTATTTATAATGCTTAATTGGAGGAGAAAGAGCAGCAGCAGGAAATCAGTCATAGTGGTAATATTATACAAACCTGGGAATAGGTCCATAGTTGTTCATTACATTATTCTCTATTCTTACCTATATATTTAAAGTATTTACCCGTAAAATAAATAAGCCATTTACAATATCAACACAAGACGTATATGTAATAAATACAGCAAAATATATAAGATTTATTAAAAAAATAAGACTTTATTAAAAGACAGTAAGATATCAATATAAATAAATGGAGGGATAGTAGTGCATGTATAAAGAAAGAAAGGTTCGTTCTATATTTTAAAGAGAGTAATTCTCCCCAAATTAATCTATAAATGTAAAAAATTTCAATAGCTTTTTCCTTGAATTTGATAAATGATGATAAAATATACATGGAAAAGCAAAGAGCAAAGAATGGCCAATATACTCATGAAGAAGAACAAGTTAGGGGGATTGTCCTACCAAAAATCGTCTTCCAAACACCAACACTTACTAAACCCAAGATAAACACACAGTGGTCACAGTACAGGGACCAAGAAACAAAAGAGAGAACTCAGAAATAGACCAATTGCTTATGAAAACTTCATTTTTAACATAGCTGGCATTGATGATCAATGAGAAAATGTCCGACTAAGCAGTCCCACAATGGGACAGCTGGGTTTCAATATGGAAAAAGATCAAACTGGTTCCCTGTTTCTCACCATATACTGAAATCACTGCCAGGTAGATTACAGTCCTAAATGTGAGAGACAAACTACAAAAGTTTTAGAAGACAATCTGTAACAGAATTTTTATATTACACTGGGAAAGATTTCTTAATCAAAAGACCAAAGTACCATTTAAAAAACAAAGATTGATAATTGGACCACAGCAAATTAAGAACTTTTGTAAAACAAGGAACAATTAAAAAAGCTTTTAAAGATAAGCCATAACCGAAGAAAAGATGTCTGTAATATGCATACATATACATCCAACAAAGAAGTCATATGCAGACTATTTAAATAACCCCCACAAATCAATCAGAAATGAAATATCTGCAAAAGAGAAGAGCACATCAGAGAAGAGAAAACACAAATGGTTCATCAACACATGACAATCTTATTATTAATGATGTAACTGCAAATTAAAACCAAAAGATACCAATTCAGACCCAAGAGACCCATAAAATAATGACAATATTTTAAAATCCTAACAAATCTCAGTGTTGCCAGAATGTCAAGCAAGAGGAATTTATGCATATTGTTAGTGAAAACAAAACCAGTATAGGCACTTTGGAAAATAAGTTTGAAATTTCTAGTAAAACTGAACATGCACATATTCTCCAACCCAGTAATCCTATTCCCAAGTGAACAGAGCTTAGAGAATATAGCCTAGATGTGTGTATATATCACATATGCAAAATTTTCTTAGCAGCATTATTTATAGCAACATAAACCATTAAAGAGCCTAATTTTCCATCAATAATGGAATGGATAAATATTATATGGCAGTGGAAATGAAAATGAAAGTACAGCTATATTTACCACCATGACTGAAATTTACAAACATGATTGTAAATATATTAAAGAGGCAAGCACAGAAGAATATATGCAAGATGTTTCCATGCACATCAAGTTCAATATCAAGCAAAACTAAAGACTCTGTCATTTAGGAATCCAAATATAGTTGGGAAAACTATAAAGAAAAGTAGGGGACTCATTAAAACAAATTTCAGTATGGTGGTTAACTCTGAGGAAAGTAAGTGGGATAAAACAGGGAGCAACACACAGGTGCTTTTAACATACTGGTGTGTTCTATTTCTCAAGCTGGGTAGTATGTACATGGATATATGTTTTATTACACACACACACGTTTCTCTTTTATATGAAAACTACTTTTAAAAATGTACGATATCAATAAAGATAACTTACAGAGACATTTCATCCTAGGAAACAGTGGTAGCTAAACATTTCAAAGGAACTTTAGATTATAAGTATCCAAAGAGTTACTGGGAAGAAAAAGAACACTGATAAAATAAGAATGAGAGATCATAAAACAGGCAAATATTAAAATGAATGTCTGGGCATAAAAAACAGATGTTGTAATTTTAAAATCCATTTAAATGGGTAAATAGTTACCTGGACAAAGCTAAAGAGAGAATTAGTGAATTTCAAAATAAGGGGAAAGAAATCCCCCAAAGTGCAGTAAGAGAAATAAAAAGATGGAGGATATGAAAGAGAAGTCAGTAGATATAGAGGATAAAATGCAGAGCTCTAATATAGAAAGCACCAGGAGAAGAGAATAGAGAAAACTAAAGAAGCAATATTTGAACAGATGATGGCTGAGAATTTTCCAAACATGCAGAAAAATATGAATCGTCAGATTACAAAGGGCCAGCAGGCATCATTTGGAAGTTAAAAAAAATAATCACAGTTTGACCCACATTATAATGAAACCACAGAGCATTAAGGGAAAAAGAGAAAAACATAAAAGATGCTTTCTAGAAATACACTGTCTACAAAGGACAATCAGATTGACAGCAACTTCTCATCAGTAGTAACAGAAAATATTACCAAAATGTGGAGCAAAAAATAACTGTAAACTTAGAATTCTATTGCAAAAGAGAGAGGGTGAAAAAAAAATAGTTTCAGACATTAAAAGCTTTTTATAAGGTAATATAAATTTTTTTATAGAGAAATTTTACTATCTGCAGCCTTTATTGAAAGCAATACTAAAGATGTACTTAAACAGGAAGAAAATCAAACCCAAGAGGAAGCAGTGAACAAAGCAAAAATGAGCAAGGATATTCATAACAGGGTAGTGAATATCAGTAATAACTGATTGTAAAATTAGTAAGTATAATAACAATAAGAATGTGTTTAAAAACTTGTGTGATGAGACAGTACAGGGTATCCTATATGGAGTACAGACTCTGAAGCCAGACTGGGTTTGAATACGAACCAAAGTTCCCCTTAAAACTAAAAATAATGACTAAAGAACACTCATGACATCAAAGGAATATAATTTACTTTTTTTGTCTTTGTTGACTAACTGTCATCTTTAATAGATCAACAACAGAAGATCAATACAGGGGCTAAAAAGAAAGACAAGTGTGATTTTCAGACCCGTTGAACTTTTGTTACAAGTCTTAAGCGAAAGATATTCAGAAAGATAATCTTCATATTGTTCAAGCAAATTTTTCATGGATGGCTAGTTTGGATATTCAACCAGAAATTAAGTATGTTATGTATTTGTAAAACAATTTCTATCTTTTTATAATATTCTTGTGTAGAAATGCGATCAGACAGAAGACAGAAAGGTAAAGGAATAAAACTGTTTTGGAGACAGCTAGCCCACTAGGCCAGGAAGAGAACTAATATCCTGGATTAATAAAGTTGACAAGTTTCTTTTAGTCTCTTATATTAACAGTAGCCATAGAATAGAATTAAGGCTTGCTTGATTTCTTTGGGTCACAGCCAAAAAACTGTTGCAATTCAATTATATGCTTAGTTCTGTAAGTATTTAAGTGCTTACTATATGCTAATTTGCAGTGAATTGCTTCTATCTAAAATCACCTCCTTCCTATCATTTTACAATGATGGAATCCCTGACCCCTTCAGAATCCCAAAAGGATGGCCACCAAGTTCAGTCTTGTACTTTTTGGATAACTAGCTCAATTTCAAACACAATGGGCTTTTCTTTGGGTTGAAAAGATTCCACCAAATAGCTTTCACTTGGCAAGCAATACCTTACTCCTGTCTCACCAGGATCTCCCCTTTTTGTGAGTCATTTCTATTTGATTGCTAATAACTATCATTTCTAAGGCTTTGGTTATTTTACTCCATTCACTCTCTAAGTATTTCCCTCTTTCATTATTTTGGGAAGGTTTACTTAAGTCAGAATAAGTGTTATCACCATGCATTCACTTAACTAATATATACTGGGCAATCATCACATGCCAGGCTCTGTGCTGGTCAGATCATGTTATGCTTCTGCTCAAACCCTCTTAGGTTTCTCATCTCCTTCTGAGAAAAGCCCAAGTCTTTACCATGATATACAAGCCTACCTTCCCATCATCCTCCACAATCTCTCTGACCTTCTCTCTGTTATTCTCACTCTCACTCTGCTCTGCTTACACTGGCTTTCTTGCTGTTCCTCTAACAGGACAGGAATATTCTCACCTTAGAATTTTGTGTTTGCTGTTCTCTCTGCCTGAATCACCCAGATAGCCACATGATTCCCTCCTTCACCTCTCACTTTACTCAAATGACAGCAAGGATTTCCCTGACCTTACATTAGATTACATTATCAGTCTCAATTTTTCACTCCTCTGTAGTAGCATTACATATCCACACTCTGGCCTTATGGTGGCCAAAATGTACATCCTTGCCCCTAGACTTTAGACTTGACCATGTGATTTGCTATTGCCACTGGGAAGTTACTGGACATGATTCAAGCAGACTTAAAATGGTTTGTACTACTAGTCCTGGGCTGTTATACTCCTGCTTTTTGCCATGGAGGCTAACATGATTTGATATTCCACTGGTGCCAGAAAAATGGGAGACACATGGAACATACCTGAAACTGAGCCATAAACTGGAGCCAAGTCTAGCCTGGATTATTTCAACCTCAGGAAACCCACAGATATGTCTGGTGTTGAAAGGCCACTGATTTTTAGGTGGTTTGGTACAAACATTAGTGTGAAAATAGCAAAGAGAAAGTGAAAACAACTGCCAACATCCAGATGGTCCTCATCTCCTTTCCTTATTTATTTTTCTTCATAGAAGTACTTAAGTTTAAACTACTATATATTTTATTTATTTGTTTATTGTCTATCCTCCGGCATACAGAAATGTACATGCACATATGCACACAAATAAAAGTTCTATGAAGGAAGTAATTTTTGTCCATTTTGTTTATTGTTATCATCCCTGCATGACAAAGGATCTGGCACATAACAGGTACTCAACAAACATTTTGCTGAATGAATAAATAAACAATACAAAGTCCCTGCACTCATGAAACTTAACACTTTAGTGGGAAAAGCCAGTGAGTTAACAACTACACAAATAATAATAATTAGATAGTTGTGAGTGTTATGAGGAAAATAAAACAGAGGAATGAAACAGAAAATGTTGGAGTACAAGGAAGAAGGGTGTATAGATGATTAAAAAATTGTCAACAGGGGGTGCCATGTAAGCTGAGTCCAAATAAAGAGCCCTGCATGCAGCTGGGAGAAGACCATACTATGCAAAACTGAGAATACAATGACACTGAGGCAGGAGTAGGAGGAGACAAAGAAGAGGCAGACAAACACCCTATCACTAGGGCTTCATGGGCCTCAGAATAGTCTTTGGATTTCATTCTAATTACAGTTGAAAGCCTTTAGAAAGGTTTATGCAGGAAAATGATTTATTTTTAAGGTCACTTTGTTTATTATATGGATTGTAGAGGGCAAGAAGGGAAGTAGGGAGACAAGTACAGTGGTCAGGTTCAGGATAGAGGTGGTGGAGGGGTTGGGATATTTTTTGAAAGTAGAAGCAGCAGGACTGACTGACTGACTGACTGACTGAATGGATGTGGCATACAAGAGAAGGAGAGGCATCTGGAGGCTGGAGAAAAAGGAATCAAGGATGACCACTTAGTTTCTGGCCTGAAAAATTTACCAAATGTTAGTTTCATTAATTGAGTTGAAGATGAGCAGTTATGGGGTAAAAGACATCATGAGCTCTATATTATACATTTATTGATCAACTCCTCTATACAGGGTTGTGCTACACAGATGACACAGGTACCTGTTCTGAAGAACACTTATGCCTTTGTCAGTTGCTAAACAGAATCAATAGTTTCACAGCTAACTGTATAATACTGGACTCAACTCAGACAAAAATAAATAAATAAAACAGTCCAAGGAAGATGTTTTTACTCTCCTTCCCTCCTTATTAAAAGAATCCTGGTTTGTTTTTTTAGTTTAGTTTGGTTGAGGCAGCTATGTGACCAGTTAAAGATACTTATCTCATGTACCACTTACGATATTTAAAAAAAGGGGGGAGAAGAGAACACATATTTGAATCATATACATTTAAAAAATTTGTAGAAGGATAAAAAAGAGACTAATACCAGTGGTTACCTGTTTCTTGGGGGGGCAGTATCTGAAAGTGGAAGGATGAAGGAGGTGTGATATGAAAGGGAGATTCTCACTAATCTACCCTTCTATACTTTGATGTTTTAAGTTTGAGACTGTATTGGCTATTTAAAAGAAAAAAGAAATAATTTAAAAAAATACTCACCTTCCATAGGTATGTATGTGTATACATACACACACACACACACACACACACCCATACACTATGGAATACTACTCAGCCATAAAAAAGAATGAAATTTTGCCATTTGCAATGACATGGATAGACTTGGAAGGTATTATGCTTAGTGAAAGAACTCAGACAGAGAAAGACAAATACTATATGTTATCACTTGTATGTGGAATCTGAAAAAAAAAAAAAGCTACTGAATACAACAAAAATGAATGAGACTCACAGATACAGAAAACAAACGAGTGGTTACCAATGGGGAAAGGGAAGGGGGGAGGAACAAGATAGGGATAGAGGATTAAAAGGTACAAACTATTATGTATAAAATAAATAAGCTACAAGGATATATTGTACAGTACAAGGGATATGGCCAATATTTTATAATAATTATAAATGGAGTATAATCATTAAAAACTGTGACTCACTATGTTATATACCTGAAACTTATATAATATTGTAAATCAACTATACCTCAATAAAAAAAGTACTCACCTCCTCAGATTCCCTCACAAGTAGGCATGATCATGTGACAGTACTAGCCAATGAGATATAAATGAAAGTCCCTGAGGACAGTTTCACTTTCTTGATAAACACAAGGCTAGCAAGATAAATTTTGCCCTTTGTTATTTCTCCTTTCTCCTTACTTGGGATGTAGATACAATGCCTGCAGTCAGAACAAGCATTTTGACTGGAAAAACAAAAGCTGCACACTAACTATGGAAGAGCAGGAAATTACCAGAAAGAACCTGGGTCTTTGATGACTTCCTCAAGTAGATGAACCAGCTCTGAACTGCCTACTTCTGGACTATTTATTTGATTTTTTTTTAATTAAAAAAATTTTTTTTGGCTGTGTTGGGTCTTTGTTGCTGCACGTGGGCTTTCTCTAGTTGCGGCGGACGGGGGCTACTCTTCATTGCGATGCACAAGCTTCTCACTGCAGTGGCTTCTCTTGTTGCGGAGTATGGGCTCTAGGCCCGTGGGCTTCCGTAGTTGTGGCTCATGGGCTCTAGAGCGCAGGCTCAGTAATTGTGGCGCATGGGCTTAGTTGCTCCGCAGCATGTGGGATCTTCCCAGAACAGGGATCGAACCTGTGTCCCCTGTATTGGCAGGCAGATACTTATCCACTGCGTCATCAAGGAAGCCCTGGACTACTTATTTGAAAATAAGGAAATAATATGGGAAATTGGATAAAATATTGGATTAATCTACTGTAGTTAAGATAAAGTTGTAACTGATATAGTTTTAGAACCCACATTAAAGCTTGTACTATAATATAACCAATGGGTGGTCACAACAACAGTAAAATGTGTCATAAGGAACATAATGTCCCCAAGGTACTTCTAAGTTAACTTTTAAAAACAGGATAGTATTAACAAGTAATCATAATTTCAAAGTTTCATAATTTACCCATTCTTGTATGTGTTTGTTTTCCTGGATTCCTCACATAAGCAATGTGTAAGCGTCCCTATTGGTTTCTTATCTTATGTAAGTCATGGAAAGATACTGTGAAAAGCATAGGCTTGAGGATCTAAAGAGAATTCTGGTTCTTGGTCATGTAAAACCATAACCTTTAGATACAGCTCAGGATTTGGTTTAAAATCACTCTGTTAACATTGTATTTTTAAAATAAGCACTGCAGAATAGATTTTTAACATTACAAAGCCTCAAGTCCTACTATTTTAACGGAGAGGAATAGTTTAAGATAATGACAATGAGGATACATTTTAAGATGAAGATGATGATATTTTAAGAAGTAAGCTTGCAATAAGAATTATTCTTATGTTCAAGTTTGACTTACTGTTTTTAATTTCTTTCATAGAATGCTATCTTCCAAAAGCACTTATAAGAAGAGAAAATGTTTGTGTTAGAGACATCCTTTCAACCCCTCTCTACTTTGGAATGAGGTATGTCATTCAGTATAACACAGAGTTTGGTCCTTCTATTTATAAACACTGCAGATATTAAAAGAAACATTTTTGAGAAACAGAGCTAGTGTAAAAATCAAATACTGCAATGATAATGTCAGCACATTTCCTTCTAACTAAAAATAGAAATAAATTTTATTTTAAAGATTTTAAGTCATGTTTGTAATGTAAACTATCACATGCCCAGGATATTGTAAAAACTTCAAGAAAACTGAACTGATGTAGAAAACTTTTTCAAGTATTTGGATAAGAAAGAAAAGTAGAAGATTCCTACTCTGCTCTAAGTATAATCACTTATAATAGGTTGACCTTAACTATTAAGACTTGTCTGTGGAATTCATTTCCATGAAATTGACCAGATAATAGCAAGAAGTTTTGAATAGGCAAAAACTCTTGCTTATTCAGGAGCATATATTATTTCTGTGCTACAAGTGGCCATGTCAAATGGTTGCAAAATGACTTAGGCAATTCTGGAGAAGATTTTGATATCAGAACTTAGATTGGTAATACAGTTTTAAAATTACATGTTCTTGGAAATTAATAAAAGTAGATAGTCAAATCCAGGCAGGATTATAATCCACGGAATCATTTAATCAAGATTTACTGATATGAAAAATATAGTCCATCCAAATTTTATTTCTAACAGGAAAAGAAAGACTGAATTCAATTAAAACATTTTAAAATATTGATCAAAATGCCAGAGTACTGAAAGCTTATTAACTAAGAAATGAGTGTTCTCTAAACAGTCCTTTGAGGAAGGATTTTGTTTTGCTGTTTGTTTTTTTCTTGGGCTTTGTGACTAGGAAGACTTTCTTGGGCTGATTCAGTCACATACATGTAGGCTGATCATCAGCTTTTGGGAGGAGTGGTACCAAATGCTCTAAGACTATTCAATTTCCATTTTGATGAAGCCATGTATATAAGAATTAAGGTATAAGCCTTAGTTAACTAAAGAAAGTAGTCATCAGGGGGAAAAAAGTGCATGACTGTAATTATCACATCTATGATGGTTGACAAATCCTGAAAACACTTTCATAAATGATAATACAATACACACTATATTCCTGAGAAAATATGTATGACATACATTGGTTATACATTTCATTCTTCTAAATGTATTATAGATTCTTAGACCTGGTAGTAAAAAGGAATATGCAACATGCTGAAGAAAAAAAAAAAACAAAAAAACAATACCAAAGAATCCTAATAACCCTTCCGGGCTACCTTTCCACAAAAATTCCAACCTATAAACTCTGAAGCAAAAATTACTATCAGACTCAGCTTCTACACTTTGGCTTCTTAGTATTCTTTTCTTTCTTTTTTTTTTTATTAATTTTTATTGGAGAATGGTTGCTTTTTACACTGTTGTGTTAGCCTCCACTGCACAACAAAATGAATCAGCCATACACATACAGATATCCCCTCCCTTTTGGACTTCCCTTCCATTTAGGTTACCACAGTGCATTAGGTAGAGTTCCCTGTACTATACAGTATGTTCCCATCAGTTGTCTATTTTATACATAGTATCAATAATGTATATGTGTCAATCCCAGTCTCCCAATTCCTCCCACCCCACCCCTTTCCCCCTTGGTATCCATATATTTGTTCTCTACGTCTGTGTCTCTACATCTGCTTTGCAAATAAGATCATCTATACCATTTTTCTAGATTCCACATATATGCGTTAATATACTATATTTGCTTTTCTCTTTCTGACTTAATTCACTCTGTATGACTCTCTAGGTCCATCCACGTCTCTACAAATGACCCAACTTCATTCCTTTTTATGGGTGAGTAATATTCCATTGTATACATGTACAAAACCCAAAGTTAGTATAAGGAAGGAAATCATAAAGATCATATCAGAAATAAATTAAATAGAAATGAAGAAAACAATAGCAAAGATCAATAAAACTAAAAGCTGGTTCTTTGAGAAGATAAACAAAATTGATAAACCTTTAGCCAGACTCATCCAGAAAGAAAGGGAGAGGACTCAAATCAGTAAAATTAGAAATGAAAAAGAAGTTACAACTGACACCATAGAAATACAAAGGATCATAATCTATGATCTTAGTTTTTTTTAGTTCAAGCCAAAGCAGTGGTCAATATCCTTAAGATTTGTAGGGAAAGAAGCAATCAGAAAAGGTACTTTGACTTCCAGTTTCAGTCACCTCCATGAGAATATAGAGAAAGATGTCACATATTCCTAGTTAGTACCATTTCATTCTTCCTAGTGGTTAAGTCATTCCTTGGTAGTAAGCGAAAGGACACAGAAAGGTGCGTTAACTCTTTCAGGCCACTTGGTAACTATTTGGTATATAGCTACTGAAAGGCACTAAATGTACCCTTCAGCGCATGACTTACTATCTCAAGTCACTCAAGCACTAGGGGAAAAACATTCCATTGTTGTTTAACATTATGTATTGGGTTGGCCAAAAAGTTTATTCGGTTAGTGACTACATTGTTCAATAAAATTCTTGGTGAAAATGAAAAATGTCTTTTTACTTAAAACTGAACAAACTTTTTGGCCAACCCAATACTAGATTTTGCTGCTATTTAAACTGGGTCTATGCAAAAGTTTTAGGAGATGATATTCAAATGCAAATATATATGTGTATATATATATATCAAAGGCTCTGAAAATAATAAAGCTATCAGGCAACCATTACACTCCAGATTGTATTACACCTTAATAATGCAATCTTCTCAAATGTTTTCATGCAAAATGAGACCATTTGTTTAAGCCAATTGTGACAGTGACTTTAAAAACTGAAGAGGATGCACATGTGCACATACACACACACATATGCATACACACAAACATACAGCTTAATGTAGGAGAAATGGAGTAAGTATTTCATAAAGCATTGAAATGTATGTACAGATGTGATTAGAAGATACAGACTGTGAGATCAAATATCCATCTTAAAATTTCAGTGCTTTGGTAAGAGAAAAACAACATTGTTTTGCACTTAGAAACCTGTTTCTAATCAACTGAGCTACTCCTATGGGGTCAAATAAAAATGATTAGCTTATTAAAAGCATAGCTTTGCTATTTAATAAGCAAAAATGATCGAAAATTCTGCTCCAGATCCTGCTAATTTTAGTGTTTCTAGTTAAGCCTGCAAAATGGCATTCATTATTAGTGTCTAGATTCATTAACAATTCAATTTATAGATATTAATGCTTATAATGCATGCTTCGCTTGCCAAAACTTGAAGAGAAATTGTTTCAATTAGCTTTCATGGATCATGAATCCTACCGGCTGGGTATTTTTAGACAAAAGATACAAACACATCCCCAAGCAATGCTAATGCACAGCTGGGACTCGTGTGTAAGGTCACTTGAGCTAACAGTTTAAAAGGAAAAACAGTAAATGAGTTCTACCCAGATGAGCAAGACAGGGACAGTCTTCTGTTTCCAACCAAATATTTGAAAGGCATAAACACACCTTGAGAAAAATGGCAACAGAATTATTTGCTTTTGAGATTTCTAGAAGATAAAACCATTAGACAGAAATTGGCAATCTAAACTCAGCAAGCAGTATCCAGCACATAAGACAACGTGGGAAGTCTCAGTGAGAGATCTTAAATTGTCCCTTTGTAGAAAAGAAAGGGGATTTCTTAGAAGTCTCAAGCTTAACAGAAATATAAATTCTGTCACTTGCACAAGGGCCACGCTCTAGGTAGAAGAATAAAAAAATAGATTGATGTCCGAAATGATCTAGAAGAGAATTCAGATTTAGAGAAAATTATTAATTCTCCATTTCATTTTGGGCAGCATAAAACCAGCTCAAAGTTGCTAATTAATGTCAATAGCAAAGAACACCCTTAGGTAAAAGAGGGTTTTTGGAGGATCTCCACCTCTTCGAGGTACATTTCTTTCACACAAATCTTCATATAAATTGAGGACAGTAGCCCATCCTTGCACTTTTCACTTAGTGTAAAGTAGTGCAGTGTAGTGTAGTGAAGCCTAGCATAGCATAGCATCATGTCTCCATCCACGTGTGGTCTGTGGTTGTTTGTAGCTTGGTATTTAGCAGAGTATGAAGAGAATAAGGTAACTTTCACCTTAAAACTAAGAGATATTTCATTTGTCTTCAATGAAATGCTGACCCACATCACATACTTAAGAACAGATTGAATAATCATTCTTGAGTGCCTCAAGAACAAGTCCAACTCCCTCAAGGATCTCTTGAGAGAATCTTAGAGAAGTTTAAAGTTAGTAGTATGAAATCAAAATTAGGTTTGAGAAAACCATGAGATTCCAGAAAACTAATGAAACACTAAACTCTAAGAACATTAATGTCATAAATGTACAGTTGGGAGAAAGAGAGCATGAAAAGCATATAAACTTTTCAGGAATATTTTAGATGAGGAAGTATGGAAAGATGTAAAATGTCTCTTCTAAAACTAACTGAACTTTGGATTAAGTCTTAGATACTGGTCTGGAGGAACAATAAATACATGTCTAGAAGAAATATTCATTTCATTATTATATTTTTTAGACTTAATAGTGGTATAACATCTCCATTGACAACTGGGAGTCTATTATAAATCATTACTGCCACAAAAGACACTTAATAAAACTCACAAATATAAAGATTAAAATCTAGATTTCTGGGCTTCCCTGGTGGCACAGTGGTTGAGAGTCCGCCTGCCGATGCAGGGGACGCGGGTTCCTGCCCCGGTCCAGGAAGATCCCACAGGCCGCGGAGCGGCTGGGCCCGTGAGCCATGGCCGCTGAGCCTGCGTGTCCGGAGCCTGTGCTCCGCAACGGGAGAGGCCACAGCAGTGAGAGGCCTGCGTACCACAAAAAAAAAACCCAAAAAACTAGATTTCTGAAAAAAATGTAAATACAAACAAAAGGAAATCTGATTCCCTCTAGAAGGTTATAAAAACTAATGCATGAGAATGAATTAAAGGATGATGGGAGAAAATGGGAAAACAATTTAGAGGAAAAAAGTGAAAATTTCAGTTTTTGATAGAATAATTTGGAGAAAGATCTAAAAGACTGACAGAAAAAGGACTAGGCTGAAAGCAGTATGTACATGGGACTAAACACACAAAAAAATGATGTAACCCATTTGTTTGTTCAGTCAGTATGATTGTAGAAACATGTAAAGTGCATTTCCCACCCTGCCAAATTCATAATAACTAAATTATTCTTGAAAAACTACAATTTATTTTTTAAGCCAAATAAGTTATTTAATAAGTTAATTGGCCCAAATGCACACACATAAACACACATACACCCAAAACAGAATGACAAAGGCCATGGTCACTGATGAAATCATTAGCACTACCACATTACTATTCAGGTCCAGGTCCATAATTCATTCTTTAGAGTCCATAGGGGCCTGGTTTGCTTTGCCACACTGAAAATAGAGAACAGCAGGGATCCCTGTTACAAGAAGCTCACCTCCCCATTCTTTCATAAGCTTCCTCCAGCTTTTAAGTGCTCTGATTATTCTTTCGTCTCTCTGTGGCTAACATATTACTTAAGGTACTTCTTCCTCCCTGCTCCTCCCATACCTCTATAATGGATGTAAAGGTCAATGACCCCCCTCCTCAGGAACAGTAGTATTTTCAGCAAGGAGTGTGGTGAGGTAGTCATGGGATTCCCATTTCTGTTAACAGACTTGAAGGCTATATTCCATCACTGAAAATCTAACCCAGGCTTCTGATGCTGAGAACTATATTTTCACATAATCTATACTACCTACAGAGCCAATGCATTTTAGGTTGTAAGCCAACAAAGGATGTTTTGAGGATGACAATATACAGCAATAAATATAACTGGGTATACAGATAATCAGAAATCCAAACTGGAATATATTAACATTACGGAGCAGTTTGAGAAGGTGGCTAAGTGGAGAGATCTTGAGCTAACTACATCTCATAATTTTGAGGAAACAAATTGGGTGGTGGGTGATAGTCAATACTACTTCACCCATAAGATAAACATTTCAGTGCTTTTCCTATAATGACTTCCTAGAGGAACAAAAAGGAAATTAGTTCAACGTAGTACTATGCAGAACAAATGACATAAATATTACAATTTCATGAAGGCAGGCATACCATCTTATTCACCAATGTATGCCCATGGCCAACCCTAAAATAACGCCTGCCACATAGTATGCACTCAAATATTTGTTGAAATAATAGATATATTATTCCTCACAATATGGCCAAAGTTTCTTCTTACAGAAAACAAAATAATAGTAGCTTCTATCAAAGGTTGTTCGTGAGGATTAAAAGAAACCAACCAGTAATGTAAGATGATAACCTGAGGGGAAAGTGAAATCTGGGAAAGGGTATACCCAGACTCTGTACTATCTGTGCAACTTTTCTGTAAATCTAAAGTTATTCCAAGATAAAAAGTTCAGTTAAAAAAACATATCACGCAAAACACTTAAGCCAGCATCTGATATTTGGCTGGTATGATCAAGTATTTCCTGACCCTCCTCACAATATCACCCATGCACTCAGAGGAATCAACAGCATGCTAGTGATGCTGACCAAGGGGACTTACCAGCCAACTGACAAATCACAGTAGAGATTTGCTGGCTTTATCTATTTGTTGGTTAGTGCCTGAAACCCGTAATGGCCCTAAATTATTTTGAATATTCTCACTAGATACTACTGAAGGACTCTACCACTACCACCCCTCACTTTTTCTTTTTTTCTCTCTTATACTTTTTTACCCCATGGTAGTTTTATTTCTTTGTTGTCCTCCCAAGTGGTACCCATTGACACTTACTGGCATTTCTTGGTGGTGACTCCCAGTCTAACATGTGGTCACTAAAGCTACTGCTTTTGGAAGAGAAGAGTTAGACTTTATTAAAAATCTAACTCTGGGGCTTCCCTGGTGGCGCAGTGGTTGAGAGTCCGCCTGCCGATGCAGGGGATAAGGGTTTGTGCCGCGGTCCGGGAAGATCCCACCTGCCGCGGAGCGGCTAGGCCCGTAAGCCATGGCCGCTGAGCCTGCGCGTCCAGAGCCTGTGCTCCGCGGCGGCAGAGGCCGCAACGGTGAGAGGCCCGCATACCGGAAGGAAAAAAAAAAAAAAAAAATCATCCCCTTGAAATGCAAATAAATGTTTCCACAGATAATTTTCCAAATAATGGTGAAATAATTGCCAAATTTCTACATCTACATATGAGAGTTTTGGTGGTATTTATTCCTGCAACTGACAATTATTATATTTTTAAAGTTCTTTCAGAAAAAAGAATTGGTTCTTTCTAGACAGTAATCTTTTTTTATATCAGAAAGTTTGAAAAAAAAGATTTAACATTGATTATCAGTCTATCTCACTTCTGAAGAATATACAGAACCATTCTTGAAGGCTTCAGAGCAGAACAAATACAGTGAATGGAATCAATTTCCTCATAACTTCTACTAAAAACTGGAAATGAGTTACCATTTTTTAAAAAAACCAACATTAATTTTAAAAACACTGCTTCCTTAAAGATGAAGTAAATGTTTTCAAAGAAAAATAAAACATTGATATAGTCAAAATATACTTTGCCTAGGCTTAAAATACATCAGAAATTACTACTTCTTTAAGTCAGAATCATAGAAACAAAAGATATGCTTTGACAACTCCCAATACTTTAAGCTATCTTCTTATAATGGAAACATGCTTATCTGCCTCCTTACTCGCTTCCCATTCCCAGTCCAGGTCTTTGCTTTATCTAACTCTTTGCAAAACTGAAAGAAAATAAGGAGTAAAAATGAAAGTGAAACAAGAAGCTGTAAATATTTTCCATGGACAAGGCTGTGAGGATATATTTAAATGTTAGCTAAGTTGGGGGAAAGTAGTATTTTACCTAGTCCAGTAGTTCTGGTTCAGACTTTGTGGTTTCAGGATCTCCTTTATGCTCTTAAAATTATTGAGAACTCCAAAGAGTTTGTTTATGTGATTATAACAATTAATATTTGCAATAATGGAAATTAAGAAAATTTAAAAACATTTACTAAATCATTTTAAAACAATAAATCACTACATATTAATGACACATTTTTATGAAAATAATAAATTCCCTATTCTAGAATATATACATATTTGTTTCCATACAAAAATAAGGTTTTATATCACGAGCATCAAGGGAAAGTGATGCTTCAGAAAGAAGTGCCATGTTTATTCCCACCTCAGGGGAGTGAAATAAAATGTACAAGACACCAGTTTGAGTGTGACAAACACAGAATCTTAGACAACAATTTTCTCATATTTTAATATAACATTTATGGGGTTTTTTGGTAAAAATTTATACTCAGGGAGACAAAATTGCATAATTGTCTGATTGTGATCAGAATAAGCATAGCATGGCTTCTACTTGGATACACTGGTTCTCACCTAGAAAAGCTCCAAGTTATCAATGACCTCATAATTAAAACAGCTTGCCTTCTGCTCAGAGTTCTTTAACTAGGTTGACTCTTTGGTAAGATATACTTCGAATTATATCTGTTAATAAAACCTGGACTGGGGTTACCTTCAAATTAGCTGAACCTGAAGCTAATCCATAGTATTCTTAGAGACTCTGGATAAAAACATGTCCTATAGACAATTAAAAAAAGTCTTTAATCTGTTATCACCAATAACCTCACAACAGGATTCAATATATTAGCATCTGGGGTTTCATTCAATACTGAATATTACTAAGAATTACTAGGATTTTCACCTTGTCAGATACAGCTAGCAACTAGACTTCCAAATAATTTTTTTTTTACCTTGTACAACACAACTAGCATAGACTTCTACATAAAAAGGCAAAATTTAATGAAAGAAAGACTGATTTCTCCCTGTTTTATTTCTAGTCAGGTAAAAGCTTTATGTCTATCAAGTAAAGGGGTATATACCAATTTCACATGCATGAGACTTGCACAGCATTTGCAGTAACCAGCGCTGTTACTCAAGTGTGCTTTAACTGAAACTAAAGTAAGCTTCTGCTTTGCTGACAGTGTTACCTCATATAACATTGCAGTCTAACACTAATGATTACAAATTTGGCTGATTAGACTCTCTATGGGTAGGTCCCAGAAATCTGTACTTACTGAAAACTTCCCTGGTGATTCTAATGTAGTCAATCAGACAAGTTTTTGGATTTAAACAGTACTGCTTCAGAATTAATAGAGAGCCATCAGTTATAGCATAGGTTTTCATATCAAAATGTATTTTTCTTTAAAAAGAGAAACTCTGTTAAATTAGCTAAACAAACACAACTGACAACCACAATGCTCCTTTTGGTTCCTTGAACAGTTAATTCAAGTTCATTCTCACCCGTTTTGCAAATGCTCTTGTCTCTGGCTGCAAAATTCTTTTTCATCACACCCGTTCCCCTTTCACCCAGCTCACTCTTCCTCTCAGCCTACTGGTCTCAGGGCAATCATTTTACTTTCCTAGCCTTCTTTAAGGATCCCTTGCCCCCCATCTCCAATTTCCCCTCCTTTATTTATCTTTTTCCTGTTCACTTCCTTTGTGCTACTTATAGTCTAGAATTATATTGTCAATTTATCTTTTTACTAACCATCAATCTCTCCCCACTAAACGTTTTTCTTTTCACCATGATAATCCTACTGCCTAGAGCATTTGGTGGAGGGTAAGTTATATTAGCCAGGGATTTTGAGGGGCAAGCAACAGACACCAATCCTAGTTAATTAAGCAGATAGGCTACCCAGTCAGAAACAAAACCCAAAGAAGCATGCCACAGAACCGGGCTGGTGAGGAAACTACTGTCTTTAGCTCTGGGTGTTTACACTGCTGACTCCACCGAAGTGGAGTCTGCCATCTCTGGAAAGTGGATATGGCTTTACTCACTATTCTGCTGACACAACAAACCATTAAAAACAAAATTCTGGTCCTTCACAACACGAGGTCTGATTAAAAAATGTGTCTGTTTGGCAGAGCTTAGGTTTGAGGCCTGCAGCCCTTTCAATAACGTTGCATTTTCAGCCTCTACTGTGGTAGATGAGCTTGGATTCATACAGAGGAGTTCCCAAATATAAGGGATTCAGCTAGTAGATGGCCAAGATGAAGGATAAATGTCTCCATTAATATAAGCTCTCAAATATTTCTTGAATGAATAAATCATAAAACATATTCAAAAATATTATTAGAATAAGTTTTAAATAATGTAATCATGAATTTTCTAGTATTTAGCTGCTATCAATTACTCTTTATTCTAATTCTGGTTTCCTCCTTCTAGACTTGAATAAAAAACACCTGCGCTTCCAAGCAGCTTGAATTTCCTTAACAGCAATGTGAGAGACAATGTGAGATACTTTTCAAATTCCACTTGGATGAAGGATTTGTTGCCCAGCTGCTGAGAGAGTGGTCAACCATCATCTGACAGGCCCTTCTACGATGGCCTCAACTGCAGAAACCCACATTCTCTAAGGTTGAGTCTCTTCTCAGGGCAGCCTGCATCCAACAACAGATCAAAATGGGAATATAAAGGCTTGACCCTCTTGCCCCAACTCCAGATAACTCTACAAAGCTAGTCAAGGCCCAGAGTTCTTCATGGGGTCAGTCCAGGATGGCATTTGGCCTTCCGGCAGCTTGACTTTTCCTGCTACCCAGTCCTGCTCTCTTCCCCTGCCTTCACAAATGTTGACCCCAAGGGCACTCCTTAATAAACACCCTGCAAGCTAAACTCCCTTTCAGAGTCTACATCCTGGGGAGCCAGCCAGGGACAGTTAGTACCATTAGTGATTCAAGAAAGCAAGCATTCAGATGGAGTTTGGAACTGAAACACTCACCTCCTGGCTGACAGAAAAGTGGCATAAGGGAACTTTCTGAGGTGATGTAAGTACTGTATACTTAAATTGGGTTAGTATCTACATTTGAGTACACTTAAAATTTGTGTAAATTTGTTTAATAAAATAAACAATTTTAAGTAAAAATAACTTTAAATTAAAAAATAAAATGTTTATGTAATTTGTTTAATTTATTTTATTGTTTATAAATTATACCTCAAAAATATATAAAGAGAGAGAAGGCAGAAAATTAAGGGTATCTTATTGATTAGGTGGCTTCTAGTACCTTTCACAGTGGGCACTGACATATGATGTAAAAAAGATAGCAGAAAAGGAACAAATATCAGCTAATAGGCAGTGAGTGATACCTTCTGGTCTCCAATGGAAGGTGTTAGTAGTTTGGAAAGAAGACCTTTTGTGAGGCATTCTCATTGTGAGTATATAATTGATACAAATCTATTAAAGTTAAAGATGATTAGGTTCAACCAACAAATTGTTAAAATGAAATCATGTGTTTGCTGCCATATTCTATCTGAATAAGATAAATCATTATCAAGACAGTACAGGTAGAACAAAGTAATTACCAGGATATTTTAATTTTCTCCCTTAAGCTAAATAGCTTTTCAACATAAATAAAAATAGCAGTGTTCAGTGCTCTTTTGATTTAGTGTTCAGTGCTCTTTTGATTTTGCTTCAAAATTCCAGTGAACACAGAACAAACAATTAAATTTGAGGGTGATACATAACTAAGCCTTTATCTAAATAAGTACCTAATCATCTCAAGGATCAAAATTTGAACTCTTTGGTGGGCTTTTATTTAAAAATGCAAAGAAACTGATAGAACATTGAATATCCTCAACCAAAAATTAAATGGAAACCAAGAAATATCACTAAGAACCCTTTCTCTAGTTTTATTTTTAAATGCCACTACTATATAGAATTCTGGATAATAAAATTTTTAAATTATATTTTTACTCTTCTTTCCCAGTACTTTCCCCTCCTCCTCCACCCCACAAAAAGTCCCTGATTTTAAACAAGTAGGATATAACACTGAAGTTACCTCATAGCTATGGTGTCTTTATTATTTTCAGAATATACATAGAAAAAATGGAATTGAGAAATAGCTTGCCTCAAGGAACAGTTCAGGTTGTAAAGCACTGAATCAACCAAAGCAGGAATTCTCAACCTTACCTTCCTACTAACAGATTCTAGATTGTAGCCTGAAGAAAAATATGTACCTAAACATCCTATGCTGAAAAATTATTTAGCTTAGAAAATAAGTTAAACCTCCTTTATGCAGAAGCAGGTTTCTTGGTGTGATTTGAGGTTAGTGAGACAAAACCACTCCCTTATTAAGACATATCCAACTATGGAAATAATGTGCAGCTCAAAAATTAGTAACTGTTTTATTATTACCACAGTGTGGAAATAAAGCATGTTCTTTTGCTCTGTTATTCAATCTGGTTAATTATCCATGTAAAGTAAAGTTATTCCTGGCAATTCCAAAGCCAAAACTCTGACTTTAACATAGTTAGGGTTAAAAGAGAGAGATTGCTGCTAAAGGAAAAAAGTTCTGCTTAATATATATGCTATACTTTACTGACTCAAAGGAATGTGATCCAACAACCACTAACACTGAGCACTCTGGTTTCAAAGCTAACAGATAACTCACTTTTTTGCTCAGACAACCTACATGATATGAGTTACATTGGTTTTATATATCTATATCTATACCTATATCTATATTTAACAATGGCAGCATTCAAAATGCTAAAATAGGGACAGGAAGAGGAAGAAATTCAGAAAGTATTCAATATAAACCTTCCATGAGCACCACTGTATTTAGTGGGTTTACTTAGGCAATGAAGCACAACCAACAATTTACAGCACAAATATAGTATTATAAATCATGACAATGCAGATATTGTCAAACTGGATTAAAAAAAAAAGATCCAGTTATATGTTCTCTACAAGAGATATACTTTAAATAAGTTGAAAGTAAAAGGATAGAAAAAATATATATAAATTCACACAGCAACCCTGGACCAGCTATACTAATACTAGGCAAAATAGGGTTTATAGGCAATACTGGACCAGCTATACTAATACTAGGCAAAATAGGGTTTAAAACAAAAATATTACTAGAGATGAATAGAAACATTTTATAATGGTAAAACTGTGAATCCCTGAGGAAGATTTAACAATTATAAACATACATACTCCTAACAACTGAGCCACAAAATATGTGAGGAAAAAGTGACAGAATTGAAGGGAGAAATAAACAATTAAAAAAATAATGTTTGGGGAAAAAAATAATGTTTGGAGATCTCAATATCCCACTTTCAGTAATGGATAGAACAACTACAAAGACCAGTAAGGAAACTGAAGATTTGAACAACACTATATCAACTAACAGGGCCAAAGAGACATCTAAAGAATACTCTGCCCAGCAACAGCAACACATATATTCTTCTCAAGCGCACATGAAATGTGCTCCAGAATAATATTTGGCCTTACGTTAGGCCATAAAATAAGTCTCAATGAATTTTAAATGACTGATACCATACAGAGTGGCCTGAAATTAGAAACCAGTAACATAAGGAAATCTGGGAAATCCATAAATATGTGGAAAATAACAACACAATTAAATAGTCAATTAATCAAAGATGAAATAACAAAGGATATTAGAAAATACTTTTAGAAGAATGAGATTAAAACAAAACATAGCAAAATTATGGGTAAAATTATGGGACACAGCTAAAGAAGTGCTTATATAGCAATTTATAGCTATAATGCCTATATTAAATAAGATCTCGAATTAATAGATCAACTTTCCACAATAACATACTAGAAAAAAGAAGAGAAAACTAAACCTAAGGCAAGCAGGAAAAAATTAAATAGTAAATAGTGGAAATTAATGAAATAAAAAATATTTTTAGGGCTTCCCTTCCCTGGTGGCGCAGTGGTTGAGAGTGCACTTGCCGATGCAGGGGACACGGGTTTGTGGCCCAGTCCAGGAAGATCCCACATGCCGTGGAGCGGCTGGGCCCGTGAGCCATGGCCGCTGAGCCTGCGCGTCCAGAGCCTGTGCTCCGCAACGGGAGAGGCCACAACAGTGAGAGGCCCACGTACCGCCAAAAAATATATATATATATATATTTTTGTTTTTTAGAAGGCAGAGAAAAATCAAAACCAAATGCTACTTCTTTGAAATGATTAACAAAATTGACAAATCCTTAGCTAGACTAACCAAGAGAAAAAGAGAGAAGACTTAAATTACTAAAAGCAGAAATTAAAGAGGAAACATCACTACTGACCATACAGAAAGAAAAAAGATTTGAAGAAAACACTACAAACAATTTAAAACAACAAATTAGATAACTTGGATGAAATGGACAAATTCCTAGAAAGACAGAAACTACTTCTTGAAACTGGCTCAAGATGAAATAGAAAATTTGAATATCTCTGAGAAACTAGTAAAGAGATTGAATTAGTAGTTTAAAAACTTCCCACAAGCCCAGGCTGACAGCTTCACTAGTGAGTTCTACTACACATCTGAAAAAGAATTAATTCTATGTCTTCACAAATTGTACCAAAATTCAAGAGAAGGAAACACTTCTTAAATTATTCTATGAAGTCAGCATTACAAGATAACAATACAAGACAAAGACATCACAAGAAAAGAAGACTACAGACTGATGTCTCTTATTAATATAGATGAGAAAATCCCTGACAAATACTAGCAAACTAAATCCAGCAGCTCATGAAAAGATTATACTTGATGACCAAGTGAGATACATCCTAGGAATGCAGGAATGGCTCAACATCTGAATCAACACACACCCATATCAATAGAATAGAAAGGCAAAGATCACATGATTATCTAAATAGAAACAGAAAAAGCATTTGTCAAAACCCAACACACTTTCATGATTAAGAAAACACACAACAGATTAGGAATAGAAGTGACTCAGCCTGATAAAGAAAATCTAAGAAAAACACACAGCTAACATCATACCTGATGGTGAAAGACAATGTATTCCCTCCAAGAAAAGGAAAAAAAAACAAAGACATCCACTCTAACCACTTTTGTTCAACACTGTACTGGAAGCTCTAGCCAGGGTAATTAGGCAAGAGAATACAATAAAAGGCACCTAGTTGAAAGCAAAGAAGTAAAACTATCCCTATTTGTAGACAAGATGATCTTACATATCAAAAATCCTAAGGATCCACTAAAAATCCAGTAGATACCATAAATCAGTTCAGTAAGGTTGTAGAAATGTACTTCTAATATACACTTAAACAATCTAAAAATGAAATTAATAAAAATATTCCACTTATGTCATCAAAAAGAATAAAATATTTTAGAATAAATTTAACAAAAGAATTTAAAACTTATAGAATAAAAACTATAAAACACTGTTGAAAAACTATAGAATATCTACATAAATGGAAAGACATCCCACATTTATCGATTGGATGACAATATTATGATGACAATACTTCCCAAATTGATCTACATATTCAGTTCAACCTGTATCAAAATAACAGCTGAATTTTTCAGACCCTAAAATTCATATGGAAATGCAAAGGACTCAGAATAGCCAAAATTACCTTTCAAAAGAAGAAGAAAATTGGAAGATTCACACCTCCCAATTTAAAAACTTACTACAGAGCTACAATAATAAAGATAATGTGGTATTGACTTAAGCACAGATGTATAAATCTATCACATAGAACTGAGACTCCATAAATAAACCTTTACATTTATGGTCAACAGGTTTTTGTTGTTGTTGTTGTTTTTGCAGTACGCAGGCCTCTCACCGTTGTGGCCTCTCCCGTTGCGGAGCACAGGCTCCGGACGTGCAGGCCCGGTGGCCATGGCTCACAGGCCCAGCTGCTCCGCGGCACGTGGGATCTTCCCGGACCGGGGCATGAACCCATGTCCCCTGCATCGGCAGGCGGACTCTCAACCACTGCGCCACCAGGGAAGCCCAACAGGTTTTTTTGTTTTTTTAACAAAGGTGCCAAGACAATTCAATAGGGGAAAACAGTCTTTTCAACAAATAGTGCTGGAACAACTGGATATCATGCAGAATAATTAAGCTGGACCCTTTCCTCACACCATACACACAAAAATAACTCCAAATAGATCATAAGCCTAAATATAAGAACTAAAACTTTATAACTATTGGAACAATATTTAGGGGTAAATCTTTATGACCTTAGGGTGACCAATGGTTTCTAAAATATGACACCAAAAGTATATGGGACAAAAGAAAAAAATAGGTATTTGGGGATTCATCAAAATTAAAAACTTTTATGCTTCAAAAGACACTATCAAGAAAATGAAGAAAAAAAAACAAGAAAGTGAAAAGACAATTCCACAAAAGGGGAGAGTATTTGCAAATCATATATCTGATAAGGGACTTGTATCTAGAATATATAAAGAACTCTTATAACTCAAATAAAAAAATAACTCAGTTTTAAAAATGAGATCTGAATAGACATTTCTTCAAAGAAGATATAGAAATGGTCAAAAGCACAGAAAAGATGCTCAACATCCTTAGCCAACATGGAAGTGCAAATCAAAAACACTAGGAGATACCACTTTACATCCATTAGTATTAGTACCATTGGTTAGTATCAAAAATTAAAAAGGAAAATAACAAGTGTTGGCAAGAACATGGGGTAATTGGAACCCTTATACATTGCTGGTAGGAATGTAAAATGGCACAGTTGCTTTGTAAAACAGTCTGCAAAACGTATGACCCAGCAATTCCACTCTTAGGTATATAGCCAGGAGATATGAAAACCTATGTCCACACAAAACCTTTAACATGAATGTTCACAACAGCATTCATAATAGCCAAAAAGTAGAGACCACCCAAACATCTATCAACTAATGAATGGATAAGTAAAATGTGACATATGCATATAATTATGTATTACTTTACAGTCAAACCTGTGAAGATTATGATCAGAATGTTTTCTTATAAAGATTTACTGTAGTGTCAATGTGGATAATCAACTGGGGGGAGAGGATACTAAGAATGGAAAAAGGAAAGACATTAGGAGATTGCGCTATATCCCAAAGAAGCCTGAACTAAGGCAGTAGCAGGTGTGATAGGAAAGAGGCAATAAATCTGGGAGACATTAAGAGTCTAGAAATAACGGTACTCAGCAAGTAATGGAAGAGGAAAGGGAAAGGGAGGAGTCATAGCAAGCTCCTACTTCTGAGGACTCTACTCGGGCATCACTTCCTCCAAGAAGCTTTTCCTGAATCCACAATTTGAGTTCTATGTTCCTTTTTTGTGTTATAAATGCATATGGCACACACCTCTACCATTGTATTTGCTAAATTGTAATGTAATGTAATTCTCTGTTCATGTGTCTTCTCTCTACTAGTCTTTGTGATTGAGGGCAGGGACCTTATCTCATAACGTCTTTGTAGTTCTATACTCCAGAACCTAGTGCCTGGCACAGAACATTGTAAAAAAAAGAAAGAAAGAAAAAAACGTATGAACTAAAGAAAGATGCAGAAGGTGCCACCAACTAGGGTAGAGAATACAACAAGGGAAGCAGGTTTATTCTGAGGAAGGGATATGCTGAGGTAAGATAATAATGTCCGTTTTTCATATGTGACTGTGACATATCCAAATATAACTGTCAGTCTGAAATTGGAGATCAAGAGAGAGATTCAAAATAGAATTAGTATCAGAATGTAGGAGGTACAGGCAATAATTAAAACCTTGTGCATGTGGACCAGATTGTCCACAAAACGTAAAAAATAGAAGTAAGTCCAAATAAAGACTGAATCTTTGAAAACTCCTACATTTAAGGGATAGGGAAAATAAGTGGAGTTCCCAAAAGGAGTCTGAGGATGGCTTAGAGAGGAAGAAGGAAAAATCAGAGAAAAAAATATCAAAGAAGGGACTTCAAAAACTGGTGATTTTGGCAGAAGCAGTTTCAGTGAAGAAAGAGATGAAAAGCCGTCCTAGAGCTGAGGAAGAGCAAATGAGAGATCAGAAGTGGAAACAGTGAGAAGAGTCAAGAAGCTTGACCATGAGGTGAAGAAGAAAGGTTGGATAGCAACTAGAGATTGGTTCAAGGTCAAGGGCAAAATTTGTATTAACTTGTTTAATTGAGAAGTCTCAACCATGCATATATACTGAGTAGAAGTCAACAGAGAAGCTAAAGGGGAAAAAGAGGATAAACTGACAAAGTGAATCATTGAGATCAAAAGGGATGTAATCACACCTTCAGAAAGGAAGAACAGATAAGGGTATATAAATAAAGGGGAGCAATGAGAGGGCTGCCAGGAGATAAGGGAGCTAGCTCCCTCCTGAATGCCTCAACTTTTTGGTAACCTAAGAGGTGAAGTCACATGCTAAAAGTTAATATGTAAACCATAAGAAAGAAACTCTGAGGACAGTGACAAAGGTTTGAAATAACTTAAAAGAATAAGAAGAGGGACTTCCCTGGAGGTCCAGTGGTCCAAATGAAGTTAAATCCAAAAATCTAAACTAAGTATAGCAGTCTTCAAGATTATGTGATTTTTTTCCCTCCAGCCATACAGGATAAAAGAGTAACAGGTGAATAAAATGGAAGTGGAGAAAAGAGAAATGAGTTATATATATGTGAAAATTCACTTAAGCTATATTCATTTAGGCAGATTTGTTCACTCAACTGTTTTAAGTTATACCTTAATATAAATGTTAACTTTTTAAAAAAGAACTCTATTATACATCTCATTTCAAGTGCCCTACCCCTTCCACCCTCAAATCAAGAGGCAAAAAAGTACCTCTAAAACAATGTCTATTTAAAAACAACAGGTTAAAAAAAAAAAAGTAACAAAAAGACTGGAAATGAAAACAAACAAAAACCTGGGAAAAGACCCTCGTTCCCCTCAAATGCTTGTTTTTAATCTGGAGTAAATTACAGACCACCAAGTATAGTCTGACTTGGATATCGAGCACCACTTCCCACATGAAAATTGTTATTGTTGGCTTTAGCACTTTAATCCAAAGAGGACACAAATTCTGCTCATGTTTGAATAACCCTTGCCAACAAATTGATCCCATAGCAGCAGGGCTGCAGGGAGTAGTTTCAAAGATTGAAGGGAAACATAAATGAGGAAAATTTCAGTAAATATATTTCCTCCTACTTAGAACCTAGGCTAGATTCCTTTAAAAAGAAAAAAAGCTTTTAATCTTTCCTCTTTTTTTCCAAAAGCAACACAAAAGGGCATTGGAGAACATCTGTAATTTACATAGAAGGGAGCAATGCCAAAGAAATACAGATTCCACTGCTGTTAACCCAGGGGACAACTCAAATCGAGCAAATCTCTAAATAAGGTCTGAAAGGCAGATGCTCTGTTAGAGGTCAGCTAACTTCCAAAACCAGGAGTATGGAATGGGCACTTGGAATGCTAATGTCTGCCTTTCTGGAAAGCTACCTTTTGCCTTTATATGGACAAACCAGAACAATTCATAATTCCTTTGCCAATTATTGATAAGATATACCCAAAGACGACTAGAAATTTTGCCTGGCCACCACCTAGCACATGAACATAAGAAGGGACTTGCCTCATCATTTTAATATCTATCTTCTTCATCTACTCAATATTATGTGTTGGTTTAACAATGTAAAATCTCCCAAATTGTACAATATCTAAAGTTAGTAAACTTTCAGAAACTCTCTAATAGAATAGGCTACAGAACCAAACTCCCTGGATTCAAAATCCAGCTTCTCCATTTCTTGTGTTGCCTTGGGCAAATTACTTTACATTTACAGGCCTCAGTTTCCCATCTGTACAGCAAAGATAGTATCACCTATTCATAGAGCTGTGTGGATTAGACAGTCAATACATCAACACATATAGACATTTAAAATATTTCAGATACATGCAAGTGTTCTATTAGTATTAGGTCTCTTATTAAGTCCCTACCTTATCAATTTGCAGCAAGCCTAACTCCATGACTTCTAAAATTTGCACAGCACCCAGCATTAATTAATGTAGCTTATACCCTGTGAGTGCCTGATAGGCAGAAAAGAGTCTCAAGCTGTAGCACGGTGAATTTGCTGGCCTATTCACCAATAGCTAGCTAGAAAATATTAATGGCTCCATTGTAAAAACAGATACATTCAGAAGTGTGATTTGAAGGTTAAAGGCTCAATACACCAGCTCCATTTCCCTTGACTAGTAGCCCTCTTCCACATAATATATGTGTTTACTGTAATGACTAACTGCCTTTTGCAGAAACTGTCAATATTCTGCATACACAGCATCTAGAAGGATTAAGCAGAACTCTAGGGAATTAAAAGATACAATTAAGTGAAAATTAAGAAGGAAAGAGAAAGAAAAATGTGTTCTAAGTCCCTAGAAAAGAGTTTTAGTAAGCTTTCATACTTTTTCCCCCTTTTTGTTAGGCTAATATTAAAGAGTTCTGTCCCTTTAATTGTCAAATGGCTTTCCAGCCTACAAGTAATCTTTCTCCACAGAGGAGTCTTTTAAAAGTTATAAATAAAATATCCCAAATATTTTCTTTTTCCCACAGATGAGAACATTAGAACACTGATATTTTAATCTGTTCTGTACAAGAATGATTTGTGTCAACACAGTGCTCCCAGCTATAGCACTGAAAAAAACAAGTTTAATTAAAGACAGAAGAAACCGCATGTGGAGCCTAAGCCACTGAGATACAATGAAGAGTGTCATCTTCAGAGTCAGTTCTCTCTGAACAAATATCTTTGTCAGTGTCAGGAGGGAAAAAAAAGACAGCAAAGTAAAGGTGTGATGCTATAAAGGAAAAACATGGTGGTGTCAAACGTCAATATTCAGACTAAGAACTAAAACTTAGTTTTTGTGTAGTACTTACTACTTACTTCCAGAGTGTGAACAGTACTCCTAACATCATAAAAAACATCTTTGGATATAAATAGATACCTATTAACCACATATATGTTGCACAAGATAGAGCTGAAGCACAAAAAGGGAAAGAAGCTTAGCCAAGATCTCAAGGTAATGGTTTAGCAAAAACGAATAATGCTTTTACTGAGACTCTTCCAAAGAAACAGACTCTTCCTCAAATTCTAATTTGAAAACAAAAAGTACCATTATCACAGTACTATTTTCCAAAATTAAGCACAGATCTAACTACACTCTAACAAAGGAGACCCTGCCCATCTCCTGCCCTTCTGCCAGGGCACCAACCATCAGAGAGGCAGGACAGCACAGTGAAAAGAAAACAGAGCAGATGGGCCCAGGTTCCAACTCAGCTCTACCACTTCCCAGCTTAGTAACTTTTGGACAAGTTACATATTTGAGATTCATTTTCCTCATCTATAAAATAGGGATGATAGCAACTACTCAATAGTGTTATCATAAGGCTTCGATGGGATAATATATGTAAAGTACCCAGTTCATCTCTTGGCACATACAGTCGATGCTCCATAAATAATATTCTTATTAACATTTGATTTCTATAACACTGACCACTTGCTGATTGTATGTTATCATACTCTCCAGATTGTATATTTCTTATGACTACAACTTCTCTTTCTACCTGTAATATAGCTTAACTCACCTTAGTGGGCATGTTTAATATTAGGTATAAGTACCTACTGGTCTGCTCAGATATAAATAACTTGGTTTTTTGGCAGCATAGTATAACAGAATGTTTATTTAGTAAGGTGTCAACACTGCCCGCTGTAACTGATAACATTTCAATCCTGGCATTGATACATAACAGTGTACAACTTTTGGCAGGTTTATATTTATAGGGCTGCTGTGAAGATTAAATACATTCAATATACATAAAGCTATTAGAATAATGCCTGGTCCAAGTATGGGCTTGAAAAACATTTGCTACTACCTGATAACTACATATACATGATGAATATTATTTTATATTTATTGTAATAGTATTAAATATTTCTCAGAATTTATATGATATAAAGTTGTAGGGAGAGGGAGCGGGGTAAATATCATGATAAAAACAATTGGCACATGTATAAAGGGAAAACACTGACAAATATAACACAGAAAGTAAGTGAATAAGAATTAATATAAAGAAAGAATCCAGGCTTTACAGAGGGCACCAAACTTGAATGAGTTAATGATGTAACCAAATGGAAAAGAATACAAAAAACAAAACTGCCATATTTTAACTGTATTAGGGACAGCATCACAGAGAAGACAGGAGGAAGATTCAGAGATGACAAAGGAAATACGGGTTATTTAAAAACAGTAAAAGACATGAGTAAAGGCATGAGAGGAATACTGAAGGCTCATTTGGAGGCCAGTAAACAGATTTGTCTGCCTGGAACTGACAGCTCATGTAGAAGAATACCTGATACAGTGCTCTCAATTCCTTTCCCCCAGAGCTTAGCATGGACACAAACAGTGCTCATTAAATATCTATGTAAAAGATAGAATGAATTCCAACTGCAGCCAGTCTGAAATGCTAGATTAAGCCGAGCTTCCCAGTAAGTATACCAAGGCATACTGGTGTGCCCAAATTAGGTGACGGCTGTACTGAGAGGGTGACTCAGCCTTTAGAATCCAAAACCTCCAGTCATAAGACGGCTTGCTTCCTACCCCAGTGTACCACACAAATATCATCATTTTCTAAGTGTACCATGCCATAAAAAGTTGGGAAACATTGAGTTTAAAATATGACTATTAGGCAGTATGTGATGGGTGAAAGATAAAGAAGACTAAATGAAGAGGATATACTGTACAACAGTCATTGCCTAGTTTGGTGGTACTGTGGAAAATCAAGAGGGAAAAGACAAGGAGCAAAAAGAGCCATTCAAAACTGCTGTTAATAGGCAAGGCCCAAAAAACAGGCCTAAATTAGACTAGCAACGAGACGAACTCAAAACAGGTTGTGAAAGAATAGGTGTGTAGAACTCAGTTTAGTTCAGTTCGATAAACATTTATTGCTGCCTATTATGTGTCAGCCATTTGCCGGGCACTAGGGATTTAAAAAACTGAAAAAACAATTTCACTCATTAGGGATTTTTTTTAAATTGTAGAAACAGAATTCTAGGTTTTCCTTAATGCATTCTATTTCACGTTAGCTCTAAGAAGAAAGGAAATATTAAAAGATATTATATATTGTACTATAAACCAAAGGTGGTTTTAACTTCCTCATTAAAGTTTCCAAAAGTAAGCCTTTTTCAGTTAAAAGGCTCAGTACCAGGAGGCAGAGGTCTATGAACAGAATTCTGTGGGCTAGTCACTTAAACATAATAGCTGTACCAATAGTTCTTAATATATTTGTATCTGAGCAAGTGTTAGAATGCACGCTATTGGCAAATTCCTTCCAGCATTTAAGAGATGATAATATCAGCTATCATTTATTAGGGGCTCACTATTTATCAAGCATTGTGCCATTTTACATATATTATGTCATTTTATTCTCCAAACATTCCCAAAGGGTAGGTATTATTATTCCGACTTTGTTCATAAAAAACAAGGCTTAGAATATTGTCACCTGTCCAAGGTTATCCAGCTAGTAAAATGGCAGAGCCAGAGTTCAACCCAGGCCCACCTAACTCTTAAGTTTGTGTTCTTATTAAATGCATTTTAATAAATAAGTCATTCAAGAAAGGGCTTTGTGGGCTTCCCTGGTGGTGCAGTGGTTGAGAGTCCGCCGGCCAATGCAGGGGACACGGGTTCGTGCCCTGGTCCAGGAAGATCCCACATGCCGCGGAGTGGCTGGGCCCGTGAGCCATGGCCGCTGAGCCTGCACGTCTGGAGCCTGTGCTCCGCAATGGGAGAGGCCACAACAGTGAGAGGCCCGTGTACCGCAAAAAAAGAAAAAAAAGAAAAAAAAAAAGGGCTTTGAGGAAGGCATCTGAGATAGAAAGAAGAGCCACTGAGGCAAACATGGGCAAGGCCCACCTGCACTGTTCTAGGAGAAGGTGTGCTTGCCCAAGGCTTACTGACTAGATGCATATTATAAGAAATCTAGAGGTCTGTGTTTTAGGTTTTCATTGCTGCTGTAGCCAATTACCACAAATTTAGTGGCTTAAAACAATACAGATTGTTGTACAGTTTTATAGGTCAGAAGTCTGACAAGAGTCTCACTGGTTTAAGATCAAGGTGTCAACAGGGTTGTATTCCCTTCTGAGAACTCTAGGAGAGAATCTACTTCCTTGCCTTTTCCAGCTGCTAGAGGCCACCAGCACTTCTTGGCACATGGCCCCTTGCCACCATCTTCAAAGCCAGCAGTGGTGGGTTGAGCTCTTCCCATACTGCCCTATCTCTTGTTCTTCCATAATCCCATCACCCTTTCACCACAGAAAGTTCTCCCATTATAAAGAAATGTGATTATGGTGGATTATCTTGGGGTGTCCAATCTAATCTCCCCATCTCAAGGACTTTAACTTAATCACATCTGCAAAGTCCTCTCTGCTGTGTAAGGTAACAGGTTGTAGGGATTAGGACACAGGTAACTATGGGGGTTGGTGGGGACATTATTCTGCCAACCACATTCTGACTAAGAGAGTGGTGCCACTCCATGTTTGAACCATCTAACTAGCCTCCTTATTCTGGTTCCATATATGCAAGGCAACTTACTGAGGACACTTTAGCTTGCCCTATAGTTTACTTACAGGAAGAGAATGTGCTGTTTGGGGGAATACAGTGTCCCATGCCCTGGGCAAATGTATTTTACATTATATTGACTAATTAGTTTTCTGAGTTATATATCAGTATCTTGGGAATGCTGTCAGAATGAGTCAGAACATCTTGTCCAAAAACTCTAGGACTTGGACAAAATCAATATTCAGAATCTTTAAGTTAAGGATCAGAGTCAGGAATATATTTAACAGGTCTATATCTATGATAAAAACAACCATTTGAAAATCATGTTTAAGAAGCTATATATTTAAGAATGCAGTTATATGTCACCTTTGATTTACAAGACATATCAACAAAGAGAACAGTCATGGTTTTCTGATTGTACCTGTGTAATCAATCAAATGGTTTGAACTAGAATGTCCTTGGAAGACACCAGGGAATTTCAAATCAACAACTTTTAAAACATGGTTCACATAGATTCATGGTTGCCTAGGGCTGGAATATTGGGGGAGAATAGGGAGTGACTGCTAATGAATACAGGGTCTCATTTTGGGAAAATAAAAAATGTTCTAAAATTGGTTGTGGTGATAGTTGCACAACTCTGTGAATAACAAAAAGAGTCATTGCACTGTATATTTTAAATGAGTGAATTGTATGGTATTGAATTATATCTCAATAAAGTTTTTAAAAGAAAAACTTGGGTCACAAAGAGAAGGCAATGAGAGGAGGATTTGATTAAATACTATGATGAAATGGGGCAGGGGGGTGTTATGCAATTTATGATCTTAATGAAGATCGTTCCTTAACATCTTAATATCTACTACTTTCCTCCTTGTTCTTTTCTCTACTCTAGCTTTTTATAGATTCTTTTGGAAAAGCCACAACTTTCCACCTCTTTCCTTTGTTTTGTTTACTAATCAATTAATATACACATATAATATATACAACACTTATTCCAAAAATTATAAATAATACAGAATGTGATTCTGATGTTAACTCCCACCGCTCTTTACTCAAGAGTAAGTGTAGATGAGGGAAGTGTTCCCATCCTGATCCTGTTTTAGATGCTCATGTTTTGTCACCCTTATTCTGTATTGTGTGCTAATTCTCTATATGTCCTAAACCATTCCATGTGCCACACAACAGACTGTGTAAGATTCATGCCTCCTTCTATCAAGATTCTCATATTAAATTCAAAGTTTTGATCTGTTTTATAGTTGTAACTATTACCATGCCTAATAGTGACTCCCACTGATCTGTACAATGTTATTGAATGAGCTCTCTGCACTTCTTTTTATCTGTATTCTCTTTCTCAAGAGCGATGATATCCCCTTTATCCAAATACCACAGCAGAAGAAAAACTGCATGTCAGAGGGTCACTAGGTAGTTATGCTTACAAAGTGGAAGGTCAGACAGGGTTTTGCATGAAGCTTTCTTTTAGTTGATATGAAAATAATTAACTAAATGTCCCCTTTGAACAAATGATCAAGCCATTTAAAAGAAAACACCTTCCTGAAACTGACACATTAAAGTTGTAGTTTATTTAAGTTAATAAAATACCAATCTCCAAGCCCATAAACAGGGGTTCCGTCAACCATGAGATGAAATACTTCCCTCCTATGAGCTTAGACGAAATGTTTTAGTTACTTTTCTACATCAGCATTATGAGATCACTCCCTATTCTCAGAATAACAGAAATAACTGAAGTTGCAACCCTAATCCTTGAGTGTAACTGCTTATATATACTGTGTTATCCACTAAACCACAAGCCTATCACACTCTGTCATATGATTCCATGAAATACAATTTATTCCCATATCATGGTATACCTAGTTGTATATGAAGGAACTTGATGCTCCAAGAAGAGAAGATCAATATTTACAATCCACACTATCCTTTCTCTTAAATATGAACAACTGACCTTGTAGAACTAATATACCAAAAATCCAGTTCCTGATGCAAAACAACCTTTGTCAAATAGTTTATTCATTTTCCCAGGTTTCTGCAGTTGAAACTGGATACCTCTGAATGTTGTTACAAAATAGCTTACAAAGCAATTTATAACACATTTATAAGTTTGTCAAGATAGTGTTGCTTGTTGTTTTAATGTACACAGAAACTCAAGCCCATATTCCAAGGATCCTTTCACATGATCGAAAGCTGAATTTTCCAACCAGGCAGCTGTAGCTCATTAGATCTGCCATGGATTGTGAAAACCACTTGCCAATAGTGTCAAAAGACTATTACTCATTTCAATCTCTCCAAAGAGGACAGATCTTTCTTTGACAAACATTAGTGAAAAAAAACTGAGTTTGGAATAGCTCAGCACACAAAGATGGAAACTCAATAGCGAAACTAAAGCCAAATGGAGATAAGCTGATGTTCTAGCTTTTCACCTTCAGAGACAAGAGCTTCCACCTAGATTTTAAGGGAAAAAATAAAACAAAAAAACCCACATAGCAATAACAATGCACTCGCAGCATTCATAATAATCGTACCATCTGACCTGACAGAACTGTCAGTCTGAATGGCAAATTCTCTGCATATGATTGAGTTTTGTAATCTCAGCAGCTCAAAACAGAGAACCTTAAGGGGTCAATCAAATCAGCTTTGAATGTCAGTCACTGTCCAAGCAATGTAGTTAATCAGAAAAATCAGGATCCTCAGAAATTGTCTAAAGCCTTATTCAGCAATCACAAAGACAACTAAAGAAACTGTAGACATTTAAACTTCTGTAGATTTAAACTGAATATTGCCATAGCTAGTATGCCAAAGATGAAAATGTAACTATCTGGATAATTTGTGCAAATATTAAGTAGTCTTGCTCTTCAGACAGTTTTATATCTCGATAACTAAATACTCAACTAAAATTTAGCTGGGTAAATAAAGCCTGATGTTAGTTTAGAAGCTAGCACTAAGAGGGATTCCAGGGTGCAAGTTATGTTCTATTTCTTGATCAAGGTGCTAGCTTCATAGGTATTATCAGGTTATAAAAATTCACTGAGCTGTACACTTACAATATGTGAATCTTTGTGACCAAAGAAGCTTTGTGATCAAGAAACATCATGTCCTCTAATCAACTGTCCCATGAATTTAGTCTCTGAGAAAAGCTATAGTATCAAATTCCCATTTGATCAAGATCATCCCTGCTTTACACTTACTTGTTTTTTAGCTTTTCAAGCTAAACTGTTTAAGGATAGACTCAAGTTAGATATATATTACAGCAACAGAACATGTTTCATTATATTTGGGTCTATTATCTCATAATATAGTTTATAACAATGTGAATGATTTATCTTCTAAAGACTTAGGAAAGTATTTTTTAAATAGTCTTGATAATCATGACGCTTTATTCCTGAAAAGACCCACCAAACCACAATTCATGCATATTACTCTTTAATAGTCACAAAATAGTTTGTGAAAAATACATAAGATTGAGTACAATACTTCAGTAAGTGAGGGCACTCGAAATATTTGATATCAATGACAGAGGCAGATCAAGAGATATATTAAGACACCATCAAAAGTATTTAAGAAATATCATGATGGGAAAAAGAATGAGACCCAGCTATGAGTTCCAATTTTGCAAAATACTGTTAAAAGATATATCTATCTCCCAGGTCATTGTAAGAGTGTAAGAGATGCAAATGTCTTAAAGTTGTAGTTAATTCCTTAAAATTCTGTATTAGCTTATTATTTTTATAAGGTAGAATCACTGCTCATGTCAGCTTAGTCTACTGTATCCACAACTAGGAACCATAAAGGGATCCCTTCCCTTTTTATGAGCCAAGTGTTAGACAAATGTGGGAGGAAAGAGGCAAGAGACCCCAAAAAAAAAAAGTATGCTTTTAACATCAAAAAGTCACATGTACAATTTTATACATACCACAAGAATCTCAAAATTATGATAGCATATGAGGCTGAGACAAGTAGTAACTGGCTCCATTTCTTAAAAAAAATTAATAGTTATACCCTGTGTTTGTTCTAGAAGCCTAAATAATCCAAGAAGGTAATACAGCAACAATTTTAAATCATATTCCATGAAAGGAGCATTTTTCTTCCAAAAAAACATTTACATTACCCACTATAGCTTAAACTTAATATAATGGGTCAAAATTCTGAGAAAGAAGATGGTTAAATTTGGTCTTAACCTTTGGTTAAAATAAATTTTTAAATGCCTAACATTAATGGTTGTGCAATGCTCAATTTTTCCACATGAGCTATACATTTTAAAATGTAATTTTAGCAAATGGGCAGCATAGAGTAATAAGCCCAAAGTTCATCTCAGTTACTCCATAACATTAAACAGGGTTTCAATGGAATACTCTGCTTAGATTTAGGTTAGTAGCCTAATATTTTCAAATAATCAAAAGTTGAATTAACTATTAGTTGAACCATATGACGATGCCATTGCTATAGGTCAAAAACAGCCAAATCTTGGCAATTTCATGTGGTTTAATCTAATAAGAGTTTTTTAGACAGTTCAAACTCTAGAAAAAAGCAAATACACACAAAAATTGTTTACATGATGTGAAAATACATGTAAAAAATGTTTCCAAAGGAAACAACTAAATGCAAGGTATAAAGAGAAATAAAAATAGTAGGCTTTATGAGAAGGCGAAAAAATCAGGTAGTTCAACGGGTTACTGAAATGCTGGTAGTGATCGATAAATCGATTTCTGCTTCACCTTTTATGAAGAGGCTGTACTTAGCAAATCACTGTGTAAGCTGCCTCAATAACAGGACTCCTGCTATCAAGTTTACTTGCAATGATTCCAACAAAGAAATTAATTTCTTCATGACAAGAAAAGGTTATCTGAAATGGGGAAAACACAGGAGACTTCGCTTTCTGCTAATAAAAGAGACAAGTAACAGTCTAGGCACTGAATTCAGAGCTATTTTATGCTCGATAAGATCTGAATTCCTTGTAGCTCAACTACTACCATTACTTTAGAGACACACTCACACATATACATAGATGTATATGTAGATATATACTTGCCTGTTACCTGTTTTTGCAAGGTTCCTAGTTTTAGCACTGAAAGTTCCATGATCTAGAAACCCAAGCCTGGGCAAACTGGGATATTAGCTACCCTGATGTACAGCTCCCAATCCATGCACATGCGTGTGCTTGGGTGCTTACACCCCCACACACTCACCATCCACATCCCAAACCCCAAAGAATGTATTCCTATAACTTATAATGAATTTATTAACTCTTCAGAAAATAGGGGTGTTATAAAATTATCCAAAAGTTATTACGTGTTTTATGACTATATCAATAAAATATGTAACTAGCAGTGATCAAATCTGAGAACTTAGAAACTGCCATTCATCACAAGTCACCAGACCCACTCTTTCCTAAAAACTTTCATGTTTTGTTCATATGTTGACAAGCATTATCACTGGTTAACCTCTTACAATTATGCTCCATTTTGTAAATAGGAGGAAAATCTGTGGCATTCTATAGGTTCAAATCTCAGCTTCACCACTTACCAACACTGTAGCTTTAAGAGAAATTGCTTCACCTGTCAATTCTCCATTTCCTACTATGTAAAATGGGAATACTGATTGCACCTACATCATAGGGTTTTCATGAGTATTAAATGATGCAATGTATATAAAATGCTTAGCATAAAATTAATTCTCAATAAAACTTACTTATAACTATAATTGCTATTAGTATATGGTACAGGTAAGAACTTGCAAGTGCCTTGAAGGTGGCAATCACCCATTCCTGTCTTCTTTGATGGAAACATTTTCTATTAAAAACAATTTATTTCCTTTTATAACATTAAGATTTCCAGAATTATTCTCTCTGAGTGAAAAACTAAGAGAATCTTGAATAGTTTAAAAGAGTGTCCTTATAATAAGATTAATTACTTCTTTACATGGAATTTCTTTCCATTATTAAATTTCAACATTGGATATAATAGTGAAAGTAGAGAATAAAAATCAGAGCTCCTTGCCCCTAACTTTAATAAAATATAATATTTAATGGGCTAAAATACAGGTGGTAAAGTTCTATCTGTACTAAAGAGAACAAGTATAAACATTAATCAGAACAGAGTTAAGTTAGATTTTAGAGTTTGGGAAAACCTTTAAAATCATCCACTCCAATGCTCTCATGTTTAAGACCCCCAAAAGGTGATTTGTCTGATGTTATAATGACCATAATCAGAAATAATACAAGAATTCAAGCCTCCTGATACCTGCTCCAACTATCTCTTCGAGATGCTTCTCTCCAAATCATAAGTGAAAACCATGAGACAAATTCCTTTTCCAAAATTTCTAATAAAAACCATCTTCAAACACACAAAGATAATTAAGGTGAGGTGTGATGAGAAGGATGAAGGAAAAATAACTACTATTATGTAGTAGAAAATATACTTTGAAGTCTAACAGAGCCAGCTGTGTCACTCCTTCCCTCTGTGTCAATGGGCAAAGGACTTACTCTGTCTGAGCTTCAGGCTCCTCATTCGTTAAACGGGGATAATACCACCTAGAACAAATAAACAACATATAAAAAGGTTTGAACAGCACAATAATTGAGAGTCACACTATCAACCTTTGAATCTTAACTCCACAACTTACTTGTTGTTTGACCAAGTTATATAACTTCTTTGAGTCATGGAAAGTACATGGCACATAATAATTGCAACAAGTTTTAGTTTTATTGATACGATATATAAATCACCTGGAACTCAGTGGGTAGTGAATAATAAAAACAACCACCACCACCACCACCAACAGCAACAACAAAACACCTGCTTTTACAAGTAAAACAGACAACAAAGGCAACATGCTTTATAAAAATCAATGCCATCTATCTTAAAATATGCTCACGTATGTAAAGTTCATTAGATTGGGGTTAAATGTCAAATTTAAAAAGTACAAAACTTAAAATACATCAAGTAAATAATCATTCTATAGTGATTTATTTAAGAAAATTGTGGTTTTCAGAGTACTGGATTTTAAAATGCTCAGTTCACAAGTCAGAAAATATGGTATAAAGTCAAAAATTAGGTAATATCAGAAGTATTACAAAGAGTGAAATAAAGCTAAAATTATACAATTAGTACATTAGAAAATCTGTAGAAGACCAACTGTGCATAGAAGAAACCATGTGTCTATTATGACATGGTTTTCATAAGATCCTAATCAAGAATATAATAAAAAGAAAAGAAACAGTAGAAAAATACATCCAATGTATCACCATTTAAGAGAACCAATTCCCAGGTGTTTAGAAAAGATCTATTCCTGAAGTGGGTGGAAAGGCATGATTCCTAAATCCAAGGGAAATTAAAACCACAAAGTTTAAACAAAATATCATGAAAAAAAATCAATACCTCACAAAATAAAAAGGAATAATTTAATTTTCAGCTTTCTCTTTACAAAAATTCTAGATCAGATACAGTGGTTTAAGATGCTACCATGTCTTTAAGCTCCATTTGGTAGGAAAATACCTAACCTCTGCTACTTTTAAAGGTAAGTAGGAGGTTTTGTATTTAAGTTGTGATGTGTAATACTTCAGGGTAACCTCACGCCAAAATGGCACATTTCTGAGGGAAGCAAAGGTATTCAATAAAAAGCTTTTAAAGGCATATTTTTAAACTTGCAGCAGGAAAGCTTTTCTGTGTCAAGACAGTAATTCTTTTAACAGCATTGATCAAAATGTCATTCTTTTATGAGTGTACAATACCTTTTAATGGCATACAACAAGCCATTAGGGTTATACACCTCTGTATAGCAGACAGCTTACTGGAAAAAAGGGAACACTGGCCAAGATACAGTCAGTAGGTTTTATGCTTCTAACAAGGAACCGTTTTCCCCCTAGTGGCTTCATTCTAAAGTCCACACTGAAATTATCCAAAGATTAAGTGTAAGCTCTCTTCACTTCGGTAATTTAGCAGCATTTTCACAGAGGCTAAACTGCAAGGTCTAAACTGTATCTCTGTAGATACCATGGGATAGCCCTGAAAACAGCCTCTCACTCAGGGCCAGTGAGAAATTATTCATGAAGATTAGAAAAGAATGATGGTTTCATTTGCTTTGCTACTTTCTGAGGAAGAAGAAAGTGAATTTTAAAAATCACTTTTCATATTCATTTGTAAAGCCAAGTACTAAAGGAACATTAAAGTTATGTAATACTCTACCATAAAGTATCTCTCTTCATCAACTAACATAAAATCTTTCGTAAAAGGAAACTATTTAAATCATCTTAAAACAAGTCCTTGTCTTTGGGGTATTCATGCTTTAAGAAAGACAAAATAAATTCTGAAACGACTTATAAAACTTAATCACATAATTATACAAACTCTCAAAAAACTTCCATTAATTTACTATATTTCTAACCATTCAGGAAATGGAGAGCTAAGGGGTGGGACATAAATAGAAAGGGAGACTATTCCTGTTTTTCATGTTAAACCTTTACTTATTTTTCACTATTAAAGGTAATATGACTTGAGTACAAATAAATTCCTAGAATAACAGAAATATCCCACATTTATTCATTGTAGCCTAAATCACCTCCTTCTGTAAACTATTCAAGGGCTTCACAGAGCCTAAAAATGTTACCCATAATAATTACATTCCTGCACCAAAAAATAAAACTCAACTTTACAGACAACACTAGATGAATTTCATAAACCTTTTCTTAAAAGTAAAGTTTAAAAAGTAGAAGAATGTGTCTCCTTTTAAAGGTGTGAGTGGGTAGGTGAGTGTGTAGGTATGTGCATGCTTAGTGGAAAGAAAATGGTAAGAGAATAAGAAAGTTCCTAGGAATGGCTTTACAAATTTTATCATCAAACAGAAAGTTGTTTCAGGCAATGTAGAGAACAAGTAAATTCTTAGAATAACAGAAATATTTGCACCAACTCCATCACTGAAAACAACTAAAAATGCAAAGTAATATACAAAAACATCTTTAAATCACCCCAGTTGATAAAAATAGTAAGAAATACAAAATCTAATGAAAGTGGACACTCAGTGAAGGTCGGTGGGGTGCTGAATCTGCTTTTCCCCATTTTGACCAGAGTTAAAATCTACAGATCTGGTTTGCAATGGATAGAAAACAAACACAAGTACCACCTAAGAGTCTAACAAGAGGCTGTCCTCCCAAGAAGCTGGGAACTCAAAGAGTTACCCCCCAAAGTAAAGGTTATCCAGGAGTCTGTGCTTAAGGGACTGTAAGGAAAGCTGTCTTAGAAATGAGCAAAACAGGGGACAACATAAAGCAACAAGTTGTAATCACAACCTAGCACTCAAGTAAATGTACATGTCAAATTCACATCATGCAAATGGGTCCAAAAAAAGAAATAAACAAAGTGGTATGCAAGCCAGAATGCAACAAACACAAATGTTACCTGGTGGCACAAACTATTAAATATACAAGTAAACAAGGCACTGTGAAAGAGAACCAGTTAAAAATAAACCTACAAGGATTTCATTTCTTGGAATTATCATAGATTATATAATAACCATGTTTAATATGTTTAAAATAATTTTAAAGTGTAAAAATATATTCACAGAAAAGATTAAAAACACATGACATAAAATGTTCACAAGATATTTATACAAATTAAATACACAGTACTTGAAATTTTAAAACTCAGTAAAGAGGCTTTTGCAGATTATCTCATAAAAGACTAACCCTCCCAATAAAAAATAACTAGAGAACGTAGGTAAAATATGGAAAACAACAATGTGAAGGCATTAGAGAGCTACCAAAGGCAGCCAAGAAGTACAAAAGAGAAATTTAGAGAGGTAAGCTCAACTTTCAGCATGGGCTTTATTAAGTCATTTGCCAATCCTCAGACAGGAGGCCGAGAAGCTAAGCAGAGCTGTTAGCAGTAATAACATATAGAGGGGAAATTTTTTGAAGTCTGGGCACTGCTAGCAGTAAACCAGAACCATATCAGAAGAATGAAACCCAGCTATATATCAACTCAACCCCAGATGAGATTAAATTTAATTGTCTCTACTCTACCTACCTGCCAGAAGCAAAATTAAACCCTCTCTGGGAAAAGTAAATATCATCCAGATCCTCAGAATATCACATCCAATGTCTGACATTCCTCTGACAATTACTAAGCATACTGGAAGACAAAACCACAATAAGATTTAAAGAAAAGAACAAAAAAGGAAAAGAACAGACCTACAGAAAATACAGATTGGAGTTATTAGACCTGGACTTTAAAGTATCTCAGGTTAATATGTTCAAGAAAACAGAAGATACTCCAGTCTCCCATAAAATAAGGGCAACCACCTAAATCCAAATACCTCCACATAATCTCAACAAAACTTTAAAAATAAAAACAGAGTGAAAAAGCATAATCTACATCTACAGCATAACTAAGAGACAAAGACTACCATAAACTTCAAACACGTGTAGTAGAGAAATGAACACTAAAAGCCAGCAACTATTTCTAAAGCCCATGTGGAGAAAGAGAGATACAGACTATGTAGATAAGAGGAGAGAGAAACAGGGGCTTAGGGTTGACCCAGTACAGATAAAATAAGCAGCAGGAATTAGGGAAATCCTAAAAATAGGTCTAAGACTTGTTAGATCAGAGCATTGATTACTATGGAACCTAAAGGAAGAGGCTTACAATTGCAAGAAATAGAAGTGACAGTCTTGAGGAAGCACCACTTCTACAGGAGAGGAGAGTGAGTGACTTAAAAGTGATATTCCTTGGATGTTTGGTGGTAAAGAGAAAGGAGAAAACAAGAAAGTAAAAAAAATAATGATCCTTCAGAAATGAAAGGAAGGAAAAAATAAAGAAAACTTTCATCCTCCCAAACAAATGCACCACAGATTCGAGATACTGCACTTATTTATAGCAATAGAATAGGGTGCTTCTGAACTAAGAAACCTTGTAAACCCCCTCACCACTTTCTATATAAACTATTATTGCTGGTCATGAAAAACAAAACTTTCAAAACTGATTACAAAACAATAGGCAACAACTGTAAAAAATTATTATAAAAGAATACAGAAAATCAGAACAAAAACTCTTCAGCTGATGAACACCCCTCTCCAAAAAGAAAAAAGAAAGAAAAAAAGAAACCATAAAGTAGAGAAAACTACAATAATATCTCAAATTGAACTATATATTATTAAAGTATTTACAGATCTTTTTCAAAAACCTCAAACATTCAATAATTCAAAACAGAAATAGACCAGAAATGGGCAAAACTCTTCATATCAGGAAGATGCAAAATAAGAGGTAACTGGTCTCATGAAAGAAATTGAGCACAAGAAAAAAATTATTTTAGAAATGAAGGATAAATTATAACATATTCAAGAGAGAATAGGATTGAATGAAAATATAATAAGACGCACTGAACAAAAGCATGAAAATAGCCAGGGAACAAAACAAAATGAAGCAAGAGTGTAACAAGGATCAGGGGAAAGTGTTAACACACAAGAGAAAGAGGATCCAACATACATAAAATTATAGAGCTAATATTTAAAACTATGATACAAAAGAAAAAACAATAACCAAAATAAGAGAAGACATGAATATTAAAAAGGCCTAAGAAGGATTTGGGAAAACTGATACAAAAAATTCTGAGATGTATTGTAATACATAATAGATTTTAAAGATAAGAAGAAAAGTCTTCTGGGATCACTTACAAAGGAAGCAAAATCAAATAAGCATCAGACTACTGAGCAGCAGCCCACAAAGGAAGATAGTAGGAAGGTAGGAATCAAATGATGTTATTTAAACTGACAAACCAAACAATGAAATCCTAAGTAAACAAAAGAGGGACAAAAATAACGGCATTATAAATAGTAGTATAAAGATAACCACTAGAACAAAAATACAAACCTTCCAAAATACCAAGGAAAATACAAAAAGGGAGGAACATACTACAAAATGAAAGGGGGAAATGTAATACAAATGATAAATACATATATAATAATATAATATTTTGTTAGAATAGTGACCACACGATCATAACAATAAATGTACATTGATTAACCTTTCCAATTTAAAAAAACCCCACAATTTTGAATCAACTTACAAAGGAAAACAACTCTACAATGTATTAGAGAAACTCATCTAAAATAAAGTAATTCAAAAAGTAAAAATAGGGCTTCCCTGGTGGCGCGGTGGTTGAGAGTCCACCTGCCGATGCAGGGGACATGGGTTTGTGCCCCGGTCCGGGAAGATCCCACATGCCGCGGAGCGGCTGGGCCCGTGAGCCATGGCTGCTGAGCCTGCGCGTCCAGAGCCTGTGCTCCACAACAGGAGAGGCCACAACAGTGAGAGGCCCACATACCGCAAAAAAAAAAAAAAAAAGTAAAAATACAACAAATAAATTTATTCAATGCAAATGGAAACAATGAGAAAGTAGGTATTGCAATTCTGATATCAGACATGGTGGAGGTGAGACCAAAAAGCATCACATTCTAAAAAAGAACATTTTATGATCTAAAGACCAATACAAAATAAATATATAATAGTTAGGAATATCTATGTACCAAATAACACAGTGAGTACCATGATAAAATAGAATCAAAGAGAAATAAAGATGCAAAAAAGAAAAAACAAATACAAAACATGAACATACCAAACTCAATACCAGTGTACAAAAAAATATAAAAGGACATGGAAATATATACTAAACAAGATATCTCAATATCTTTATCTTTAAACTCCCATTACAAGTAATTTCCTTAATAAGTACATATGAAACATTCACAGAAATTGACCAAATGTACTGTCTCAAAGAAAGCTTCAAAATGTTCCACAAAGTAGAAACAATATAAAAATATTCTGATCACACAATAAAAGTAGAGATTAAAAAAACAAATAAATAAAAAGATCCTCAGGACTTCCTTGGTGATGCAGCGGTTAAGAATCCGCCTGCCAATGCAGGCAACAGAGGTTTGATCCCTGGTCCAGGAAGATCCCACATGCCATGGAGCAACTAAGCCCATGTGCCACAACTACTGAGCCCACGTGCTGCAACTACTGAAGTCCGCTCACATAGAGCCCGTGCTCCACAAAAAGAGAAGCCACCACATTCACAGAAATATAGACAAAATGAAAAGGCAGAGGACTATGTACCAGATGAAGGAACAAGATTAAACCCCAGAAAAGCAATTAAATGAAGTGGAGATAGGCAACATTCCCCTAAAAGATTTCAGAATAATGATAGTGAAGATGATCCAGGACCTTGGAAAAAGAATGGAGGCAAAGATTGAGAAATGCAAGAAATGTTTAACAAAGACCAAGAAGAATTAAAGAACAAACACCTAGAAGAATTAAAGAACAGACAAACAGATGAACAATACAATAACTGAAATGAAAAATACACTAGAAGGAATCAATAGCAGAAGAACTGAGGCAGAAGAATGGATAAGTGACCTGGAAGACAGAATGGTGGAATTCACTAACATGGAACAGAATAAAGAAAAAAGAATGAAAAGAAATGAAGACAGCCTAAGAGACCTCTGGGACAACATTAAACGCACCAACATTAGCATTATACGGGTCCCAAAAGGAGAAGAGAGAAAGAAAGGACCTAAGAAAATGTTTGAAAACATTATAGTTGAAAAATTCCCTAACATGGGAAAGGACATAGCCACCCAAGTCCAGGAAGGGCAGACAGTCCCAGGCAGGATAAACCCAAGGAAAACATGCCAAGACACATAGTACTCAAATTGAAAAAAATTAAAGACAAAGAAAAATTATTAAAATCAACAAACAAAAAGTGACAAATAACATACAAGGGAACTCCCATAAGGTTAACAGCTGATTTTTCAGCAGAAACTCTACAAGCCAGAAGGGAGTGGCATGATATATTTAAAGTAATGAAAGGGAAGAACATGCAACTAAGATTACTCTACCTGGCAAGGATCTCATTCAGATTTGATAGAGAAATCAAAGGCTTTACAGATAAGCAGAAGCTAAGAGAACTGAGCACCACAAAACCAGCTCTACAACAAATGCTAAGGGAACTTCTCTAAGTGGGAAACACAAGAGAAGAAAAGGACCTACAAAAACAAACCCAAAACTATTAAGAAAATTGTAATAGGAACATACATATCAATAATTACCTTAAATGTGAACGGATTACATGCTCTAACCAAAAGACCCAGGCTTGCTGAACGGATACAAAAACAAGACACATATATATGCTGTCTACAAGAGACTCACTTCAGACCTAGGGAAACATACAGACTGAAAGTAAGGAGATGGGAAAAGATATTCCATGCAAATGGAAATCAAAACAAAGCTGGAGTAGCAATATTCATATCAGACAAAATACACTGTAAAATAAAGAATGTTAAAAAGACACAAGGAAGGACACTACATAGTGATCAAGGGATCAATCCAAGAAGAAGATATAACAATTATAAATATATGTGCACCCAAAATAGCAGCACCTCAATACATAAGGCAAATGCTAACAGCTATAAAATAGGAAATCAATGGTAACACAATAATATGGGGGACCTCACAGCTCACTTACACCAATGGACAGATCATCCAGACAGAAAATTAATCAGGAAACACAAGCTTTAAATGACAGCATAGACCAGATAGATTTCATTGATATTTATAGGACGTTCCATCTGAAAACAGCAGATTACACTTTCTTCTCAAGTGCACACAAATCATTCTCCAGGATAGATCACATCTTGGGTCACAAATAAAGCGTCAGTAAATTTAAGCAAACTGAAATCATATCAAGCATCTTTTCTGACCACAACACTATGAGATTAGAAATAAATTACAGGGGAAAAAACGTAAAAAACACAAACACATGGAGGCTAAACAATACGTTAGTAAACAGCCAAGAGATCACTGAAGAAATCAAAGAGGAAATCAAAAAATACCTAGAGAAAAATGACAACGAAAAAACGATGATCCAAAACCTATGGGATATAGCAAAAGCAGTTCTAAGAGGGAAGTTTATAGCAATACAGTCCTACTTCAAGAAGGAAAAAAAATCTCAAATAAACAATCTAACCTTACACATAAAGGAACTAGAGAAAGAAGAACAAACAAAACCCAAAGTTAGTAGAAAGAGCAGAGCAAAAATAAAAGAAATAGAAACAAAGAAAACAATAGCAAATATCAGTAAAAGTAAAAGCTGCTTCTTTGAGAAGATAAACCAAATTGATAAACCTTGATCCAGACTCATCAAGAAAAAGAGGGAAAGGACTCAATAAAATTAGAAATGAAAAAGAAGTTAAAATGGATACTGCAGAAATACAAAGCATCATAAAAGACTACTACAAAGCATCATACAAAGCATCATAAAAGACTACTACTACTACTACTACCTCTATGCCAATAAAATGGACAACCTGGAAGAAATGGACAAATTCTTAGAAAGGTATAACCTTCCAAGACTGAACCAGGAAGAAATAGAAAATATGAACAGACAAATCACAAGTAATGAAATTGAAACTGTGATTAAAAATCTTCCAACAAACAAAAGTCCTGGTTCAGATGGCTTCACAGGTGAATTCTATCAAATATTTAGAGAAGAGCTAACACCTATCATTCTCAAACTTTTCCAAAATTGCCGAGGAAGGAACACTTCCAAACTCATTCTATGAGGCCACCATCACCCTGATACCAAAACCAGACAAAGATACTACAAAAAAAGAAAATACATACTAATATCACTGATGAATATAGATGCAAAAATCCTCAACAAAATACTAGCAAACAGAATCCAACAACACATTAAAAGGATCATACACCATGATCAAGTGGGATATATCCCAGGGATATAAGGATTCTTCAATACATGCAAATCAATAAATGTGATACACCTTATTAACAAATTAAGGAATAAAAACCATATGATCATCTCCATAGATGCAGAAAAAGCTTTTGACAAAATTCAACACCAACTTATGAGAAAAACTCTCCAGAAAGAGGGCACAGTGGGAACCTACCTCAACATAATAAAGGCCATATACAAAAAACCCACAGCAAACATCATTCTCAATGGTGAAAAACTAAAAGCATTTCCTTTAAGGTCAGGAACAAGACAAGTATGTCCACCCTTGCCACTATTATTCACATAGCTTTGGAAGTCCTAGCAACGGGAATCACAGAAGAAAAAGAAATAAATGGAATACAAATTGGAAAAGAAGTAAAGCGGTCACTGTTTGCAGATGACATGATACTATACATAGATATCCTAAAGATGCTACCAGAAAACTACTAGAGCTAATCAATGAATTTGCTAAAGTTGCAGGATACAAAATTAATGCATAGAAATCTCTTACATTCCTATACACTAACAACAAAAGATCAGAAAGAGAAATTAAGGAAACAATCCCATTCACCACTGCAACAAGAAGAAAAAAATATCTAGGAATAAAACTACCTAAAGAGACAAAAGACCTGCACTCAGAAAACTATAAGACACTGGTGAAAGAAATCAAAGATGACACAAACAGATGGAGAGATATACCATGTTCATGGATTTGAAGAATCAATATTGTGAAAATGACAGTACTACCAGAAGCAATATACAGATTCACTGCAATCCCTATCAAATTATCAATGGCATTTTTTATACAACTAGAACAAAAAATCTTAATATTTGTATGGAGACACAAAAGACCCCAAATAGCCAAAGCAATCTTGAGGGAAAAAAATGGAGCTGGAGGAATCAGACTCCCTGACTTCATACTATACTACAAAGCTACAGTAATCAAGACAGTATGGTACTGGCACAAACAACAGAAATATAGATCAATGGAACAGGATAGAAAGCCCAGAGATAAACCCACACACCTATGATCAACTAATCTTTGACAATGGAGGCAAGGATATACAATGGAGAAAAGACAGTCTCCTTAATAAGTGGTGCTGGGAAAACTGGACAGCTACATGTAAAAGAATGAAATTAGAACATTCCCTAACACCATACACAAAAATAAACTCAAAATGGATTAAAGACCTAAATGTACGACCAGATACTATAAAACTCTTAGAGGAAAACATAGGAAGAACACTCCTTGACATAAATCACAGCAAGATCTTTTTTGACCCACCTCCTAGAGTAATGGAAATAAAAACAAAAATAAACAAATGGGACCTAATGAAACTTAAAAGCTTTTGCACGGCAAAGGAAACTATAAATAAGACGAAAAGACAACCCTCAGAATGGTGGAAAATATTTGCAAACAAATCAACAGACAAAGGATTAATCTCCAAAATATATAAAGAGCTCATGCAGCTCAATATTAAAAAAGAAAACAAAAAAACCCCACCCAATCAGGGCTTCCCTGGTGGCGCAGTGGTTGAGAGTCCGCCTGCCGATGCAGGGGACATGGGTTCGTGCTCCGGTCCGGGAAGATCCCACATGCTGCAGAGCGGCTGGGCCCATGAGCCATGGCCGCTGAGCCTGCGCGTCTGGAGCCTGTGCTCCACAACGGGAGAGGCCACAGCAGTGAGAGGCCTGCGTACCGCAAAAAAAACCCAAAAAACAAAGAAACAAAAAACAACCCAATCAAAAAATGGGCAGAAGACCTAAATAGACATTTCTCCAAAGAAGACATACAGATGGCCAAGAGGCACATGAAAAGACAGTCAACATCACTAATTATTAGAGAATTGCAGATGAAAAGTAAAATGAGGTATCATCTCACACTGGTTAGAATGGGCATCATCAGTAAATCTACAAACAACAAATGCTGGAGAGGGTGTGGAGAAAAGGGAACCCTCTTGCACTGTTGGTGGGAATGTAAATTGATACAGCCACTATGGAGAACAGTATGGAGGTTCCTTAAGAAACTAAAAATAGAATTACCATATGATCCAGCAATCCCACTACTGGGCATATACCCAGAGAAAACCATAATTCAAAAAAGATACATGCATCACAATGTTCATTGCAGCACTATTTACAATAGCCAGGTCATGGAAGCCACCTAAATGCCCATCGACAGATGAACAGATAAAGATGTGGTATATATATACAATGGAATATTACTCAGCCATAAAAATGAACAAAATTGGGTCATTTGTAGAGACATGGATGGACCTAGAGACTGTCATACAGAGTGAAGTAAGTCAGAAAGAGAAAAACAAATACTGTACATTAATGCATATATGTGGAATCTAGAAAAATTGTATAGATAAACGGTTTGCAAGGCAGAAATAGGGACACAGATGTAAAGAACAAACGTATAGACACCAAGGGGGGAAAGTGGCGGGGGGTGTGGTGGTGGTGGGATGAATTGGGAGATTGGGATTGACATGTATACACTAATATGTATAAAATAGATAACAAATAAGAACGTGCTATATAAAAAAAGAAATTAAATAAAATTCAAAAAAAAAAAAAAAAGAGAGAAGCCACTGCAGTGAAAAGCCTAAACACCTCAACGAAGAGTAGCTCCTACCCACCACAACTAGAGAAAGCCCCTGTGCAGCGACAAAGACCCAACACAGACCAAAAAAAAAAAAAAAAAGATTGTTTCACCAGGTAGTTTTAAAGCTTTCTAAAAAAGTCTTTGGTGAAAGGTAAATATAAACTGATACACTAAACAAAACAGTCAAAATTAATGACAATACCAAGCATTGGGAAAGATGTGAAGCAAATGAAACTCTTATATAAGTGGGACTGTAAATTGGTACAACCACTTTAGAAAACTGTTTGGCATATACAATGGAATATTACTCAGCCATGAAAAGAAATGAAATTGAGTCATTTGTAGCTAGGTGGATAGACCTAGAGTGTGTCATACAGACTGAAGTAAGGCAGAAAGAGAAAAACAAATACCATATGCTAACAAACATATATGGAATCTAAAAAAAAAAAAAAGGTTCTGACGAACCTAGGGGCAGGATGGGAATAAAGACGCAGATGTAGAGAATGGACTTGAGGACACCGGGAGTGGGAAGGGTAAGCTGGGTCTAAGTGAGAGAGTGGCATTGACATAAATACACTACCAAATGTAAAGTAGATAGTAAGTGGGAAGCGCTACATAGCACAGGGACATCAGCTCGGTGCTTTGTGACCACCTAGAGGGGAGGGATAGGGAGGTTGGGAGGGAGACGCAAGAGGGAGGGGCTATGGGGATATATGTATACGTATAACTGTTTCACTTTGTTATACAGCAGAAACTAATACAACATTGTAAAGCAATTATACGCCAATAAAGATGTTAAAATTAAAAAAAAAAACTATAGAAACCTGTTTGGCAATTTCTACTAAAGCTAAAGACATTCCTGCTATATGACCCAGCAATTCTCCAGACAGACAGTCACATATATATATATACATATACACATACACATACTAAAGCTGTTTGGCAATTTCTACTAAAGCTAAAGACATTGCTGCTATATGACCCAGCAATTCTCCAGACAGACAGTCACATACATATATACATACACTTACATACAAAAAACATGAGTCTATATGTCTATAAAATGACATGTACAGGAACATTCATAGCTTCTTGAATAATGATAGCCAAACACTGGAAACAACCGCAATGTGTATGAACAAAAGAAGAGATAAACCAACTGTAGTACAGTCATAAAATGGAATATTACACAGCAATGAGAAAGAATAAAATAGAGCTATAGGCATGGTATTTTAAGTAAAATAAACTAGACACAAAGTATTACATACTTTTAAATGAAGTTCACAATGAAGCAAAACTAAGGGATGTTAGAGTATTTAGTGAAGAAAAAAAGGCCTCCAAATTGGAAAATAAGTAACATTATATCTGTTCACAGATGATGTAATCTTTCTTTTCTTAAGAAGATATAGTTTTTTATTATTATTAATTTATTTATTCTATTTATTTTTGTCTGCGTCAGGTCTTAGTTGTGGCACACAGGATCTTTTATGTTGAGCCATGTGGAATCTTTTGCTGTGGTGTACAGGCTATTTGCTGTGATGTGTGGGCTTCTCTCTAGTTGTGGTCTGTGGGTTTTCTCTTCCCCAGTTGTGGCACACAGGCTCCAGGGCACGTGGGCTCTGTAGTTGTGGCACGTGGGTTCCAGAGAGCATGGGCTCTGCAGTTTGCAGCATACAGGCTCTCTAGTTGAGGCATGTAAGCTCCAAAGTTATGGCGTGCGGCCTTAGTCGCCCCACAGCATGTGGGATCTTCATTCTGTGACCAGGGATTGAACCCATGTGCCCTGCATTGTAAGGTGGATTCTTTACCACTGGACCACCAGGGAAGTTCTGATGTGATCTTTCATGTAGTAGATGAAGATTCCACAGAAATATTTTTAGAACAAATAAATGAATTTAGCAGAGTAGCAAGTTACAAATTCAACATTCAAAAATCCATTGCATTTCTATACACTAACAATGAACAATATGAAAAGGAAATTATGAAAACAATTCCATTTACAATAGCATCAAAAAGCATAAAATACTTAGAAATTAACTTAACCAAGATGTTGAAAGACTTCTACAATGAAAACTAGAAAACAATGCTGAAAGAAATTAAAAGAAAATACAAATAAATGGAAAAACATTCCATGTTCAAGGAATAAAAGACTTATTATTGTTGAGATGTCAGTACTACCCAAAGTGATCTACAGGTTCAGTGCAATCTCTATGAAAATCCCAATGATATTTTTTGCAAAAATAGAAATACTCAACCTAAAATTCAAATGGAATCTTAAGGGACCTTGAATAGCCACAACGGTCTTCAAAAGGGGGAACAAAGCTGTAGGATTCACACCTCCTGATTTCAAAACTTACTACAAAATTACAGTAATCAAAATAGTGTGGTACTCGCATAAAGACAGATATATCGATCAATGAAATAGAATAGAGAGCGAAGAAATAAACCCTTACATAAATGTGTGGTCAAATGATATCTGACAGGGGTACCAAGACCATTTAATGGGGAAAGGATAGTCCTTTCAACAGATGGTACTGTGGCCACTGTATATGCACATGCAAAAGAATGAAATTGAACCCTTACCTGATACAAAATTAACTCAAAATGGATCAAAGGCCTAAAATATAAAACTCTTAAAAGAAAACATTGGGCAAAAGCTTCACGACATTAGATTTGGCAATGATTTCTTGGATATGACACCAAAGGCACAGGTAACAAAAGAAAAAGTATACAAATTGAACTTTAAAATATTTTTTAAATAAAAATTAAAAAAAATTAAAGTATTTTGTGCATGAAAAGACACTATTCATCGATTAAAAAGGCAATCCACAAAATGGGAGAAAATTGTGCAAATCATATATCTGATAAAAGATTAGTATCTAGAACATACAGAGAACTTATAAAATTCAACAACAAAAGAACAAACAACCTGATTCAAAAATGGACAAAGGACTTGAAAAGACATTTCTCCAGAGAAGATGTACAAATGGCCAATAAGAACAAAAAAAAAAATGCTCAACATCACTACCATTCAGGAAATGCAAGTCAAAACTATAATTAGATACCACCTCATACCCATTAGGATGGCTACTATGAAAAAAAAAAAGAACTCAGAAAACAACAAGTGTTGCCAAGGGTGTGGATAAATCAGAATTCTTGTGCACTGTTGGTAGAAATGTAAAACAGTACAGCCACTGTGGAAGACAGTACAGCCATTCCCCTAAAAATTAAAAATATAATTCTCATATCATCAGCAATTTCACTTCTGGGTATACACACAAAAGAATTGAAAGCAGAGTCTTGAAGAGTTATTTACACACCCATATTCTCATCAGCATTATTATCAATAGTTAAAAGATGGAAGCAGGGCTTCCCTGGTGGCGCAGTGGTTGAGAGTCCGCCTGCTGATGCAGGGGACACAGGTTCATGCCCCGGTCCGGAAGGGTCCCACATGCCGAGGAGCGGCTGGGCCCGTGAGCCATGGCTGCTGAGCCTGTGCATCCGGAGCCTGTGCTCCACAACAGGAGAGGCCACAACAGTGAGAGGCCCGTGTACTGCAAAAAAAAAAAAAAGATGGAAGCAATTGAAGTGTCCACACACTAAAGAATGGATAAGCAAAATGTGGTATATATATACAGTGGAATATTATTCAGCCAAAAGGCAATTCTGCAATATGCTACAAGATAGATGGACCTGGATAACACTATGGTAAGTGAAATAAGCCAGTCACATAAATACGAATACTATATGATTCTACTTATATGAGGTACTTAGACTAGTCAAAATCAGAGGCAGAAAGTAGAATAGTGGTTGCCAGAGGCTGGAAGAAGAGGGAAAGAGGGAGTTATTGGTTAATGGGTATAGAGTTTCAGTTTACAGGGTGAAAAGAATTATGGAGATGGATGGTGGTGATGATTATGCTGAAGACTATATCAGCAATATAGATTATTGCTGAAGATTATGAATGCATTTAATATCACTGAACTCTATAATTAAAATGGTTAGGATGGTAAATTTTATACTATGTATATATTACCACAATAAAAAAAATTGGAAAAAAACCTGATTGATGCTGGTAACAGCTAGAACTGTGGCCATCTATGTGAAGACAGGGGGTGGTAGTAACTGAGAATGAACACAAGGAATCATGGGATGCTGGAAATGTTCTACAGCTTGATCTGAAGACATACACACACATATACATATCATATATATATAAAACAATGTAAAAAATGTTACTGTACACTTAAGATTAGTGTACCTGATACACTTTATTGCATGGTGAACAATCAAAACAACAATAGAAATGGTTATCTATAGACCAGTAAAAAAAAAAAAAAATCAAAATAGAAAACATATGTAAATATGTTCAGCCTCATTAGGTATCAAGGAAATGCCAATTAAACCACTATTACAACCTCCACAAGATTAGCTAATACACTATTTGACTGTTTGACTTATCAGTCGATCAGACTGACTAATATACTATTTGTGGGAGTGCAAACTGGTGCAACCATTTTGAAAAACTGGGATGTATCTACTAAGCCAAAATACACAATTCTCTCAGAAAGTTGTTTGGCTTCTTATCTATTTTGTTTTAGTCAGTTCCTTAGTAACAGCCACATCTACAGTTCTCTTCTAAACGTTTTTTTTGTTTTTGATTTTTTTTTGTGTGGTATGCGGGCCTCTCACTGTTGTGGCCTCTCCCGTTGCGGAGCACAGGCTCCGGACGCACAGGCTCCGTACGCACAGGCTCAGCGGCCATGGCTTACGGGCCCAGCTGCTCCGCGGCATGTGGGATCTTCCCGGACCGGGGCACGAATCCGTGTCCGCTGCATCGGCAGGCGGACTCTCAACCACTGCGCCACCAGGGAAGCCCTCTTCTACACGTTTTTAGGGTTGCTGTACCTCTTATTTTCTGACCCTCTGGCTCCCATCTCTCTTCCTAATTATGATAATTTTAGGTCTATCAAGGATCAGAGGCAGAGATTTTTTCATAAGATTTTCTGTTTAATGGAAACAAATTGAATAGATACCATAGCAATAGTCGAACTTCACTCTGAGACATCTTGATAAAGTTTGAGGTTTTATCACTGGCTGTGAAGGTCATATCCTTGATTTGATCCTTGCTAAAAGACAAGTTTTAATTGATCTTTGTCACTCGATACATTTATAAATTTTATATTTTAGAAGTTAGTATTAAAAAAAAATTACACCTCCCAACATTACTGTCTCTTTAAATTTCCTTTCATGCCTGTTTTTTAAAAAAAATGACAGTTCTTATCTGAGCTTTTCTTCCTTGTAATGCCTCCTAAATGGAGCCTCCAGCAACCAACACACAAAATATTGAAATTCTGTTTTCCTGCCACTTGTCCTAGAGTTACAAATTTACTAAGTATATGATCTGCATCAAATATAGATGGTTAAAAAAAAAAAAGCTAGGTGCCCTATAAAATTTATCCTTCAGAAAAGTTGATTGCTCTACATTTTATTAAGTTCCACTTATTAAAATAGTTGCTAATAGTATAACAAGAATAACACCAGATGGAAGAAAACTATTCAAATACAGCTCCACCATCCATTTCCCCAATTCATATCCTATAAACTAAGGAGAGGGCTTCCCTGGTAGCGCAGTGGTTGAGAGTCTGCCTGCCGATGCAGGGGACACGGGTTCGTGCTCCGGTCCGGGAAGATCCCACATGCCGTGGAGCAGCTGGGCCTGTAAGCCATGGCCGCTGAGCCTGTGCGTCCGGAGCCTGTGCTCCGCAACGCGAGAGGCCACAACAGTGAGAGCCCCACATACCGCAAAAAAAAAAAAAAAAAAAAAACACCTTAGGAGATTTAACTACAACTATGAAACATTTTAGACTTCACAATATATCCATAAACAAAAGCAAACTGTCTTTCTAACTTTTAGATCCCAAATATAACTTAATCAGACACAGAGGGCAAAAGAAATCCAGAATTTTAAATGACTAACTACTTTGTAGTTTTGTGTAAAATTCAAAGATGATAAAAAGTAGACAGATTTTAAAACCCTCTCCTCAATATTTTCAGTATAGGTAATTATAATATAAATGCCCATCACACTGAATGAAATGCCACAAAACCAACTATATTACACCTTTCATTTGCCCTACATATATAATTAAACCCAGTAAAATATAAAAATATAATGAAATCTTTCCACAACATTAGCAGGTCACCCTCAATCTGACCTACACATGACTTGTCTAGCCAGGTCAACCTATCATTCACAAATCAATCATCCCCTCTTCTCTCCACATAATACTCCATATATAGCAACAACTAGTGAGAAAAAAAAAATCTAGTAATAAAGAATCAAAAGTCCCTGCTACACATTTAGAAAATTCAGATGAAAAGCTGACAGTAACCTTAAATATTACACTATTTATAAAATATTCAGGGCAAAGAAAGGAACAAACATACCTATTCTTCCAAAGACATTCCAGATAGCAAAAAGGTTCAGGTGGAAGAGGATATTAGATTAGTTTTTATATAAATAGTAATTCCTCATTTCATTTTAAAGGACATAAACCATTATATGTTATATGCTGATGAGATTTAACCACTCATTATTTGCAGAGTAAAATTTGGCTCATCTACATCCAGCACCCATAAAATTATAAACTGACATGATATACTACCTTCCCTGGTCATTTAATTGAGCTCTTGTTGTCCTGCTTGTTCTACAGGTAAGGAATTTCTTCCAGATCTCACAGCTCTAACTAATAAATTTTATGTCACTGTTCACAAAAGGACAGTGGATATCACTGAAAATCTCAGAGTAAAGAGTTCTAAAAACCTTTCCTCCATAAAAGCAATGAGAACACTAGCAAAAACTGTCAGAATCAACTTTTTCAAAATGCTGGAAATTAACCAAAGAAATGCAGCAATCTAGGGAATGATTATTCAAGAAAAAGAGCTAAATAAGAACAATGAGCTTTATGGCATTTTAATTTGCCCTTTGCCCATCTGCCCATCCCCAGCTCCACTGGAGTCTTGAAAAACAACAGCCACAATCAAATCTGGCAGTCCAGGAAGTAATTCTTTCAAAGCCCCATTCCCAGAGAAAGGTCGTTATTGGACACGAAAGACTCCACATGTAAGGCTGTCATTTGTGAACTTACTCAGAGCTCACTAGTACAAAAAGTGCTTTCCCCTGAGAGACTCTGTCAAAACCAACCAGAGACAGTTGTTGAACATAACTTCCGAAAGTCAACCATAAAAAAAGAACCCCATTAATAAAGAGGCAAAAGATCTGAACAGATATCTCACCAAAGAAGATATACAGATGGCAAGAAAGCATATGGAAAGATGCTAAACATCATAATGCATCAGGAATTGCAAAGTAAAACGATTAGAAACCACATCTATAAGAATGCCAAAAATCCAAAACATTGATAATACCAAATGCTGATATGGATGTGGACCAACAGGAACTCTCATTTGTTGCTGGTAGAAGTGTAAAATGGTACAGCAACGTTGGAAGACAGCTGGGCAGTTTTGTCTCTTTTAAAAAAACTAAAATACTCTTTCCATACACCCCAGCAACTGTGCTCTTTGGTATTTACCCAAAGGAACTGAAAACTCACATCTATACAAAAACCTGCACATGGATGCTTAGAGCAGCTTTATTTACAATTGCCCAAACTTGGAAGTAAGATGCCCTTTAGTAGGTGGATGCTGTTGTGCTATGAAAAGACACGTTGAAACCTTAAATGCATATTACTAACTGAAAGAAACCAATTTGAAAAGGCTACATACTCTATGATTCCAACAATATGATATTTTGCAAGGGTAAAACTATGCAGACATTTTGATGACAGCTATTCTGAGCAGTGTGAGGTGATATCTCATTGTAGTTTTGATTTGCATTTCTCTAATAATTAGCGATATTGAGTACCTTTTCATGTGCCTTTTGGCCATCTGTGTGTCTTCTTTGGAGAAATGTCTATTTAGACCTTCTGCCTATTTTTTGATTGAGTTGTTTATTTTTTTGATATTAAGCTGTATGAGCTGTTTGTATTTTTGGAGATTAATCCCATGTCAGTTGCATCATTTGCAAATATTTTCTCCCATTCCGTACAATATGGCCATTATCAAAAAGTCTACAAATAACAAATGCTGGAGAGGGTGTGGAGAAAAAGGAACCCTCCTACACTTTTGGGGGAAGTGTGAATTGGTGCAGCCACTATGGAGAACAATATGGAGGTTCCTTAAAAATCTAAACATAGAGCTACCATATGATCCAGCAATCCCACTCCTGGGCCTTATATCCAGAGAAAACCACAATTTGAAAAGATACAAGCACCTCAATGTTCACTGCAGCACTATTTACAATAGCCAAGACAAGGAAGCAACCTAAATGTCCACTGATAGATGAATGGATAAAGAAGATGTGGTTTATTTATACAGTGGAATATTACTCAGCCATAAAAAATGATATAATGCCATTTTCAGGAACATGGATGGACACAGAGATTGTCATACTGAGTGAAGTAAGCCAGACAGAGAAAGACAAATAGCAAATATATGATATTGCTTATATGTGGAATCTAAAAAAATGATACAAAAAAAATGATACAAAGGAATTTATTTACAAAACAGAACAGACTCACAGACTTCAAAAACAAACTATGGTTACCAAAGGGGAAAGGTTGTGGGGGGGAGGGATAAATTAGGAGGTTGGGATTAGCATATACACACAACTATATATAAAATAGATAATCAACAAGGACCTACTGTATAGTTCAGGGAACTATACTCAGTGTTTGTTACAACCTATAAAGGAAAGGATCTGAAAAAAAATAGGTATCTATGCATGTATAACTGAATCACTTTTCTGTACACCTGAAACTAACACAACATTGTAAATCAACTCTACGCCAATAAATAAATTAATTAATTTAAAAAATTAAGGAGACAGTGAAAAGGTCAGAAGTTGCCAGGGGTTAGGGGTAGAAGGGATAAATCAGCAGAGCACTGAGGATTTTTAGGGCAGTGAAAACATTCTGTACAATGCTAAAATGGTGGATACATGTCATTATACTTGTGTGAAAACCCACGAAATACAAAACATCAAAAGTGAACACAAACTGTAAACTATGGACTTTGAGTGAAAATGATATGTAATGTAGGTCCATCAATCGTAACAAATGTTCTCTGGATTCAGGATGTTGACAGTGAGGGAGGCTGTGCATAAGTGGAAACGGGATATATGGGAACTCTTTACATTCCACTCAGTTAATACTACTAAACAACTGAGAAAGAAATAGCATTAACTTCTCACAGACTTTTTTTAAAAATAAAGAGGAAGAAACACTTCCAATTTCATTTTATGAAATCAACAATACCAAAGTCATACAAAACCATTACAGGGAAGAAAATTAGAGAACCATAATCCTCACAAACTTAGACATAAACATTCTTATCAAAACATTAGGAAATCTGACTCGGCAACATAAAAATAATTAGAGTAATAATACTTCATAATGAAGTGGAGTTTATTCCCACAATGCAAAGTAGGTTTCACAGTTAAAAATCAATGTAATTCTCCATATTAGTAGTATAAAGAAGAAAATCATATGATCATCTTAACTGACACAGAAAAGCCATTTGGCAAAATTCAACATCTGTTAGTGATAAAAACTCTAAGGAAAATAGGGAATGAAAGGGAATTTCTTCAACCTGATAAAGGACAACTATGAAAAAGCTATAGCTTTCATCATACTTAATGAAGACAGACTAAACATTTTATCCCCAAGGTCAGGAATAAGGCAAAGATGCACCCTCACTTCTGTTAAACATCACACTGGAGGTCCTAGACAATGCAATAATGATAAATCAATAAATTAAATTAAATTAAAGGCATACATATTTGAAAGAAGTAAAACATCATAGATAAGTTTTTGTAAATGTAAACTAGTAGTGAATTTTAGAGAGGTCACAGAATTTTAATACAAAAAAATCAATTGTATTCCTAAATACTGGCAATTAGCAAAAAAATTAAAGGAAAACAAAATATTATCAAGAAACATGAACTACTCTCAGATAAATTTAACAAAATTTGCACAAGATCTATACAAGGAAAACTACAAAACACTGCTGAGAGAATTTAAAGACATTACAAATAAATGAAAGGAGATACCACATAGATTGGAATAATCATATTTCTTATTAGGATAATTACCAACTTGTTGGTCTAACATAGATTCAGTGTAATCCCAAACAGATTTTTAGCAAACTTTGTGTAGAAACTGACCAGTTGATTCTAAAATTTATATAGGAAAGGGCTAGCAATCACAAAGGTGTCTTCTTAGAGAAACAAAAAGCTGGAAGAGTGACAGTACTAGATATTGTCTTACAGACTTAGAATTATTATACCTAATTTCAAAACAGTATATGGTAGCAGTATAATGGACAGACATATCAATCAGCAGAACAGAACAATGAGTCCAGAAATAGAAGAATTCACATTAGGTTGACTGATTTTCAGCAAAGTTGCCAAGTATTTCAGAATTCCCTTTAGCATTCCTTATAGCGAAGACCTGCAGGCAGAAAATTCTCTAAGTTTTATTTATCTAAAACATGATTTATTTGACCTTCATTCTCAGAAGATGTTTTTGCTGAAGACAATGAAAGTTGAATAAGGCTTTTTTTTCCTCTCTCTCAATACTTTAAAGACCTCATTCCTTTAGTTTCTGGACTCTATTGTTTATGATAAAAAATGAATGCTAATTCATATTGCTTTGTTCTATAAGTAACATGTCACTTTACTCTAGATGCTTTCAAGATTTTCTCTTAACCTTGTTTTTCAAACAGTTTAACTATGTTAAACCTTTCTTCCTTTTGTATTTGCCCTGCTTTTCATTGTACTCCTTAATCTGTAAATTTATATCTTTCAACTAATTTAGTAAATTTTCATTCATTGTCTTTTCACATCATTATTTTGTTTCTCTCTACCTCTTCTTTTGGGACTCAAATTAGTTGCATATTAGATATATTATTCCACATGTCCCTGAGATTCTGTTCACTTTTGATTAGTCTTCTTTCTGTTGTCTTCACATTGGATAATTTCTATTAGTCGTTCTCAAAGTTCACTGTCTCTTGTTACTCCAATCTGCTGTTAAGCCCTTCTAGTGATGTTTCTTGGGCGGGGGGAGGGAGTGAGTACCGAATTTTCAACTCTAGAATTCTCCTCCACCACCACTTTTTATTTTATTTATTTTAAAAATATATTTATTTATTATTTTTGGCTGTGTTGGGTCTTCGTTGCTGCACGCAGGCTTTCTCTAGTTGTGGCGAGAGGGGGTTACTCTTTGTTGCAGTGTGTAGGCTTCTCATTGTGGTGGTTTCTCTTGTTGTGGAGCACAGGCTCTAGGTGCATGGGCTTCAGTAGTTGTGGCACATGGGCTCTAGAGTGCAGGCTTGGTAGTTGTGGCGCACGGGCTTAATTGCTCCATGGTACGTGGGATCTTCCTGGACCAGAGCTCGAACCCATGTCCCCTGCATTGGCAGGTGGATTCTTAACCACTGCACCACCAGGGAAGCCCCACCACCACTTTTTAAAAAATAGTTTTTACTTCTCTGGTGAGACTTCCTATTTCTTAATTTATTACAAGCAAATTTCCCTTTATACTACTGAGCATATTTGTGATGTTTCCTTTAAAGACTTTGTGTACTAATTCAACACTTCAATCGTGTTGAGGTCAGATTCCACTGACTGCCTTTTCTCTTGAATAAAAATCACATTTTCCTGTTGCTTTGTGTGTCTAGATATTTTTGACTATATTATGGACATTCTGAACGATGTGTTGTAGAGATTCCCAATTATACTGTGGTTCTCTGAAGAATACTGATATTTTTATTGCAACAGGCAGTTAACCTGTCTGAAGTCAACCACCAAATTGTTTATACAGTGATGAATAATAGTTGAAATCTCTGTTCAGATCTTTTAGGTTTAGCTGGACTGCTTGAAAACTGTCTCATGCAAGTCCAGTTCAGGGGTCAGGTGATGATACGGGTGGGTTTATAAACAGAATTTAGAGCTTCCCTTTGTGGATCTGTCATTTCCCTACTCACTTTCCAGCTGCTCAGGTTACCCCAAATCCTGCTGTCTGGTTGTGCAAGCTAAAAGCCTGTCAATATTCTATTCAAGTTTTACCTTGGCCTGCACATGGGGGGGAAAAAGGTGATAAAAACATGGGAAATTCACCCAGTGCCATTCTCCTTTTCTAAGCAGATGCTCCTCCAGTTTCTGCTGGCTTTTGGTTGTTCTCCATTGTATTCAAGTAGTTGAACTTACATCTTTTTGATAGATTATAATTGTTACTGCAGAAGGGTTGTGCAAAAAGGTGGTACTCCTTCATTACCAGAAGCAATAATAATTTAATTGGGAATGGTAAAAATGGTGTTAGAAGAATTGGATATCCATAGGGAAAAAATTAATCCTAACACTTCCCTCACACAAAAATCAACACAAAATACATCAGAGACCTAAATGTAAAAGCTAAAACTACAAATCACAGGAAGAATATCTTTGTGATCTTTAGGTAGACAAAGATTTCTTAGGATATAGAATGCATGAATCATAAAATTAAAAATGGGGCTTCCCTGGTAGCGCAGTGGTTGACAGTCCACCTGCCGATGCAGGGGACACGGGTTCGTGCCCCGGTCCAGGAGGATCCCACATGCCATGGAGCAGCTGGGCCCGTGAGCCATGGCCTCTGAGCCTGCACGTCTGGATCCTGTGCTCCACAACGGGAGAGGCCACAGCAGTGAGAGGCCCACGTACCGCAAAAAAAAAAAAATTAAAAATGGATAAATTGGGTACCATCAAAATTTAAAAATGTCTGCTCTTGAAAAGGCATCATTAAAGAATAAAATGGCAAATCTCACATAGGAGAAGATACTCTGAACATATGTAATTGACCAAATACTTTTATACAGAATATATAAGAAATTTTAAAACTCAATAAAAAGTCAAACAAGTCAATTATTAAATTAGCAAATATTTAAATAAACACATCATGAAGGATATTTGAACACCCAAATAAACACGGGAAAATATGGTCAATGTCATTAGACATCAGTACAGTACAAATTAAAACCACAGTGAGATATAAATAAATACCCACTAGAAAGGCTAAAATTTAAATGACTGAAAGTTCCAATCAATGGAACTGTCAGTGGAGAATTGCAACTTTCATACATTCCTGAAGTTAACATAAAATCACAAAAATACTTTGGAAAACAGTTTGATCATTTCTTATAAAATTGAACATACAATTACTGTATGATCCAGCAATTCCACTTCCTAGGTTTTTACCCAACAATTGCATACAAATGTTCATAGGAGCTTTATTCATAATAGCTTCAAACTGGAAACAACCCAAATGTCAATCAACATCTGAATGGATAAACAAATTATAATATATAGATATATATATACAAATACTATAATACAGATATACGTTAAAATGACTTACTGTCAACAATATAATACTGAGAAAAAGAAACCAGATACAAAACAGTACATACTGTAAAATTTCATTTATATGACATTAAAATGAAAACAAATCTATAAAGTAAAAAAGCACATTAGTGGTTGCCCAAGGTTGGAGGGAAAGGGATGGAAAATGATTAAAAATGGGACAGGGAATTTATTGGGGTAAAGGGAGAGAACGGGGAAGAAGCTGTATCTGAGAAGATATTGATCAAGAATTTTACAAAACTGGTGAAAGTTATCAAGCTGTGATTCAACACTACAAAAGGATAAACAGTATATATTATGATAAATATATAAATCTAGGCACACCATATTAAAATCACTAAAAATCAAAAAGGGAAAATCTCAGAGAGGTCAGTTTCTTTTAAAGGCATAAAAATGAGTTTGATAGCTAACTTCTAAGGAAAAACAGTAGAGACCAGAAGATAATGGAATTACATCCTCAAAGAGATGGGAAAACTGAACTATTGATCTATTACTGACAAAACTACCCTTCATCAATGAAGGTGAAACAAAGACTTTTTTCAGATATACGGAAAATTGTGAGACTGTGTCCTTAACAAATCCACATTCAATAAATACTGAAGGGCATTCTTCAGGCAGAAGGAAAATGATCCCACCAATGGAAGCTAGGAGACACAGGAAGGAATGAAAAGTCACAAAAAGGTAAATCTACAATAATGTTCATATCTTAGGGAATTTAAAATATCTAGAAAATTAAAATACAAAGTAATAGCAAAATATGAAAATATTTTCAAATGTAAGTTAATAATAGACTTGATAAATCAAGAATACAGAACAGTGGAGGGAAATGAAATTAATTAAAAAAAATCAGTCCAACAGAAGGCAAGAAAGGAAAGGAAAAAAACCAGAATGAAGTGATGAAACAAAGAGTAAATGGTAAGTATTAATACATTTATAATTACTAATACATTAGTAATTATATTAAATTAAAAAGGGTAAACTGCAGGGGTCTGATTTCTTTTTTTTTAATTTTTGAATTTTATTTAACTTATTTTTTTATACAGCAGGTCCTTATTAGTCATCCATTGTATACACATCAGTGTATACATGTCAATCCCAATTGCCCAATTCATCACACCCCCCCACCCCATCCCCCAGCTTTATTGAGACATAATTCACATACCACAAGATTCGCCCTTTAAAATGTACAACTCAGTAGGTTTTTAGAATATTCACAAATTACGCAGCCATCACAAGTATCTAACTGCAGAGCATTTTTAGCATTTCCCCCAAAACCCAATACCCACTCCCCATTCTCCCCATCCCAGTGCCTAGCAACCACTAATCTACATTCTATCTCTATAGATTGCCTATCTTGGACATGTTATATAAAGAGACTCATACAATACATGACCTTTGTAACTGGCTTCTTTCACTAAGCATGTTTTTCAAGGTTCATCCATGTTGTAGCACGCATGTTAATTTGATTGTAGTGATGATTTAATAGGTGCATGCCAAAACTTATCAAACTATATGATTAAATATATGCAATTTGTTGTATGTTAATTATAACTCAGTAAAGACTGTTACGAGACAAAGAAGTACACTACATAATGATCAAGGGATCAATCCAAGAAGAAGATATAACAATTATAAATATTTATGAACCCAACATAGGAGCACCTCAATACATAAGGCAAATGCTAACAGCTCTAAAAGGGGAAATCGACAGTAACACAATAATAATAGGGGACTTTAACACAGCACTTACACCAATGGACAGATCATCCAAACGGAAAATAAGGAAACACAAGCTTTAAATGACACAATAGACCAGATGGATTTAATTGATATTTATAGGACGTTCCACCCGAAAGTGGCAGAATACACTTTCTTCACAAGTGCACATGGAACATTCTCCAGGATAGATAACATAGATATATCTATGATATAACATCATATATCAAGCCTCGGAAAATTTAAGAAAATTGAAATCACATCAAGCATCTTTTCTGACCATGATGCTATGTGATTAGAAATCAATTACAGAGGAAAAAAATCTGTAAAAAACACAAATACATGGAGGCTAAACAGTGCACTACTTAATAACCAAGAGATCTCCGAAGAAATCAAAGAAGAAATAAAAAAATACATAGAAACAGATGACAATGAAAACACGAGAACCCAAAACCTATGGGACACAGCAAAAGCATTTCTAAGAGGGAAGTTTATAACAATTTAATCTCACCTCAAGACACAAGAAAAATCTCAAATAAACAATCTAACCTTACACCTAAAGCAACTAAAGAAGAACAAAGAAAACCCAAAGTCAGTAGAAGGAAAGAAATCATAAATATCAGAGCAGAAATAAATGAAATAGAAACAAAGAAAACAATAGCAAAGATCAATAAAACTAAAACCTGGTTCTTTGAGAAAATAAACAAATTGATCAGCCTTTAGCCAGACTCATCAAGAAAAAAAGAGAGAAGACGCAAATCAATAAAATTAGAAATGAAAAAGGAGAAATCACAACTGACACCACAGAAGTACAAAGGATTATAAGAGACTACTACAAACAACTATACACCAATAAAATCAACAACCATGAAGAAATGGACAAATTCGTGGAAAGGTACAATTTTCCAAGACTGAACCAGGAAGAATTAGAAAACATAAACAGATTTTTCACAAGTAATAAAATTGAAGCTGTAATAAAAAATCTTCCAACAAACAAAAGTCCTGGTCCAGATGGCTTCACAGGTGAATTCTCTCAACATTTAGAGAAGAGCTAACACTTATCCTCCTCCAACTCTTCCAAAAAATTGCAGAGGAAGGAACACTCCCAAACTCGTTCTAAGAGGCCACCATCACCCTGATACCAAAACCAGACAAATATATCACGAAAAAAGAAAATTACAGACCAATATCACTGATGAACATAGATGCAAAAATCTTCAATAAAATACTAGCAAACAGAAGCCAACAACACATTAAAAGGATCATACACCATGATCAAGGCCAAGGATGCAAGGATTCTTCAACATTCGCAAATCAATCAATGTGATACACCATATTAACAAATTAAGGAATAAAAACCATATGATCACTTCAATAGATGCAGAAAAAGCTTTTGACAAAACTCAACACCCATTTATGATAAAAACTCACCAGAAAATGGGCATAGAAGGAATCTACCTCAACATAATAAAGGCCATATATGACAAACCCACAGCAAACATCATTCTCAATGGTGAAAAACTGAAAGCATTTCCACTAAGATCAGGAACAAGACAAGGATGTCCACTCTCGCCACTGTTATTCAACATAGTTTTGGAAGTCCTAGCCACAGCAATTAGAGAGGAAAAGAAATAAAAGGAATACAAATTGGAAAAGAATTAAAACTGTCATTGTTTGTAGATGACATGATACTATACATAGAAAATCCTAAAGATGCCACCAGAAAACTACTATAACTAATCAACGAATTTGGTAAGGTTTCAGGATACAAAATTAATGCATAGAAATCTCTTGCATTCCTATACACTAACAACTAAAAATCAGAAAGAGAAATTAAGGAAACAATCCCATTTACCACCACTACAAAAAGAATAAAATACCTAGGAATAAACCTACCTAAGGAGGCAAAAGCCTTGTACTCAGAAAACTATAAAACACTGATGAAAGAAATCAAAGATGACATAAATAGATGGAGAAATATACCATGTTCTTGGATTGGAAGAATCAACATTGTGAAAAAGATTATACCACCCAAACCAATCTACAGTTCCAATGCAATCCCTATCAAACTACCAATGGCATCCTTCACAGAATTAAAACAAAAAAATTTACAATTTGTATGGAAACACAAAACCCCGAATAGCCAAAGCAATCTTGAGAAAGAAAAACAGAGCTGGAGGAATCAGGCCTGACTTCAAACTATACTACAAAGCTACAGTAATCAAGACAATATGGTACTGGCACAAAAAACAGAAATATAGACCAATGTTACAGGATAGAAAGCCCAGAGATAAACCCATGCACGTATGGTCACCTAATTTATGACAAAGGAGGAAAGAACATACAATGGAGAAAAGATAGCCTCTTCAATAAGTGGTGCAGGGAAAACTGGACAGCTACTTTTGAAAGAATGAAATTAGAACACTACCTAACACAAAACACAAAAATAAACTCAAAATGGATTAAAGACCTAAATGTAAGACTGGACACTATAAAACTCTTAGAGGAAAACATAGGAAGAACACTCTTTGACATAAACCACAGCAAGATCTTTTTTGACCCACTTCCTGGAGTAATGAAAATAGAAACAAAAATAAACAAATGGGACCTAATTAGTCTTTTTTTTTGTGTGTGTGTGTGTATTATTATTATTTTTTTAACATCTTTATTGGGGTATAATTGCTTTACAATGGTGTGTTAGTTTCTGCTTTATAACAAAGTGAATCAGTCATACATAAACATATGTTCCCATATGTCTTCCCTGTTGCGTCTCCCTCCCTCCCACCCTCCCCATCCCACCCCTCCAGGCTGTCACAAAGCACCGAGCCAATATCCCTGTGCCATGCGGCTGCTTCCCACTCTAATTAATCTTAAAAGCATTTGTACAGCAAGGGAAACCATAAACAAGATGAAAACACAACCCTCAGAATGGGAGAAAATATTTGCAAACAAATCAACGGACAAAGCATTAATCTCCAAAATATGCAAACTGCTCAGGGAGCTCAATATTAAAAAAAACAAACAACCCAATTAAAAAATGGGCAGAAGACCTAAACAGACATTTCACCAAAGAAGACACACAGATGGCCAGGAGGCACATGAAAAAATAGTCAACATCACTAATTATTAAAGAAATGTAAATCAAAACTACAATGTGTTATCACCTTATACCGGTTAGAATGGGCATAATCAGAAAATCTACAAACAACAAATGCTGGAGAGGGTGTGAAGAAAAGGGAAACTTTTGCACTGTTGGTGGGAATGTAAATTGATACAGCCACTATGGAGAACAGTATGGAGGTTCCTTAAGAAACTAAAAACAGAACTACCATATGACCTAGCAATCCCACTACTGGGCATATACCCTGAGAAAACCATAATTCAAAAGGATACATGTACCCCAATGTTCACTGCAGCACTATTTACAATAGCCAGGACAAGGAAACAAGCTAAATGTCCAATGACAGATGAATGAAGATGTGGTACATATATACAAGGGAATATTACTCAGCCATAAAAGGAACGAAATTGGGTCATTTGTAGAGATGTGGATGGACCTAGACTAAAGTCTGTCATACAGAGTGAAGTAAGCCAGAAAGAGAAAAACAAATATCGTATATTAATGCATATATGTGGAATCTAGAAAAATGGCACAGATGAACCTATTTGCAGGGCAGGAATAAAGATGCACACGAAGAGAACAGACATGTGGACACAGAGTGGGAAGCGGAGGGTGGGACGAATTGGGAGACTTTGTTTGACATAAGTACACTACCACATGTAAAACAGGTAGTGGGAACCTGCTGTATAGCACAGGGAGCTCAGCTCGGTGCTCTGTGATGACCTAGATGGGTGGGATGGGGGGTGAGGGGTAGGAGGGAGGTCCAAGAAGCAGGGCATATAAGTATACATATAGCTGATTTACTTCATTGTACAGCAGAAACTAACACAACATTGTAAAGCAATTATACTCCAATAAAAAAATAATAATTAAAAAAATATGCAATTTGTTGTATGTTAATTATAACTCAATAAACCTGTCCAAAAAAATAGGCAAAAGATTTTAATAATACTTCACCATAGAAGATATACATATAGCAAATAAATAAATGAAAGATGCTCTACATCATGAGTTATCAGAGAAATGCAATTAAAATTACAATGAAGCATCAATACGCACTGAATGGAATAGTTAAATTTTAAAATACTAACACCACCAAGAGCTGATGTGAATAACCAGAGCTGTTATACACTGCCGATAGGAAAACAAATGGAAAAGCCACTTTGGGAAAAAGTTTGGTAGTATTTTAGGATGTTAATCATACATTTATCTTATAACATAGCAGCTTCATTCCTAGGTAGTCACCCAGCAAAAATAAAAATCTATGGCCCCACAAAGACCTGCAGGCAAATGGTTATAGCAGCTTTATTACTAACAGCCAAAACCTTAAAACAACCCAAATGTCCATTAACTGGCTAATGGATAAACAAATTATGGTACATATGTATAATGGAGTACTATTCACACACAAAAAGGAATAAACTACTGATACATGCAACAACATGAATGAATCTTAAATGCGTTATGCCAAGTGAAAGAAGCCAGACATAAAAGGCTGCATACTACAGAACTCCATTAACATCATGTTCTCAAAGTACAAACGTATAGTGGCAGATATCAGATCAGTGGTTGCTAGGGTATAGGTATGGGATCTGAGAATTGATGATAAAGGAGCATGAGGTAAATTTATAGACTACAGAAATACTCCATATCTTGATTATGGTAGTAGTTCACAATTGCTTATATTTATCAAAATTCATAGAACTATACTCCTAAAAAGAGTGAATTTTACCATACGTAAATTAAGCCTCAATAAAACTGACTTTAATAAAAAGCAGCAGCCAGGGGGTGGAAAAAAGACACATTACATACAGGAGAACAAAGATCAGAATGACTCCAAATATCTTACTAACAACAACACAAGACAGAAAAAAATAGAATATTAATGTACTAAAAAACACAATTATATATCCAGCTTAAAAATAAATGTTTCAAAAATGAAAATGAACTAAAAACCTTTTCAAGTAAAAAAAAAAACACAACCTAATAGAATCCATTACCAACAAGCCATACCATAAGCAATGTTAAAGGAAGTTCTTCAGACTGAAGAAAACAAATGAAAACTTGGATCTACAAGAAGAGATAGAGTGCCAGAAATGGTAAGATGTAGGCCAATAGAATTTATACTCATTTTCCTAATTTCATTAAACCTCCTCAAAAAGAAAGCACCAGGCCTGGATGGATGCACTGGTGTTTTCTATCAAATCTTTAACAAAAAATAATACCAATCCTATACAAAATCTTTCAGGAAATAGAGAAGAATACAACACATCTCAGACCATTTAAAGAAGTCAGACAGCACTGCCTTAATGATAAAATCAGAAAATCACAAGAAAGCAAAACGAAGACCAATTTCCCTTATGGAACACGCTAAAGAAAAAAATTTTAAGATCACATTAAAAGACAAAACAATCAGGATATACTATGTTCATGGATGGAAAGACTGAATATTGTAAAGATGACAGTTCTTCCCAAATTAATGTGTATATTCAAAGCAATTCCTATCAAAACCCCAAGAAGATTTCTCATGGTATTTAATAAACTGATCATAAAAATTTATATGGAAGATCTAAGGGCCAAGAATAAATAAGACAAGAGAACAACTTGGTATAGGGGGTAAAGAGAGCAGTTTACCCTACTGAATATTGTCTTAGTTTAGAGATAAGGTAATTTAAAACACTATGTTATATGTGCAGGGCGAGACAAATGAAACAGACTAGAAAAACTCAAAAACAAAGGCAAACACACACACACACACACACACACACATATGTATATATGTGTGTGTATATATATATATATATATATATACACACACATATATACATATATATGTAGAAACTGTATGGGAACATGACATCATCCATTCAGTGAGGAAAGGATGTCCTATTCCAGAGGTTGGCAAACTCTTTCTGTTAAGGGCCAGACAGTAATATATCAGGCTTTGAAGCCCATATAGTCTCTGTCACAACTACTCAACTCCAACATTGTAGCACAAAAGCACCCAGATAACAAGTAAACAAGTGGATGTACCTGTGTTCCCACAGAATTTTATTTACATAAACATAGTGGGTCAGATTTGGCCCATGGGCCAATGTTTTCCAAACAGCAACAAAACAACAAAAAAGTTTTAGTTAAAACCATTTCTCACATCATACACAAAACTAAGTTTCAGGTGAACTAAAGTTCTAATGTGAAAAAGTAATGATTGATGATGTAAATTATATTCAGAACAAGCTAGTGGAATTTCACGATAAAAATCATTTTACTATAAGACATCCAAAACATTAAGGCACAAAAAATATTTTAACTCTTGATGTTGATCAAGTATTCTCCTAATTTTTATGTTAATGCAAAAAGATACAACATCTTGTCAATTTACTTCTTGTATACCTGTGTGCCCATACCCTCATCTGTGAATGACCTTCCTTTAATTTTAGAAAGCATTTCAGTGACTTCTCTAAATTATTAACCCAGTGCTCAATTGAAAGTGGTGCTACTAACACAACTTCTTCAAGCTTTCCCATCCCAACTTTCTTCAGAACAAGTCTTAATTCAGAAGTTAAATGACGGCCTTTTTTTTTTTTTTTTGCGGTATGCGGGCCTCTCACTGTTTTGGCCTCTCCCGTTGCAGAGCACAGGCTCCGGACGCGCAGACCCAGCGGCCATGGCTCACGGGCGGGATCCTCCCGGACCGGGGCACGAACCCACGTCTCCTGCATCGGCAGGCGGACTCTCAACCACTGCGCCACCAGGGACGGCCATTTTTAAGAAGTAAAGCACTTAGCTGCTTTGGCTGTTTAACTATTTCTACTTTTTAAGAAATATAAATACACTTCTAGAACTGGACTTAGGTTCTATGGAAATCGGTACTTCAGAGTGGACTTTAAAACTCCCTGAAATTGATACAAAATTTTTGTGTGTATGTGTCATATTCTATACAAAAGATTCAAGGTTTTCCTTGCTTCTTAAAGGGGACTATGACCCCCCCCCCACACAGACACACAAAAAAAGAACCTCTGTTCCAGAGGCTGGACATACAGAAAATCAAGTTGAATGATAAGATTAGAAAGAAAATAGAAGATTTTCATAGTCATAGACAGGGGATATAGGAAAAGATGTCCATTTATGCTATAAAACTCTTTAAGTGGTTCTGAATTTCAATTTGAAATTCAGTCGATAGGGATGTAGTGGGGGGAGTCAGATCATAATAGACACAGAAGGTTAATGAAGAGAACACTTTTCAATCAGTGTTTTTTTGCTTGTTTGTTTTTTATGTTACCGATGAAGCCTCAGTTTTACTGTACCCCAACAGACCTATTGGCTTTGTTCTGTTTTAAGGTCTGGAAAGTATTCATAACGCCAAAACGAAACGTATGTGTTAACAGGGTCAGACCAAGAACAAAATAATCCTGTTTTCGACAGGAATCCAATCATTCAGAGTCAGCAACTGGGACAAGATCTTACATTTCTGTAGCGCTTTATACAGCGCTTGCACTTGCCGCTTTCCACTGGAAAAGCGTCCCAGTTGGGAAGCAGTGGACAGCAGCATCCTATTCCTTGATAAGGAACGTTCTGGACTCAGTTTGTGAGATGTGGGGCGCTCCCCAGGTTGCTCAGGAGTCTTTTCCACACTGTCAAGGGCAGGTAGAAAGTTTCTGACAGTGTTGGTGATGGAGAGCCGGATATAATTACGAAAGAAGTCTGGGGGAGTCAAGTACGCTTGGGGGAGGTGTTAGCACGGCAGGGTCGGAGGGTCGCTACTGGGGAGGGAAGGAACTGAGAGACACCGTTGGCGAAAGAAGAGGAAAAGGGAGCGTCAGGAGGAGCCTCCCTCCAGGGGCGACAGAATAGGGGCGGGCGCGTTGTCTCTGAGACGCGAGGAAAACGACGTGAGAGAAGAAGCTAGAGGCTGCGAGGAAGCGAACAGCGGGGCTGCCTCAGGGAGGGAAGCAGCCCGGCTGAAGCCCCTCATCTCGAGGCGGCTTGTTTGACTCAGCGTCCCTGCACCTCGGCCGCCCTTTTCGTCCTTCTCCCCTCAGGGTCGCTCACCACCCAGTTTGTCGGCTCCAGCAAGACACACAGCTGCCTTCCTTACCTCACGAACTCTCCGCGCCACAAATTCAAGTAAGAGTTCCAGAGCCTCGTAGCCCGGAACGTCTCCCAGAGTGAAGGACAGATGGACCAATCGAAGCCCGGCTGGCCGCAAGCGTACAAGGCGGTGGGCGGGGCGAAGTGATGGGGTGGGACCAAACTGCGCTGCCAAGACGATGGCTTCCGGTGGGCGGGCTGTGGTGACTTACAGCCGGAAGGCGAGACGCCGCGGGAAAAGCGGTCCTGTTAGGTGGTCGAGGTGGTTTGGAGCTGAGGTCGTCTCCTCAAGAGTAACCGCGGGCCTGTGCTACGGTCACGCCACCGGCCTTCGTTTCCTTTAGCCTTCTCTCTCACCAAACGATTTTCCTGTCCATTTATAAAGTGCAAGTTGTTTCCCCAAGGTAAGCGTGTAGTACCATCACCCCTTGTTGGGTAAGGGGTAACGGAAACTTGAGTCCACTTTGTCACCCGGGGAGCGGGTACTAAAAAAAGGAAAAGGTGAAAATTTGGATTTCTAAACATTTAGTAATGGTTTACCGTGTGAATTTTTACTGTATCGTACACAGTTTGTAGTCTTTAAATATTGGGTGCAACTTGAGTTACGCTTAAATTTAAAATTCTAGTTATTTCTGACCGTCCAATTTCATCCGTCAAATTTCATCTAAACCGGGTATTAAAGAGCTTAATTTAAAAATTTTATGTAACAGTCTAAAAGCTTCTCTAATTTAAGTTCTTAATCTCCCGTAAGTCTGAAGTTAGATGGTAAGATGGGCAGGTGCTTTGAATCCAGACCTTTTCAGGAATCAAACTAATTCAGCTGAGGCTCCTCTTTTCTTAGATCATCACTTGAATCTAAAATAATTGAAACCAGGTGCTATGCATGGCTCCTTTGGTTCAACGTGTATCTCTTTTGGCGATAATGGTCTCACATAAGTCTCTCATTTATGGAAGAACGTAAGCATTGTTGAAATGATGGAGGAGAAGTAAGGCTTTCTACAGACAAATGATACTTTTAAAAAAAACTTACAGCTTTGAAACACATCTTTTAACAAAACAAAAGTCGTTAAATTCTTGTCTCCAAAATCTAAAAGAAAAATTCAGCAGAACTTACCTGCTTATCAAGAAGAATTTCTTCCTCTACACTTAAGACAGGGAAGCATTTGTGAAAGCTTAGATCTATATGTGTTTAGGTTCCTGCCAACCCCTTTCTTAAAATTCCATCTTTAAAACTCCTTGCTATTGAGCACTTTTCCAGCAGCTTGGATGAAACATTCCAAATAACTTACTCAGCCTGAAGGTTAGAAATTTCATTAAATAAAAAATTAAATATATTAGAATACTTAGGTATGAAACATTAATGAACAGAGTAACACATTCTTCAGGAGAAGAGGCACTTAAGAAAACACAGGCCACCTGCACTGTGGAGCCATCTACTGTGATGAGATTTGACAAGCAAGAGATCAAAAAAATGGCCAGATTTCAAAAGAGAATGTTCTGTGAGATGCTTATTGCCCTCATAGACCATTTGAAAATAAAATCAACTCTCAGCAGAAGCCCAAGAGGCTTTAGAGATGAACCAGACCATCCTTTGCATGTCAGTATTATACTGAACAAAGTCAGTTATACTGTTATTTATCTGCAGGGGGAAAGTGCCTAAATTTTATAAGGATTTAGGACATTAATTAAGAAATATATAGTGGTTATAGAGTTTAGAAAGCCAAGAAAGGAGACCTGAATCTAAGGTAGATTTACTTGGGAAAAACAATGTTCTCTAGTAGCATTTGACTTTGTACTCTCCATTCCTCTCACCTAAATGTCCTCTCCCCTCTGCTTGGTTGAATCTTACTAATCTCTCACGACCCAGGTCACATTTTGAATTTTTTTGAGCTGTAACCCATAGTTAACTCTCTCCCTCCAGAACACCTATAGAATTATAAATATACTCTTTATTTGGCTTTTTTGTTCTTTAGGACTGGTAAAGTTATTATCATTTATGTTGATGAATGTATCTTACATATAGTTTGCCACATCTGCTAGATTCTAAGCTACTTAGAGTTGTATTCACCACTGTACCTGGCAGAATGACTTGAACATGGTAAACATAATTCTGATGTAAAAATGCCTAAGTTAAGATTAGTATTAAATATAGTTGGTAGCTGTATTAGTTTTCTGGGTTTGCTGTAACAGAATACCACAGACTGAGGGAATAAACAGCAGCAATTAATTTTCTCACAATTCTAGAGGCTAGAGAGTCCAATATCAAGGTGTCAGCAGGGTTGATTTCATTCTGAAGCCTCTCTCTTTGGCATGTAGTTTTGCCTCTGTCTTCACATGGTCTTTACTTCATGGACATACACATCTGTGTCCATATTTCTTCTTATAAGGACATCAGACATATTGGATTAGGGCCCATCCTAAAGACCTCATTTTAATTTAGTTACCTCTTTAAAGACCTTCTCTCCAAATATGGTTGCATTCTGAAGTACTGGGGATTAGGACTTCAGCATATGAATTTGTGGGGGGGGGGGACACAATTCAGTCCGTAACAATAACCAACACTCAAAAAGAAGAAATGATTGGGAGCAGTTGTCTGTCATCATTAGAACTCTCATCTTTAGACCTATAGATAACATAATTGTGTACATCAGATTAGCATAAGGTAATAGGGAGTGGGAGAGCCTGTGGTAAGTCAGAGAATATTTGCCCAAAGACATTCAAATTAAAATTTGTCAAAAAACAAAAAACACAACGCACACACACACACATCCCAGCACACCAACAAAATACTGGGTCATCCAAACAAACAAAGAAAAACAGCTGATTGGTTTTGGCTCATAGGGATCTGGTTTGCAAAAACCACCGGCATATTATTTCATTTGGAATCTATAACCTCTTAAGTAGATACTGGTCATACTAAGTATGTTTTTGCATATCCAAGACATTTTCCCCAGATCCCATTGGTTCACACATAACTTTTTTATTGAGTACCTGCTTTATTGAAGGAACTGTACTAAGTGCCTTGCTGAGATTAAAATCCATAAATTTAGCCACGTATATCCAAGAGTTACAAGGACATCCAATTTTTGACATAATTTATTAACTGCATAACCATGCATAGTTTAGTATTTTGGGGGATACAGCTTTATCCTGTAAATAAATTAGAACTCTGAAAAAAAATTCTTTGTCAGATTCTGTGCTCTGATAAGGCCAAGGTTCTGATCTCAAATGCAAGTGTAAAGGACAGGAGACATATACAAAAATAATTATAGTGCAAGATAAAAATGAGACTGTAAGAGAATTATAAAGTACTGTGGGAAATTAGAGGAGGAAAAGATTTCTTCCAGGTTGGCGAGTTACTAAAAGTGTTTAATGCAATTAGAATTACTCTTTCTTGTAGCACTTGGTACACATTAACCAATGTGTTGTATGTTAGTTATTTGCATATGTTCACAACTCCCCCAGTACAATCTGAAATATAGAAGAATGTTTTAATCTTTATATGCTCCAGTCTAGTGTTGCTCAAAAGTATCAGAGTCACCTGGGGAACTTTTTAACAATAAACTTTTCTCAACTCTGGCTCTATAGATTCTAATTTAGTAGGCCTGGAGGAATGCTAGAGAATCTCTGTTTTTAAAAGGTTTCTCCCACTTAATGATTCTGATTATCAACCCCACTTAGAACCTTCTGCCCTAGAGCACCTGGTATATAGTATGCTCTCAATAAGTTCTTGTCACATTAAATGAGTGGAGCTGTTATTTAGTAAGATTAAAAAGGCCCCTGTGTGCAGGATGAATTAGAGTGGAAAATATCCTAGAGGCAAGGAAATCCTATTACAGATGTCCAGCTAAGAAATGAAGCAGGCTTAAACTAGGGTAGAGGCCATAGGAAAGGAGAGAAATGGTTGAGAAACATTGAAAAGATAGAATATACAGAATTAGATGAAACTTGATAGTTGCAGTAGTTCCCAAAACAGTGTGGCTAAGATTAACATGAGGTGTTTATTTAATAAGCAGGTTGCTGGACTCTATGTATGAAATCCTGTTTGGCTGGTCCAAGGTGAAGCACATGAATCTGAATTTTTTAAAAAAATTTATTTTATATTGGAGTATAGTTGATTAACAATGTTTCAGGTGTATAACAAAGTGATTCAGTTATACATATACATGTATCTATTATTTTTCAAATTCTTGTCCTATTTAGGTTATTACAGAGTATTGAGCCAGTACTGTACTATACAGTAGGTCCTTGTTGGTTATGTATTTTAAATAGAGCACTGTGTACACGTCAATCCCAAATTCCCAATCTATCCCTCCCCATACCCTTCCCTGCTGGTAACCATAAGTTCCTTCCCTAACTCTGTGAGCCTGTTTCTGTTTTGAAATAAGTTCATTTCCATCATTTTTTTTTAGATTCTGCATATAAGCAGTATCATATATTTCTCTTTCTCTCTCTGACTTCACTTAGTATGATAATCTCCATGTCTATCCATGTTGCTGCAAATGGCATTATTTCATTGTTTTTAATGGCTGAGTAACATTCCCTTACATATGTACCACACCTCCTTTATCCACTCATCTGTCAATAAACATTTAGGTTGCTTCCATGTCTTGCTGCTATGAACATTGGGGTGCATGTATCCTTTCGAACCATGTTTTTTTCTGGCTATGTGCCCAGGAGTGGGATTGCTGGGTCATATGGTAGCTCTGTTTTTACTTTTTAAAGTAACCTCCATACTGTTCTGCATAGTAGCTGTACCAGTTTACATTCCCACCAAGAGTGTAGGAGGGTTCTCTTTCCTCCACACCCTCTCCAGCATTTATTGTTTGTAGATTTTTTGAAGATGGCCATTCTGACCTGTGTGAAGTGATACCTTATTGCAGTTTTGGTTTGCATTTCTCTAATAATTAGTGATGTTGAGTATCTTTTCATGTGCCTCTTGGCCATCAATATATCTTCTCTGGAGAAATGTCTATTTAGGTCCTCTGCCTATTTTTTTTTTTTTAACACCTTTATTGGGGTATAATTGCTTTACAATGGTGTGTTAGTTTCTGGTTTATAACAAAGTGAATCAGTCATACATAAACATATGTTCCCATATGTCTTCCCTCTTGCGTCTCCCTCCCTCCCACCCTCCCTATCCCACCCCTCCAGGCTGTCACAAAGCACCGAGCCAATATCCCTGTGCCATGCGGCTGCTTCCCACTAGCTAACTACCTTACTACGTTTGTTAGTGTGTATATGCCCATGCCTCTCTCTCGCCCTGTCACAGCTCACCCTTCCCCCTCCCCATAACCTCAAGTCCGTTCTCTAGGAGGTCTGCGTCTTTATTCCTGCTTTACCCCAGGTTCTTCATGATATTTTTTTTCTTAAATTCCATATATATGTGTTAGCATACGGTATTTGTCTTTTTCTTTCTGACTTACTTCACTCTGTATGACAGACTCTAGGTCTATCCACCTCATTACAAATAGCTCAATTTCGTTTCTTTTTATGGCTGAGTAATATTGCATTGTATATATGTGCCACATCTTCTTTATCCATTCATCCGATGATGGGCACTTAGGTTGTTTCCATCTCCGGGCTATTGTAAATAGAGCTGCAATGAACATTTTGGTACATGACTCTTTTTGAATTTTGGTTTTCTCAGGGTATATGCCCAGTAGTGGGATTGCTGGGTCATATGGTAGTTCTATTTGTAGTTTTTTAAGGAACCTCCATACTGTTCTCCATAGTGGCTGAACCAATTCACATTCCCACCAGCAGTGCAAGAGTGTTCCCTTTTCTCCACACCCTCTCCAGCATTTATTGTTTCTAGATTGATGATGGCCATTCTGACTGGTGTGAGATGATATCTCATTGTAGTTTTGATTTGCATTTCTCTAATGATTAATGATGTTGAGCATTCTTTCATGTGTTTGTTGGCAGTCTGTATATCTTCTTTGGAGAAATGTCTATTTAGGTCTTCTGCCCATTTTTGGATTGGGTTATTTGTTTTCTTGTTATTGAGCTGCATGAGCTGCTTGTAAATTTTGGAGATTAATCCTTTGTCGGTTGCTTCATTTGCAAATATTTTCTCCCATTCTGAGGGTTGTCTTTTGGTCTTGTTTATGGTTTCCTTTGCTGTGCAAAAGCTTTGAAATTTCATTAGGTCCCATTTGTTTATTTTTGTTTTTATTTCCATTACTCTAGGAGGTGGGTCCAAAAGGATCTTGCTGTGATTTATGTCATAGAGTGTTCTGCCTATGTTTTCCTCTAAGAGTTTGATAGTTTCTGGCCTTACATTTAGGTCTTTAATCCATTTTGAGCTTATTTTTGTGTATGGTGTTAGGGAGTGATCTAATCTCATACTTTTACATGTAGCTGTCCAGTTTTCCCAGCACCACTTATTGAAGAGGCTGTCCTTTCTCCACTGTACATTCCTGCCACCTTTATCAAAGATAAGCTGTCCATATGTGCTTGGGTTTATCTCTGGGCTTTCTATCCTGTTCCATTGATCTATCTTTCTGTTTTTGTGCCAGTACCATACCGTCTTGATAACTGTAGCTTTGTAGTATAGTCTGAAGTCAGGGAGCCTGATTCCTCCAGTTCCTTCTTTCGTTCTCAAGATTGCTTTGGCTATTCGGGGTCTTTTGTGTTTCCATACAAATTGTAAAATTTTTTGTTCTAGTTCTGTGAAAAATGCCAGTGGTAGTTTGATGGGGATTGCATTGAATCTATAGATTGCTTTGGGTAGTAGAGTCATTTTCACAATGTTGATTCTTCCAATCCAAGCACATGGTATATCTCTCCATCTATTTGTATCTTTAATTTCTTTCATCAGTGTCTTATAATATTCTGCATACAGGTCTTTTGTCTCCTTAGGTAGGTTTATTCCTAGATATTTTATTCTTTTTGTTGCAATGGTAAATGGGAGTGTTTTCTTGATTTCACTTTCAGATTTTTCATCATTAGTATATAGGAATGCCAGAGATTTCTGTGCATGTTTGTATCCTGCCACTTTACCAAATTCATTGATTAGCTCTAGTAGTTTTCTGGTGGCATCTTTAGGTTTCTCTATGTATAGGATCATGTCATCTGCAAACAGTGACAGCTTTACTTCTTCTTTTCCGATTTGGATTCCTTTTATTTCCTTTTCTTGTCTGATTGCTGTGGCTAAAACTTCTAAAACTATGTTGAATAAGAGTGGTGAGAGTGGGCAACCTTGTCTTGTCCCTGATCTTAGTGGAAATGCTTTCAGTTTTTCACCATTGAGGATGATGTTTGCTGTGGGCTTGTCATACATGGCCTTTATTATGTTGAGGAAAGTTCCCTCTGTGCCTACTTTCTGCAGGGTTTTTATCATAAATGGGTGTTGAATTTTGTCAAAAGCTTTCTCTGCATCTATTGAGATGATCATATGGTTTTTCTCCTTCAATTTGTTAATATGGTTTATCACATTGATAGATTTGCGTATATTGAAGAATCCTTGCATTCCTGGAATAAACCCCACTTAATCATGGTGTATGATCCTTTTAATGTGCTGTTGGATTCTGTTTGCTAGTATTTTGTTGAGGATTTTTGCATCTATGTTCATCAATGATATTGGCCTGTAGTTTTCTTTCTTTGTGACATCCTTCTCTGGTTTTGGTATCAAGGTGATGGTGGCCTCGTAGAAGGAGTTTGGGAGTGTTCCTCCCTCTGCTATATTTTGGAAGAGTTTGAGAAGGATAGGTGTTAGCTCTTCTCTAAATGTTTGATAGAATTCGCCTGTGAAGCCATCTGGTCCTGGGCTTTTCTTTGTTGGAAGATGTTTAATCACAGTTTCAATTTCAGTGCTTGTGATTGGTCTGTTCATATTTTCTATTTCTTCCTGATTCAGTCTTGGCAGGTTGTGCATTTCTAAGAATTTGTCCATTTCTTCCAGGTTGTCCATTTTATTGGCATAGAGTTGCTTGTAGTAATCTCTCATGATCTCTTTTATTTCTGCAGTGTCAGTTGTTACCTCTCCTTTTTCATTTCTAATTCTGTTGATTTGAGTCTTCTCCCTTTTTTTCTTGATGAGTCTGGCTAGTGGTTTATCTATTTTGTTTATCTTCTCAAAGAACCAGCTTTTAGTTTTATTGATCTTTGTTATTGTTTCCTTCATTTCTTTTTCATTTATTTCTGATCTGATTTTTATGATTTCTTTCCTTCTGCTAGCTTTGGGGTTTTTTTGTTCTTCTTTCTCTAATTGCTTGATGTGCAAGGTTAGGTTGTTTATTTGAGATGTTTCCTGCTTCTTAAGGTGGGCTTGTATTGCTATAAACTTCCCCCTTAGAACTGCTTTTGCTGCATCCCACAGGTTTTGGGTCGTTGTGTCTCCATTGTCATTTGTTTCTAGGTATTTTTTGATTTCCTCCTTGATTTCTTCAGTGATCACTTCATTATTAAGTAGTGTATTGTTTAGCCTCCATGTGTTTGTATTTTTTACAGATCTTTTCCTGTAATTGATATCTAGTCTCATGGCATTGTGGTCAGAAAAGATACTTGATACAATTTCAATTTTCTTAAATTTACCAAGGCTTGATTTGTGACCTAAGATATGATCTATCCTGGAGAATGTTCCATGAGCACTTGAGAAAAATGTGTATTCTGTTGTTTTTGGATGGAGTGTCCTATAAACATCAATTAAGTCCATCTTGTTTAATGTATCATTTAAAGCTTGTGTTTCCTTATTGATTTTCATTTTGGATGATCTGTCCATGGGTGGAAGTGGGGTGTTTAAGTCCCCTACTATGAATGTGTTACTGTCGATTTCCCCTTTTATGGCTGTTAGTATTTGCCTTAGGTATTGAGGTGCTCCCATGTTGGGTGCATAAATATTTACAATTGTTATATCTTCCTCTTGGATCGATCCCTTGATCCTTATGTAGTGTCCTTCTTTGTCTCTTTTAATAGTCCTTATTTTAAAGTCTATTTTGTCTCATATGAGAATTGCTACTCCAGCTTTCTTTTGGTTTCCATTTGCATGGAATATCTTTTTCCATCCCCTTACTTTCAATCTGTATGTGTCTCTAGGTCTGAAGTGGGTCTCTTGTAGACATTATATATAAGGGTCTTGTTTTTGTATCCATTCAGCTAATCTGTGTCTTTTGGTGGGAGCATTTAGTCCATTTACATTTAAGGTAGTTATCGATATGTATGTTCCTATTCCCATTTTCTAAATTGTTTTGGGTTCGTTATTATAGGTCTTTTCCTTCTCTTGTGTTTCTTGCCTAGAGAATATCCTTTAGCATTTGTTGTAAAGCTGGTTTGGTGGTGCTGAACTCTCTCAGCTTTTGCTTGTCTGTAAAGGTTTTAATTTCTCCATCAAATCTGAATGAGATCCTTGCTGGGTAGAGTAGTCTTGGCTGCAGGTTTTTCTCCTTCATCACTTTCAGTATGTCCTGCCACTCCCTTCTGCCTTGTAGGGTTTCTGCTGAGAGATCAGCTGTTAACCTTATGGGGATTCCCTTATGCGTTATTTGTTGTTTTTCCCTTGCTGCTTTTAATATGCTTTCTTTGTATTTAATTTTTGACAGTTTGATTAATATGTGTCTTGGCGTATTTCTCCTTGTATTTATCCTGTATGGGACTCTCTGTGCTTCCTGGACTTGATTAACTATTTCCTTTCCCATATTAGGGAAGTTTTCAACTATAATCTCTTCAAATATCTTCTCGGTCCCTTTCTTTTTCTCTTCTTCTTCTGGAACCCCTATAATTCGAATGTTGGTGCGTTTAATGTTGTCCCAGAGGTCTCTGAGACTGTCCTCAGTTCTTTTCATTCTTTTTTCTTTATTCTGCTCTGCAGTACTTATTTCCACTATTTTATCTTCCAGGTCACTTATCCGTTCTTCTGCCTCAGTTATTCTGCTATTGATCCCATCTAGAGTACTTTTAATTTCATTTATTGTGTTGTTCATCGTTGCTTGTTTCATCTTTAGTTCTTCTAGGTCCTTGTTAACTGATTCTTGCATTTTGTCCATTCTATTGTCCATTCTATCTCCAAGATTTCGGATCAACCTTACTATCATTATTCTGAATTCTTTTTCAGGTAGACTGCCTATTTCCTCTCATTTGTTAGATCTGGTGCATTTTTATCTTGCTCCTTTATCTGCTGTGTGTTTTTCTGTCTTCTCATTTTGCTTATCTTACTGTGTTTGGGGTCTCCTTTTTGGAGGCTGCAGGTTCGTAGTTCCTCCTGTTTTTGATGTCTGTCCCCAGTGGCTAAGGTTGGTTCAGTGGGTTGTGTAGGCTTCCTGGTGGAGGGGACTAGTGCCTGTGTTGTGGTGGATGAGGCTGGATCTTGTCTCTCTAGTGGGCAGATTCACGTCTGGTGGTGTGTTTTGGCGTGTCTGTGGCCTTATTATGATTTTAGGCAGCCTCTCTGCTAATGGGTGGGGTTGTGTTCCTGTTTTGCTAGTTGTTTGGCATAGGTTTTCTAGCACTGTGGCTTGCTGGTCGTTGAGTGAAGCTGGGTGCTGGTTTTAAGATGGAGGTCTCTGGGAGATTTTCGCCGTTTGATATTATGTGGAGCTGGGAGGTCTCTTGTTGACCAGTGTCCTGAAGTTGGCTCTCCTACCTCAGAGGCAGAGCCCTGCCTCCTGGCTGGAGCACCAAGAGCTTTTCATCCACACTGCTCAGGATAAAAGGGAGAAAAAGTAGAGGGAATTAGTAGAAGTATGAGGAAAGAAAGAAGGAAAGGAGGGTAGGAAGGAAGGAAGAAAGAAAGAAGCAAAGAAGGCAAGAAAGAAAGAAAGGAGGGAGGGAGGGAGGGAGGAAGGAAGGAAGGAGGGAAAGAAGGAAAAAAGACAGAAAGAAAGAAGATACAGTAAAAATAAAATAAAGTATAATAAAGTTATTGAATTAAAAAATTCTTATTTAGAAAAAAAAAGGGACGGATAGAATCTTAGGACAAATGTTGGAAGCAAAGCTATACAGACAAAATCTTACACAGAAGCATACACATACACCCTCACTAAAAGAGGTAAATGGGGAAAAATCATAAATCTTGCTGTCAGAGACCACCGCCTCAATTTGGGATGATTTGTTGTCTAAAGGAGGGAAGGAAGGAAGGAAGGAAAGAAAGAAAGAAAGAACGAAGGTAAAGTATAATAACGTTATTAAAATTAATTATTAAGAAAAAAAATTTTTTAAAAAAAACATGGACGGATAGAACCCTAGGACAAATGGTGGAAGCAAGACTATACAGACAAGATCTCACACAGAAGCATACACATACACATTCACAAAAAGAGGAAAAGGGAAAAAATCATAGATCTTGCTCCTGAAGTCCACTTCCTTAATTTGGGATGATTGGTTGTCTATTCAGGTATTCCACAGATGCAGGGTATATCAAGTTGATTGTGGAGCTTTAATCCGCTGCTTCTGAGGCTGCTGGGAGAGATTTCCCTTTCTCTTCTTTGTTCTCACAGCTCCCAGGGCTCAGCTTTGGATTTGGCCCTGCCACTGCGTGTAGGTCGCTGGAGGGCGTCTGTTTTTTGCTCAGACAGGATGGGGTTAAAAGAGCCGCTGATTCGGGGGCTCTGGCGCACTCAGGCCGGCGGGGAGGGAGGGGCACGGAGTGCGGGGCGGGCCTGCGGTGGCAAAGGCCGGCGTGACTTTGCACCAGCCTGAGGCGCGCTATGCGTTCTCCCGGGGAAGTTGTCCCTGGATCCCGGGAACCTGGCAGTGGCGGGCTGCACAGGCTCCGCGGAAGAGGGGTGTGGAGAGTGGCCTGTGCTCGCACACAGGCCCCTTGGTGGCGGCAGCAGCAGCCTTAACGTCTCCTGCCCGCCTCTGGGGTCCGCGCTTTTAGCCGCGGCTTGCGCCCGTCTCTGGATTCCGCGCTCCGCGGCTCGCGCCCGTCTCTGGGGTCCGCGCTTTCAGCCGCAGCTCGCGCCCGTCTCTGGGGTCCGCGCTTTTAGCCGTGGCTCGCTCCCGCCTCTGGAGTTCCTTTAAGCAGCGTTCTTAAACCCCTCTCCTCACGCCCCAGGATACAAAGAGAGAAGGAAAAGTCTCCTGCCTCTTCGGCAGGTGCAGACTTTTCCCTGGACTCCCTCCCGGCTAGCTGTGGTGCACTAACCCCTTCAGGCTATGTTCAAGCCGCCAACCCCAGCCCTCTCCCTGCGCTCCGGCCTCAGCTCGCAGCCCCGCCCGCCCCGGCGGGTGAGCAGACAAGCCTCTCGGGCTGGTGAGTGCCGGTCGGCACCGATCCTCTGTGCGGGAATCTCCCCGCTTTGCCCTCCGCACCCGTTGCTGTGCACTCCTCCGCGGCTTCGAAGCTCCCCCCTCCGCCTCCCGCAGTCTCCGCCCGCGAAGGGGCTTCCTAGTGTGTGGAAACTTTTCCTCCTTCACAGCTCCCTCCCACTGGTGCAGGTGCCGTCCCTATTCTTTTGTCTCTGTTTTTTCTTTTTTTCTTTTGCCCTACCCAGGTACGTGGGGAGTTTCTTGCCTTTTGGGAGGTCTGAGGTCTTCTGCCAGCCTTCAGTAGGTGTTCTGTAGGAGTTGTTCCACGTGTAGATGTATTTCTGGTGTATCTGTGGGGAGGAAGGTGATCTCCGCGTCTTACTCTTCCGCCATCTTCCGCCTTCTCCCTCCTCACCTTTTTTATTCTATCCTCAAATAGTCTTAGTTCAGGTATCTTTACTTTCGAACTGAGAGTTGCGGTTGATGGGATTTTTGCCTTCCCCAGATGGTTCAAGGTTACGATTTTTGCTTTTGGAAACCCCACCACCTCCTTATTTCTATTATTATTTTTGCAAGAAAAGTATAAAGAGAGTTGGAGTGGAGGTGAAATTTGTGATCGGGAAAGCCCTGGACGCCCTCCTTCTCCGTCTTCCGCCTCTCTCTCTCTGATTAGTTCCTATCCAGCAGCAGATTGAAGCAGGAGATGATTCTTCTCAAAGTTTGTCTATATACACTTATTTAAAAGTTAAAATAATGATGTTGGTTGTAATATCAAATTTTAGTGAATTTCCTGGCCTTTTAGAGAATGGTAATGTAAATTAAATGAAACCCAGTGTTTCTGGATATGAATACCAAGATTTTTAATTTTTTTTTTTTCAAAAAGCTTGTCCATAGAAGAAAAATAATCACTCATGTGGATTACTCATTTTAATTGGTGGATCAGCCCCCGTAGAACCAGTCAGCCCTCCTGTTAGGGATTCGATATCCTGCTGAGCCCTGAGCCCGAGTCCTTCTCGCCGCCTCAGGAGGTGCGGGGTCGGTCGCTCGAGGAGCCTCCGCGGCTTCTGCCTGAGGAGCTTTCTCTGCCTATTTTTTGATTGAGTTGTTTGTTTGCTTGTTTGATATTGCGCTTCATGAGCTTTTTGTAAATTTTGGAGATTATTCCCTAGTCAGTTACTTTGTTTCCAAATATTTTCTCTCATTCTGTGGGTTGTCTTTTTGTTTTGTTTATGGTTTCCTTTGCTGTGCAGAAGATTTTGTTTAATTAGGTCCCATTTGTTTATTTTTGTTTTTATTTCCATTACTCTAGGAGACGGATTGAAAAAGATACTGCTGCAATTTATGTCAAAGAGTGTTCTGCCTATGTTTTCCTCTAAGAGTTTTATAGTATCTTACATTAAGGTCTTTAATCCATTTAGAGTTTACTTTTGCATCCAGTGTTAAAGAATGTTCTAAATTCATTTTTTTTTACATGTAGCTGTCCAGTTTTCCCAGTACCATTTATTGAAGAGACTGTCTTTCCTCTATTGTATAGTCTTGCCATCATTGTCCTAGATTAATTGACCACAGGTGCATGGGTTTATTTCTGGGCTTTCTATCCTGTTCCATTGATCAATATTCTGTTCTTGTGCTGGTACCATACTGTTTTGATGACTGTAGCTTTGTAGTATGGTGTGAAGTCAAGGAGCCTGATTCTTCCAGCTCCATTCTCCTTTCAAAAGATTACTTTGGCTATTTGAGGTCTTTTTTGTTTCCTAACTGAATCACTTTACTGTACACCTGAAACTAACACAACATTGTAGTTCAACTATATTTCAATAAAAAAGTTTAAAAAAATCAATCTTTATAATTCATTACATTAGCAGAAAAAATATAATACATTTATTACATTAATAGGAAAAAGAGTAAGTTACTATCTTCTCAATAGTGTCTGGTAAAGCATTTGATAAAATCCAACAGCCATTGATGAAAAAACTCACAGCAAACTAGGAGTACAGTGGACTTATTTTAATCTGATAAGGATAAATGTATAAAAACACATGAACAAACATATTAAATAATGGGAACACAATAAGAATGCCCACTATTAGTACTTTCATTTCTTATTGAACAAGAATTGGTCAGTGCAATAAGGTAAGAAAAAATAAATAAAAGGCCTATAAACTGGAGAAGGCTTGAAGGAAAAACTGTTCTTATTCACAAATAATAAAATTCTATTCACAGAAAAATTTTAAAAACCACTACAGATAAACTGTTAAAAGTAATAGCAAAGTCAACTGAAATAAGTTTAATATTCAAAAATTAATTGTATTTCTATATACAAGCATCAAGAAGAAAAATAAATTTTGAAAACAATTAGGAATAGCACTAAAAACATCAAATAAGTGGGAATAAATATAAGATGTGAAATAACTGTATTCTAAAAACTTTGAAACTATCAATACATATATAATATATAAAATAGAGTGATATACCATGAAAAAATTATAATAAGATACCTCTTCACACTCAGTAGGATAGCTGTTATTGAAAAGAAAAGGAAAGAAAGTGCAAGAGAGAGGGAGAAAGAAAGTGTTGGCAAGTATATAGAGAAATTGGAACATTCTTATGTTGCTGGTGGAACTGTAAAATAGTACAGTGGTTGTGGAAAACAGTTTGGCAGTTCTTCAAAGAGTTAAACATAGAAATTCCACTTCAAAGTGTGTAACCAAACAGGAACGTAAACAGATTCACGTACACCAATGTTCATAAAAGTGTTATTCACAGTTATCAAAAGGTGGAAACAACACAAGTGTCCATCAACAAATGAATGGTTAAACAAATATGGTATATCCATACAATGGAATATTATTATGCCATACAAAGGAATGCAGTTTTGAAAAATGCTGCAGGATGGATGGACTTGGAAAATATTATGCTAAGTGAAATAAGCCATATATGAAAGGCCTATATTTTATTGATTCCAAAAGTTGTATGATTCACAAAGACAGGAAGTAGGTTAGAGGTTACCAGAGGTGGAGTAGAGGGAGCAAATGAGAAGTTAGTGCTTAATGGATACAAAATTTCTGTTTGGAGTGATGATTAAAACATTCTGGAAATAGTGGTGATGATCACACAACATTGTAAATGTACTTAATGCCACTGAATCATACACTTAAAAATGGTTATAGTGGTAAAATTTATGTTTATATGTATTTTAACACAATTAAAATTTATGTATAATATATATAAGGATTCAATGTAAGTATTGTTTTTGAGAATCACTGCTCTAACTTAGAAGTTAATGAGAAAAGCCTTTAGTTTTCTTTGTTCTGAGTCTTTGTTCCTATTTTAATCTTATTTAGGTTTTCTAAATAGATTTTTTTTTTGAGGATAAAACATAGTGAACATGCATCAGTACTATTCTGGTATTCATTTTATGAATTAATGAGATACTTTTCAAATACAAATCATTCTCAGAAGAATTTGGTGCACTGGCCTAGTTATTATGGGTCGATTAGGCTTAACTGAGCTGGGGTTGTGAGGCTGAGAGTCCAGAATATAGAGTATCTAAGTAATAGTAAATCTAGAAGCCCAGTAAGAACAGAGTACCTGACTTTTGTTATACAAACAGCGTGATTCAAATGACCTATTTAACATTATCTATTGAAATAATAACTCTAAAAACATAATTAATATTGCCTCTTTAATAGGATAGAATAGGCTGTGCTACAGTAACGAACCCCTATATTTGTCTGGCATCACCTTCTCATCAACAACTAACTGTAAGAAAGGCTGGAAAAATCCCCATGTATTTAGTCCCAACCTAACTGCCTTGGAGGCTGTTGTAGATTTGGTGTGATGAGGATATAGCACTGGCTCTTCCAGACTGACCTACATTTTAAAAATTTCTTCACAGTGATCTAAGTGATGTTTAAAGTAAGGTTAGACTTACTGAAGTTTTGTTTCAGGCTATTTCAGACAAAATAAGGAAAATTTTTCTTTATAAACAAGATATGTATAGGTTTTGGAGATTCATGATTTCACAGTGTTGGCAAAATTCAGTAGTAGAACTCATCAATTTGCATTGTTAGTGTTAAGTACAAACTACGTGAATTATTAGTCGTATATTTTAAGTCAGTTCATTTAATTCAGTTTCAGCATCTGGAGATGGGGGCAGTAGTCCCTATCAAATGAGATTCTTATGAGGATAAAATGAGAAAAAGCGAGTGAAAAGTGCCTTACACAATGTCTGATCCATTGGAGATTAGCATTAATGGTAGTTGTCATTATTAATTAAATATTATTTGACTTTTCTACCTTTATACAATTTTGTGAATATCACATGAGGAAACATGAAGTCTTTTTGAAATTTGCAAGGTGGTATATAGATATACATTTGGCAAGTGATTATAGATCCCTTCTCTTTTCTGAGCTTATTTTCACTATCATATAAATAAAAGTTTGATGATAGATACTTCCTTGCATCTTTCTCTATTTTGTGGGGGTTAATCTCATCTCCCAAACAAGAATGTGTATACTGCTTGAAGAGAGCTAGTATTTCATAACTCATGTTTCTCTTGTGTCTTCTACATCTAGCACAGTTCTGTGTTCTTTAGTAAAATACTCAGTAAACATTTGTTTACTTTTAGTAATTGATGATTTCTGAATAGGCCCTTAAGGATATCATGATTGCAATTAGAATTAAGTCACTTGGAACACGTGATTGCTGCTACACTCTTGAGAATTCCCATTGGTCAAAGGTGACCTTCCTATATATCCCAACAGATGCAGACCTGACAGAAGTGATTCATACCTCTCCAAACCACAACACAGATCTTTGCAGTCTGCCCTGCTTTCCAAGCCACTCTAAAACTAAAGCTACAGAAATAAATAAAGCATATTACTTATTTAGTGAGGCTGTTACTTACCAAATAGAAAACACTATTACCAGGCTTGTTGGTAGAGTTGGCTTAATATTTGTTCTCGTGTACAATCTTAGATAATACTTCCTCAAAAAAACTTTTTATCTGAATACAAATTTCAGGAGATTAGCACAGTACATACCCCAAAATATGTTGTCAATAATTTTTTGTGGAATTATATTGATAAAAAACATTGAGTCAGTAGCTCAAGAGATACTGTATCTAAGAGTCTAACTTTGAAGTAAAAATGTTTTGAATTCTCAACTATGCCATTTATTAGCTATGTGACTGTGGGTAATGTGATTTAAGTATATGAGACAAAATCTCCTTTTCTGTTAAATAGGCATTACAGTAGCTAGCTCATAGGTTTATTGTATTAAATGAGATAATCCAGGTATAGCACTTAGCATAATACTAGATACCTAGTAAGTATACATTTCAGAGTAATTTCAACTGCAATAAAAAAAATTTTAAACCTCAAAATTTTCTAAAATGTATTCTCAAGTAAGAAGTTTCAAGATAAGATAGCTCCGAGGTTGGTTATTTCAGCTCCTCAGTGGCATCATCAGGATCCACATCTTCTCCATTGTTTCATTCTGGTATCCTCAAAGTGTTAGCCCTTGTCTTCAGACCAGGTTTCCTCATGGTCAGAAGATGACCACTGCAGTTTCATTCTAATCAAGTCAAAACAGCATTCGACGAAAGAAAAAACACCATCTCTTCATCTGTGTTTCTTTTTAAAAACAACAAAATCTTTCTCCAAAACTTTCCAGCACACTTGCCTTCATGACTCATTGGCTGGGCTATATCCTCACCTCCTATGTGATCACTGGCAAGGAAAAAGGAATTATGAATTACCTAGGAACAGGCTTAGACAAATCAAGATTTATCCCCAAGTTTTTGATTCTGTCACTTTTTTAAAGGGTGGATGCCTAAACAAAACCTGTTAACTAGGGGGAGATGGCTGTATACTATAGCTATTAGTCCGCATAATAGAATATTTGCCATTCTTTTTTTTATCCTCACATGAAGGAGATTTGGGTATCTGAATCACTGCTCAGTTACTTGCCCTCATCATCCATCAATTACATCACTCTCATCAGCATATTAGACAAACTAATGCCAATTTCATTCTTTTTTAATCTTTTCATTGTTATGTTGCTGCTACAGAAGGTTACTGAAGTGTCACAGCTAAAAATGTCAAATGCCTAGGAATATCAGGTTTACCTGAAATAGATCATAAATATAAATGACATGCTAACTATAGCTACTTTCTTAGGGTGAATTTCATCTTAGGACAGAAGCAAATTTATGGCATTACTATACGTGACTTATAAATACAAAATCTTGCTTTCCAAGCTAAAAAAAAAAACGTTAAAAAGAATTTACTTCCCATTTAGATTAGGTAATCTATTTTATTAGCACCAAGATGAGAACCAAATAAGAAATTATAACATGTTTGTGAAGGAAAACAAGAAATGGTCCACAAGCATTTTTCATTATACCAAGTGTTTATAAAAGGGAAGGGGTATAATTACATAGAAGTATATACTGGAAATGCTTTACTTTCCATTTTATTCCTCTATAACTCCATTTAAAAATCTGTTTGCTACTATGGACTTGGCTTGATATATAAATAATTTTCAAAAGAAACAAGAAATTTACATAATCTGTCTTTTTACCCTCTATTTCCGTAAAGTCTGTAAATTGAAAAAATATAGCCCTTGGAAACAACTGGAGAAAAGAATGAGACCTGATTTAGAAGACGAGGGTAAAAATTCATTAAGAAAAATCCCCCTACAAAACAAATCAATTATAAGAAATTTTCTTGGTTTTGTACCATCATCTTCCTTTTTTCATGGAGAAGTGCTACTGATAGTTGGTCTCATTGGAAGCATTTTTAAAACATCTGTAATATAGATAACTAATAGAACAGATATTAGTATGGATTTCTGTTGTACATAACCATGACATATGGTAAAATTAGAACTATCTGAAGAATGAGGCATCATATCTATAATGAAAATTTTCATATTAAAACCTTATATCTAGAAAGTTCTCCAGTGGGACTGTTAATATTTGTCAATATATTTTCTAAAGGCGGCAATTTAAAAAAAAATTTTTATTGGAGTATGGTTGATTTACAATGTTATATTAGCTTCAGGTGTACAGCAAAGTCAATCTGTTATACATATATCTACTGTTATTAAGATTCTTTTCCCATATAGGCCATTACAGAGTATTGAGTAGAGTTCCCTGTGCTATATAGTAGGTCCTTATCAGTTATCTGTTTTATATATAGTAGTGTGTATATATCATTCCCAATCTTCCAGTTTATCCCTCTCCCACCCTTTCTACCTGGTAACCATAAGTTTGTTTTCTACATCTGTAACTATTTCTGTTTTGTAGATAAGTTCACTTGTACCCTTTTTTAAAATTCCACATATAAGCCATATCCTATGATATTTGTCTTTGGCTTACTTCACTCAGTATGACAATGTCTAGGTCAGTCCATGTTGCTGCAATGGCATTATTTTGTTCTTTTTTATGGCTGAGTAATAATATTCCATTGTGTATACATACCACATCTTCTTTATCCATTCCTCTGTTGATGGATGTGTAGGTGGCTTCCATGTTCTGGCTATTGTAAATAGTGCTGCAGTGAATATTGGGGTGCATGTCTTTTTGAATTATGGTTTTCTCCAATATATGCCCAGGAGTGGGATTGCTAGTATTTGAGTCCTCTCCTTTTTTTTTTTTTTTTTTTTCCTGTACACGGGCCTCTCACTGCTGTGGCTTTTCCCTTTGCGGAGCACAGGCTCCGGACGCTCAGGCTCATTGGCCATGGCTCACGGGCCCAGCCACTCCGCGGCATGTGGGATCTTCCTGGACCAGGGCACGAACCCGCGTCCTCTGCATCGGCAGGCGGACTCTCAACCACTGCGCCACCAGGGAAGGCCCCAGAGTCCTCTCCTTTTTTTTTTCTTGATGAGTCTGGCTAAAGGTTTATGAATTTTGTTTATCTTTTCAAAGAACCAGCTTTTGGTTCCATTGATCTTTCCTGTTGTTTTCTTCATCTCTATTTCATTTATTTGTGCGCTGATCTTTATGATTTCTTTCTTTCTACTAATTTTGGGTTTTGTTTGTTCTTCTTTCTCTAGTTGCTTTAGGTGTAAGGAGGATAGGTTGTTTATTTCCAATTTTTCTTGTTTCTTGAGGTAAGGTTGTATTGCTATGAACTTCCCTCTTAGAACTGCTTTTGCTACGTCCCGTAGGTTTTGGATCATCGTGTTTTCCTTGTCCTTTATCTCTAGGTGCTTTTTGATATCCTCTTTGATTTTGTCAGTGATCCATTGATTATTTAGTAACACATTGTTTAGCCTCCATGTGTTTGTGTTTTTAACAGTTTTTTGCCTGTAGTTGATTTCTAATCTCATAGCGTTGTGGTCAGAAAAGATTCTTGATATGATTTCAATTTACTTAAATTTACCAAGGACTGATTTTTGACTCAAGATGTCATCTATCCTGTAGAATGTTCTATGTGCACTTGAGAGGAAAGTGTGTTTTGCTGCTTTTGGATGGAATGTCCACTAAATATCAATGAAGTCTGTCTGGTCTGATTTGTCATTTAAGGCTTGTGTTTCCTCATTAATTTTCTGTCTGAATGATCTGTCCTTTGGTGTAAATGGGGTTTTAAAGTCCCCCACTATTATTGTGTTACTGTCGATTTCCCCTTTAACGGCTGTTAGCATTTGCCTTATGTATTGAGTTGTTCTTATGTTGGGTTCATATATATTTACAATTGTTATATCTTCTTCTTGGATTGATCCCTTGATCATTATGTAGTGTCCTTCCTTGTCTCTTATAACAGTCTTTATTTTAAAGTCTATTTTGTCTGATATGAATATTGCTGCTCCAGCCTTCTTTTGATTTCCATTTGCATGGAATATCTTTTTCCATCCCCTCACTTTCAGTCTCTGTGGGTCACTAGGTCTGATGTGGGTCTCTAATAGATAGCATATATATGGGTCTTGTTTTTTTTTTTTTTTTCTGTATGCGGGCCTCTCACTGCTGTGGCCTCTCCCATTGCGGAGCACAGGCTCCGGACGCACAGGCTCAGCGGCCATGGCTCACGGGCCCAGCCGCTCTGCGGCATGTGGGATCTTCCCGGACTGGGGCACAAACCCGTGTCCCCTGCATCGGCAGGCAGACTCTCAACCACTGCGCCACCAGGGAAGCCCCTGGGTCTTGTTTTTGTATCCATTCAGCTGGTCTGTCTCTTGGTTGGAGCATTTAATCCATTTACATTTAAGGTAATTATCAATATGTATGTTCCTATTGCCATTTTCTTAATGTTTTGGGTTCGTTTTTTTTTTTTTTTTTTTTTTTTTTTTTTGCGGTACGCGGTCCTCTCAGTGCTGTGGCCTCTCCCGTTGCGGAGCGCAGGCTCAGCGGCCATGGCTCACGGGCCCAGCCGCTCCGCGGCACGCGGGATCCTCCCGGATCGGGGCACGAACCCATGTGCCCTGCATCGGCAGGCGGACTCCCAACCACTGCGCCACCAGGGAAGCCCTGGGTTCGTTTTTATAGGTCTTCTTTCTCCCTTTCTCTTTTGTTCTCTTTTCTTGTGTTTCCCATCTAGAGAAGTTCCTTTAGCATTTGTTGTAAAGCTGGTCTGGTGGTGCTAAATTCTTTTAGCTTGTGCTTGTCTGTAAAGCTTTTGATTTCTCCATCGAATCTGAATGAGAGTCTCGCTGTGTAGAGTATTCTTGGTTGTAGGTTCTTCCCTTTTGATCACTTTAAATATATCATTCCACTCCCTGCTGGCTTGCAGACTTTTTGCTGAAAAGTCAGCTGAGACCCTTACAGGAGTTTTCTTGTTTTTCCCTTGCTGCTTTTAATATTATTTCTTTGTCTAATTTTTGTCATTTGATTTCTATGTGTCTTTGCTTGCTTTTTCTTAGGTTTATCCTGCCTGGGACTCTCTGCACTTCCTGGACTTTGGGGAATGTTTTCTTCCCATGTTAGGGAAGTTGCCAGCTATTGTTTCTTCAAATATATTCTCAGTCCCTTTCTCTGTCTTTTCTCCTTCTGGGACCAATAATGCAAATATTGATGTGTTTAATATTGTCCCAGAAGTCTCTTAGGCTGACCTCATTTCTTTTCATTCTTTTTTCTTTATTCTGTTCTGTGGCAGTGATTTCCACCACTGTATCTTCTAGCTCCCTTATTCATTCTTTTGCCTCAGTTACTCTGCTATTGATTCCTTCTAGTGTATTATTTATTTCAGTTTTTCTATTGTTCATCTCTGTTTGTTTGTTCTTTAGTTCTTTTATGTCTTTGATAATCATTTCTTGTATCTTCTCAATCTGTGCCTCCATTGTTTTTCCAAGATCTTGGATCACCTTTACTATCATTACTCTGTATTCTTTTTCAGGTAGATTGCCTATTTCAACTTCACTTAGTTGTTCTTCTGTGGTTTTATCTCGTTCCTTCATCTTGGGTATATTCCTCTGCCATCTCATTTTGTCTAACGTTGTGTGATTGCGGTTTCTGTTCCTTAGGCTGCAGGGTCGTAGTTCCTCTTGCTTTTGCTGTCGGCTCCCTGGTGGATGACATTGTCTAAGAGACTTGTGCAGGTTTTCTGGTGGGAGGGACTGTTACCTACCCACTGGTGGGTGGAGCTGGGACTTGTCTTCTGGTGGACAGGGCTGTGTCAGGGGGTGTATTTGTCTGGCAGCTGTTTACTCAGGAAGACTTTACACAGCTTTTCTGCTAATGGTTGGTGCTGTGCTCCTGCCCTGTTGATTGTTTGCCTTGAAGCATCTTAGCACTGGCACCTACGGGCTGTTGGATGGGGCCAGGTCTTGGTGAGAAAATTGTGGCCTCCAAGAGGGCTCATGCCAGTGGGTACTCCCCAGAACTGCCACCGCCCATGTCCTTGTCTATGCAGTGAGCCCCAGCTGTCCCCCACCCCCCGCCTCTGCAGGAGACCTCCATTACTAGCAGTTTTTTCCGGCCCAGTATCTTATGATGTCACTACTTTTTTTCCCGGGTCCTGGTGCACTTGAGACACTTTGTGTGCCCTGCAACCATTGAGTTGCTGTTTCCCTTAGTCCTGTGAAATTCCTACGATTAAACCCCACTGGCCTTCCAAGTCAGATTCTCTGGGGGCTCCTCCTCCAGTTGCCAGACCCTCAGGCTGCCAAGCCTTATGTTGGGCTCAGAACTTTCACTCCTTTGGGAGAACTTCTGTGGTATAATTTTCCAGTTTGTGGGTTGCCCACCCAGCATGCTTGGGATTTGTTTCTATCGCGATTATGCCCCTCCTACCATCTTGCTGTGGCCTCCTCTCTGACCCTGAATGTATTGTATCTTTTTTGGTAGGTTCCAGCATTTCTTCATCGGTGGTTGTTCAGCATTTAGTTGTGACCCTAGTATTTCCATCAGAAGAGGTAAGCTCATGTCCTACTCCACCATCCTGTCTCAATCCTCAGTCATACTTTCTTGTGTTGTTATTTTATTGGCTGCTTTAGAGATTACAGTATATCAACATGTACAGGCATACCTCGTTTTATCACACTTAGTTTTATTGTACTTTACAAATACTGTGTTTTTTACAAATTGAAGTTTTTTGGCAACCCTGCATTGTCAGATGATGGTTAGCATTTTTTAGCAATAAAGTATTTTTAAATTAAGGTATGTATGTACATTTTTTTATACACAGTGCTCTTGCACACTTGATAGACTACACTATAGTGTACAGTAAGTCCCCTACATACAAACCTTCAAGTTGCAAACTTTCAAAGATGTGAGTGTGCGTTCCGTTGTTGTCAGGCGTGAGTGAAATTGCAGCTTGCCCTCCATCTCCTGTTGCTGATGATTTTTCAGCTCTACCATCTCCCACCTACTCTCCCTCCTCCAGTCAGTAACTTGTTGCCTGTTCACTCGATGCCAGCCCTTGTATGCTAGCTATTGTACTGTACTACTGTACTGTACTTTTCAAGGTACTGTACTGTAAAATTATAAATATTTTCTTTATTTTTTGTGTTTATTTTTTATGTATTATTTTTGTGAAAAGTATTATAAACCTATTACAGTAGAGTACCATAGAGTCGATTGTGTTAGTCAGCTAACTTTATTGGACTTACAAACAAATAGGACTTACGAATGCACTCTCAGAATGGAACTTGTTCGTGTGTAGGGGACTTACTGTAAACCTAAATTTTGTATGCCCTGGGAAACAAAAAAAATCATGTGACTTGCTTTATTGCCATAGTCTCCTTATTTCTGGTGGTCTGGAACTGAACCTGTAATATCTCCAAAATATGCCTGTACTTAAGTTGTAACAGCCTACCTCAAATTAATATACTACTTCACTCACAAGGTAAAAACCTTACAGTGGTGTAATACTATTTACTTCCCTCCCATCCTTTGTACTATTTTCTCTTGTATTTTAAATCATACATTATAAACTCCACAATATATTATTATTTTTGCTTTAAGCAGTTGATCGACTTTAAAAGATTTTGGTACAATAACAGAAAATTTATCTTCACCATTTTTAAATGTACAGATCAGTGTTAAGTACATTTGCATTGTTGTACAGATATTCTCTAGAGCTCTTTTCATCTTGCAATAATGCAACTCTATGCCTATTAAATAACAACTTTCCCATCCCTTTCCCTCAAGTCCCTGGCCACCACCATTCTGCTTTCTGTCTCTATGAATTTGATTGCTTTAAACACCTCATATAAGTGGAATCATAATGGTATTTGTCATTTTGTGACTGGCTTATATCATTTAGTATAACGTTCTCAAGGTTAATCCATGTTGTAGTGTGTGTGTGAGGATTTCCGTTCTAGGACTGCTGTTTCTGTTTGTTTGTTGTTGTCATAGTAGTTATCCTAGTGGATATGATGTGGTATCTCATTGTGGTTTTGATTTGTATGTCCCTAATGATAAGTGATGTTGAGCCTCTTTTCATGTGCTTATCGGCCATTTGTATATCTTCTTTGAAAAAATGTATATTCAAGTACTTTGCCCATTTTTATTCAGGATGTTTGATTTTTGTTGTTGTTAAGTTGTCGAAGTTCTTTGTATATTCTGAATATTAACTCTTTATTAGATATATGATTTGCAAATATTTTCTTGGATTCCATATATATTGCCTTTTCAGTCACTTGATAGTGGCCTTTCATGTGCATATGTTTTAAATTTTGATATAACCCAATTTATCTGTTTTTACTTTTGTTACCTGTACTTTTGTATCATACCAAAGAAATTGTTGTCAAATACAATATCATGAAGGTTTCCACTGTGTTTTCTTCTAAAAGAGTTATAGTTTTAGCCTTATGTTTAAGTCTTTGAGCCATTTTGAGCTAATTTTTATATGTAGTGTAAGGTAAGTGTCCAACTTCAGTCTTTTGCTTGTGAATATACATTTTTTCCCAGCACCATTTGTTAAAAGGTCAATTGACTTTTAGAGAATTTAAGAAAAGTAAGAAAGAGCATTTTATATTTACCATATATTTACTATTCTACTACTTTTTATTCTTCCTGTAGGACTGAATTTTAATATAGTATTCCCTGTAGTATTTTTTGTACAGCAGGTCTGTTGACAATGTATTATCTCATTATTCATTTATCAGCAAATATCTATTTCACCTTCATTTTTGAAGGATATTTTCACTGACAATAGAATTTTAGGCTGATATTTTTTTTCTTCATCATTTTAAAGATGTGGTTCTATTGTCTTGTGTAATCTGTAATGAGAAGTCAATCACCATTTTTATCGTTGTTACCCTGGATAGACTCCCCCATCCCACCCCCCTCTGGCTACTAAAAATTTTTTTTTCTTTATCTTTGGTTTTAAGCAGTTTGACTGTGATATGCCTAGTTGTGGTTTTATGTTTATGTATTCTGCCTGGGGTTTGCTGTGCATCTTGGATCTATAGGCTTATGTTTTAATCAATTTTGGAAAGTTTGTCCAATATTTTATCAGATATTTTTTCTGCACTTTTCTGTTTCTCCTTTCCCTCTGGGACTCCAATTATAAGCGTGCTAGATTGTTTAATTTTGAACACACACATTATTGATGATCTGCTATTTTTTTTCATACTTTTTTTCTCTCTGTGCTTCAGTTTAGATTATTTCTATTGAGTTACCTTCAAGGTCATTGAGCCTTTCTTCTACACTATCCATTCTGCCATTCCATTCAGTGATTTTCTTTTTTTTGTTGTTGTTGTTTTTTTGTTTTTTTTTTGTTTTGTGGTACGCGGGCCTCTCACTGTTGTGGCCTCTCCCGTTGCAGAGCACAGGCTCCGGACACGCAGGCTCAGTGGCCATGGCTCACGGGCCCAGCCGCTCCGCGGCATGTGGGATCTTCCTGGACCGGGGCACGAACCCGTGTCCCCTGCATCGGCAGGCGGACTCTCAACCACTGCGCCACCAGGGAAGCCCTCAGTGATTTTCTTTAATCATTTCAGATATTTTTCAGTTCTAGTATTTCCATTTGATTTTTATTTTTGGTTTTCCTATATCTACTGGAATTCTTCATGCTTTTACTTATTATGTCCTGTTTTTCCAGTACATTCTTTAACATATATCATACTATGTTAAAATATTTGTCTGTTAATCCCAATATCTGAGATATTGAGTCCATTTCTGTTGACTTTTTTCTTTTGACTATGGGTTGTATTTTCCCAAGTTCTCTCTTAGCTTGTGATTTTTTTGATAGTATGTTACCATTGTGGATAATATGTTTAACAACTTGATTATGTTACCTTCCTCTGAAGAGTGTTTTGAATATTGTTTAGGAGGTGGTTAAATTACTGGTAGAATTTATTGATGCTTGGTTTTAGACTTGGTTCAAATTTATCTATTTCAGTTTTTCTCCTAGCCTTAGGCATGGACCTTACTTTTAAGCTCTGCCCCTTCTGGGGTTTCTAGAAAGTCTGAGGTGTTTACCAAGACCCTCTACCTTTAGGGATTCACTTTCCAAACTCTGACTCATCATCACTTGCAAACTGCTGAAATTTCTGCTTAGTTATTTTAGTCTTTTAGCTGTTGCTTTCTTCTAGGTTTCTTGGCTATCACTTTGTACATGCACAGTTCAGGAGTCAGCCAAGCATTTGAGGAGAGGTATTATACAGATTTTGGAGCTACCCTTCCCCCTCACTCAATCCCCGGTGGCTTCCCTTTTTTGGAGACTTCCTCTTTCAACTTCCAGGTGCTCCAGCAGCCTCAAACTCTAACTTCTGATTCCTCAGCCCCCAAAACTGCTGCTTTCTGATTAAGCTCTATTCCACATGTACCATGCAGAGAAGGAAATAATCTTACCAGAAAAATCAGAAAAATGTAGATATTGTTTTATTAGCTTCCTTTCTTTCAAGGGTCATATCCCCTTCAGTTTCTACCTGCTATTGATTGCTCCACAGTGCCTTCAAATAGTTGTTTACTTTTAGTCAGAATTTATAATTGTCATTGTCAGGAGAGTTATCTAGTTTAAGATACTTAACTACTTATAAGTGCCAGAAATCATTAAAGCAGTATTTTTAAATGGAAAAACAAAAGTGTGGTTTCTAAGAAATTGTTGGTTATTGTATTATATGCAGCTATATTTAGAGACGTAAAAAGATACCTGCTAGAATGGGGAAAGAATTAGGTAATATTATTTCAAAAATAATTTCTGGTGTTTTAATAAGACTGTGTAAAATATTGACTGCAGTGGCCATGAAGATGTACTACTTCGACCTCCTGCTGTAGGGAACATAATTGATTGATGGCTGCAGGTACTGCTGTCTTTTAGAACCCATTCCCAAGTTCATGCCAAGGCCATGATTCCTAAGTGATCCTTCCAAGCCATGAGTCCATATGGTGGAGGTTGTAATCCAGGTTCTTTTCTGTGAGATACAGGACTCCTTTAATGGAATATTTTTGCAAAGGACTCCCAATTGACTGGGCCAAAACCTTCTTAGAACTGTGTTGCAGTCTGCGATTCTTCCTACCCAGTCTTCCATCCTTCCATTTTTCCATCACACGTATCCTAAGGCTCTCTTGCCTTCCCTTGCTCCCACTTTGTTGTCTTTCAAAGGTAAGTCTCTTGCATGTTTAATACCATCTTTGCATCTACTTTTTGGGAGACCCAAATTAATACACAGACCCAAACTATTGATGGAAAATTGACCAAAATTGACTTTTAAAAAAAGAATATTTTTAGAGAAAAATTCCAAATAGCATATGTAGATACTCCCTTCTCTAGGAGGTAGAACTTAATTTCCCTCTGCTTGGATGTAGGCTGGGCTTAGTAACTTGATTCCAGTGAATAGAGAAGAATCTGTTAGTCCTTTTTTTTCTTCTTCTTTTTTATCACCCCGCCCCCACCAAACACACACACAGACACACACATGAGCCTTTTTAGACATTTTTGCTTAACACCCTCCCCCACACTCCTGATGAAATTTTTAATACCACAAATATACTTTATATCTGTTTATGTGTTATATGTATATCCATGTTTTATGCATGAAAAAGTAAATTTTCCCCCCAAGAACTTTTATTCATTTGGGTGTGTTATAATAACCCTCACAGAGAATGCATGGGACAGAGTGTGGATAGGGAAAATTTCTAACTTACTCTGGAGGAAGCTGGCAGACGCCATCTTAAACAAGTGATCAAAGTTAACATCACCAGTGGTGATAAGTCATATTAATGCCATATACCCCCAGTATGATGAAATGTAAAGAGTATTTAGCCTCTGTGATAGTCTACCCAAAAAGTTGTAACCCCAGTCTTATTGTGAGACAACATTAGACAAACCGAAAATGAGGGGCATTCTATAAAATAACTGACCAGCACTCTTCAGAAATGTCAAGGTAATGAAAAACAAGGAAAGACTGAGAAATTGTCACAGATCATTGAGACTAAGGAGACATGACCACTAATTGCAATGTGGTGTCCTAGATCGTATAAGGGAGCTCACTCTGCTGTCTTTGTAACTCTTTTGTAAGTCTAAAATTATTCCAAAATTAAAAGTTAAAGAGCGTTAAAAAATTAAAAATCATTGTGTCATTTGTAGTCATTACATGAAAGTAATGGTGCAAATATTAAAAGAGAAATAAATATGTAGAGATTACTAGAATATAAACATTGAGCTAGTACTCTGAGAATGTGAGTTTTCTATATATAATATTAGTAAATGAAAAAATATGGTAGATATAGTATTTATGAAATTTCGTGAGCCTATGATGCAGTATCTCATGACATCTATGCACAATTAACTCAGATGGTCCTGGATATAAGCAGAGTCACATGTATTCAAAACTAGCTGGAGAACCATAAAAAATATTGACAAACCATAAATGGAAAATGTATCAAGTTGGGGAATACGTCTAGGTGCTGCAGAGATCAGTGTTTTGTCCTATCTTATATAGCTGCTGCATTAATGATGTAGAATAGGGAGTAAAATGAATGTTAATGGAATCCACAGATGATATTAAATTGGGAGGTGATGCAAACAACAGTAAGGACAGCAAAGCAATATAAAGGTACCCAGAGAGCTTAGAAATATGGAGTGAAAACAACAAAATGAGATTCTGTCTCTTCAGAATACAAACTACAAGTGCTTTAGGAGAAAAACAATAAAAATAGCTATTCAAAGGGAGCGAAATCTGAAAGTCGTCAAACGGTCAAAAAGACCTAAGGGTGAAAATGAATAACAAAGTAGATATGAATTTATGACATAGTGATTTTGAAGATTATGACTACATATACTGCATGCCACAGAGAAAGAATAAAATAGTCCGTTCTTCGTACTTCTAGTAAAATGACATCAGGTAGACAGAACTCATTTTGTGTCAAGTTGGTACTTAACTGCTGTTGACAAAGTAGAAGTAGCAATAAAAATGATTAAGCCTTAGAACACTGCAGACAAGTATATTGATCTTCAGCAAATTGTACTGAGCTATTTTACTAGTCTTTCCATTGATAACTGCTGATCTACTTCATGTCCCATGTAGGTGACCCTTGCTTAGATATATAACTTATACTAAGCCTCAGAGCAGCTTCCCTAACTCTTTTTAATCTTCTCCCTTCTCTCCCAAATTAAATTTACAAATTGCTTCTTTCTAATATGTTCTTATTTAAATTTATATTAAAATAAAAGCTTCCTTGATTGCTTTTCAAAACTGACTTCTGCCTCTGTCACATCTACATCTCAGTGCTGCAAGCCTTATTTGCAAATACATGCTTGTCCCCCCACCAGCAGCCATAGTACAAAGAGCATAAGCAAGAGTAACATCTGAGGAGAGTATTGGAATTGATATCTGAGTAAATAACAACCTAAATAAATACAGATCAGAATTCCATTAGCAAGGCAATATTCTAATGGTCACAGCATAAATCAGGTAGCCCCAAGATGTTATCACCCATTGGCAAGGAGTTTTTCAGAATAATAAATAAAGAAATCTCTTTTTCAGGATGACTACATATGCTTATTAAGTGTTATAAAATAGATGCTTTTTTAAAATTTTGGTGTCTTTTTTAAACATTTTTATTCGAGTATAGTTGATTTACAGTGTAGTATTAGTTTAGGTGTACAGCAAAATGAATCAGTTACACATACATATATATATATATATATAAATATATATATATATACTGTTTTTAAGATTCTTTTCCCATATAGGCCATTACAGAGTATTGAGTACAGTTCCCTGTGTTATACAGTAGGTCCTTGTTGATTATCTGTTTTATATATAGTCGTGTGTATATGTTAATCCCAAACTCCTAATTTATCCCTCCCCACCCCCACCTTTTCCCTTTGATAACCATAAGTTTCTTTTTGAAGTTTCTGAGTCTGTTTCTGTTCTGTAAATAAATTCATTTGTATCATTTTTTAAGATTCCACATATGAGTGATATCATATGATATTTGTCTTTCTCTGTCTGACTTTCTTCACTTAGTATGATAATCTCTAGTCCATCCCTGTTGCTGCAAATGTCATTATTTCATTCTTTTTTTAAGGCTGAGTAATATTCCCTTGTACACATTTACCACATCTTCTTTATCCATTCCTCTGTAGATGGACATTTAGGTTGCTTTCATGTCTTGTCTACTGTAAGCAGCACTGCAATGAACTTTGGGGTGCATGTATGCTTTCGAGTCATGTTTTTTTCCAGATATATGCCCAGGAGTGGGTTTGCTGGGTCATGTGGTAGCTCTGTTTTTAGGTTCTTAAGGAACCTCCATACTGTTCTGTATAGTGGCTGTACCAATTTACATTCCCACCAACAGTGTAGGAGGGTTCCCTTTTCTCCACACCCTCTCCAAACTTTAGTTTTTGTAGACTTCTTGATGATGGCCATTCTGACCAATGTGAGGTGATACCTCATTGTAGTTTTGATTTGCACTTCTCTAATAATTAGTGATGTTGAGTATCTTTTCATGAGTCTCTTGGGCATCTGTATGTCTTCTTTGAGGAGATGTCTATTTAGATCTTCTGCCCATTTTTTGATTGGGTCCTTTGGGGTTTTTTTGAAATAGAGCTGCAGGAGCTGTTTGTATATTTTGGAGATTAATCCCTTGTCGGTCACTTCATTTGCAAATATTTTTCTCCCATTCTGTGGGTTGTCTTTCCATTTTCTTTATGGTATGCTTTGCTTTGCAGAAGCTTTTAAGTGTAATTAGATCCCATTTGTTTATTTTTGTTTTTATTTTCATTACCGTAGTAGGTGAATCCAGAATGATATTGCTCTGATTTATATCAAAGAGTGTTTTGCCTATGTTTTCCTCTAAGAATTTTATAGTATCCAGTCTTACATTTAGGTATTTAATCCATTTTGAATTTATTTTTGTGTATGGTTAGAGAATGTTCTAATTTCATTCATTTACATGTAGCTGTCCAGTTTTCCCAGCACCACTTACTGAAGAGACTGTCTCTTCTCCATTGTATATTCTTGCCTCCTTTGTTGTATGTTAATTGACCATAGGTGTGTGGTTTTATTTCTGGGCTTTCTATCCCTTTCCATTGATCTATATTTCTGTTATTGTTCCAGCACCATACTGTTTTAATGACTAGCTTTGTAGTATAGTCTGAAGTCAGGGAGTCTGATTCCTCCAGCTCCGCTTTTCTTTCTCAGGATTGCTTTGGCTATTTGGGGTCTTTTGTGTTTCCATACAAATTGTAAAATTTTTTGTTCTAATTCTGTGAAAAATGCCACTGGTAATTTGATAGGGATTGCGTTCAATCTGTAGATTGCCTTGGGTAGTCATTTTCTCAATATTGATTCTTCCAATCCAAGAACATGGTATATCTCCATCTGTTTGTGTTATCTTTTATTTCTTTCATCAGTATCTTATATTTTCCTGAGTACAGGTCTTTTGCCCTTTTAGGTAGAATATCCTCGGGATTTTATTCTTTTTGATGTGATGGTAAATGGGATTTTTTCTTAATTTCTTTTTCTGATCTTTTATTAGTGTATAGGAATGCAAGAGATTTCTGTGTGTTAATTTTGTATCCTGCAACTTTACCAAATTCATTGATGAGCTCTAGTAGTTTTTTGGTAGCATCTTCAGGATTTTCTATGTATAGAATCATGTCAGGTGCAAACAGTGACAGTTTTACTTCTTCTTTTCCAATTTGGGTTCCCTTTATTTCTTTTTCTTCTCTGATTGCCATGGCTAGGACTTCCAAAACTGTGTTGAATAATAGTGGCGAGTGGGGACATCCTTGTTCCTGATCTTAGAGGAAATGCTTTTAGTTTTTCACTATTGAGAATGATTTTTACTGTGTATTTGTCATACATGGCCTTTATTGAGGTAAGTTCCTTCTATGCCCACTTTCTGGAGAGTTTTTCTCATAAATGGGTGTTGAATTTTGTCAAAAGCTTTTTCTGCATCTATTGAGATGATCGTATGGATTTTTTCTTCAATTTGTTGATTTGGTGTATCACACTGATTGATTGGCAGATACTGAAAACTCCTTGCATTCCTGGGATAAATCCCACTTGATCATGGTGTATGATCCTTTTAATGTGTTGTTCGATTTGGTTTGCTAGTTTTTTGTTGAGAATTTTTTTGTCTATGTTCATCAGTGATATTGTCCTGTAATTTTCTTTTCTTTGGTATCAGGGTGATGGTGACCTCATAGAATGAGCTTTGGAGTGTTCCTTCCTGTACTATTTTTTAGAATAGTTTCAGAAGTGTAGGTGTTAACTCTTCTCTAAATGTTTGATAGATTTCACCTGTGAATCCATCTGGTCCTGGGCTTTTGTTTGCTGGAAGATTTTTAATCACAGTTTCAATTTCAGTACTTGTGATTGGTCTGTTCACTTTTTTTATTTCTACCTGGTTCAGTCTTGGAAGGTTATACCTTTCTAAGAATTTGTCCATTTCTTCTAGGTTGTCCATTTTATTGGCATATAGCTGCTTGTAGCAATCTCTTTTGATCTTTTGTATTTTTGTTGTGTCCATTATAACTTCTTTTTCATTTCTAATTTTATTGATTTGAGTCCTCCCTTTTTTCCTTGATGAGTCTGGCTAAAGTTTTATCAATTTTGTTTATCTTTTCAAAGAACCTGCTTTTAGTTTTTTTTGTTTCTGTTTTTGTTTTTGTTTTTTGCGGTACACGGGCCTCTCACTGTTGTGGCCTCTCCCGTTGCGGAGCACAGCCTCCGGATGCGCAGGCTCAGCGGCCATGGCTTACAGGCCTAGCTGATCCGCGGCATGTGGGATCTTCCTGGACCGGGTCATGAACCCATGTCCCCTGCATCGGCAGGCGGACTCTCAACCACTGCGCCACCAGGGAAGCCCCCAGCTTTTAGTTTGATTGGTATTTACTTTTGTCTTCTTTGTCTCTATTTCATTTATTTCTGCTCTGATCTTTATGATTTCTTTCTTTCTACTAACTTTGTGTTTTGTTTGTTCTTTCTATAGTTGCTTTAGTTGTAAGGTTAGGTTTTTTATTTGAGATTTTTCTTTTTTTCTGAGGTAAGATTGTATTGCTATAAACTTCCCTCTTAGAACTGTTTTTGCTGTGTCCCGTAGGTTTTGGATTGTCATGTTTTTCTTGTCAGTTGTCTCTAGGTATTTTTTGATGTCTTCTTTGATTTCTTGAGTGATCCATTGGTTATTTAGTAACATATTGTTTAGCTACCATGTGTTTGTGTTTTTTACAGTTTTTTTCCCTCTGTAATTGATTTCTAATCTCATACCATTGTGGTTGGAAAAGATGCTTGATATGTTTTCAATTTTCTAAAATTTACCGAGGCTTGATTTTTGACCTAAGATGTGATCAATCCTGAAGAAAGTTCATTTGCACTCGAGTAAAAATATACTCTGCTGCTTTTGGATGGAGTGTCTTATAAATATGAATGAAGTCTATCTGGTCTAATGTGTCATTTAAGGCTTGTGTTTCCTTATTAATTTTCTGTTTGAATGATCTGTCCATTGATGAAAGTGGGGTGTTAAATTCCCCCACTATTATTGTATTACTGTCAATTTCCCCTTTTATGGCTGTTGGCATTTGCCTTATATTTTGTGGTGTTTCTATGTTGGGTGCATATATATATATATATATATACAATTGTTATATCTTCTTGGATTTATTCCTTGTGTAGTGTCCTTCCTTGTCTCTTGTAACAGTCTTTATTTTAAAGTCTGTTTTGTCTGATATGAGTATTGCTACTCTCACTTTCTTTTGATTTCCATTTGCATGGAATATATTTTTTTATGCCCTAACTTTCAGTCTGTATGTGTCCCTAGATCTTAAGTGGGTTTTTTGTGGACAGAATGCATATGAGTCTTGTTTTTGTATCCATTCAGCCATTCTGTGTCTTTTGGTTGGAGCATTTAATGCATTTACATTTAAGGTAATTCTCGATACATATGTACCTATTGCCATTTACGTAATTGTTTTGGGCTTGTTTTTATAGGTCTTTTTTCTTCCCGTCCTCTTTTGTTCTCGTCTCTCGTGGTTTGATGACCATCTTTAGTTTTGTGTTTAGGTTGCTTTTTGTGTGTGCATCTATTGTAGTTTTTTGGTTTGCATTTCCTATGAGGTTTTGATAAAGCAGTCTACATACAAGGTTGTTTTAAGTTGCTGGTCTCTTATTTTCAAATGCAATTTCCATTTCCTGCCTTTGTTCTCTCCTCATCTCATGGTTGCTTGTTTTGTTATCATATTTGTGTATGGCTGATTTCCTGCTTTTGCTATATCTTTGCCTTTATGCGTGAGCTTTCCCACTTGTGATTTTCTTGTTCCTAGTTGTGGCCTCCTTATGTTTTTTTCCCCTGCATAGAGAAGTTCCTTTAGTATTTGTTGTAAAGCTGGTTTGGTGGTGCTGAGTTCTCTTAGCTTTTGCTTATCCTTAAAGCTTTTGATTTCTCCATAGAATATGAATGAGAGCCTTGCTGGGTAGAGTATTCTTGGTTGTAGGTTTTTCCCTTTCATCACTTTAAATATATCATGCCACTTCTTTCTGGCATGCAGAGTTTCTGCTGAAAAATTAGCTAATGACTTTATGGGGATTCTCTTGTATGTTATTTGCTGCTTTTCCCTTGTTGCTTTTAATTTTTTTTTTGTATTTAATTTTTGTTAGTTTGAGTAATATGTGTCTTGGCATGTTCCTCCTTGGGTTTATCCTGTATGGGACTCTCTGCACTTCCTGGATTTGAGTGAATATTTTTTTCCCCGTGTTAGGGAATTTTTTCACTGTAATCTCTTCAAATATTTTCTCAGGCCCTTTCTCTTTTTCTTCTTCTCCTAAGACCTGTATAATTCGATTGTTTGTGCTTTTAATGTTCTCCCAGAGATCTTTGAGAGTGTCCTCATTTCTTTCCATTCTTTTTTCTTTACTCAGTTCCACAGCAGTGATTTCCACCATTCTGTCTTCCAGCTCACTTATCCGTTCCTCTGCCTCAGTTATTCTGCTATTGATTCCTTCTAGTGTATTTTTCATTTCAGTTATTGTAGTGTTCATCTCTGTTTCTTTGTTCTTTAGTTTCTCTGTGTCTTTTTTAAACATTTCTTGTATCTTCTCAATTCGTGCCTCTATTCTCTTTCTGAGACCTTGAATCATGTTTACTGTCATTACTCTGAATTCTTTTTCAGGTAGATTGCCTATATCCTCTCTTTATTTTTGAATTTATTTATTTATTTATTTTTAGCTGTGTTGGGTCTTTGTTGCTGTGTACGGGCTTCCTCTAGTTGCAGCAAGCAGGGGCTACTATTCATTGTGGTGCACGGGCTCCTCATTGCAGTGACTTCCCTTGTTGCGGAGCATGGGCTTTAGTTGCGCGGACTTCAGCAGTTGTGGCTTGCGGACTGTAGAGTGCAGCTCAGTAGTTGTGGCACACTGGCTTAGTTGCTCCGTGGCATGTGGGATCTTCCCAGGCCAGAGCTTGAACCCATGTCCCCTGCATTGGCAGGCAGATTCTTAAGCACTGTGCCACCAGGGAAGGCCCCCTATATCATCCTTAATTTAGTAATTCTTGAAGGTTTTTATCTTTTTCCTTTGTCTGCAACATATTTCTTTGTCATCTCATTTTGTTTAACTTACTGTGTTTTTGGTCTCCTTTCTACAGGCTGCAGGATTGTAGTTCCTCTTTCTTCTGGTGTCTTCCCCCCTAGTGGGTGAGGTTGGTCCAGAGGCTTGTACCATTATACCTTTCATAGGGGGTTTGACTGATGTTTTGGTGACCAGAGCCTACCCTGGATATTGAGCAGGGCACCCACTTTGCTCTGTGGTTGTCACTGCCCTGTCAGGGGCAGGGTCTGTTCTCTAGTTGTTGGAGTAGAGGCCCCATATCTGTTTCTTAGCTTTCTTTCTGATCTGCAGTGCACGGAAGGTGGGATTGGAGCCCTCCCACTGGGAGAGAAACCACTGGGTATTCTCCTTTGGAGCTCTTCACTTGTGAATGTGCTCTGTTGTGTCCCCTTTCACCCATTGTGTGGGCTCACAAAGTACACTGTTGTTGACACTGCTCTCCGTCCCACCTTATCTGTGGGTATGCTGGCAGTTGGCCCTGGTGACTCTCAGGCATTGTTTTCACCAAGCCACCAGTGCATATCCACTGAGGTCAGGTCCCAGGACTGCAGTAGTTGTGCACTTGGACCCACAGTGGGAGCTATGGAGGCAGCTCAGACTCTGGCTTTGCCAAACCTCCATGTGTTCGTGCCCACAAAGCTCACAGCTGCTAAAGCCAGACCTGTCCCAGCAGCAGGAGCACTTGTCCTTTTGGCTGTTTCACAGGTGGTGAATTTAGGAGACCGTCTGGGGAGGTGTAGCTCTGTGGTTTGTGCAGCTGTGAGGAGAGATTTCAGCTCTTCTTCCTTAGTCACAGGGCTCCTGGGGCTCAGCTCTGATTTCAGCCCCACCTCTGCTTGTATTCCTTACACTGGAGTCTGCTCCAGAGGTTGCTAGAGCACAGGAGGAGCCCATCAGGCAGGAAAGAGCCAAGGAGGCAATTAGGGTGAGTGGGCCACCCGGGCTGGAGGGTGCTAGGGTAGCGATTGGAATGCACGAGCCCATCAGGCGGCAGTCGGGGTGAGTGGACTGCCCAGGCAGGATGGTGCTGGGGTAGCGAGCGGTGGGGGAGGGGGGGGCGGTGCAGAGGAGGCGATGCCAGTGGCATGTGAGCCGGCTACTGTGGGAGCCCTCCCTGATTGCCCATGGAGGCAGGGGCCAGCATGTGAGGAGAGAAGCTGCAGTGGCGCCCCCCCCCCCCCACCTTTGCACGTCACTCAATAATGGCACTTTTCTTCTGTGGCCATCCGGGCTTTCTCCACGAGCATTTCCAGTTGCAGAACTCCTCACTCCCATCCCCTTAGGCTGTCTCCTCCCAGCCAACAATGGTCCCCTCCCCGGGTCTGCTCTCCAAGCCCCATGTTCCAGCACCCCACCCCTGTGTGCACTGGCAGACACCCTTCTCAGGCTGGGGTGTGCAGGACTGTGGCACTGACCATCTGTGTAAGTCTCAGCCTGTCCTGTCTGCCACAGGCCGGTTGCTGGTCTCTCCTCTGAGCCTCTGAAGCTCCTCTTCTGTCCCCGCTGATCTCCCTGCCAGGGAGGGAGCTTCCTGAGATGCGGGAACCTCTGGTCACTTCCAGCTCCCCGCCAGGGGTGCAAGTCCTGTTCCGTTTCCTCTCCTCTTCCTCTTCTCTTCTTCTTTCTTTCATCCTACCCAGTTACGTGTGGATCTTTCTTGTCCTTTTAGGTGTCCTCTGCTAGCGATCAGCAGGTGCTCTGTTAGAATTGTTCCATATGTAGATGTATTCTTGATGCGTTTGTGGGGAGATATGAACTCCACGTCCTCCTCCTCCTCCACCATCTTGGAAAGTCTTGATGCTTTTTAAAAGTTTTCTCAACATGAAAAAGTCTGTATGAGCCTTCTTTTTTTTTTTTTTTTTTATGGTACGTGGGCCTCTCACTGTTGTGGCCTCTCCCGTTGCGGAGCACAGGCTCCGGACGCGCAGGCTCAGCGGCCATTGCCCACGGACCCAGCCGCTCCGCGGCATGTGGGATCTTCCTGCACCGGGGCACAAACCCGTGTCCCCTGCATCGGCAGGCGGACTCTCAACCACTGTGCCACCAGGGAAGCCCGAGCCTTCATTTTTTATGGTTTTAGAATAAGAATACTCTTTTAACCTTTTCACTTAAAAATATTCATAATAATGAGAGCACACATAATGTTTAAGCTCAGTAAGTTGCAGGTGGCAGCAAATATATGAGAATCAATGAGTGTAAAGGAATATTTGAGATCTTGTCTCAAACTCCTCCTTTTATACCTAACATCGTGGACAGCACAGAGTTGAAGGAAAGACCACCCCCACATGGTTGGTGAAAGGGTGTTAGACCATAAAATAAATTGATTTTTTGGTTTTTGAGAAACTGAGGAGAATCCTACACTGGATGGAAGACTGGACCAAATCATTTCTAAGGTCCCTTCTCATGCTTTGAGGATATTTTGTGTTAATCGTTTGGCTACTTGAATACCTGTAAGTATAAACACAATTTGCTTGTTTTGAAATCTTTACAAAACAAAATAGAATATCACTCATTCACTTATTTCAGTAAACCTCCCCACTGTTAGAGAACAGCTCTTCAAAATAAAATATAGCAAATATCACATATAATATACAGCAAGAGTATATAAAGTACAATAAGAACTCCCTTAATTTGGGCTCTAGTTGCCTTGGTGGTATGCTTGGTATTACATTATTCATTATTAGAAAGCCTAATCTTAACTCTAATTAAATTCAGAATTCCAAATATCAGAAGGATGGTGAGGTTAAAAGGTTAGACATAAGCACCTTTATCATTAATTCTTTGAAAAACTTCATGATAAGAAATAAAAAAGGGGCATGATGCTTCTATACCTGAACTGTTCACACTATTCATTATTGTCTTAGATATTTTTATAGCAAACTCCAAGAAGATACCTTCTTTATATTCCTGAGGTAACTCTGTCATAATTTTATTCTCACCCATCTGTCAGAGGCATAGTTGTCATTTCTACAGTCACTTCAACAATAGATAGTAAACTGATCATATCCACCAATTTAAAGCATAGAAGAATCTGGTTTACTAATTTTGCTCATCTAGAATGTAATTAGTTTCTTTAGAAAGCTTCATATTCCTCAATATCCTTGTCATCCTAGATGCCATTAGTTACTATTTTAAAATTTTTATTTAGTCTGTATCGCTTCCTTAGAAACTAAGACTGTTCCCTTGACCATGAGTTCTTTGCTGCCTAGCATGTCTTTTTATCTTGAAATCTTTCACCATGTTATAGTCAAAATATTAGGAGCCATTTTGACTACTTATAGTTGAGAAGGGCTCCTGATCTTAGGTAGGGTCAGTTATCTTTCATTTTAATCATTTCCCTATTATTCTTCATTAAAATGACAGCCGTGAATTCTGGCCTTTACCAGCTTCCTGTATTTCCATCAAATAACTTTTATGATGGATTGTTAAACAAAAACTGAGCAGCAAGATGTTTGTTACAATTGAATGCAAACTTGGTTAAACAGTAGTGAAATTAAATTGTTGAACTGTTTCCTTTGCTTTTTACAGGAGGAAGAGTTTATTAGTCCATTTCATTTTGCAAATTTCCAGATTTCTCTGGATTTTCCTTTAATCTTTGTATCATGGTAGGTGATAGATTTCTCTTTTTTGTTCCACCACCTGGAAGCACCTTTGAAAAGAAGTATTGAGTAGCCTTCCTGACTCTTCAGATTTCATCCTAAGACCCATTTAGCCTATGACTTTTGATCCTCTCCATAATAAACCAGTCAAAATCCATATCCACCCTCTAAGAAGTCTTAAGATTTCTCTGTGTCTTTCATTCACTCTGAAGCTTAGCTATCATTGTTCGTTTTCATCATCCTTCTTGCTTTACTTGAGCTGTCAGCACCTGTGATGTATTGATCTTTATATAGGCATGGATTGGGATAATCTCATGTAACTGGCATCTTTAAATAAACTATATTGTTAAAATGTATTTTATATTTGTAAACTTCAAGATAGGTTTTGGTTAAATGTAGAGTATGTTTATTTCCAACATCCTTACTACTGCCAAGTATAACACAAGCTCTGGATTCTTTATAATGTGCACAAAGATGAGAAATACTCTCTTTTTGCTACTACAGTAATTCTGAAGTTGTAAAACTTCAGTCCTGACAACAGCTAAAATAGACAAACACTTGTATGTACATCTCTGATTTAGAAATAAAGGCCTAAGAGGAAAAGGAGTTGGTATGATATAGGTCAAGAAATTTGCTGCTAGACCTGGATTTTTTGGATTCTGATGTTGGTTTTTCATGTAGATTTTGGTAGAATATGTTCCAACATTCCATTCTGAATATAATCAATATAGTCATAATGTATAAACAGGCTTTATGATATAAGTATAACATGTGACTTGCCATACTTTGTCATACCTATAGCTGAACCAGCATGGTACTCAGTTTCCAGAAGTAATGCCAAAGTATATTTGTGGGAGTCACTAGTTGTTCACCACCCTTCAAATCTCAGAAAGTTAGAGATTTCTAGGAGCCCTTATAACTTACTATGGATCTGACGTTCATGACCTGTAAATTTTTTTTCTAATTTATCAGGTCCTACTACTGCTTTTGGGTAATGAATTAAGTTTAGGAACCATAGTTATTATATAAATTTACTTTACCTTACTATATGGGTTTGTCCTAGATTCTGAAAAGTATTTTTAGGGAACATTTGGAAGATGATGGGGGATATTTTCTTGCTACTTCTATGAAAATTAAGATTAGAACTACTGATTGCCTCATTTTGTCTAGTTATTTCAGAAATTCATCATTTTAAAGATATGATTACTATTTCACTTTAACAAATAGGTAATTTGTTTTGAGTCTGGCTCTTCCATTTTTGTCTTCATCTTTTATGTTACTCAGTTGTTCTGTCTCTTCAGAGAATCTCCCTAAGAATTTTTTCCTAACTACAGATTATTGCTGCTTATTTTTCATACTTTTATTTAGAACCAAATATTAAAATAATTATGGAATTGTCCTAATTATGACATTAGATTTCCATTCTATTATTATTGTCATTCACATATTCTAATCATTAAATGAGATCTCTGCACTCTTTTTGTATTATTGTAATCTACTTCCTATACTATGTAGAAAAAAAGCAAGCAAGTATTCCAAACTTCGAGTTACAAAATGTAACACCATTTAGATCATTTGGAAAACTTTATCTACTATTTATCTTCTAATCTTTTCATCATAATTTGAATTCACTGAGTTATTGTTACTTTATAGGGATGTTGACATTTATTAAAGGTATTCATAATAGAATCTATAATATCTTTCAAATTGGTGTTCCCATTTAGATTTCTGAATCATCCCTGAGTTCTACAAATATCTCTAAATGCCAGTTTAAAATGTTTTTTTTTTTCTTCCCAACTCATTTCCTCCCATACTACTCTATCTTTTCCACAAAATTTTGATGAGAAATTTCAAAAGAGTCGCATCTTTTCCTTGTGCATAAAATCTAGGAGTAGGATATGTGTTCCATTAACTTAAAAAAAAAGAGTCAATGCTTAGTTTAGACACTGATAAAAAGGGAAAGTAATGTAGGGTTTAACTCCATTTCTCATAGTTTTTCTATTATTATTCCTTTCACCGTAGATGACTATTCCTTATTCTTGGCTTATTAATCAAACTCTAACATACGGTATGATGAGCTTTCAGTTCACTTTCTTTTGCGCTCAGTTCATTACAACTGCATGTAATCAGGCAATATGTGACCGAAATGAAATACTGGGACTTCAGTGTCACCTTTACAGACTCTGTCATGTAGAAATCAGCCCATGATACTTTTATTTTCTTGGAATCTATTCATTATCACAAGAGGTTTTTAAAATAATAAGTCAGTATTGCAAAATACCTCATGATGTCCAAATATTCTTGCTCTCTCCATTCTAAATTGTCATTAAGTAAATTCCAAGTTTTATGAAAAGCCTATATGGTTTATTTGATAAGGATTATTTAGGAAAAATTCGGGTTGCTAGTAATCAATTAGTCATCTTTCTCTTCGCTCTTTACATATGAATTAGCAATGAGTTTATAGTTTTCATGGAACTTATGCCAGGCTATGTAACACAAGGTTTCAAATTCTGTTACCTTGAGAATGTGGAAGTAGAATCTTTTTGTCTGTCAGTTTTTTGTTTGTCCTTTCATAATGGGTTTAACACTGGACTCCAAGATTAATTATGGGTGTTCCATAGTTTCATTCTTGAGACTACTTCATACAAAACTGTAGATTTAAATATAATTACATAAATTGTTCTTTACAATCTCCTTATTAACCCTTTAGGTTTATAGTTTTTTTCAACTTTTGGGTGCAATTGCTGGTGTCTTGTATAATGTTCTTAATTTTCTTATTATTAACCTTTTTACAGAAAGTTAAGCAAAAGAGCTATTTAACATTCCTACCAGATCTCACTTTTTGTGCTTTGTAGTGTCCTATCCCACTCTCTTCTGAATCTATTTTTAATCCCTTTTGATTTCCTTTAACTGCCATATTGAGCATTATTTTGTTTTGGTTTTTTGTCTCCTATTTTAAGTCTGCTTTCCTTGATGATTAGCATATTATGTCCTTTCATTCTCCCCTTTTCTATTTCCTATACAGTTTCTTAAATTCATTTCTCATTTATTCATTTCATTTATAATATTCTTCATTTTAACTGTATGCTTTTCAAAAAGTATACAGTTGTAACTGCAACCCTCCTTTACATCATAAATTTGATTAATTTGTGACTACAACCCCCACGTTTTTTCCTGCCTTTAAATATGCTTTCATTTATCTTTAGAGGTTAAAAACTCAAGATTAAAGACAAGCCATGGGCAACTGATAAAAGGGAATTTATGCCAATTTGGGAGTGGTGAAAATTGGGCTAGCATTATGGTTCCTCCTAGAGCTACTTGGTGGACTTCGTTAACCCAAACAGTTATTCAGTGCATCACTTATACTGGCACTTATATCTGCCTGTGCCTTTTATCACAACTCTTGCTCTTAAAACTGAGTTGCTTTGACTTGGAGGCTCATTGTATATTCCTCCATAAGCATATCTCAACTCCTAAAGATTGCTTAAAAGGAGGAAGGACTAGAGGTACCCTAGTCATGACAAGTGGTTCAGATCTGAAAGATACACACAATTCGAAATGCTTCACTTCCTTTCTAAAACACATTTATGATCTCATTAGAAGTGGTTTCACTGAAGCAAAAATGCTTAGGTTTGCATCTCTCCATTGTTTAAGGCTAACTCTGTAGACTTGGTATCACATTATCAGTGTTCTGTCCTTGAACCATAGCAGATTGTGCTCCAGAGTCACCTAGCAATATGTTCAGCTTCTTAGCTGTTCACGTCTCCTCTTATCCTACATTTTATTTCAGGTGGGCTATATCATTTAACAAGTCTTGTTTATTATTACTTTATAGGTTCACTTTCAATTTGCAATTATAAAATAAACATTTTCATTTACAAAAAATGTATTTACCCAGATATTTAAAACCATACTGATAATTGGGGTTTATTTTTCCAAAGAGTAAGAATTCTTGAATAAAATTTTGAGAGAATGAAAACTGAAATTCTACAATTCTATATTTATATAATACCACTCTCATGGACAAACAGAAAAGTGGAGAGAGAGAGAGAGAAAAAATAGCAGCTTTTAAAAGAATAAATGAGAAGAGTAAAGTCTGAAGAAAAGACAGAAATCAAGAACAGTTATTTCTGTCACAGTTAATCTAAAGCCTTGTAAATAAAACTGAGGACAGTTGATAGATTAGAAGAATAAAGAACAGAAATAATATTTTACAGTAGGATTAGTTCACTTGGAGGGTACCTAGTGCTTGTGGAAAGTGTAAAGGAGGTGGAAGAGAGAAGGCATAGAGAAAACACTAAATTATCTTTCAGCATTTTAAATTATTTCTGCAGATCCTATTACAGTAGAGGGTTGAAAAAAGCCTACAGAACAAATCATAAGAATTCCTGTATCCAGCTGTCCACCAACCACTAAAGAAAACTGGTAGAGGCAATAAAAGATGTATTCACGTCCCATTCATCACTATGTCACCATCAGATGCAGATGATGTTTAGCCGCACTGCAGAGCTAAAATTTGATACAAATTAGCATGTACTTCTGGATTTCTGATATTTTCCCTTCCACCAATTCAGAATAACTCAGGCTTTTCCTCTTATTTTCCTAAGGAAAACATCATCTGATTCATTTTCTTTTAGACAAATTTTCAAAATGTAGGAGTGAGTTTTTGTTCTTGCACCAGAGTTAATATTGAGTTTGTGGTATAATTTTTGAAAGGCAACACCTGTTCTTCTATTCCATTGCTTCCTCTAGCTTTAGTAATAAAATGTCACAACTTCTTGGACATGTTCTTTAAACTGCCCTACTTTCATTCTTAGTATTTTGAGGGGACCAAGCAGAAAGCAATAAACTAATGGCAGAATTGAGTGTAAGCTTCAGTATAAAGTATGTAAGGTGTGTGTGTGTGTGTGTGTTTTGAACCAGAGACTGAACCATAAGCAAAAATCATCAGATGATGAGTATAAATGTCAAAGTTGAATAAGAACCCTATACCCAAGTAACAAGTTGAGTTACTAAGCAAGAGCTATTTGGGATAGTCTAATGGGCAAGAATAGAATTATCTATGTACCAATTTTCCCATTCAATTCAATAATCTTGCTTTCATATTTACAAAACTAAAACTTGAAATGACATTTTTGCTAAATGAATGCTTTTCCCTTACTATCCAAGGAATGCTCAAAGCAAAATTTTGAGAGGAGAGGTCAGAAAAATGTCATTGATATAGTCTCACTCATCACATGGTTAAGGCAACAATAACTTCACTGCTTGTACTTCAAAAACAGTTTTTATAGAGCCCTTGAATTACTTTATTAGTAAGTGGTTTCTCTCTCATTTTTGTAATAAGTTCTATTCCAAAAGCACAGAGTAGGAAAAATAATTTAAATATTTTATACTAAAGAACATGCCATAAAATTAACATTTTCTGAAACATGTCTGTGATCTCCTGGAAGAAAACCTATGATAAATGTATTAGTTCATCATTTTTTTTTTCTAATTTTATTCCTTGTTGGCTTCTTCCTTTTATCCACATTTCAATCTTTATTCCGTCTGGTAGGAGTATGGATGTCTATCAAAACTTTAATTCTCAATCTTACCTTCTATCACTTCTTTTTAATCATCTTTTGGTTAGTAATCTATAGTGTCCAAATACGTTATGCCACAAGGAAATTGTTGTATCCAGTATTATGGCAGTAAGGAATATGGGAGTCACAAAGATCGAAGCATTAATTGTATTTATTGGTTGGTCATTGCTCCTATGGAAAAGCAGAAATGTTTAAAGGCTTGCAGATTTCTAAAATACATCTGTGAGCTCATTAAATACAATGATTTCCATATTTGGAATGCTCCATGTAAAATCCCTTTGAAAATACCATGCCAAGCTAAATGTTTACTATACTATGAAAATTCGATGATTTGATAATTTACATAAAATGGCCCACTTAAAGAAGATCTTGTATTTCAAGGATAGGAGGGGTTGTTTTTATTACTATTGAGAAATAATTGACATATAACATTAGTTTTAGCTGTACAACATAATGATTTGACATTTGTATATATTGCAAAATGATCACTATGATAAGTTTAGTTAACAACCATCACACGTAGTACAGTATTTTTTTCTTGTGATGAAAAATCTTAAGATCTACTCTCTTAACAACTTTCAAATATACAATAGAGTATTATTAGCTCTAGTCACCATGCTGTATATTACATCCCCAGGACTTATTTATTTTATATCTGGAAATTTGTACCTTTGACCTCCTTCACCCATTTTGCCCCCCCCCCATTTTCCCCAAATCTGGCGACTACCAATCTGTTCTCTGTATCTATGAGTTTTTTTTTTTAAGTTTCTTTGTATAAGTTGAATTACGTTGTATTTGTCTTTCTCTGTCTGAATTACTTCACTTAGCGTAATGCCCTCAATGTACATCCATATTGTTGTAAATGTCAATATTTCCTAATTTTTTATGGCTGAATAATGTCTATATATATATAATATATATATAAATATATATATATTATATATATATCACATTTTCTTTATCCTTTCATCTGATGATGAACACTTAGGTTCTTTCCACATCTTTGCTATTGTAAATAATGCTTCAGTGAACACTGGGGTGCGTATATCCATTTGAGTTAGTGTTTTCATTTCCTTTAGATACATACCCAGAAGAGTAATCACTACATTATATCATATTTCTATTATTTGTTTTTTGAAGAACATCCATACTCTTCCAGAGTGGTTGCACCAATCTAAATTCCCACCAACAGTGCACAAGTGTTCCCTTGTCTCTGCATCCTTGTCAATACTTGTTATTTGTCTTTTTGATGATAGCTGTTCTAATGGGTATGAGGTTATATCTCCTTGTGGTTTTGATTTGCATTTCCCTGATGGTTAGTGATGTTGAGCATCTTTTCATGTACCTGTTGGCCATCTGTATATCTTCTTTGGAAAAATGTCTATTCAGATCCTCTATCCATTTTTCAATCATATTGTTTATTTTTGTGATTGAGTTGTATGAGTTTTTTAATATATTTTGAATATTAAACCCTTATCAGATATATGATTTAAATATTTTCTCCCATTCAGTAGGTTGCCTTGCATGGGAGTTTTAGAAAGTGCTGTATACTGTCGTTAGTGTGTCATTCTATATGCTGTCCCAAAATATTGAACACAATATCTAGGATATTTTTAAAAAGACTGAATAGAAGAAACATGCAATTTTGAGATACGTAGGCTAATGCAATAAATCAGGTTATTCACAAGTATATTATAAAGTGAGTAAAGTTGGTAGGACAAATTTTCTGAGCCTTAAGTTTCCTACCTGCTTTTACCTTATTTATTTATGTGAAAAGGGACATTTCTAAAACAAGATTCTGACTTCCAATCCTGACAATTTGGTGGATGTGTTAACCTGAAAACTACTATCAAATATTTCTGGGTAAACTATTTAAAAAATCCTTTTGAATGCATAAATGGGTTAATATGAAAGTAAGAAAAATTATATTCCAGGGGCCCAAAACAAAGATTATAAAGAAATTGAGTAAGCATGAGCCAACATGTAGCTGCCTGGAGCAGTTTGCCAGTCTCAGTACCCAAGAGTTTAAAGTTTTAAGTGCCATGTAGGACTGGGAGCTGTGAATGGCACAGAATTGTAGCTAAGATCACCATATATAAAAGTGAAATCCTCTAAGACATCTCAGGTGAGAGGGAGGACATTAAAAAAAATCTTCTTTTGGGGACAGTAAGAGCTGAAGAAAAGTTGTCCAACTAGCCCTGGGCTCTGGATTAAGAGGATGAGGGGAGAGAGAAAGAAACAGAGAGAAAATAAATATCTAGTTTCTCCTTAGTATCCATTGCCACAGACCTACCCTCATTTTGATTTGGGATCAAATTTACCTTGCTTGCATTGTTCAGGAATTCCCAAACTAAGAAACTGTCATAAAAAGTCAACCTAGGCTGGAAAGATCCCTGTAGCACCTATAAAAATCAAAAGCAAAAATTTTGGAGAGACATACCCTCATCCAGGGATTCCCAAAAACAGAACCCCATTAAAAATGAGCGCATAACCCAAGCTTAGAAAATAAAGAAAGTAGTCCATCTTAAGAATCAACAGACACAACATAGCAGTAGCAGATGCTCAAGAATTTCCAATAATAGCATTATTAGAGAATATAAAATAACTGTTCTAAATACTTAAAGACAGAAATAATGGAAAACATGAGAAAAGAACAGATAGTATCAAATATCCAGGCAGATTTTTAAAAAAAGAACTTATAGAGATAAAAAATTAAATTGATTTTTTTAAAAGATTAAGTTCATTGAAATCAAAAGATTTATGTTCAAATACAAAGAGTCTGAAACTTCAGAGACAAAAATAATTTCCTTCTGTGTTGAACAGTGAGATTCCTTATAGACACTTTTTTTTTTACTCAAATCACATGCCATTTTGCCAGTGACTTCTGGATCTTATCCATGGGACTCTCATAACCTCTGAGAGCTAACTTACTGAGTTCTAGCAAATCCCAAGCCGGCATGCCTTGTGTTAGTTACACTGAATAGCCTCTTCAAAGTAAACCACACAACAGTGATGTTGATCCTGTTAGATTAAGACAAATTAAAAATCTAATACATAGTTTTGCTGTCAGGTCCTAAAGGTCAAAGGTCAATATAGTATATTGCAATAAGGCTATAGGTTACCCATGCCCCAATATTGTATCATAATAAACCAAATAGGGATGAAACATCCAGCAGTAGCCCATAAATCTATTAGCAGTGAACTGTCAATGTCCTATATACCAGGGTAATTTGTTAATTCAGAGCTGCGTCTCTTTTTTCACTAGACCTTGTAAACTCCTTTCTGAAATATCAATAAACCATCTGCTTTGACTTGTTAATCAAAAGACTTTATTCAGTCCAAAGCAATTTTTTCCTAATAAAAACAGAGTATTTATCTCCATGGCTATAAAAGAGGATTGTTTTCAACTGTTCACTTATAGTTAAGAAGCACATTTAGTTTGGATTGATTTCCAATGCTTCAGTCATATCTTGTCACTTTCCATTTCTTACACACAACATCTCAGTTTAGCCATTTAGGAAAGGAAAAACAGTCAAATTCTGAATGTGATACAGAGCCAGTGCAAAAACAGGGGAATAAGTTTGAGAGAGAAAAGAATTCATCCAAAATAATTGTAGATCAACGTTTTAATATCACCATTTCCTTCTGTTTGCAAATTTCCTTATCATTCTAGATAGAGTATTTACACTAGCCACTGTTTCTGCCTTAACTGAGGTTCCAGATGTTTGCCTTTTAGTTAGTGTTGCTCTGTTCTGAGTCACAGGGCAGATAATGTTTATCTATAATAGAAACTTTGTATCCTCTCTTAAGCTTTATTGTGCTAGTGTAAAATAAAGTCAGTTTCAGTGAGGTGGGATCATAGCATGTGAAGATCTGCAAAGCTACCCCAGAAAATTGACCCCCTTTTCTCCCAGCCCACCAAACTGAGATAAAATGAGTATTTCTGAGGTATCCGTGGGGATATTCTCAGTGCTCTGTGAATGAGCATCTTGAGGAATCGTCACGCTTCTTGCACCCTCTGTCCTTGGAGCTTACTGCCAGCTGGCAAATGGAGCACAGTCTATGACCTCTGACCTTGAATCAGCTCCTCTTGGACTGTTAAAAATGATGTCTGGGGAGAGGTCTGGGTGCTTGAGTTATTACTGGATTCTGCCGTCTTAAAAAACAAAGAAGAAACTCATAGGTGTTCTTAATGAGCAGAGGCCTCAAAGGTAGCACAAATCATGGTGCATACTGAGAATTCTTTCTCAGGGGCACAGCTTCCTTTCCCACTGCAAGTCCCTGAGAAAAGGAAAAAATACACAGCAAACAAAAAGTGTAATCAAAATGCCTCAAGTGTTTTACAGACTTGTTTTGATTCTTTTTATTTAAATATTCCTTGGTGAGCCACCATCTCATTTTTTTATGTTGGAGGTGGCATCATAGAGGCAAGGGAGGGGACAGTCCTATTCCTCTCAACCTCCTTTATCTCCTCATTTTTACAGAGTGGAGAAAAGAAAAACATCTAAGCCTTTAATTCAAGTCTTAGGCTCTTTTTTGAGCCTAAGAAAGAAAATGTGAGAGACATATGAAATTTTATGGCCATAGCAATGGGTTTCTAACCTAGCAAGTTTTCTCAACATTTTAATTTCATTGATTTTGACATTATTCCCGTGAGATTTTTCTCTTAATACTATCTCCATAAAAAGTGTGAACCGCATCCATTAAAATTAACTTCCCCTCAGGCATGAAATTTTACCGAAGTAAATATTAACTAATTTTTACTTAATAATAATGATTTCATTTATTGTCTCCTAGCCTTCACCCCAGCATTGTCTTCTCACCTAATTCACATCGTAACTAGGAAAGATTATTCTGTTAATGTTCTCTACACTGTAGTGTTCTCCCCAATGTAGGTTATTTTCATGAGGACAAGTAGAGACTATTACTGGAAATCTTGGTAAATACAGCCCTTCAGGTATGGTTGAGTGACACAATCTTTGTCTGTATGAGAGGAAATAATAGATCCCTGACTTTAATATTGAGAAGCATAAATTGGGTTGGAATGAGAATGGGAGTACCAGGAAGTACAAGAAAATTGAGCACATAAATTAAAATGTGTTAAGCAACACAATTTTTTTTTAAAACCCACATTGTAATTATCAAACTCAATGTTGTAGATGCCCAGAAGCTTCTTATTGAGGATTAATTTATGGACTCAAGAGTAGTATTTGGGGGATAGAGAGCAGATCATGCATGATACAATTATATGTAGAATTCAGAATCAAATAAACAGCCAATTCATACAATTCATCCCAAAGCAAAATACGCTTGGCCTGAATAACTTGAATTGACCATCAGGTAGCTGGGTTGTTCTCTTTTAATCTTACTGGCTTTCTGTTTTTCCCTAGTAACACAATAGTTTGGATTTGGTGTTTGTAAAATGTTTCATAGAAAGTTTTATAAAGAGGGCAGTTACAGAGCGGGAAGAAAAAACACATTGGTTTAAAGAGGCAGAATCCCATGAGGACTGGGCAGCACAATTGAAAGTCATCTTTTTTTTTTTTTTTTTTTAACCAGCGACGAAGATTCTGAGAGGATGAGTAGAGTGCTGGGAAGTGTTATGGTTAGACTGGGTTAAAAGATGAAAGACTGTGCAGAACTTTTATGAAAATGACTAAGTAATAGGTAGAAACAGATATTAAGGAAATAAAAATTGATTAAAATGTTCCTACCTGGCAAAGTAGTAATTATATGAAAAATTATATGGCATATAACTGGAAGGAATATAGTTATGTGCTTCTGTTTCTTTCAGCATGACTATACAAGAAAACTGTGTTGCATTTTGAAGATTCTCATAAAGGAAATTAATGAAACTATATTTTCAGACAATGAAGAGTTAAAAGAAACTAATATTTCAGTCAGGTTTAATAGAAGTTACTGTGTGAGGCTTGGCTAAGCAAAAGCTAAATGAGAACTGGCCATAAACATTTAAAATTTCAAGAAGAAATATAAGGTGTCTAACATGCCACTGAGGGTTATATATGTAAGAATAAAATTGTTTATCATTTCTTCCTAAACATTAAATTTTAAGCTCACCATTAGGAAATTTTAACTAAGATTCATTAGGCTAAGTTTTAACTATGTTCTATAATGTTTACCCTTACCATTTATCTTCATCTTATAATCTTTGATCTCACAATTCACTGAATAAAAAGCCCTAATTAGTACAGAAAAGATAAAATGGTTTCTGTTATTGGATAGTTTCTCATTATAACATATCTTTATCTTATTAATGAGGTGAGATTGTCTTGATTTGTATCTTTACATTTCATATTTTACACATATAGATACAGATCTCCTAATCATGTTTTAAAATAAGTTTACATTTAAATAGAAGATTAGAAAGGGAACATATTTTTTTATGTGCAAAGTTTGCCACTATATTTGCTTACCCATTTAAGAAAGATCATTTTGAAACTATGAAAGTTTGCTTTGCATTTCTCCTTACTTTTACCTAATAACATTTTAAAGATGCAAATTATACTGGTAACTTTTGTTTAGAAGACAAATACTTCCCTTAACTCTTCTGTTAAGTAGTAGTTACTTTATGACTAGCTGGTCAATTATCATTATATAAATAAAGGTATCTCTCCAGTTATTCATTTTTAATATACATATATTCAACAGGTACTCAGTGAACTGGGATGCTAATTAGAAATGCATTTCTGACTCAGCTAAATTAGAGAGAGAATTCAGGAATTTACATTTTAAACCAGCATCATAGTTGATACTTATATAAATGATCTGCAGACCAGTTTGTGAAAATTTACTTTGACAGTTAAATATGCTTTTAAAAAGTAAGATATGGAGTTTGGCTTCTAGTAGTAATGGTAGACCAAGTAGTTTGGACCATCTCCCCTACTGAGAACAATTAGAAAAGCTGGGTGAAATTGAAACAAAAAATCTGTTTAAGACCTTGTAATACTAACAATATAGTGGAAACGTATGAGACCAACTCAGAGTTCATTCAGGAGAGATGAATCTGGCATTTAGAAGTGCTTTTCCCCCAGAGGTGTCTGCCATTTCCTGCAGACCCAAATATCTGTCATTTCTAATAAAGATGGCTAAAAGGCTGAGAAGCTAAGTAGAGATACTCAGAATCATGAAGCCTGTGGGAAAACCTGGAGTTCAAGCCTACACAGAGGGGAGTAATACCTGATTAGCTCTAAGAGGAAGGATGAACCTGAAATAGACCAGCCTACCCAGGGACTGAAAACAGGCTTCACATTACTTCAAATCTTGATCTGATTTAGATGGCACAAAATTGCTAGTGCCCTTACCCACTCCAAGAAATAAAGTTAAATCTTTTATAGTGGAAGATAAAATTATCCTAGTCTGTCAACTGTCTCTCTGCAATTGTTTATATACACTTATTGGTGCTCAGTCAACATAAAAAATAGGCACAGGAAAAGGTAAAACCACCTGATGGAAAATCAAGAGAAAAAACACCTAATAGAAAGAGACTTATACAGATGAGTCAGATAATAGTTTTTAGACAGAGATGTCATAATGAATATGCTTAATATAGGAGCTTTCTATGTATTCTAATATTAATCCCTTATTAGATATGTGATTTCCAAATATTTTATCCTTTTCTGTAGGCTGCATTTTTACTCTGTTGATAGTATCTGTTGATACACAAAAGTTTTTAATCTTCATGAAGTCCAGCTTGTTTATTTATAATTTTATTGCCTGTACCTGTAGTGTCATATCCAAGAAATCATTGCCAAATCCAGGGTCATGACACTTTTGTCCCATATTTCTTGTAAGACTGTTATAGTTTTAGCTTTTATGTTTCAGTCTTTGATCCATTTTGAACTCAAAATTTTGGGATATGGTGTTAGGTAAGGGTCTAACTTCATTCTTTTGCATGTGGATATACAGTTTTCCCAGCACTGTTTGTTGAAAAGATTGTCCTTTCTCCCACTGAATGGTCTTGGCATCCTTGACCATTGTATTAGTGAGCTCAGGATGCCAGTGGCTTAAACAACAGAAATTTTCTCAGAGTTCTGGAGGCTGGAAGTCCAAGATCAAGGTGTAGCCTGGTTGGGTTCTGGTGAGAGCTTTTTTCCAGGCTTGCAAGTGGCTATATTCTTGCTGTGTCCTCATATGAGAGAGTTGTAGTGTTTCTTCTTATAAGGCACTGAGTCTGTCAGATCAGGGATCTACCCTTACGGCTTCATTTAACCTAAGTCACTCCTTAAAGCCCTATGTCCAACAGTCACATGAGAAGTTAGGGCTTCAACATATGAATTTCAGGGGCATACAGTTCAGTCCATAGCAAGCATATATGTGAGGGTTTACTTCTGTGCCCTCTACTTTATTCCGTTGGTCTATATGTCTGTATTTTAGCCTGTACTACACTGTTAGGATTACTATAGCTTTAGTAAGTTTTGAAATCATTAGTGTGAGTCCTCCAACTTTGTTCTTTTTCAAGATTGTTTTGGCTATTAGGGGTCCCATGAGATTCCATATGAATTTTAGCATGGATTTTTCTATTTCTACAGAAAACAACATTGGAATTTTGATAGGTATTACATTGAATCTGTAGATCACTGTGGGTAGTGTTGACATCTTAATGATATTAACTAGCCAGTCCATGAACATGGGATGCCTTTCTTTTTACTTATGTCATTTTTGATTTCTTTCAGGAGTGTTTTGTGTTTTTGCTTTTACAAATCTTTCACCTCCTTGGTTAAAATTCATAAGCATTTTGGATGGTATTGCCAATGAAATTATCTTAAATCCGTTTTCAGGTTGTTCACCATTAGCGTATAGAAATGCCACTAATGTTTGTTTGTTGATTTTATATCCTGCTATTTTGCTCAATTTGTTTATTCTATCTTTTTTTTTTGTGGAATCTCTAGCATTTTCTACATTTAAGAGCGTATCATCTGCAAACAGATAAATTCACTTCTCTGTTTCCATTTCTTTATCTTGCCTAATTGCTCTGACTAGAACTTCCAGTATTATGTTGAATAGAACTGGCTAAAATGGGCATGCTAGCCTTGCTCCTGGTCTTAGAGGAAAAGCTAATAGTCTTTCACCATTGAGGATAAGGTTAGCTGTGGGTTTTTCATATATGGCTTTGATTACATTGAGGTAGTTTCCTTCTATTCCTAGTTTATTGAGTGTTTGTTTTTTTTTTATCATGAAAGGATGTTGAATTTTGTCAAATGCTTTTTCGGAATCAATCGAGATGGTCATGTGGATTTTTTCCCCTTTGTTCTTTTGACATCATATATCAGTAGTATATTCTGTCAATTTTTTCCTTTGAATGGGCCATACTTTCCTATTTCTTTGTATTCCTTATGATTTGTTGTTGTTGTTGAAAACTGGACAAAAACTGAATCCTATAATGTAGTAACTCTGGAAGTCAAATTCCCCCTCTTCCCCAGGGTTTGCTGTTTGTCTGTTTTTGTTGTTGTAGGCTGATTCTGTGTTGGGGTCAGACTGAGATGTAAACGTAAGGTCTTCTTCTTAGGTCTTTTCCCCTGCAACTTTCTCTGGGCCTATGCCATGACTTTCTAAATTCTGTATATACAGTTCATTTTGAATTTCCTACTCCTTAAATATGTGGCTTCCAAAGGGAGAAAAATACAGAAATGAAGGGGGAGAAAAGTATGTGAGCCCTTTAAATCACTGGCAGTCAATTCACATGGAGGTAGAGGGGCTTACAGCAATGGCTGCCTGAATCTGCATCTGTCCTTCCACTGTCAGGAGCAGCAATCAGAGCTCATGTCCCCAATATTTGGAGGACAGGTTCCTTATTGCCCACCATGACTCTCACAAACTACGTACAAGCTTCTCGCTGGGACATGTGCAAGGCTGCTTGCCATGGGACTGGGGAGTGGGGGATGGGTACTGCGACTGTAATAAGACCTGGCCAAAATTAACTGCTGTTTATTGTTCAAGCATTGATTTGGAAGTTATAAGCCTTCAAATAGATTCCATAGTTCCAAAATAGTTAACATCAGACATATTCTGTCACTGCAGTTGTTTCCTAGGTGGGGAGAAAGATTCCTGGTAGAGTATTTTTTACTCACTATCTTCCCAGAATCCTCTTGCCACAGAATTCTTTTTTTAAGACCTTATATTTTTTAGAACAGTTTTAGGTTCCTAGTAAAATTGAGAGGAAGGTACAGAGATTTCTCATATACCCTCTCCCCACGTGTATAGCCCTACCCCATTATCACTATCCCCCACCAGAGTGGTACATTTGTTACATCTGATGAACCTACATTGCTACAGCATTATCACAAAGTCCATAGTTTACACTAGGGTTCACTCTTGCTGTTGTCTATTTTATGGGTTTGGTCAAAAGTATAATGATATGTATCCACCATTATAGTGTCATACAGAGTATTTTCACTGCCCTAAAAATCCTCTGTGTTCCACCTATTCATTCCTCCCTCTCCTTCCCCTGGCAACCTCTGATCTTTTTACTGTCTCTGTAGTTTTGCCTCTTCTAGAATATCATATAATTGGAATCATGCAGTGTGTATAAAGCCTTTTCAGATTGACTTCTTTCATTTAGTGATTATCCATTTGAGGTTCTCCATATCTTTTCATGGCTTGACAGCTGATTTCTTTTTAGCACTGAATATTCCATTGTCTGGCTGTACCACACTTTATCCATTTGCCAAAGAATGGCTCTTGGTTACTCCAAGTTTTGGCAATTATGAATAAAGCTGCTATAAGCATCTGTATTACAAATTTTTCTGTAGACATGAGTTTTCAACTCCTTTGAGTAAATACCAGTGAATACAATTGAGGGGTCATATGATAAGAGTGTGTTTAGTTTTGTAAGAGTCTGCCAAACTGCCTTTCAAGGTGGCTGTACCATTTTGCATTCCCACTAGCAATAATGAGAATTCCTGTTGCTCCACATTCTTCCCAGCATTTGGTGTTGTCACTATTCTGGATTTCTGTCATTCTAATAGGTGTGTAGTGGTATCCAGAAGTCTTTTTACACCTCAGTATATAGTAATTCCTTTTATTTCAGGATGGCAGCCTTTCTACTGATTCACCTCTCTCAAAAACTGCCTGGGATTTCATATTAGATTCTGATCAACTCTATATTTGAAAAACAACACCCAAAATTCTTTTTAAAAAAAATTTCTTGGATTATAGTTGATTTACAATGTTGTGTTAGTTTCAGGCGTACAGCAAAGTGATTCATTCTTTTTCAGATTCTTTTTTCATGTAGGTTATAACAGAATATTGAGTAGAGTTCCTTGTGCTATACAGTAGGTAATTGTTGGTTATCTATCTTATATATAGTAGTGTGTGTATGTTAATCCCAAACTCCTGATTTATCCCTCCTTGCCACGTTTCTTCTTGATAACCATAAGTTAGTTTTTGATATCTGTAAGTCTGTTTCTCTTTTTTAAATAACTCCATTTGTATAATTTTTTAACTTAGATTCCACATATAAGTGGTATCATATGATATTTGTCTTTCTCTGTCTGACTTACTTCACTTAGTATGATACTCTCTAGGTTCATCCATGTTGCTGCAAATGGCATTATTTCATCCTTTCTTCTGGCTGAGTAATATTCCATTGTATATAAGTACCACATCTTCTTTGTTCATTCCCCTGAAGATGGACATTTAGGTTGCTTTCATGTCTTGACTATTATAAATAGTGCTGCACTGAACATTGGGGTGCATGTATCTTTTTGAATTATGCTTTTCTCCAGATATATGCCCTGGAGTGGGATTGCTGTATCATAAGGTAGCTCTACTTTTAGATTTTTAAGGAGCCTCCATGCTGTTCTCCATAGTGGTTGTATGAATTTACATTCCCACCAACAGTCTAGGAGGGTTCCCTTTTCTCCGCGCCCTCTCCAGCATTTACTATTTGTAGACTTTTTTTTTTTTGCGGTACGCGGGCCTCTCACTGTTGTGGCCTCTCCCGTTGCAGAGCACAGGCTCCGGACGCGCAGGCTCAGCGGCCATAGCTCACGGGCCCAGCCGCTCCACGGCATGTGGGATCTTACCGGACCAGGACACGAACCTGTGTCCCCAGCATCGGCAGGCAGACTCTCAACCACTGCGCCACCAGGGAAGCCCTATTTGTAGACTTTTTGATGATAGCCATTTGGACCAGTGTGAGATGGTACCTCATTGTAGTTTTGATTTGCATTTCTTTGATAATTAGTGATGTTGAGCATCTTTTCATCTGCTTTTTGGCCATCTGTATGTCTTCTTTGGGGAAATGTCTTTTTAGATCTCCTGCCCATTTTTTGATTGGGTTGTTTTTTTTGACATAGAGCCGCATGAGCTGTTTGTTTATTTTGGAGATTAATCCCTTGTTGGGGGCTTCCCTGGTGGCGCAGTGGTTGAGAGTCCGCCTGCCGATGCAGGGGACACAGGTTCGTGCCCCGGTCCGGGAAGATCCCATATGCCACGGAGCAGCTGGGCCCATGAGCCATGGCCGCTGAGCCTGCGCGTCCGAAATCTGTGCTCCACAACGGGAGAGGCCACAACAGTGTGAGGCCCGTGTACCGCAAAAAAAAAAAAAAAAAAAAATCCTTTGTTGGTTACTTCATTTGCAAATATTTTCTCCCATTCTGAGGGTTGTTTTTTTGTTTTGTTTATGGTTTCTTTAGCTGTGAAGAAGCTTTTTAGTTTAATTAGGTCACATTTGTTTATATTTGTTTTCATTTTCATTACTCTAGGAGGTGGATCAAAAAAGAGATTGCTGAGATTTATGTCAGTGAGTGTTCTGCCTATGTTCTCATGTAAGAGTTTTATAGTGTCTGGCCTTACATTCATGGTCTTTGGTCCATTTTGAGTTTATTTTTGTGTATTGTGTTAGAGAATGTCCTAATTTCGTTCTTTTACATGTAGCTATTCAGTTTTCCCAGCACCACTTACTGAAGAGACTGTCTTTTCCCCATTGTATATTCTTGCCTCCTTTATCATAGATTAATTGACTGTAGGTTTGTGGGTTTATCTCTGGGTTTTCTATCCTGTTCCATTGATCTATATTTCTGTTTTTGTGTTGGTAGCATACTGTTTTAATGACTGTAGCTTTGTAGTATAGTCTGAAGCCAGGGAGCCTTATTCCTCCAGCTCTGTTTTTTTTTTCTTTCTTTCTTTTAATATTTATTTATTTTTTTGGCTGCTCTGGGTCTTAGTTGCAGCACGTGGGATCTTCGTTGCCACATGCACTATCTTCATTGCAGTATGTGGGCTCTTTAGTTGTGGCATGTGGGATCCTTTAGTTGCAGCACACGGTATCTTTAGTTGCAGCATGTGGATCTAGTTCCCTGACCAGGGATCGAACCTGTTCCCCCTGCATTGGGAGTGCGGAGTCTTAGCCCCTGGACACCAGGGAAGTCCCAACTCTGTTTTTCTTTCTCAGGTTTGCTTTGGCTATTTAGGGTCTTTTTTGTTTCCATACAAATTTAAAAATTTTTTGTTCTAGTTCTGTGAAAAATTCCATTGGTAATTTGATAGCGATTGCATTCAATCTTCAGATTGCATTGGGTAGTATACTCATTTTGACAGTATTGATTCTTCCCACCCAAGAACATGGTATATCTTTTCATCTGTTTGTGTCATCTTCAATTTCTTTCATCAGTGTCTTATACTCCTCAGAGTACAGGTCTTTTGCCTTTTTAGGTAGGTTTATTCCTAGGTATTTTATTCTTTTTGATGTGATGGCAAATGGGATTGTTTCCTTAATTTCTCTTTCTGAGAAATTAGGAAATAGGAATACAAGAGATTTCTGTATATTAATTTTGTATCCTGCAACCTTCCCAAATTCTTTGATGAGCTCTGGTAGTGTTCTGGTAGCATCTTCAGGATTTTCTATGTATAGTATCATGTCATCTGCAGTCAGTGGTAGTTTTACTTCTTTTCCAATTTGGATTCCTTTTATTTCTTTTTTTCGCTGATTGCCATGGCTAGGACTTCCAAAACTATGTTGAATAAAAGTACTGAGAGTGGACATCCTTGTCTTGTTTCTGACCTTAAAGGGAATGCTTTCAGCTTTTTACCTTTGAGAATGATGTTAGCTGTGAGTTTGTCATATATGGCCTTTATTTGTTGAGGTAGGTTCCCTCTATGGCCACTTTCTGGAGAGTTTTTATCATAAATGGGTATTGAATTTTGTCTAAAGCTTTTTCTGCATCTATGCAGATGATCATATGGTTTTTATTCTTCAGTTTGTTAACATGGTATGTCACACTGATTGATTTGAGTATATTGAAAATCCTTGCATCCCTGGGATAAATCCCACTTGATCATGGTGAATGATCCTTTTAATGTATTGTTGGATTCAGCTTGCTGATATTTTTTTGAGTATTTTTGCATCCATTTTCATCAGTGATATCGGCCTGTAATTTTCTTTTTTTGTGGTGTCTTTGGTTTGGTGTCAGAATGTTGGTGGCCTCATAGAAAGAGCTTGGGAGTGTTCCTTCTTCTGCAGTTTTGGTGGTACTTTTTTTTTTTTTTTGGTAAGATTGTTTTGATGTGGACCATTTTTAAAGTCTTTATTTAGTTTGTTACAGTATTGCTTCTGTTTTACGTTTTGGTTTTTGGCCCTGAGGCACATGGGATCTTAGCTCCCCAACCAGGGATCAAACCCGCACCCCCTGCATTGGAAGGCAAGGTCCTAACCTACTGGACCACCAGGGAAGGCCCTTCTTCTGAAATTTTTTGGAAACGTTTCTGAAGGATAGGTGTTAACCCTTCTCTAAATGTTTGATAGAATTCACCTGTGAAGTCATCTGGTCCTGGACTTCTGTTTCGTGGAAGTTTTTAAATCACTGTTTCAATTTCAGTAATTGTGAAATCGTTCATATTTTCTGTTTCTTCCTAGTTCATTCTTGGAAGGTTGTACCTTTCTAGGAATTTGTCCATTTATTTCTAGATTGTCCATTTTATTGGCATATAGTTTTTTGTAGTAGTCACTTATGATCCTTTGTATTTCTGTGGTGGCCATTGTAACTTCTTTTTTATTTCTGATTTTAATGATTTGAGTCCTCTCCCTTTTTTTTCTTGATTAGTCTGGCTAAAGGTTTATCAAGTTTGTTTATCTTCTCAAAAAACTAGCTTTTAGTTTCATTGATCTTTTCTAATGTTTCCTTTGTCTCTGTTTCATTTATTTCTGCTCTGATCTTTATGATTTCTTTCAAAGGGTTAGGGTTAGAGTTAGGGTTTTAGGGTTAGTTTTCCTTTAACTTTGGGTTTTGTTTGTTCTTTTTTCTCTAGTTGCTTTAGATGTAAGGTTAGGTTATTTGAGATTTTTCTTGTTTCCTGTGGTAAGATTGTATTGCTATAAACTTCCCTCTTAGAACTGCTTTTGCTGTGTCCCATAGATTTCGGACCATCATATTTTCATTGTCATTTGTCTCTAGGTGTTTTTTAATTTCCTCTTCGATTTCTTGAGTTATCCATCGGTTGTTTAGTAGCATGTTGTTTAGCCTCCAGGTGTCTGTGCTTTTTCCAGTTTTTTCCTTGTAATTGCTATCTAATTTCATGCAGTGTGGTCAGGAAAGATGCTTGATATGATTTCAGTTTTCTTAAATTTATTGAGGCTTGCTTCGTAGCACAGCATGTGATCAGTCCTGGAGAATGTTCCATGTGCACTTGAGAAGAAAGTGTATTCTGCTGCTTTTGAATGGAATACTCTTATAAATATCAATTAAGTCTATCTGGTCTAATGTGTCACTTAAGGCCTGTGTTTCCTTATTGATTTTCTCTCTGGATGATCTCTCTGTTGATGAAAGTGGGGTGTTAATGTCCCCCACTATTATTGTGTTACTGTTGATTTCTCCCTTATGGCTGTTAGTATTAGCCTTATATATTGAGGTGCTCCCATGTTGGGTGCATATATGTTTACAATTGTTATATCGTCTTCTTGGATTGATCCCTTGATCATTATGTAGTGTCCTTCTTTGTTTCTTATAACAGTCTTTATTTTAAAGTCTATTTTGTCTGATATGAGTATTGTTACTCCAGGTTCATTTGATTTCCATATGCATGGATTAATACCTTTTTCCATCTCCTCACTTTCATTCTGTATGTGTCGCTAGATCTGAAGTGGGTCTCTTATACATAGCATATATACATGTCTTGTTTTTGTATCCATTCAGCCATTCTATATCTTTTGGTTGGAGAGTTTAATCCATTTACATTTAAGGTAATTATTGATATGAATATTCTTTTTTCAAATTTTTTATTCTTTTTCAAATTGTTTTCTCATTCATGTTATTATAGAATAATGAACAGAGTTCCCTGTGCTATACAGTAGGTCCTTGTTGGTTATGTGTTTTAAATATAGCAGTATGTACATGTCAATTGCAAGCTCCCAATCCATCCCTGATCCCTGTCCCCCACCCTTCCCCCATGGTAATCATAAGTCCAATACAAATATTCTTATTGCCATTTTGTTAATTGTTTTGGATTTGTTTTTGAAGGTCTTTTTTCTTCCTCTTTTGTTCTCTTCTCTTGTGATTTGATGTCTACCTTTAGTATTGTGTTTGGATTGCTTTTTCTTTTTTGCGTGTGTATCCATCCAGTGTAGATTTTTAGTTTGTGATTTCCATGAGATTTTTTTTTTTTCGGTACGCGGGCCTCTCACTGTTGTGGCCTCTCCCGTTGCGGAGCACAGGCTCCGGACGTGCAGGCTCAGCGGCCATGGCTCATGGGCCTAGCTGCTCCATGGCATGTGGGATCTTCCCGGACCAGAGCACGAACCCGTGTCCCCTGCATCGGCAGGCGGACTCTCAACCACTGCGCCACCAGGGAAGCCCTCCATGAGATTTTGATATAGCTGGCTATATATGTAAAGATTGTCTCAAGCTTCTGGTGTCTTATTTTCAAATGCATTTCCAATATCTTGCATTTGTACTCTCCTCATGGTTGCTGGGTTTGATATCATATTTGTGTGTCGATGATTTCCTACCTTTATTTTATGTTTGCCTTTACTGGTGTGCTTTCCCATTCATAATTTTCTTGATTTTAGTTGTGCCAAATCCCTTAGGATTTGAAGTAAAGACGGTTTTGTGGTGCTGAATTCTCTTAGCTTTTGCTTGTCTATAAATCTTCTGATGTCTCCGTTGAATCTGAATGAAAGCTTTGCTAGGTAGAGTGTTGTAGGTTTTTCCCTTTCATCATTTTAAATATATTGTGTCACTCCCTTCTGGCCTGCATAGTTTTTGCTGAAAAATCAGCTGATAACCTTATCAGGATTCCCTTGTGTGTTATGTGTTGCTTTTCCCTTGGTCCTTTTTATATTTTTTCTGTCTTGAATTTTTGTCAGTTTGATTAATACATTTCTCAGCATATTTACCCTTGGATTTATCTTGTTTGGGACTTCCTGGACTTGAGCAAGTGTTTCTTACGTTAGGGAAGTTTTCCGCTATAATCTCTTCAAATATTTTCTCTCTTCTCCCCCTGGGACCTCTATTATGTGAATGTTGGTGCATTTAATGTTGTCCCATAGATCTCTTATACTGTTGTCATTTCTTTTCGTCCTTTTTTTCTTTATTCTGTTTTGCAGCTGTGATTTCCATGATTCTGTCTTCCAGCTCACTTATCTGTTCTTCTGCCTCAGTCATTCTGCTATTGATTCATTCTAAAGTATTTTTCTCTCCAGTTGTTGTGTATTGTTCATTTCTGTTTGTTTGTTCTTTAAATCTTCTAGCTTTTTGTTAAACGTCTCTTGTAATTCTCGATCTGTGCCTGTGTTCTTTTTCCAAGATCTTGGATCATCTTTACTGTCATTACTCTGAACTCTTTTTCAGGTAGGTTGCGTATTTCCACTTCATTTAGTTGTTCTAGTGGGGTTTTATCTTGTTCCATTGTCTGGAATATATTTCTCTGCTGTCTCATTTTGTCTCACTTTCTGTGTTGTGGTCTCCTTTCCACTGGCTCTTGGATCATCGCCCCTCTTGCTTCTGGTGTCTGCCCTCTGCTCGGTCAAGTAGTCCTGAGGCTTGTGAAGGCTTCCTGGTGGGAGGGACTGATGCCTGCCCACTTGTGGATAGAAATGGGGTTGTCCCTCTGGTGGGCAGGCCTGTGTCACAGGGTGTGTTTAGAGGTGGCTGTGAACTCTGTATGGCTTTAGGCACCCTGCCTGCTGGTGGGTGGGGCTGTGTTCCTATCCTGCTGGTTGTTTGGCCTGAGGCATTCTAGCACTGGAGTCTGTAGGCTCTTTGGTCTGGCAACATCCTGATGCCAAAATGGTGACCTCTGGGAGAGCTCACACTGATCAGTATTCTCTGGGGCCTCTGCCACCAGTGTTCGTGCCCCCACAGTGAGCCATGGCTGACCCCTGCCTCCCCAGGAGACCCTTCAAGATTCATTGGGAAGTCCAGCCCTGGCTCCTATAGAATTATTGATTTGTGCTCAGTCCCAGTATACGTGAAATCTTGTGTGTGCCCTCCAAGAGTGGAGTCCCTGTTTTCCCCAGTCCTGTGGAGCTTCTGCACTCAAGCCCTGCTGGCCTTCAAATCCAATTGCCCTGCGGGTTCCTCCTCTCCATGCCAGATCCTCATGCTGACACCTGACGTGGGGCTCAGGACTCTCTCTCATGGGATAATCTCTGCAATATAATTCTTTCCTTGTTTGTGGGTCACCCACCTGGTGGTTATAGGACTGATTATGTTGTGAAAGAACCCCTCCTACTCTCTCCCTGTGGTTTCTTTTTTGTCTTTGAATGTAAAATATGTTTTTTGGTAGGTTCCAGTCTTTTTTTTTTTAATTATTTATTTATGGCTGTGTTGGGTCTTTATTGCTGCACGTGGGCTTTCTCTAGTTGCAGCGAGCAGGGGCTACTCTTCGTTGCAGTGCACGGGGTTCTCATTGCGATGGCTTCTCTTGTTGCAGAGCATGGGCTCTAGGTGCGCGGGCTTCAGTAGTTGTGGCACACGGGCTCAGTAGTTGTGGCTCGCGGGCTCTAGAGCGCAGGCTCAGTAGTTGTGGCTCACGGGCTTAGTTGCTCCTCAGCATGTGGGATCTCCCCAGACCAGGGCTCGAACCCGTGTCCCCTGCATTGGCAGGAGGATTCTTAACCACTGTGCCACCAGGGAAGTCCAGTTCCAGTCTTTTTTGTTGATGGCTATTCAACAGTTAGTTGTGATTTTGGTGTTTTTGTGAGAGGAGGTGAGCTCAAATCCTTCTGTTCCACCATGTCTTCTGGAATTGAGGGGCTCCTTTTAGCTTGGATGCTTGCTGCCTCTTTCCTCAGTGTGTGCTGGCCGTTATCCCCTTGAGTGGTACAGACATGAACGATGTACATAGTGGTGCGTGATAAAATGGATGACATAGTACTGTAATTTTGTGAATGTCTTATAATTCCAGGGAATAGTTTAAATAGAATTTCAGCTTTGGGTGCTAGCGGTGAAGTTTAGGGCTTCTTCCTTGAGTCTTAGGGAAGTGTGTCGTTCTCCTTTTCTGGTTTACAAGACCAGGGTAATGTGTTATATTACAAAGTCTCTTCATTTTGGGAACTTGTTTTCAATAATGCTAGTTACTGGTATTAGCACTAAAATTGAAAGAAAGTATAAAATAGATACAGGTTGTCCGATGATGATGAACAAGTGTACGGGGTGTGCAGGTACAGTGGCCCTTGTGCACACCTGGGACAGCAGGGGCAGCGCTTGACACCTGCTCGTGGGTCTTGTAGCGGCGGCCTGTGCCTGCCCCTGGAGCCCATGATGGTGGCAGCAACTCACCTGCCCCCGGTGCTGCTTTGGGCGGTATTGTTGCCTGAGAGCGCTCACAGGGAGCTCTTATGGTGGTCTCTCCTCTCCTCATGTGCCCCACAGTAATGGTGCCTTGCCTCTCTGGTGGGTACACCCTCAGTTGCCACAGTCCAGCCTCTTCAGGCTGTCTCTGTGCAGCCATCTCCAGTCCTCTCTGTGCACTGGGATAGGACCCAGCCCCTAACCCTACCGACAGATGACTGTGTCAGGCTGGGGAGCGCAGGGCAGTGGTGCTGACCTTCTGTGCAGTTTACTCTCCATTTTTCCTTCCACAACCCAGTTGCTGCACTCTACTGCTAGGCTCCAAAGCACCCCTCCGTCCAGGTTGATCTTCCCACAGATAAGGAGACTTCCCTGGGTATGGGAACCATTTCTCCTTCACAGCTTCCTCCCTGGGGTGCAGGCCCTGTCCCAATTCCTTCTTTTTCTTTGTCCTCTTTTTGTATCCAGTTACGTGGAGGTTTTCTTGGCTTTTTTGGAAGTCTGAGGTCTTCCTTCAGTGTTCAGTAGATGTTCTGTGTGAATTGTTCCACTTGTAGATATAGTTTTAAAAACTAATTAATTTATTTATTTTTGGCCGTTTTGGGTCTTCATTGCTGCACACAGGCTTTCTCTAGCTGTGGTGAGCGGTGGCTACTCTTCGTTGTGATACATGAGCTTCTCATTGCAGTGGCTTCTCTTGTTGCAGAACACGGTCTCTAGGTGCTCAGGCTTCAGTAGTTGTGGGTCGCGGGCTCTAGATTGCAGGCTCAGTAGTTGTGGCGCACGGGCTTATTTGCTCCATGGCATGGGGGATCTTCCCGGACCAGGGATGGAACCTGTGTCCCCAGCATTGGCAGGCAGAGTCTTATCCACTGCACCACCAGGGAAGCCCTGTAGGTGTATTTTTAATGTTTTTGTGGGAGAATGTGAGCTCCCTGTCCTACTGCTTTGCCATCTTGATCCTCTCCCACCCCAACAATTCTTTTTGAGACATGTTGTTCTCTCCACACTTGAATTAAAGATACTCGGGTGTGCATCACATTCTTACGGGACTATGCCTTTTATATTTCTTAAAGTCACCGTTTTCCTCCCATAGAGATGATCTGCAGGGCACCTCTTCAGTTCTTCCAGAGGTCTTAAGAAAAAGTCTAATAGCCATGCCCTTGATTTGCTCTTTACTTGATACCCTGGGTTTGGTCTTCTCCCTGAAGCTGTTTCTTAATGGCTACAGCTTTTATTTGATAAGAAAATTTTATTTTCCAATCCTGAAATGTCAGGGCACTTTGTAGTCTCTTTAATTCTGCTTGCAAACAGACCACTTTTTTTTCTGAAGTAATCTCTTTCTTGTATAATCTGACCAGGTACAGCTAGAAACAAACATTTTGTACATTTAACATTTTCCCTCAAATTCTACTCCCCAAACCTTTTATTAGCTCCCCCAAGTTTATTAAATAATTTTTTGTCAGAAAATCCCATGCAACATTTTTACAAAATGTTTTGCCATTACATGAGTCATTATTTTCCTAGTCTTCCTTAATCATTTCCTTGCCGTTTTTATAGCTTCTTATTACAGTTTCCGCACTACCTGCTTCCTGGTTTCAAATCTACTCTTATATATTTTAGGTTTTTACTACTGGAGCACCCCACTTATATCTTAACCATCTTCTGTATCTGTTCACTTTTGCCACAATAATGCCCCTGATTCAGTGGTTTAAAACAAAAATAATTTATTTCTTCTCAGACATCTTGGGAAGAGTTGATAGGCTTAGCTTGGCTCCAAACTGGAATTTGAGTAAAGGTCAGGTTTTCTTCCTTGGACCACCATTATAGTCAGGGGATGTTCTTAGGATGATGGTAGAAGCATGGGAAAGTTAAACTGAACAAGCACATTTTAAGTCTTTGTATGCAGTATAGCTACTAACATCTCAAGGCCAAAAAGAGTCCTATGACTGAGCCCAAAGGCAAAGTTCAGGGAGGTACTCTGCCTCTAGTGGAAGGAAGAGCAGTCACATGACAAAGGATGTAGATACTGGAAGGGGTGAAGAACTAGGGTCAGTAATACAGTGTACCAAATAATTTAAATACTAATTGAAAGAAATATATGAATGCTATATTAAGATCATATAAAGTCATTTAAAAATATTAGTTATAAACAGTGACATTTCTTGACAAAATAATTCACCTGGAAGCTAAAATAATTCTAAATAGGTATGTACCTAATAACATAGCCTCAAAATATAGAACACAAAAATTTATAAGACAGAAGGAGAAATATGGAAATTCATTATCACAGTGGGAGATTTTAACACACCATTCTCAATGACTTTTAGAATATGCAGACAAAAATTAATAGAAGGAAAATTTGAACAACTCAGTTAACAAACTTGATTTATTTATCTTGTATGTAAAACTTCAGAATGCATATGACAGTTACATAATACCCATTATTAAATATTTTTTGTTGAAGTATAGTTGATTCACAATGTTTTATTAGTTTCAGGTATATAGCAAAGTGACTCAGGTATATATAGATATATATTCTTTTTCAGATACTTTTCTATCATAGGTTATTACAAGATACTGAATATTAGTTTCCTGTGCTATACAGTAGGTCCTTGTTGTTTATCTGTTTTATGTATAGTAGTGTCTATCTGTTAATTCCAAACTCCTAATTTATCCCTCTCACTCCCTTTCCCCTTTGGTAACCATAAGTTTGTTTTCTGTTTCTGTGAGTCTATTTCTGTTTTGTAAATAAGTTCATTTGTATATTTTTTTAGATTCTACATATAAGTGATATCATATGATATTTGTATTCCTCTGTCTGACTTATAATACCCATTATTTTTAAGTACACACAGAATAGTCCTGCCACACAGATATTATCAAAAAATGTCAAAATGTTGAAACAGTACAGATTTTCTCAGATCACTATGGAATTAGACTAGAAAAGAATATCATAAAGGTAATTAGAAAAGTCTCATATATTTGGAGATTTTAAAATATACTGTTAAATATCCCATGTCTCAAGGGAAAAAAATCACAATGGAAAAATAGAGAATATTTTTAGTGGAAAAATAGAGAATATGAAAATATTACATATCAAAACTTGTAGGAGTATAGCTAAAGCATTCTTAGAAGGAAAATTTTGGCTTTAGATGCATATATTAGAAAAGAAGAAAAACTGAAAACTCATGACCTAAGCATCCATCTGAAGAAGCAAAAACAAGAACAACTTAAAACCAAAAGAAGCTACAAGAAAAAAAATAAAGATAATGAACAAACATTCAACAAAGGCAAAAGTTGTTTCTTGATATAATTAAAATTGATCTTTATTCCCAGGCAAGACTCATCATAAACTCATCGTTTCTTTGAAAAGGGCATAACTAACCAAATTCAGGAATTAAAAATGAGGAACCTTACTATATATTCTAATTCACTATTTGGCAACCTATAGTAATATTAACAGTGTTCTCCTTGTGACATCACTTTTCATTGCATAAATAATCTATAATGCTCATGTATATAATTTAGAAAAAAAGATAACAAAATAAAATATAGTCCCACTACTTAGGAAAAAGTGTTTTCAATCCTAGATGCACATTGGAATCACCTAGAATGCATAATTTAAATATCAACACCTGGGCCCCTTAGAGGACCAATTAAATCAGAATTTCTAATTGTGTCCCTACATCAGTTTATTTTTTAAATTCCCCTATTGATTTTAATATGCAGTCACATTTGTGAACAACTGATATAGAAAATGATAACATTTTGATGTTGTCCTTTTAGTCTTTTTGCTTACATAGACATATACTATGGAATTTTTATATAAATAGGTTCTTACTAAGCATGCAACTTTGAAACCTTTTAAAGTTTAAAATCTAAATCATTTAGATTTACCAACATGTCATAAATATCTTTCCATACCAGTGAATATATTTCTACCACTGCATTTTTAATAGTTACATAGTATTCCATTATATGGATTTATTATCACTAATGTAACTAATCCACAGTTATTGGGCATTTAAATATTCAATAGTATAAACACAGTGCTAAGAGAATATCCTTATAAAAGTGCTTTTCACACATCTATAAAAAACACTCGTTAAAAAATCATTTATTCAGATACTTTCGTACCAGTATAATGCAAATAATTTGTGACAGTTGGTAACTAAATTTTCATCTTAGATGCTCACCCAGGCATCATGTAGGTTATTTCCGTTGAAAGAGATGTAATATCTTTATCATACTAACTATATCATCTGTAACCCAGTGCCTGATATACAGGAGGCACACAAAAATATTTGTTGAACAAGTGAATAAATTTAATTCCTTGGAGTTACCTCGAATTCCTAGAGTATGTGGACCAGTCACATTCAAAAGAAAGATAACTTGGGAGCAAATCCAGTATGCAATGCCAAACTTGGAATCTGTGACCTAAAATCTTTTACTTTCTAATTAATAAGTAAGAAACAAAATAGTTATTGAGATCTTTGCTTAGTTAGCCATGACACTTTAAATACGGCCATTTCAGCATGTACATTTTAAGCTACCATTTATTGAATGTTTTATATCCATTATCTTATTTAATCTTCCCAACCACCCTGTATAGTGAATACTATTATTATCTTCATTTGAAAGGCGAGGTTCAGAGAGGTGAGGTGATATACTTTAGGTCACAGAACCAGCAAAATTCAGAACGAGGAATTCATCTCTGGTTTGTCTGGCAGGAAAAAAAAGTACTCTTCTTTTTAACCACTGTACCTCCTAGGTATTTTGGCTTTCTGATGCGTTGGAGTATAATAATTTTTGGTGTTGCAATAAAAAATAACGTCCTTACAACACTAATACATGATGACGGAGAAATATTAGAAAATTCAGATAAGCAAAAAGAATACAAATTATACCTAAACTAATTCTGTTATCCTTTGGGGGGGCAGTCCTTTTTATCAATCTGAAAGAAGTACTTCACACTTCTGAAATTATTACATTCCCCATCATTCATTTTTGTTCACTGTCTATAATCTTACTTTGAAATTTGGGTACTTGACATGCATGGAAGAAGCAGGACAGCATATATATTTTAAACTGACCATTGGCTATTTCTTCCCCAAGCATTCATTCATTGATAATTCAATCATAGATTTTTATTACACTCCTGTTTTGTTCCATACATTCTGCTACCTTTTGAGAATACAACAGTGATCAAAAACAGACATGGTCTCTGCTCTCATGGAACTCTCAGTGGATATGAAGTGTGTGACATGAATTAAAAATGACATAAATAAAAGTAAACCTGCAACTGTAATAAGCACTATGCAAGAGAAGGATGTGAGTTTGTAAGAAGAGAATTTGACCTAGTCAAGAAAGGCTTTCTTGATGAAATAAGTAAGCTGATATTTGAAGGAAAGGTAAAGTAAGGAAGGAGGAGCCTTCCAAGGAAAGGTTATAATATTTGCAAAGCCCTGAGAAAAAGGAGACCTGGAAAATGAGGAATATAGAAAGAAAACTGGCATGGCTAAGGATACAGAAAGCAGCTGGAGACTGTTATATAAGATGTGGCTGGAGTGGAAGGTAGGACCTTCTAAGCTATGCAAAAGTCCTGAGGCGGGATCATACCTGGTATACTGAAGGATCAGCAAGGATTCCAGCATGGCTAGGGTAGCATAAACAAGGATGGTAGAAAATGAGACTGGAGAGTCAACAAGGTGCCAGATAGTCTTGTAATGCTGCTCAATAGCAGTTTCTGCAGCGATAGAAATGTTCTGTATCTGCTGTCCGCTGATAGCCACTATTCACTTGAAATTGAGCACTCAAAATATAGCTAGTACAATTGAGGAACTCAGTGCTTAGTTTAATTTAATTTTAATTTTAATAGCCTCTAGCTGCAATGATGTCCAGTATAGTGGCTGTTGAACACTGGAAGTGTGGCTAATGTAGCTGGAGAAGTTAATTTTAAATTAAATTAAATTAAATTAAATTGAAATAGTCATGTGTGGCTACCATATTCTATAGTGCAGCTAAAGCCTTCTGGCCTTTGGGTTTTACTCTGAAATAAATTTAAATTGCCAGAGGCCTATAGCCAAATTTGTATTTTGTTTTACTTTTAAGCAAAGTAATGAAGTTTTCTTTTTTGATAGGATAAATGAGAAGTGAAGGTTTATGAAAACCTAAAGAAATACATCATTTCCTTGACTCTCATTTTAAATTGATATCTTGAGATGTATTGTACCTCAGAAGGTGAAATGTACGTAATTAGAGCATATCTAACTTCTTCTTTCCTGCCTCAGCTTAAATGTCTCATTGTCATTAAAGCCATCCCTGACCCTCTGCCGATGAGGTAGGTCCTCCCAGTTAACATTCTCATAGAGCACTGCTCTTCCTCTTCATATCTTGCCATATGTTAATCTATGTAGATATTTGTATAACTATTTAATATCTTTACCACAACTCCTAACCACATATAAGATTATTATTTAGGGCAGGAACTGTGTCTTATTCACACTGATTCCACAGCACATAAAATCATAGTAGGCCCTTAATGAATATTTGATAACTGAATAAAGAAATGGATAACTATTCAGCAGTCTTTTCTCTACTAAACTGATCCATCTGCTTATTTATCCATACTATCACCCCCCACCTCTGGCCATGTAGTGTTAGGGACTCCCCTTAACCGTTTATTCATCCCTTAAAACTATCGATAAGTGTAAGTCTCAATACTATCCTAATCCATTAAGCAGTCTTTATTGAGAGACCTTTTCCTACCCAATAATAAGGAATTTAACCATCTTAGAGTAAGACCCAAAAGAATTTGTAAAAAGGTAGCTTGGTGACCTCTGTAGCTCAGAACTGAATTACTCTACAGTAATAACCCACTGTCTGTCCCTCAGCTTTCATATAAATGATAAGAGTCTATTTTAAATGAATTGCCCATTTTGAGACAGAGTAGTAATGTATATGACAAATGGCAGTTGTCTCATGGCCTTTCGCTTAGCTAGCTTTACACAATTCCATCATCATTAGGTTACTTAAGGATGTATATGCCCTTCTGTTGAGGTTGTCTTTGGGATTCAGTCTTACCAAGAACCCTCAGTTCTAGTTCTGCAGCACCTGACACTGACTTTCGGTTACTTTGGTCCGCAGTGGGACTGTTTTCTCTACTATATAAGAGAGTTGGAGGACTGTCGGAACATCTTAGTATAACTTCTGAATTGTACTAAGAAATAGAAACTTACCATTGAGCTATTTCCTCTCATGAAACATACAGTGATACTTAGACCTGAAGTGAGCATCCAGTGACCTGGGTTTCACTCTTAGCCTGCCTCCAACTCAGTGTGTCACCTTCAATGTACTTAATCACTCTGTTCTTCAACCTAGAACCTGCAAAGAGAATCTGTCCTAATCCCTACCTTTCACAGTGATATTAGAAATAATAAAATAATTCACCTCTGTGAAGCACACTAAAATCCTACAAAACCAATTCTATGCAAAGATTGTTAAATGTGTATGTATAGGATTGCTGGTGTTTCGAGCCGGGAAAAACAGTAGCACCTACTCAGGTCACCACCACAGGAGGCCTCTTAAAAACAGGTTGACTCAGCTATGTGATGGCTTATGATTTTTATTGATACATAGTTCTCTTTTACTGACAAAAGAAAAACTGTGAGTCTGGAAGGAAGAATTAAAAGTAGTAGCTTCTTAGGAAATTAGTGCTGCAATGAACTATGACAGTTTGTTCTTTAAGGAGGTCTGGCAATTACCCTGGAATTCTAGGCCTTCATATTTTTTCCAAGTGTTTTTCTTTATGCTTCATCATTCCTGATGAAAGGAATGAAATAGTTAAGAGAAAAGCTACAGGTTGTTCTGAAAAGATACCAAGTTTCTCAGAGAAGTGGTTATCTTTGGTGGTGCTCTGACCAACAGTGCTGAGAGCCACACTGGTCCAGTGAGTAAAGCATGGCTTTTTTGAGTCATAATATGCTATACCTTTTCTATTCCCATTGCTGCTTCCAGGATTTCTTATCTCCTGCCCTAGCAAATCATAACACACACACACACACCCCATCCCTGTAAATCATAACACACACACACACACACACACACACACACACACCCCATCCCTGTCCAGTGCACCCAGTGGTGGGGGGAGGTGGCAAAAAAGACAAAGTCATTTATATAATGTGTCTCCCTGCTGAGCCCCTAATGGCCGAAGCTTTTGTTCTGCATTCAGTGGCTGCATGTGATGGGCAGGAAGCTGCAGTCTCCCTTTGTTCCATGGCCTTATTCAGCAATTTAGATCCATCATAAAAATCAAATATGCATGTTGCAATCGCCTTGCCTACAGCAGCTTCAATTTTCACCTTTCTTTAATTTGAACTCCACAGGGGAAAAAAGAGGAGGAAGGGAGAAAGGGAGAATGCGGGGGGGGGGGGGGGGGGGGCGGGGATTGTTCTGTGTTTTTGCTTAGTGGACTGTGAAAATAGGCAGTAATGAAAAAATATATTTTTAATCTCATAGATGCATCCCATTCAAAACAGCACATACCACCAAACCAGGCTGGTAGAATCCCTTCTGAAAATGCCCTCAAACCATACCAGTTAGCTAAGGCTCCAAAACTGGATGTGAAATGATGGGAAAAGAGAAAAGCATGAGAGTATTACAAAAGAGTAGAAACAGGCAGACTGTCTTTCAGGCTTGAGGAGTCATCCTTTTCAGAGAGGTGACACTACACCACTTCTAATTATGGCCAAAAAGAATGTTTTATGTTCAGCTGACAGTCATGAGTTTCTTTTGTAAAAGAAATGATTTGGGGAAAGGGTTCATAGAGGGAGTGAGAAAGAGATTATATTTAAATATATATTTCCTCTCCAAATAAAAATGAACACATTGACAGAGATGTTTTTGTCCACTTATTGATTCGCACACTATATTTAAAAATTTCCCAGGACTTCAAAGGATGTGCTCCCTGGGGTTCAAATAAATTTGCATCAGCAGCTTTGATATTGATTATTCAGAAAAATACAGAAACCCTTTACCTATTTCATTATTAGACTTAAGCAATGGCTTTACAGCGGGGTTCGTGCCCTAATATAAACAATATGGCCAATATTTATTCGATTTATTAAAAAAATGAAAGATCTGAAGAACTGTGCCTCTTTATGCCTGGTTTCACTTACAATATAGATTTTTAAAGGCTCAAGCTAAAGTTGAAGCCGACCAGTTTGAAGATTCTCTGCCTGTTCTTATAAATGGATCTTTTTTAGGGTAATTCCAGGGAGATTTGCCGGAGGCAACATTAGACAGACACTGAATATAATATAGCATGGATGCACACTAAGAGTGATCTTGGGGATCATTCAAGGTTGAAAAGCTTTTGATTGTCTTGAGTGGAGCTTCTTCTGGAAGATGTACTGAATGAGTCTGGGATCAAAACCAATTTCACAAGTTTGATCCAGTTGTAATATGGAAATCTACCAGATTCTGCTATGACTAATTAGAGATGTGTAAAGAGGGTTTCTCTTTCCCAACATTATTGATTTTCCTTTCAAACCCCCCAGTTTCACAGAGAAAAACTCTGGCATTTAAAAGTCTTCAATTTACTACAGTTCACTGATGCATGTAATCTTTGCTAACTGCATCCCATTTTCTCTGAACTTGGTTTTTCAGGCCCTCTTATGTTCTGGGTGTGTTTTAGATTTACTTTAGGTTTTAAGTGAAATCAAAGATGCACCCAGGACACACGAGCACTGAGAGGATAAATTTAATATTGAATTTTTTTTAGTTGTAATTTTTCCCTTCCCTCCATTGGAAATACAGGGAATTATCCATGCCCATAAAAAAGTGTAATTTTAAAAAGTGGATTCTACACAATTTAAGCTTACATATGAGTCAGGGGATTTATGTCTCCAATCTTATCTGTCCTGGAAAAAGTGAAAAAATTAAGATGGCTAATAGTACTTGGAATTTAAAACATTGGAGAAAATCTGTGATTGAATAGCATAACTCAGGCAAAAGATATGGCTGTATGCCACCTCAACTCCTCTCTCCCCACCCCATCTTTTAACACTGCCCCATATCTTTTAGAATACTGTGAACAGATATTATACCCTGTAACTTTTCATTAAAGTCCGGGTCATATGCTGGCATTTTATGTTTTCAACTTCTCTCATGAGGAAAGATGCTAGATAGATGTATCAGATGATAAACATTGCATATTGGAGAGTGAAGCCTTTTCTCTTTGAATTTAAGATAATTTAATATATAAGGTGTATCTTTTTTTTTTTTTTTTTGTGGTACGCAGGCCTCTCACTGTTGTGGCCTCTCCCGCTGCGGAGCACAGGCTCCGGATGCGCAGGCCCAGCGGCCATGGCTCACGGGCCCAGCTGCTCCGCGGCATGTGGGATCCTCCCAGACCGGGGCACGAACCCATGTCCCCTGCACTGGCAGGCGGACTCTCAACCACCGTGCCACCAGGGAAGCCCTAAGGTGTATCTTTAATTGAACATTTTCCTCTCCTCTTTCATATGGGAACTTTTTTTGGTCCTTAGCTCTCTCTCCTTAAGAAATAAATTGTAGAAGGCACAGAGGTAAAAATTTTTTGACTATTTTCTTGACTAGTCTTCCTTTTCAGGGCACCTGGTTTACATTTCAGGTCATTCCAACTACGAACATTATTCTTACCTATGCTTTACACATAAATGTTAGATTTCTTTTCCCTCAAGATTTGAGAGTCCTCAGAGTGCCTCTTTCCCCTCGGTATTAAATCCATGTTGAACTAATGACTAGTCCCAATATATACAGTCTGTGTGTGTATATATATAAAGAGATTTTATATAGGTAGCCTGTATATAGAGCCTGTCTCTATATATACAGTCATGTAAAAGTTGAGGGTACAGCCTCCAGAATTATACATTCTCTATTCCAATTCTTTTCCATCCTTGACCAGCTCTATGATCTTGGGAAATTTAGGCCTTAGTGTCTTCATTTGTAAAATGAGTATACGAAGATAATAGCACCTAATTCATAGGATGGTGAGACTTAAAAGAGATTCTGTAAAATGTTGTTTCAGGTTGGGTTCCTAGGGAAGCAAACTCTCAGGTCAAACTTAACATTCAGGTTGTTTATTATTTATTAGGAAGTGCATTTTGGATCAACACCTGTGGGTAATGAGCTGTACTGCATCCCAAAAAAGACCTCAGCCAACCCCATAGGTAAGTTTTCTCAGTGAGAGCTGACAATTGAGGGCTGTCTTCTTTTAGGACTCCCATCAAGTGGTGAAATAAGTCCTTCATTCCTGAGGGGGGTCTGGGTGGCATGTTACAGTGTCTACCAGAAGTATTTAGTAAGTGTTCAAGAAATATTAGTTATGTAGTAGTAACAGTGTATATTTACCTACTAGACCATTCTTATTTTTCATGATCCCAAACACTTGCTCCCATTATATATTTTAATTACAAGAGGCAGTATAGTGTTGTGGGAAGAGCATAGCTCTGGAACTGGAATTCTGGGTTTGAGTCCCATTTCCCCAACTCTTTGAATAGTGCCAGGCATGTGATATACGCTCTTGTGCTTATTGTTATTACTATTTTCTTTCTTCTCTTAAGTTAGACATGTAGGTACTTTGGAATCAGAGAATTCTTGGTAAAAAACCCAGCTCTATCACTTACCAGCTGTTTTGATCATGGGCATGTTATTTAATGTGATACTCAGTTTTCACATCTATAAAATAGAAATAATGATGTCCTTCATAGAATGCACCAAGAATATGAAGGAATTACGAGCCTGTGCTTCAGTTCCTTATCCGAAATATGGGAATATCTTACCCTTGGGATATTGTGAAGATTATGTGAGCTCATATATGAAAAGCACGTAGAATGATGCCTGACACAAGGTACACATTCAGTTAAGTGTTAGGTATATGACAACTGTATAAACCCCTCTACATAGTGCCTTGCATATGATAAGCACTCAGATATTATTTTTGAAGTCTGTCAAGGATGTTTTCTTTCTTCTCTCCTTTTAGCCTTTATTTCCTATTTCATCTGGCCTGCTGTGCCTTTCTTTTTGATTATTCCTTTCCTCTTCCCTCACTTCCTTAAGGTTTTTGGATGTTATATGTGGGTCAACATTGAACCACATCCTCTAACAACTTTAAAAAAGTTAAATTTTTTGGTTCTTGGGACAATAAAGCTGATGAGTGATTAAACATTATCTTCAGGTACAGGAAGGCTCTTGCTACAGAAGGGATGGTTGCCCTTCCTTGTGCATCTTCAGGACAGAAGAAGAGAAATAGACTTAAATGTTGCATAAATACAATATGGATGAACAAAGAGAATGATAGAATCTCCAACCCTAAGAGAGGCTAGACACAAAGAATATTCTCAATTTACCTAGAATAGCTGTGTACATGTGTTCCCAAAGAAAAGAGAAGATTCTTTTTCTCCTATGCATAATGAAAAGGTTATTTTTTAAATTTTTAATTTAATTTTTATTTCATATTGGAGTATAGTTGATTTACAATGTTGTGTTAGTTACTGGTGTACAGCAAAGTGATTCAGTTATACATATACATATATACATTCTTTTTCAGATTCTTTTCCCATATAAGTTATTACAGAATATTGAGTAGAGTTCCTTGTGCTATACAGTAGGTCGTTGTAGATGATCTATTTTATATACAGTCATGTGTATATGTTAATCCCAAGCTCCTAATTTATCCCTCCCCCCAACCTTTCCCCTTTGGTAACCATAAATTTGTTTTTGAAGTCTGTGAGTCTGTTCTGTTCTGTAAATTCCTTTGTATCATTTTTTAAGATTCCACATATAAGTGATATCTTATGTTATTTGTCTTTCTCTGTCTGACTTCACTTAGTATGATAATCTCTAGGTCCTTCCATGTTGCTGCAAATGGCATTATTTCATTTTTTATGGCTGAGTAATATTCCCTTGTATATATTTACCTCATCTTCTTTATCCATTACTCTGTAGGTGAACATTTAGGTTGCTTTCATGTCTTGGCTATTGTAAACAGCACTGCAGTGAACTTTGGGGTGCATATATCCTTTTGAACCATGTTTTTTTTCCAGACATATGCCCAGGAGTGGGATTGCTGGGTCATATGGTAGCTCTATTTTTAGTTTCTTAAGGAACCTCCATACTGTTCTGTATAGTGGCTGTACCAGTTTACATTCCCGCGGACAGTGTAGGAGGGTTCCCTTTTCTCCACACCTTCTCAGTGTACGTGAAACCTTGTGCACACCCTGGAGTCTCTGTTTTCCCCAGTCCTGTGGAGCTCTTGCACTCGAGCCCTACTGGCCTCAAAGCCAAATGCTCTGGGCACTCCTCTTCTCAATGCCAGACCCCCAGGCTGGGTAGCCTCACATGGGTCTCAGAACTCTCAGTCTTGTGGGACATCCTCTGTGATATAATTATTTTCCAGTTTGTGGGTCACCCAGCTGGCAGGTATGGGTTTTGATTATATTGTGAAAGCACCCCTCCTACCATCTTGTTGTGGCTTCTTCTTTGTCTTTAGATGTAGAATATGTTTTTTTTGGTAGGTTTCAGTCTTTTTTGTCAATGGTTCTTCAGCAGTTAGTTGTGATTTTGGTGTTTTCTTGAGAGGGGGTGAGCTCAAGTCCTTGTGCTCTGCCATTGTGTCTCTAACCCCTTGGGAAGATTCTAATGAATCTCCTTCTAGCCCCACAATCATCTGATTCTGTTTTTCCCAAACATTTTAACTATAAATATTACCTGCTAGTGTGTACCTTGCTTGGGCTATATTCTGTTGTCATACTGTCCTTCCTGGTTTCATAATAGCTGATGCCCTTTATAAACATGTCAGAAAGGATCTCAGTTTGGCACAGCCATCTGCTATTTCTAACAACTTATAAACGTTTTCTCTTTACAGTAGTGTGTGATAGTAAATAATAAGGGAGCCATAACTTTCTTTTGCACTCCAGCAGAAATAAATAGCCTGAATAAATTCACCTTATTTATACACAGAGGTTTTTTTAATTATGTTTTAAACACTGCCAAGTGTTAACATTTTACATTAAATTGTTATGTTGACAGGAATTTGATAGTATGATTATGGCCTTTACAATCAATCATGTAGAAAATCATCTTAATTAAATAAACAAAAACTTAAGGAAAAGGAACATTTTGCTTGAGTTTATTCCATAGGAATAAGAGGAAGAGTGGCACAAAATAGAAGCAGACATCTGTGGAAATAAAGGAGAAAAATCTGCAATTCTCAAAATCCTAGACTTCTCTTTTGAGGATATTATCATGTAAAGATCTAGGAAATACACATCTTCAAACATACCCATATATATATATATATATATATATGGATATGTATATATAAAAGCTGTATTTTGATGGCAAAGCTATCATCTTCGTCATACTTTGAACTACTGTAGCATCTCCTACCCAGGAATCTCAAATTCCCAGAAATTCTATACATAATAGTTATTACATGTTAAATTGTATGAATCATAGACCTTTTCTTCATGCAAGTCCCTGGGAGTGTACGAATTATATCTCATTATTTTTAGAACTTTTTCCTTGGGTTCCTCCTGATTATCTCCACTGAAGAGAGACCTGTGCCCTGTTGGTAAGTTTTTTAGAGACTTCATGGCACAGGAATATTCTCAATTATATTTTGTCATTAAGACATCATTCCTCAAGAATTTGAGGAAGCTAGATGGATTGTGGATGTGAGTGTGTGTGTGTAACGCACGAAAAGTTTATTTTCTTCATATCTCTTGTGCTTGGCATGTAGTTGGTGCTCAATAAATAATAATAGTTGAGTGAGTCCATAAACATAAGTTGTTTTTTTACAGCTATTCTTTTGAAATGCTGTATTTTTATTACATCAATGTCCAAAAGAGTTCTGAAATTGCCTTCAGACCCTGCAGTACAGTCTTTTGAATGCACTCTTTTCATATCAGTTAACATGAACTGAGTGCCTATGGTGTGTGTGTGTTTGTTTATTTATTAATTTATTTATCATCATGATTTCACCCATCAGTAGTTCATTTATTTATTTATTTATTTACTTGATACTGGGAAGTTTCTGTTGTTAATATATATATTTTTTTTACATCTTTATTGGAGTATAATTGCTTTACAATGGTATGTTAGTTTCTGCTTTATAACAAAGTGAATCAGTTATACATATACATATGTTCCCATATCTCCTTCCTCTTGCGTCTCCCTCCCTCCCACCCTCCCTATCCCACCCATCCAGGTGGTCACAAAGCACAGAGCTAATCTCCCTGTGCTATGCGGCTGCTTCCCACTAGCTATGTATTTTACGTTTGGTAGTGTATATATGTCCATGCCACTCTCTCACTTTGTCACAGCTTACCCTTCCCCCTCCCCATATCCTCAAGTCCATTCTCTAGTAGGTCTGTGTCTTTATTCCCGTCTTACTCCTTGGTTCTTCATGACATTTTTTTTTCTTATATTCCATATACATGTGTTAGCATACGGTATTTGTCTTTCTCTTTCTGACTTACTTCACTCTGTATGACAGACTCTAGGTCCATCCACCTCACTACAAATAACTCAATTTCGTTTCTTTTTATGGCTGAGTGATATTCCATTGTATGTATGTGCCACATCTTCTTTATCCATTCATCCAATTATGGACACTTAGGTTGCTTCCATGTCCTGACTATTGTAAATAGAACTGCAATGAACATTGTGGTTCATGACTCTTTTTGAATTTTGGTTTTCTCAGGGTATATGCCCAGTAGTGGGATTGCTGGGTCATATGGTAGTTCTATTTGTAATTTTTAAAGGAACCTCCATACTGTTCTCCATAGTGGCTGTACCAATTCACGTTCCCACCAGCAGTGCAAGAGTATCCCCTTTTCACCACACCCTTTCCAGCATTTATTGTTTCTAGATTTTTTAATGATGGCCATTCTGACTGGTGTGAGATGATATCTCATTGTAGTTTTGATTTGCATTTCTCTAATGATTAATGATGTTGAGCATTCTTTCATGTGTTTGTTGGCAATCTGTATATCTTATTTGGAAAAATGTCTATTTAAGTTTGCTGCCCATTTTTGGATTGGGTTGTTTGTTTTTTTGTTATTGAGCTGCTTGTAAATTTTGGAGATTAATCCTTTGTCAGTTGCTTCATTAGCAAATATTTTCTCCCATTCTGAGGGTTGTCTTTTGGTCTTGTTTCTGGTTTCCTTTGCTGTGCAAAAGCTTTGACGTTTCATTAGGTCCCATTTGTTTATTTTTGTTTTTATGTCCATTTCTCTAGGAGGTGGGTCAAAAAGGATCTTGCTGTGATTTATGTCAGAGAGTGTTCTGCCTATGTTTTCCTCTAAGAGTTTGATAGTTTCTGGCCTTACATTTAGGTCTTGAATCCATTTTGAGCTTATTTTTGTGTATGGTGTTAGGGAGTGATCTAATCTCATACATTTACATGTAGCTGTCCAGTTTTCCCAGCAGCACTTATTGAAGAGGCTGTCCTTTCTCCACTATACATTCCTGCCTCCTTTATCAAAGATAAGGTGACCATATGTGCGTGGCTTTATCTCTGGGCTTTCTATCCTCCTATTCCATTGATCTATCTTTCTGTTTTTGTGCCACTACCATACTGTCTTGATTACTGTAGCTTTGTAGTATAGTCTGAAGTCAGGGAGCCTGATTCCTCCAGCTCCGTTTTTCTTTCTCAAGATTGCTTTGGCTATTTGGGGTCTTTTGTGTTTCCATACAAATTGTGAAGTTTTTTGTTCTAGCTCTGTGAGAAATGCCAGTGGTAGTTTGATAGGGATTGCATTCAATCTGTAGATTGCTTTGGGTAGTAGAGTCATTTTTACAATGTTGATTCTTCCAATCCAAGAACATGGCACATCTCTCCATCTGTTTGTATCATCTTTAATTTCTTTCATCAGTGTCTTATAATTTTCTGCATACAGGTTTTTTGTCTCCTTCGGTAGGTTTCTTCCTAGATATTTTATTCTTTTTATTGCAGTGGTAAATGGGAGTGTTTTCTTGATTTCACTTTCAGATTTTTCATCATTAGTGTGTAGGAATGCCAGAGATTTCTGTGCATTAATTTTGTATCCTGCTACTTTACCAAATTCATTGATTAGCTCTAGTAGTTTTCTGGTAGCATCTTTAGGATTCTCTATGTATAGTATCATGTCATCTGTAAACAGTGACAGCTTTACTTCTTCTTTTCCGATTTGGATTCCTTTTATTTCCTGTTCTTCTCTGATTGCTGTGGCTAAAACTTCCAAAACTATGTTGAATAATAGTGGTGAGAGTGGGCAACCTTGTCTTGTTCCTGATCTTAGTGGAAATGCTTTCAGTTTTTCACCATTGAGGACGATGTTGGCTGTGGGTTTGTCATATATGGCCTTTATTATGTTGAGGAAAGTTCCCTCTATGCCTACTTTCTGCAGGGTTTTTATCATAAATGGGTGTTGAATTTTGTCGAAAGCTTTCTCTGCATCTATTGGGATGATCATATGGTTTTTTTCCTTCAATTTGTTAATATGGTGTATCACGTTGATTGATTTGTGTATATTGAAGAATCCTTGCATTCCTGGAATAAACCCCCTTGATCATGGTGTATGATCCTTTTAATGTGCTGTTGGATTCTGTTTGCTAGTATTTTGTTGAGGATTTTTGCATCTATGTTCATCAGTGATATTGGCCTGTAGTTTTCTTTCTTTGTGATATCCTTGTCTGGTTTTGGTATCAGGGTGATGGTGGCCTCATAGAATGAGTATGGGAGAGTTCCTTTCTCTGCTGTATTTTGGAAGAGTTTGAGAAGGAGAGTTATTAGCTCTTCTCTAAATGTTTGATAGAATTCGCCTGTGAATCCATCTGGTCTTCGGCTTTTGTTTGTTGGAAGATTTTTTAATCACATTTTCTATTTCAGTGCTTGTGATTGGTCTGTTCATATTTTCTATTTCTTCCTGATTCAGTCTTGGCAGGTTGTGCATTTCTAAGAATTTGTCCATTTCTTCCAGGTTGTCCATTTTATTGGCATAGAGTTGCTTGTAGTAATCTCTCACGATCTTTTGTATTTCTGCAGTGTCAGTTGTTACTTCTCCTTTTTCATTTCTAATTCTATTGATTTGAGTCTTCTCCCTTTTTTTCTTGATGAGTCTGGCTAATGGTTTATCAATTTTATTTATCTTCTCAAAGAACCAGCTTTTAGTTTTATTTATCTTTGCTATCATGTCCTTCATTTCTTTTTCATTTATTTCTGATCTGATCTTTATGATTTCTTTCCTACTGCTAACTTTGGGTTTTTTTGTTCTTCTTTCTGTAATTGCTTTAGGTGCAAGGTTAGGTTGTGTATTCGAGATGTTTCTTGTTTCTTAAGGTAGGATTTTATTGTTATAAACTTCCCTCTTAGAACTGCTTTTGCTGCATCCCATAGGTTTTGGGTCGTCGTGTCTCCATTGTCATTTGTTTCTAGGTATTTTTTGATATCCTCCTTGATTTCTTCAGTGATCACTTCGTTATTAAGTAGTGTATTGTTTAGCCTCCATGTGTTTGTATTTTTTGCAGATCTTTTCCTGTAATTGATATCTAGTCTCATAGCGTTGTGGTTGGAAAAGATACTTGATACAATTTCAATTTTCTTAAATTTACCAAGGCTTGATTTGTGACCCAAGATATGATCTATCCTGGAGAATGTTCCATGAGAACTTGAGAAAAATGTGTATTCTGTTGTTTTTGGATGGAATGTCCTATAAATATCAATTATATATATATATATGATATAAATATCATCTTGTTTAATATATCATTTAAAGCTTCTGTTTCCTTATTTATTTTCATTTTGGATGATCTGTCCATTGGTGAAAGTGGAGTGTTAAAGTCCCCTACTATGAATGTTTTACTGTTGATTTCCCCTTTTATGGCTGTTAGTATTTGCCTTATGTATTGAGGTGCTGCTATGTTGGGTGCATAAATATTTACAATTGTTATATCTTCTTCTTGGATCGATCCCTTTATAATTATGTAGTGTCCTTCTTTGTCTCTTCTAATAGTCTTTATTTTAAAGTCTATTTTGTCTCATATGAGAATTGCTACTCCAGCTTTCTTTTGGTTTCCATTTGCATGGAATATCTTTTTTCATCCCTTTACTTTCAGTCTGTATGTGTCTCTAGGTCTGAAGTGGGTCTCTTGTAGACAGCATATATATGGGTCTTGTTTTTGTATCCGTTCAACCAGTCTGTGTCTTTTGGTGGGAGCATTTAATCCATTTACATTTAAGGTAATTATCAATATGTATGTTCCTATTCCCATTTTCTTAATTGTTTTGGGTTTGCTATTGTAGGTCTTTTCCTTCTCTTGTGTTCTTGCCTAGAGAAGTTCCTTTAGGATTTGTTGTAAAGCTGGTTTGGTGGTGCTGAACTCTCTTAGCTTTTGCTTGTCTGTAAAGTTTTTAATTTCTCCATCAAATCTGAATGAGATCCTTGCTGGGTAGAGTAGTCTTGGTTGTAGGTTTCTCTCCTTCATCACTTTAAATATGTCCTGCCACTCCCTTCTGGCTTGCAGAGTTTCTGCTGAAAGATCAGCTGTTAACCTTATGGGGATTCACTTGTGTGTTATTTGTTGTTTTTCCCTTTTAATATGTTTTCTTTGTATTTAATTTTTGACAGTTCTATTAATATGTGTGTTGGCATGTGTCTCCTTGGATTTATCCTGTATGGGACTCTCTGTACCTCCTGGACTTGATTAAACTATTTCCTTTCCCATATTAGGGAAGTTTTCAACTATAATCTCTTCAAATATTTTCTCAGTCCCTTTCTTTTTCTCTTCTTCTTCTGGAACCCCTATAATTCAAATGTTGGTGCGTTTAATGTTGTCCCAGAGGTCTCTGAGACTGTCCTCAGTTCTTTTCATTCTTTTTTCTTTATTCTGTTCTGCAGTAGTTATTTCCACTATTTTATCTTCCAGGTCACTTATCCGTTCTTCTGCCTCAGTTATTCTGCTATTGATCCCATCTAGAGTATTTTTCGTTTCATTTATTGTGTTGTTCATCGTTGCTTGTTTCATCTTTAGTTCCTCTAGGTCCTTGTTAAATGTTTCTTGCACTTTATTCTATTTCCAAGATTTTGGATCATCTTTACTATCATTATTCTGAATTCTTTTTCAGGTAGACTGCCTATTTCCTCTTCATTTGTTAGGTCTGGTGGGTTTTTATCCACTCCTTCATCTGCTGTCTGTTTTTCTGTCTTCTCATTTTGCTTATCTTACTGTGTTTGGGGTCTCCTTTTTTCAGGCTGCAGGTTCGTTGTTCCCGTTGTTTTTGGTGTCTGTCCCCACTGGCTAAAGTTGGTTCAGTGGGTTGTGTAGGCTTCCTGGTGGAGGGGACTCGTGCCTGTGTTCTGGTGGATGAGGCTGGATCTTGTCTTTCTGGTGGGCAGGTCCACGTCTGGTGGTGTGTTTTGTGGTGTCTGTGGACTTATTATGATTTTAGGCAGCCTCTCTGCTAATGGGTGGGGTTGTGTTCCTGTTTTGCTAGTTGTTTGGCATAGGGTGTCCAGCACTGTTGCTTGCTGGTCGTTGAGTGAAGCTGGGTGCTGGTGTTGAGATGGAGATCTCTGGGAGGTTTTCGCCGTTTGATATTATGTGGAGCTGGGAGGTCTCTTGTGGGCCAGTGTCCTGAAGTTGGCTCTCCCACCTCAGAGGCAGAGCACTGACTCCTGGCTGCAGCACCAAGAGCCTTTCATCCACACAGCTCAGAATAAAAGGGAGAAAAAGTAGAAGGAAAGAAAGATAGAAGGAAAGAAAGAGAGAGAGAGAGAGAGAGGTAGGAAGGAAGAAGTAAAATAAAATAAAGATAAAATAAAATAAAGTTATTAAAATAAAAAATAATTATTAAGAAAAAAAATTTTTTTTAAAGAAAAAAAAGGGGACGGATAGAACCCGAGGACAAATGGTGAAAGCAAAGCTATACAGACAAAATCTCACACAGAAGCATACACATACACACTCACAAAAAGAAGAAAAGGGGAAAAAATCATATATCTTGCTCTCAAAGTCCACCTCCTCAATTTGGGATGATTCGTTGTCTATTCAGGTTTCCACAGATGCAGGGTACATCAAGTTGATTGTGGAGCTTTAATCCGCTGCTTCTGAGGCTGCTGGGAGAGATTTCCCTTTCTCTTTTTTTGCACAGCTCCCGGAGCTCAGCTTTGGATTTGACCCCGCCTCTGCGTGCAGGTTGCGGGAGGGCGTCTGTTCTTCACTCTGACAGGATGGGGTTAAAGGAGCAGCTGGATCCCGGGACCCTGGCAGTGGCAGGCTGCACAGGCTCCCTGGAAGGGAGGTGTGGATAGTGACCTGTGCTCACACACAGGCTTTTTGGTGGCGGCAGCAGCAGCCTTAGCGTCTCATGCCCGTCTTTCGGGTCCATGCTGTTAGCCGCGGCTTGCGCCCGTCTCTGGAGCTCCTTTAAGCAGCGCTCTTAATCCCCTCTCCTCGCGCACCAGGAAACAAAAGAGGGAAGAAAAAGTCTCTTGCCTCTTCGGCAGGTCCAGACTTTTCCCCGGACTCCCTCCCGGCTAGCTGTGGTGCACTGACCCCCTGCAGGCTGTGTTCACGCCGCTAACCCCAGTCCTCTCCCTGGGATCCGACCGAAGCCCGCGCCTCAGCTCCCAGCCCCCGCCCGCCCCGGCAGTGAGCAGACAAGCCTCTCAGGCTGGTGAGTGCCGGTCGGCACCGAATCTCTGTGCGGGAATCTCTCCGCTTTGCCTTCCACACCCCTGTTGCTGTGCTCTCCTCCATGACTCTGAAGCTTTCCCGCTCCGCCACCCGCAGTCTCTGCCTGCGAAGGGGCTTCTTAGTGTGTGGAATCCGTTCCTCCTTCACAGCTCCCTCCCAGAGGTGCAGGTCCCGTCCCTATTCTTTTGTCTCTGTTTATTCTTTTTTCTTTTGCCCTACCGAGGTACGTGGGGAGTTTCTTGCCTTTTGGGAGGTCTGAGGTCTTCTGCCAGTGTTCACTAGGTGTTCTGTAGGAGTTGTTCCACGTGTGGATGTATTTCTGGTGTATCTGTGGGGAGGGAGGTGATCTCCGCGTCTTACTCTTCCGCCATCTTCCCCCTCGCTCCCTCCATTTATTTTTAATTATAGCAATTGACTGCCAATCTTCCATCTGTTAGTAACTGAGTGCTGAAAGGGGACAATGAAAAATAAGAAATGGTTCCACTCCTCCAAGAGTTATAATTTAGCAATGTATGTACAAATTAAAATGTATGTACAAATTCTATTTGTAGAAGTATCTGAGTGAGTTTCACGAAAGAGATAGCATCTCAGCTGGAACTTGATGGATGTGGACAGCAGGCACAGTGAAAATTGTAAGCAAGACCCAAAAGCAGAAAAGCATTTAGTTTGGTCAGAGAATGATGAATAGTAGTTAAGCTAGGAAAAAAAACAGGGAGGTAGATCTCTGGAGCCAGAATCCCTGGGTAAAAATCTCAGTAGTGAAACATATTATCTGCGTTCTTTGACAGGTGACTTGAACTCTGTGTCTTGGTTCCTCATCTGTAAAATGGGGATAATATTTTTACCTACCTTACAGGGTTGATCTGAAGAATAATATGTGTAACCACCTAGAATAGTGCTGGGCACATAGCAAGTACTATGTAAGTGTTAGAAGATGAGAGAGTGGAGAATCTTCCCTGGAAGCCACTGAAAGTTTTTGAGCAAGAGGGCAAAAAGATAGGAGTTATGCTTTGAGAAGATGATCTTGGTGGTACTGTGCATAATTGATCATCAGAAATACATTAGTTAAAAGAGAAGGGTCTTGGAAGGAGAAATGAGGGCTTGGACTGGGACACTGACTGAGGGAATGAAAGAGAAAAGATGGATGCAAGAGAATCATAAGGTCCCTAACGACACATGCATACTAACTTCTAAAGCTTTTGAATTGAGAGTATCTTTGTTTTTGAAACAATCAAGAGTCATTTGGAAATAAGTCTAGTGATAAAGGTGGGAGATTTTTAGTTATATAACAAAAAAGATGAATTTTAATAGTAGTTAGGTGGATTTTGTCTATGGCTTCTGAAACTGATACTCAAGGCAATCCCAGAAGAAATTTGCTAGAAAACAAAAAGTGTATAGTACATTTATCAATGGAATAGATATGTAATTTTCCCCACTGTAAGGGAAAATCCTCACTTGGTTGTATGAATGTTAGTGTACTTATTTAATCATCAGTAATATTGTACATAATTTTTTAATGAAAACATTTAATAAAGTTTAAAAATAAGTCATAATTTATTATGATAATTTCTTGCATACATTCTTATAGAATGAGGATAAAAATACTTAAAGGATAAGGACCATAATCTGGCCTTTTATTCATTTTACTTACCATTTTCTGCTAATATATGTACCTCTTGGATGTTACCACATCTTGTTGATATTCTTTCTTTCTGTTAGTATTTGTTTTTATATTCTATTAAAAAAATACCAGCTACTTAAAATAGAAAAAGGAAGGGAGGGTGGGCAAGCCAGGATTTGTCAACTTTAGTAACGACGGAAGCTGGAGATGAGACTTCTGTTACACTTGGGTGATCTGAAAGGCTTTGCATAGCTGTTCAAAGATGCATTCTTGCACTGCCATTTTCTATATTCTGTTGCAGTCCTGATAACATTGGGTTTATTAAGGGTCTCTTTACCATATTATTTGCCTTTGTGCAGTTCACTAAATGTTGTCCTCTGTGCTGATTCTATCAGCTTTCTCACTTTACACCTGCCCTGGAATGATGATAGAGGGCCGAAAGTTTCCCTGAAAGAATTTCATATGAAACATTGAACACTATGTTTTACTTAAGACATCCTTTTCAGGTAAATGAACCACAATGCAAGTTTTTAAAGTTAAATTGCCACAAGTGTTTCCAAGATAAACATACAACTTATAAATCTTTAAAAATTATCAATTAATGAATACATAATGGGGTATACATTTGCATGATAATCCACAAAATACAATGATTAATAATGAGCAGTCAGGAAGGGCTCTTGTGACTGGAGACTACACCAAGAGCGGGGTTCTTTTCCACCAGATATGTCCAAGGAACTCGACATCTGTTTTCATTTCCCATAGTGAAAAAAGGTTTGAAACAATGTGTGATATCCTAAAAAAGAAACAGAACTCCTTGATGAATTAAGAGCAGAAATCTGGATGGAAGTCATTGTGAACTGTAATCTCTGCCTCTGGTTGAAAAGAAAAGACAGTAGGAAAATCCTTCAGTCATCAATTTAACCAAAAACGTCAAGACTGCCATTGGAGATACTGGAAGGAACTGGGTTCTCTTTGTCAATTCCAACATAGGATTTTCTTATTGATATTTGTTACCTAAGCCTTATTTTGCAAATGAAAACATAAAAAAAAATCATTTGGCAGCAAAAATGCCAGTAATTATTTTTGAAACATAATTGCTTCTCAGCTTAAGGTTAACCATTTGCTACCTGTATCTTCTGCCAAATCCAAATATAATGGGTTTGCCAAGCCCAGTAGTGGGAGATTGAGCGGCAAGAGACAGATTCAGGCTGCTGATTCTTCAGTATAACATCAGGCCAGTGAAACTGGAATGGGATGGAACCCATGATGGGCACATTCCAAATTCCTAGGTAAATCAGCAAAGGAAACATATGAACATCCAAGAGTGTGAGATTGAATTCTCAGCCCTGGATGCCATTCTCTCCTTGAGTACTCAGAAAATTCAAAATTAACTCTTGGTTATAAACAAAAAAAATTACCTGCTCTGACTGACTGGTTTTCATTTGTTAGCTATGGTGTCTTAGTCTGTTTGGGCTGCTAAAACAAAACACCATAGACTAGGTGGCTTATAAACAGCAGAAATTTATTTCTCACAGTTCTAGAGACTGGGAAGTCCAAGGTCAAGTTATCAGCAGATTTGGTGTCTGGTGAGAACCTGCTTGTCGGCCTATAGATGGCTGTCTTTTCTCGGTCTTCACATGGGCAAGAGGTGTGAGGGATTTTTCTGGGGTTTCCTTTATAAGGGTACTAATCCCATTCATGAGAGCTCTGCCTTTATGACCTAAACATCTCCCAAAGGCCTCAGCTTCTAACACTACCACATTGAGGGAATAGGTTTCAGCATACAAATTTTGGGGGAACACATATATTCAGTCTCTAGCACAGGATGTTATCTTGTAGCTATTCAGGGCAGCAAACTTGTACTAGTCTGAAAAGCAGAAATAAAAACTTCACTTTTTTCAGGGACATTTCTGGCTAATGAAAGTAAGAACTTTACTGTCTGTTAGAAATGGCAATAAAAACTCCAAAACTCTTTGAAATAACACATTTTGTTACTCTTCTACATTCTACTGACTGTCCTTCTTACCAGTGCTTTGAAAGGAATTTGAGCAGTAACTGGGCACAAAACCATGCCAAGAATTTAAATTGAGCTCAGGGCCTTCAAGCAAACAAGACTCCTGATAGCAAACAGAATTCCCTGGTTTATAGGTGTTTTAATATAACTAGTTGTTATGCAGAATAACCTCCTGTGGGATACTGATTACTGAAGTATATGTAAGCACTTGCTACACTGTGAAGCATCACCAAACGTATCTCCTTTAGGATTGTCCCCTTCCCATTGACGGATATAGTGGTCATTCATTCACTCAACAAATGTTTACCAAGTGCATACTATGTCCCAACTACTTTTTATAAGTAGTAGATAAATAGTAATGACTAAAACATAAAATTTTATGCATAAATATGTAAATAAAACAAAAATGCGTAACAAAAATGAATTAATAAAGAAGTTGAGAAAGTGTTAAGTGCTGTGAAGAGAAAAAGCAGGCTATTGAAATAGAGTGTGAGGAAGATTGTGAGTTGTGGGCAGGGAACAAGGAGAAACATTTTAAATAGGTTAGTCAGGAAAGGTCAGTCTGAGGATCTGATAGCTGAACCAGAGCCATGGGTGTTGAGAAGTCTGCCATAAATTCCAGGTGGAGGGAACAAGCATTGTGAAGACTCTGTGACAGGAACAAACTTGGCTTATTCAAGGAATGACAAGAAGGCCAAGTCATATAGTAAGTAAAGATCCTTGGAACTTGTAATCTTATAGCCACAGCATGACAAATGAATGAGAGAAGATAGGAAACACTAAAATCTCTTTACTTATAAATTTTTATTTTTGCATATGTCCTTTCATAGCTAAAAAGACAAGATGAACCATTTTAAAGAACAGAATTATCTTGACTGTTTTACCACTTTCCCTTAGTGTCCTTAGAAATCTTTGCCTTCGAATACCATGCCTCCATTCCTCCTTCTTTGACTATTCAGAAATATTCTCCCCAATGATTACATTTTGATAAAATTTACAGAGAAAATAGAGATTATTTCTTTTATGCCTTTTCATTATAATCTTATCAAAGAAAATGGTGGAGAGGAAAATGCTGAAGAAATACATACTGTAGTAATTGTATCTTTTGAAACAAATTCTGCCTTTGTTATAATAGATTCAGGCCATTATGTTCCATTAGGTCAATGTCACATGTGAATTTGGGTAGGTTATGTAACCTCTTTTGAACCCCAGTTTCCTCATCTATAACATGTGGAGGTTGATCTCATAGGGTTGTAAGGATTACATGAGATCATGCACACAGCGTGTTTAGCATAATACTAGGCACATAGAAAAGATCATGTTTATGGAGCACTTACTGTTATCATGAACATCTTCATTCCTTCCAGTCACCTCCCAGTAAACCTTTTCTGCAAACTTTTCAAGGAGCCCCAATAAACTTTTATGTTGGCTTTTCCCTCAGTTCATGCCACTGATCAAATATCTTTCTCTTCAGTGTCCAGCTGAAAGAAATTGTATATTTATGAGACCATCTTTTGGTAACAAAAATGCCAGGAGCCAGTGGTCTACTAAAAACCTAGTATAAATTCAGGCTTCTGTCAAGCTCCTGACAAAGCCTATACACACGGTATAGCTATGCCAAGGATTCCAGAGCATAGGTGAAAATGTGTGAGCATGTAGCCCTTGATCTCCTGAGCTGCATTTGGCAAGTCTCTGGTCATTCATTCATTTCTGTCTAGTTAATGACATTCCTGGCATATGGAGATCATATAACACAGAATGTGTTCATACTCCGCCTGCAGAAACCCACTTTGTTCTCTACCTGAAGAAAAAAAAATTGGCAACCTCTGCTTTTTGTTTCTTTATTGTGTAATTTTGAGTACAGTTGTTCTATCTTTCTCTTCTTTCCCTCCCTCTCTCCCTCTCCCTTTTTCTTTTCTTTTTTCCCCCTCCCTCTTCTCCTACTCTCCCCTGACTCCCTCCTCTTTGCCCACCTCTTCCATCCTTCCCTGTCCTTTTCTCCCTTCCTCCCTCCCTCCCTTTTCCCTCTTTCTCTCTCTCTTGCTTTTCTAGTAAAGGGAGAATAGAAGAACCTTTGTGGGGTTGGAGGTAGTCATATAATAGGAGAAAACTAACATCATCATCTGAACTGATTCTAGAAGTTTTCTTGAAACTCAAGAATAAGTTTGTTTCAGTAACGCTAATGTTACCATGGTCCTCTGAGAAGACCATGACCATTCCCACTGTCACATTTTAGCATCTGCTATTTTCCTTGCCTAGATGCTTTTTTCTCTTCTCTTCTTTCATCCTGCAAGACCAATCTTAAATCTCACCCTTCCAGTAAATCTTACTAACTCTGGACTTGATTCATCTTTGTTCTTCCCCCCACTATGCTGTTAGATACTTTTTGCTATTTAATTCATACTATTGAGCCTTGCATATAAGTTTAAAGGCTTGTTTCCCCAGTTTAAGTTTTTTTTAGAGCAGTGATCATATCATAGACATTTTTAGTTTCTCATTGTTTCCATTTCTCCCCACCCAACAATGATCATGCTTTTTTTTTAAATTTATTTTATTTTTATTTTTGGCTGCGTTGGGTCTTCATTGCTGCGTACGGGCTTTCTCTAGTTGCGGTGAGCAGGGGCTACTCTTCATTGTGGTGCGCGGCCTTTTCATTGCAGTGGCTTCTCTTGTGGAGCACGGGCTCTAGGCACTTGGGCTTCAGTAGCTGTGGCACGCAGGCTCAGTAGTTGTGGCGCACAGGCTTAGTTGCTCCGCAGCATGTAGGATCTTCCCGAACCAGGGCTCCAACCCGTGTCCCCTGCATTGGCAGGCGGATTCTTAACCACTGCGCCACCAGGGAAGTTCTGATCATGCTTTTTAAAACACCTGAACATTCCTCCTTCCAAGGAAAAGGCCATGTTAGCAAAGTTTCAGACCTTTTGAACTGAATCAAAGACAACTGTATATTTTATAGCATCATAGATACTACACAAGGCAAAACTTAGCTGTTCTTGTAAGAAACCTATCTATAATACAATAACAGACTGAGTTCAATTAGAATGCCTCAGGGCATACCTCTATACCCTGTTTCACCCCAGATTTTCAAGTGAGTTTAGAACATCTGAGTCAGAGCATCTCCAGAGTCAGTCATCTCTGGAGAAGTCATGCCAACCCCCAAATAAATTAAAAATCCTTAAAGAAAAACTAGTTTTTTTTTGTTTCTCCTATTATATGTGTTTGATCCATTTAGCTTCTCATTTATACCACCACCAGAAGCTAAAGAATGAACAGTCATTCACGTTTTAAATTTTTTGTTGATAGGTTTAGTGATTTGGCTAGAGAAGATAGGGAAAAGTCTGGAGTAAGAAGAAATTTAGAGACTTTGATTCTCATTTATCCATTCCTTCATTTCATCAGTTAATGACAAACCATAAAAACAGATTAACACTTAAAAGGAAGATCACTGTATATCTTCAGAAGGAAATAATACTTGTTGAAGTTAAAAAATATGGAAGATTTTAAAATAAAGAGGATGGTAGCTAGTAAGCTTTATTAGATAAACCAAAGAATATCATTGAAATCCTGAATAAACAGAGGAAGATATCTCTTCTTGGTAACTGCATCCTGCGGTGTAAGTTTAGAAAGGAAGAAGTGAAGACAGTGCTGAGTGAGGTGCCATGTATACCTGGATGTGCGCTATTAAAAGAGGTGCTTGATTGCTCAGTAATTGCAGGGCTAGGATCTTGGGGAGGACTTTGTCATCCCTCCTTGGCTGACACCAGACGATAGTGTGGCTCTGTGATAAGAAACAGAGGACTAGCGTCTCCATGGTAACTAACTGAGCTCTATATATTACACCTCATTACAAATGAGGATAGATAGTAAAAAAAATAATATATTAACACAAAGAGGGAATATATATGTGTGTGTGTGTGTGTGTATGCATGTATTGTGTTTTCTATCTAGAAAGTGAATAAAATAAAAATGTGATCTCATTGAAGGGACAAGGTTGATAGGCCTTTTTCCCCATTGCTGCAGGTAAATATTTCATTTTTCAGTTCCTCTGATGGTTTTGTTCTGAACCCACCAGCTGTAGCTTGAAAGATTAATGTTGGGCAGCAAAAGAACCTGAGAAGAGGCAGAGAGTGAATAGAAACCAGCACCAGAGAAGAAAGAGTACTGCCTGGCCTTTGGGACAAATAAATAAGGATTTACTCAAGTCTGCTAGTTTCATCCCCATAACAGGAAAACCTGGAACCCATTAGAATGGAAACCTGGAGACTTTTGAAATATAATGGTTCTTAGAGTTCCAGCCTTGTATGGACTAGTGACAGGAAAAAAGAAAAAAAAAGAGGAAAGGAAAACCAGCAGTTTCTTTCTAATTTTCTCTTCTGTAGGTATTGATTTTACTTTAACACAACTAACTTTACTGTGTCTCCTCACATAAGACCATTACACCTATGTGTAGATCTTTATAAGGTTAAACACATCTCCTGAAAGCTCAGCCTGTCTGTGTCATGAAAAAGACCAAATTAAAGAAGTCATCAGTGAGTAAACCATTAACACGAGAAATAAAAAGTTTTGATTCAAGACACAGAATGCAAATATTTGGTCAGAGAACAAAGACCCAGGAGCTTTTTGCAACTATTATATTAGCTTTGATGTATTAGTCCATCTGCCTTTAAATGAATGAGTTTAAACTCTGAAAGAAGGATCTTTGGTAGCCCAGCAGGGATGTTTGCTGATCCTTAAGGTTAGTTCCTTCCCTGCCTGTGTCTCTTTCTCAACCACTTTAACTTCTGAACAGGTATTTGGGTCATTGCTAGAAAGGGAATAAATGTATTTTTGAAACAAAATAGCTATTTCATTTAATCTAAGTAACACAGTTTTCTGCCTTTCAGTCCTTCCTACTGATTTCTTGCTCTTGTACAAGACTTGTGAAAACTCTTCATTAGACTCTTCCAAGGTAGAGGTGACAAAAGAAGGGGGGTGGTGTTGGTATATATATATATATATATATATATACACCATATATATATATATATATATATATATATATATATATTCCGAGAGGAATCAAAATATATCAAAATATATCTCCACACAAAAACTTCTACACAAATGTTCATAGCCAAAAAGTGAAAACAGCCTAAATGTCTATCAGCTGATGAATAGATGACTATATGTGGTATATCCATACAGTGGAATATTATTCACTAAAAAGGAAGGAAGTACTGATACATGCTACAACATGGAACGTTGAAAACATTATACCAAGTGAAATAAGCGAGTCATAAAAGACCACCTATCATATTCCATTTCTAGAACATTTCAAGAACAGGCAGATCTATAGAGACAGAAAGGAGAAGAGTAGTTGCTTAGGGTTTGGAAAGGGGCATGGGGAGGTGAGGGTGACTGCTAAAGGTTACAGGGTTCCTTTCAGGGATGATGAAAATGTTCTAAAATTGTGGTGATGGTCGTAAAACTTTCTGAATATACTCTAAGAAAACATTGCACTGGACATTTTAAACAGGTGAATTGCATGATATATGAAATATATCTCCATAAAACTGTTACAGAAATAAAGGATCTAGGTGGAGCTGAAGATAGTGATCTATAACTAGGATGACCATGTGTCCTGATTTGCCCAGAATTGTCCCAGTTTTTGCCAGTTGGGCCCATGAATTATTAACAGCCCTGCTTTTCCTTTCAAAACTGTCCTGTTTAGATGGTAAATTATATGGTCATCACATATATAAAACCAGAAGTACTATGACTTTCTTCAGTGTGTCCTAAAGTTACCTAATGAAAATATCACTTGGGGTTCCTATTAAAAGTAAAGATTCCTGGGTCCCTCTGATGGATTCTAATTCAGTAGGTCAGAGGTAGAAACTGATGTTTCTAATAATTATCTAGTGCTTCTTATAAATTTTTGGCATTCACTTTTCTACTTTTTATAAAAAAAAAGAAAAAGAGCTGACCTAATTACCTTTGGGGGCAAATAGAATTCCAGGGAGGTATGAGAAGGCTCTGCAGGAAACTTGCCCGTCACAGAAGGGTAGAAATGAATTCTGGCTGTGATGAGTATCAAGAGAGCAAAGGGAATAGCATACAGCACAAGTGATACTTCTAAGAAATATCCTTTTCCTCTTCCTTTTATTTTTAAAATAAAATATATGTAACATCTATTATCCTGTAAGAATGAGTGAGGACAAAACTAGTAATGGTCCACCTGGAAGTTTGATCTCCAAAGTGGCCAAAGGTAGAGGAAGGTGTGTTCCAGGAAGGATATCCCTGGGTACTGCTCTCCTACCTCAGAACCTGATATCCACTGCCTTCAGTCAGACCCTTCAGGCTGGTTCCATTCTACAGCCCTTGACTCAGAATTTTATTGCTGTGAACCCTTTAGCACCAGGCTCAGAGACAAAAAGAAGAACCCTCAGGTGAGGCAGAGATCTCAGAAACATAGGAAAATGCAAGAGACTTGAGCTTCAGGACAATTGTTTTTAATTGCCATAGACTGAAGGTTTATGGCCCCCCAAAATTCATGTGCTGGAACTTAATCCCCAGTGTGATGGTGTTTGGAGATGAGACCTTTGGGAGGTGATTAGTAATGAGGGTAGAGCCCTCATGAATGGGATTAGTGCTCTTATAATTGAGACCCCAGAGAGATTCCTTATCTCTTTTGCCATGTGAGGACACAGTAAAAAGACGGCTGTCTGTGAGTCAGGAATTGGGGTCCTCACCAGACACCAAATCTTCTGGTGCCTTCATCTTGGACTTCTCAGCCTTCAGAATTGTGAGAAATAAATTTCTGTTGTTTATAAGCCACCTAGTCTATGGTATTTTGTTGTATCAGACTGTGCAAACTAAGACAATAAAGAGGAACAAAGGAAATAGTTTTTTTTAAATCATTATGAGCACTGGGGTATATAGCACAATGTGAACCAAACTTTGATAAAAAGCAGTGTGATAATATGCATTTATATAAATGTATATTATTGAATATTTGAAATTATTTGTGATTTATCATAATGCAGCATTAACTTCTGTTTAAAATATTTAGTCTTCATTGCATGTTGTTCATATGGAAGACCTATTCACAGATTTAAAGTCTGAAATGAAGATTGTGCTGAAGAAGCCAGTGTATTCCCACATGTGCGAAATAGTCATAAAATGTCTTAGGGAGGAGGAAAAAGTCATTATGAACCTGTTCTCTCATTTGGCCAGATTGCTTTAATTCTTAGCCATTTTTGCTGCTTTAATCAATTAAGAAAAAGCTCTCCTGCAGATTCAGAACTTAGAGGAACACTCCTCCTTGCTCCTGTCCATGTCCAAGCCTCTTTATCTCCAGGGAAGAGGTTGACATCTGGGGAGATTTCTTTGTTTCACTTTGTTCCAGCAAACTGTTTGAAATATTCAGGCCTTTTACTGGAATTTCAGAGTCTTCTTTCTCTCTTAGGTGCTATCTAAAATTTTTCAGTGGTTTAAAAAGTATTCCTAAAATGTTTTTTTTTTTTTAACATCTTTATTGAGGTATAATTGCTTTACAGTGGTGTGTTAGTTTCTGCTTTATAACAAAGTGAATCTATTATACGTATACATATGTTCCTATATCTCTTCCCTCTTGCGTCTCCCTCCCCCCCACCCTCCCTATCCCACTCCTCCAGGCAGTCACAAAGCACCGAGCCGATATCCCTGTGCCATGCGGCTGCTTCCCACTAGCTATCTACCTTACGTTTGTTAGTGTATATATGTCCATGCCTCTCTCTCGCCCTGTCACAGCTCACCCTTCCCCCTCCCCATATCCTCAAGTCCGTTCTCCAGTAGGCCTGTGTCTTTATTCCTGTCTTACCCCTAGGTTCTTCATGACATTTTTTTTTCTTAAATTCCATATATATATGTTAGCATACGGTATTTGTCTTTTTCTTTCTGACTTACTTCACCCTGTATGACAGACTCTAGGTCTATCCACCTCATTACAAATAGCTCAATTTCGTTTCTTTTTATGGCTGAGTAATATTCCATTGTATATATGTGCCACATCTTCTTTATCCATTCATCCGATGATGGGCACTTAGGTTGTTTCCATCTCCGGGCTATTGTAAATAGAGCTGCAGTGAACATTTTGGTATATGACTCTTTTTGAATTTTGGTTTTCTCAGGGTATATGCCCAGTAGTGGGATTGCTGGGTCATATGGTAGTTCTATTTGTAGTTTTTTAAGGAACCTCCATACTGTTCTCCATAGTGGCTGAACCAATTCACATTCCCACCAGCAGTGCAAGAGTGTTCCCTTTTCTCCACACCCTCTCCAGCATTTATTGTTTCTAGATTTTTTGATGATGGCCATTCTGACTGGTGTGAGATGATATCTCATTATAGTTTTGATTTACATTTCTCTAATGATTAATGATGTTGAGCATTCTTTCATGTGTTTGTTGGCAGTCTGTATATCTTCTTTGGAGAAATGTCTATTTAGGTCTTCTGCCCATTTTTGGATTGGGTTGTTTGTTTTTTTGTTATTGAGCTGCATGAGCTGCTTGTAAATTTTGGAGATTAATCCTTTGTCAGTTGCTTCATTTGCAAATATTTTCTCCCATTCTGAGGGTTGTCTTTTGGTCTTGTTTATGGTTTCCTTTGCTGTGCAAAAGCTTTGATGTTTCATTAGGTCCCATTTGTTTATTTTTGTTTTCACCTAAAATGTTTTAAAAAGGATTCCTAAGTAGTTGAGGGACCTCCAGGGTGAATATTACCATTATTAAATAACACAAAGTAAGCTTCTATAGTTTTCTAAGCTACTGCTTTTTAATGGAACATTCCATGTGTGCCTTTTAGGCTCCAATATGACATTGATATGTTAACTCATCAGATCAGTGTGGTGATATTAATTATCACAGGAATATTTAGATGCCCAGGTCTGGTGCTTCTGTATGATTGGACATACATCAACTGGAAAGGAAAGCAGAAGTTTAACATTGTCCAAATGACAAATATTTGGAAAGTTTTAAAAAGTTTTGACCACAAGGATTACAAATTTTAGGATTACAGTGATGCAGATTTCCTGGATCCTGATAAGCAACAGAAATGAATTTTAAAAAAATTTTTATTTTATATTGGACTATAGTTGATTTACAATGTTGTGTTACTTTCAGGTGTACAGCAAAGGGATTCAGTCATACGTATACATATATCTATTTTTCTCAAATTCTTTTCCCATTTAGGTTATTACAGAATGTTGAGCAGAGTTTCCTATGCTATACAGTAGGTCCATATTAGTTATCTATTTTATATATAGTAGCATGTATATGTCAATCCCAATCTCCCAATTTATCCTCCCCTCCCCTCTCTCCCCGTTACCATAAGTTCGTTCTCTAAGTCTGTGAGTCTTTCTGTTTTGTAAATAAGTTCATTTGTATCATTTTTTTTTAGATCCCACATATAAGCAGTATCATATGATATTTCTCTTTCTCTGTCTGACTTCCTTCACTTAGTATAGTAATCTCCAGGTCCATCCATGTTACTGCAAATGGCATTATTTTATTCTTTTTAATGGCTGAGTAATATTCCATTGTATATATGTACCACATCTTCTTTATTCATTCCTCTGTAGATGGACATTTAGGTTTCTTCCATGTCTTGGCTATTGTAAACAGCACAATGAACACTGGGGTGCATGTATCCTTTTGAAACATGTTTTCTTCATATATATGCCCTAGAGAGGGATTGCTGGATCATATGGTAGCTCTATTTTTAGTTTTCTAAGGAACGTTCATACTTTTCTCCATAGTGGCTGTACCAATTTACATTGGTAAACCAACAGTGTAGGAGAGTTCCCTTTTCTCCACACCCTCTCCAGCAATTATTGTTTGTAGACTTTTTGAAGATGGCCATTCTGACTGGTGTGAGGTGATACCTCATTGTAGTTTTGATTCGCATTTCTCTAATAATTAGTGATGTTGAGCATACTTTCATATGCCTCTTGGCCATCTGTATGTCTTCTTTGGAATAATATCTGTTTAGATCTCCTGCCCATTTTTTGACTGGGTATTTTGTTCTTTTGAGGTGCATGAGCTGTTTGTAAATTTTGGAGATTAATTTCTTCTTGGTTGCTTCATTTGCAAATATTTTCTCCCATTCTGTGGCTTCTCTTTTCATTTTGCTTACGGTTTCCTTTCCTGTGCAGAAATTTGAGTTAAATTAGGTCCCATTTGTTTATTTTTGTTTTTATTTCCATTACTCTAGGAGATGGATCGAAAGAGATCTTTCTGCGATTTATGTCAAAGAGAGTTTTGCCTGTGTTTTCCTCAAAGAGTTGTATAGTATCCAGTATTACATTTTGGTCTTTAATCCATCTTGATTTTATTTTTGTGTATGGTGTTAAAGAATGTTCTAATTATATTTTTTACATGTAGCTGTCCAGTTTTCCCAGCAACATATATTGAAGAGACTGTCTTTTCTCTGTTGTATTGTCTTGCCACCTTTGTCATTGATTAATTGACCATAGGTTTGTGGGTTTACTTCTGGCTTTCTATCCTGTTGCATTGATCTATATTTCTGTTTTTGAGTCAGTACCATACTGTTTTCATGACTGAAGCTTTGTAGTACAGTCTGAAGTCAGGGAGACTCATTCCTCCAGCTTTGTTTTTCTTTCTTAAGACTGCATTGGGTATTCACTGTCTTTTATGTTTCCATATGAATTGTAAAATTTTTTGTTCTAATTCTGTGAAAAATGCCACTGTTAATTTCATAGGTATGGATTGAATCTGTAAATTGCTTTGGGTATAGTCATTCTGACACTATTTATTCTTCCAATCCAAGAACATGGTGTATCTCTCCATCTGTTTTTGTCACCTTTGATTTCTTACATTGGTGTCTTATAGTGTTCTGAGTACAGGTCTTTTGCCTCCTTAGGTAGGTTGATTGCTAGTATTTTATTCTTTTTATGCAGTGGTAAATGGTATTGTTTCCTGATTTCTCTTACTGATCTTTCGTTGTTAGCGTATAGGAATGCAAGAGATTTCTGTGTATTAATTTTGTATCCTGCAACTTTAACAGATTCATTGATGAGCTCTAGTAGTCTTCTGGTAGCGTCTTATGACTTCCTATGTGTAGTATCATGCCATGTGCAAACAGTGATAATTTTACTTATACTTTTCCAATTTGGATTCCTTCTATTTCTTTTTCTTCTCTGATTGCCATGGCTAGAACTTCCACAATTATATTGAATAAAAGTGCTGAGAGTGGACATACTTGTCTTGTTCCTGATCTTACAGGAAACACTTTCAGTTTTTCACCATTGAGAATGATGTTAGCTGTGGTTTGTCGTATATGGCCTTTATTATGTTGAGGTAGGTTCCCTCTATCCCACTTTCTGGGAAGTTTGTTTATCATAAATGGGTGTTAAATTTTGTCAAAAGCTTTTTCTGCATCTATTGAAATAATTATATGGTTTTTCTTCTTCAGTTTGTTAATGTAGTGTGTCACACTGATTGATTTGCAGATATTGAAGAATCCTTGCATCCCTGGGATAAATCCCACTTGATCATGGTGTATGATCCTTTTAATGTGTTGTTCGATTTGGTTGCTGGTATTTTGTTGAGGGTTTTTGCGTCTGTGTTTATCAGTGATACTGGCCTGTAATCTTTTTGTGATATTTTCATCCGGTTTGGATATCAGGGTGATGGTGGCCTCATAGAGTGAGCTTGGGAGTGTTCCTTCCTCTGCAATTTTTTGGAAGAGTTTGAGAGGGATTGGTGTTAGCTCTTCTCTAAATGTTTGATGGAATTCGTCTGTGAAGCCATCTGGTCCTGTACTTTTGTTTGGTGGAAGTTTTTAAATCACTGTTTCAGTTTCAGTGCTTGTGATTGGTCTCTTCATGTTTTCTATTTCCTCCTGGTTCAGTCTTGGGAGGTTGTATCTTTCTAAGAATTTGTCCATTTCTTTAAGGTTGTCCATCTTATTGGCGTATAGTTGCTTATAGAAGTCTCTTATGACCCTTTGTATTTCTCGGGTGTCAGTTGTAACTTCTTTCTCATTTCTAATTTTATTGATTTGAGTCCTCTATCTTTTTTTTTGATGAATCTGGCTAAAGGTTTATCAAGTTGTTTAGCTTCTCAGAGAACCAGCTTTTAGTTTCTTTGATCTTTTCTATTGTATTCTTCATCTCTATTTCATTTATTTTTTAAATTTTAATTGGGGTGTAGTTGTTTTACAATGTTATGTTAGTTTCTACTGGACAGCAAAGTACAGTTCCCTGTGCTATACAGCAGGTTCTCCTTAGTTATCTATTTTATGCATATTAATATATATATATATATATGTCAATTGCAATCTCCCAATTCATCCCACCACCCCCTTCCCCACTTGGTGTCAATGCATTTGTTCTCTACATCTGTGTCTCTATTTCTGCCTTGCAAACCGGTTCATCTGTACCATTTTTCTAGATTCCACAATATATGCATTAATGTACAATATTTATTTTTCTCTTTCTGACTTACTTCACTCTGTATGACAGTCTCTAGGTACATCCACGTCTCTAAAAATGACCCAATTTCGTTCCTTTTTTATGGCTGAGTAATATTTCATCGTATATATGTACCACATCTTCTTTATCAGTTCCTCTTTAGATGGACATATAGGTTTCTTCCATGTCTTGGCTATTGTAAACAGTGCTGCAGAGAACATTGGGGTGCATGTGTCTTTTTGAATTATGGTTTTCTCGGGGTATATGCCCAGTAGTGGGATTACTGGGTCATTTGGTAGTTCTATTTTTAGTTTTTTAAGGAACCTCCATACTGTTCTCCATAGTGCCTGTATCAATTTACATTCCCAGAAACAGTGTAAACGTGTTCCCTTTTCTCCACACCCTCTCCAGCATTTATTGTTTGTAGATTTTTTGATGATGGCCATTTTGACCAGTGTGAGGTAATACCTCATTGTAGTTTTGATTTGCATTTCTCTAATTATTAGTGATGTTGAGCATCTTTTCATGTGTCTCTTAGCCATCTGTATGTCTTCTATGGAGAAATGTCTATTTAGGTCTTCTGCCCATTTTTTGATTGGTTTGTTTGTTATTTTGATATTGAGATCCATGAGCTGTTTGTGTATTTTGGAAATTAATCCTTTGTCCGTTGATTTGTTTGCAAATATTTTCTCCCATTCTGAGGGTTGTCTTTTCCTGTTGTTTCTTTGCTGTGCAGAAGCTTTTAAGTTTAATTAAGTCCCATTTGTTTAGTTTTGTTTTTATTTCCATTACTCTGGGAGGCGGGTCAAAAAAGATCTTGCTGTGATTTATGTCAAAGAGTGTTTTGCCTTGGATATCCTCTAAGAGTTTTATAGTGTCCAATCTTACATTTAGAGCTTTAATACATTTTGAGTTTATTTTGTGTATGGTGTTAGGGAGTGTTCTAATTTCATTGTTTTACATGTAGCTGTCTATTTTTCCCAGCAGCACGTATTGAAGAGACTGTCTTTTCTCTATTGTATATCCTTGCCTCCTTTTTCATAGATTAGTTGACCATAGGTGCATGGATTTATTTCTGGGGTTTTTATCCTGTTCCATTGATCTGTATTTCTGGTTTTGTGCCAGTACCATACTGTCTTGATTACTGCAGCTTTGTAGGATAGTCTGAAATCAGGGAGTCTGATTCCTCCAGCTCCATTTTTTTCTCTCAAGATTGCTTTGGCTGTTAGGGGTCTTTTGTGTCTCCATACAAGTTTTAAGATTTTTTGTTCTAGTTCTGTGAAAAATACCATTGGTAATGTAATAGGGATTGCATTGAATCTGTAGATTGATTTTGGTAGTATAGTCATTTTCACAGTATTGATTCTTCCAGTCCAAGAACGTGGTATATTTCTCCATCTATTTATGTCATCTTTGACTTCTTTCATCAGTGTTTTATAGTTTTCTGACTACAGGTCTTTTACTTCCTTAGGTAGGTTTATTCCTAAGTATTTTATTCTTTTTGTTGTAATGCTGAATGGGATTGTTTCTTTAACTGCTCTGTCTGATCTTTTGTTGTTAGTGTATAGGAATGCAAGAGATTTCTGTGCATTAATTTTGTATCCTGTAACTTTACCAAAGTCATTGTTTAGCTCTAGTAATTTTCTGGTGTCATTTCTATGTATAGTATCATGTCATCTGCAAACAGTGACAGTTTTACTTATTCTTTTCCAATTTGTATTCCTTTTGTTTCTTTTGCTCTTCTCATTGCCATGGCTAGGGCTTCAAAAACTATCTTGAATAATAGTGGCAAGAGTGAACATCCTGCTCTTATTCCTGATCTTAGAGGAAATGCTTTCATTTTTTCACCATTGAGTATGATGTTTGCTGTGCGTTTGTCATATATGGCCTTTATTAAGTAGAGGTAAATTCCCTCTATGCCCCCTTTGTGGAGAGTTTTTTTATCATAAATGGTGTTGAATTTTGTCAAAAGTTTTTTCTGCATCTATTGAGATAATCATATGGTTTTTATTCATCAATTTATTAATATGGTGTATCACATTGGTTGATTTGCATATATTGAAGAATCCTTGCATCCCTGGGATAAATCCCACTTGATCATGGTATATAATCCTTTTAATGAGTTGTTGGATTCTGTTTGCTAGTATTTTGTTCAGGACTTTTGCATCTATATTCATCAGTGATATTCGTCTGTAATTTTCTTTTTTTGTAATATCTTTGCCTGGTTTTGGTATCAGGGTGATGCTGGCCTTGTAGAATGAGTTTGGGAGTGTTCCTTCCTCTGCAATTTTGGAAGAGTTTGAGAAGGATTGGTGTTAGCTCTTCTCTAAATGTCTGATAGAATTTACCTGTGAAGCCATCTAGTCCTGGACTATTGTTGTTGCAAGATTTTTAATCACAGTTTCAATTTCATTACTTGTGATATGTCTGTTCATATTTTCTACTTATTCTTGATTTAGTCTTGGAAGTTTATACCTTTCTAAGAATTTGGCCATTTCTTTCAGGTTCTCCATTTTATTGGCATATTGTTGCATATAGTAGTCTCTTAATGACACTTTGTATTTCTCAAGTGTCAGTTGTAACTTATAGGTTTTCATTTCTAATTTTATTGCTTTGAGTCTTCTCCCTTTTTTTCTTGATAAGTCTGGCTAAAGGTTTATCAATTTTGTTTATCTTCTCAAAGAATCAGCTTTTAGTTTTATTGATCTATGCTGTTGTTTTCTTTGTTTCTATTTAATTTGCTTCTGCTCTGATCTTTATGATTTCTTCTAACTTTGGGTTTTCTTTTTTCTTTTGCTAGTTGTTCTAAGTGTAGGGTTAGGTTGTTTATTTGAGATTTTTCTTGTTTCTTGAGGTAGGATTTTATTGGTATAAACTTCTGTCTTAGAACTGCTTTTGCTGCATCCCATAATTTTTGGGTCGTTGTGTTTTTATTGTCATTTGTCTCTAGGTATTTTTTATTTCTTCTTTGGTTTCTTCAGTGATCTCTTGGTTATTTAGTAGCATATTGTTTAGCCTCCATGTGTTTGTGGTTTTTACAGTTTTTTTCCTGTAATTACTTTCTAATCTCATAGTGTTGTGGTCAGAAAAGATGCTTGATATGATTTCAATTTTCTTAAATTCTCCAAGGCTTGATTTGTGACCCAAGATGTAGTCTATCCTGGAGAATGTTTTGTGTGCACTTGAGAAGAAAGTGTAATCTGCTGTTTTCAGGTAGAATTTCCTATAAATATAATTAAATCTATCTGGTCTGTTGTGTCATTTAAAGCTTGTATTTCGTTATTAATTTTCTGTCTGGATGATCTGTTCTTTGGTGTAAGTGAGGTGTTAAAGTCCCCCACTATTATTTTGTTACTGTCTATTTCCCCTTTTGTAGCTGTTAGCATTTGCCTTATGTATCAAGGTGCTCTTATGTTGGTTGCGTATATATATTTATAATTATTATATCTTCTTTTTGGATTGATCCCTTGATCATTATTTAGTGTCCTTCCTTATCTCTTGTAACATTCTGTATTTCGAAGTCTATTTTACCTTAAATGACTATTGCTTCTCCAGTTTTCTTTTGATTTCCATTTGCAGGGAATATCTTTTTCCATCCCCTCACCTTCAGTCTGTATGTGTCCCTAGGTCTGAATTGGGTCTCTTGTAGACAGCATATGTATGATCTTGTTTTTCTATCTATTCAGCCAGTCTCTGTCTTTTGGTTGGAGCATTTAATCCATTCACATTTAAGGTAATTCTTGATATGTATGCTCCTATTACCATTTTCCTAATTATTTTGGGGTTTTTTTCTTTTAGGTCCTTTTCTTCTCCAGTGTTTCCTGCTTAGAGAAGTTCCTTTAGCATTTGTTGTAGAGCTGGTTTGGTGGTGCTGAATTCTCTTAGCTTTTGCTTGTCTGTAAAGTTTTTGATTTCTCTGTCGAATCTGAATGAGATCCTTGCTGGGTAGAGTAATCTCGGTTTTAGGTTTTTTCCTTTCATCACTGTAAATATATCATGCCACTCGCTTCTGGCCTGCAGAGTTTCTGCTGAAAAATCAGCTAATAACCTTATGGGGATTCCCTTAAATGTCATTTGTTGTTTTTCCCTTGCTGCTTTTAATATTTTTTCTTTGAATTTAATTTTTAATAGTTTGATTAGTATGTGTCTCGGAGTGTTTCTCCTTGTGTTTATCCTATATGGGACTCTCTCCACTTCCCAAACTTGATTGACTGTTTCCTTTCCTGTGTTAGGGAAGTTATCGACTGTAATGTTTTCAAATATTTTCTCAGACCCTTTCTGTTTCTCTTCTTCTTCTGGGACCCCTATAATTTGAACGTTGGTGTGTTTAATGTGTCACAGAGCTCTCTGAGACTGTCCTCAATTTTTTTCATTCTTTTTCCTTTATTCTACTCCACAGCAGTTATTCCACCATTCTATCTTCCAGCACACTTATCCATTCTTCTGTCTCAGTTATTCTGCTATTGATTCCTTCTAGAGTGTTTTTAATTTCAGTTATTGTGCTGTTCATTACTGTTTGTTTGCTCTTTAGTTCTTCTAGGTCCATGCTAAACGTTTCTTTTCTCCATTCTATTTCCGAGGTTTTGCATCATCCTTAGTATCATTACTCTGAATTCTTTTTCAGGTAGACTGCCTATTTCCTGTTCATTTGTTTGGTGTTGTGGGTTTTTACCTTGCTCCTTCATCTGCAGCATATTTCTCTGTCTTCTCATTTTGTTTAACTTACTGTGTTTGGGGTCTCCATTCCGCAGGCTGTAGGTTCGTAGTCCCTCTTACTTCTGGTGTCTGCCCCCAGTGGGTGAGGTTGGTCCACTGGCCTGTGTAGGCTTCCTGGTGGGGGGACTGGTGTCTGTGTTCTGGTGGGTGCAGCTTGGTTTCGTCCCTCTGGTGGGCAGGGCTGTGGCAAGGGGTGTGTTTTGGGGTCCCGTGTGAGCTTAGAATGACCTTAGGCAGCCTGTCTGCTAATGGGTGGTGTTGTGTTCCTGTCTTGCTAGTTGTTTGGCATGAGGCATCCAGCACTGGAGCTTGCTGGCCTTTGGGTGTAGCTGGGTATTAGTGTTGAAATGGAGCCCTCTGGGAGAACTCTTGCTGATTAATATTCCCTGAAGCTGCGAGTTCTCTGGTGGTCCAATGTCCTGGACTCGGCTCTCCCACCTCAGAGGCTCAGGCCCGATCCCTGGCCAGAGCACCAAGACCCTGCAAGGTGCATGGCACAGAAGAAACGGAAAGAAAAGAAAAGAAAATGAACATACAAGATCCCAAGACAAATGGTAAAAGCAAAACTAAACAGACAAAAACACAAAGAAACACACACACTCACAAAAAGAAAAAAATTTGGAAAACAAAAAAGAGAGCGACTGAACCAATAAACAAACCCCAAAATGAAAACAAACACTAAAAACTAGACTAACAAAAATAAAAAACCAAAACCAAAGCAAACAGAGGAAGCATACTAAAAACAGGTAAAGAAAGCATACAAGAAACACAAAAATGATAAAAAGTCAAAACGAAAGTTGAAAACAAAAGGGAAAAATACAAAACAAAGAAGTAAAGTAAAAACACAAAAATGGAAAATATAGTTAAAAAGAAGATAAAACATAAGCGAAAGAAAGGAAAAGAACAAAAAGGAGAAAATGCAATATAACAAAAAAGTGCTGTAAAAATAGAAAAAAGTATTAAAAATAAAAGCATAAAAAGAAAAGTAAATAAAAAATAAAAATTCAAAGAATAATAGAAGAGCATACAGAAGATAGTGCTGCGGGAAGATGCTGAGTTCACGTCTCCCCACAACTAGGGCACTTGCAGGCCTCTGGTGCAGACCCAGATGCCCAAGGAGATGGTAAGAACCCCCAAGTGAACCGCTGCCCCACGCAGCTTGAGGGATCTTGGTTTACGAGCTGGGGGTTGGGGCGAAGTTCCTGCCTTTGGAGATCTGAGTCTGAACCACTAGACTAACAGAGAACCTCAGACCCCAGGGAATATTCATTGGAGTGAGGTCTCATGGAGGTCCTCATCTCAGCACCAAGACCCAGCTTTACCCAAAAGCCTACAAACTCCAGTGTTGTAAGCCTCAGGCCAACAAGCAGTAAGACAGGAACACAATCCCACTCATAAAACTGAAAAAAAAAATGACACCGCAAAAAAATATGTCACAGATGAAGGAGCAAGGTAAAAACCTACAAGACCATATAAATGAAGAGGAAATAGGCAATCTACCTGAAAAATAATTCAAAGTAATGATAGTGAAGATGATCCAGAATCTCGGAAATACAATGGAGGCATGGATTGACAAAATATAAGAAATGTTTAACAAAGATCAAAAGAACTAAAGAACAAACAGAGATGAGCAACACAATAACTGAAATGAAAAATACACTAGGAGGAATCAATAACAATAACTGAGGCAGAAGAATTAATAAGTGAGCTGGAAGAAAAAATGGTGGAAAAAACTGCCAAGGAGCAGAATAAAGAAAGAACAATGAAAAACATTGAGGACAGGGCTTCCCTGGTGGTGCAGTGGTTGAGAGTCCACCTGCCAATGCAGGGGACACAGGTTCGTGCCCCGGTCTGGGAAGATCCCACATGCCGCAGAGCGGCTGGGCCCGTGAGCCATGGCCACTGAGCTTGCGCATCTGGAGCCTGTTCTCCACAACAGGAGAGGCCACAACAGTGAGAGGCTCGTGTACCGCAAAAAAAAAAAACCAAAAAAAAACATTGAGGACAGTCTCAGAGACCTCTGGGACAACACTAAACGCACAAACATTCGAATTATAGGAGTCACAGAAGAAGAAGAGAAACAGAAAGGGTCTGAGAAAATATTTGAAGAGATTACAGTCGGAAACTTCCCTAACATGGGAAAGGAAAGAGTCAATCAAGCCCAGGAAGCAGAGAGAGTCCCATACAGGATAAACCCAAGGAGAAACACTCTGAGACACATATTAATCAAACTATTAAAAATTAAATACAAAAAAAATTAATTACAAAGAAACAGTATTAAGAGCAGCAATGGAAAAGCAACAAATGACATACAAGGGAATCACCATAAGGTTATTAGCTGATTTCTCAGCAGAAATTCTGCAGGCCAGGAGGGTGTGGCAGGATATACTTAAAGTGCTGAAAGAGAAAAACCTACAACCGACATTACTCTACCCAGCAAGGATCTCATTCAGATTCAACAGAGAGATCAAAAGCTTTTCGCACAAGAAAAAGTTAAGAGAAGTCAGCCACACCAAACCAGCTTTACAACAAATGCAAAAGAATCTTCTCTAGCTGGGAAACACAAGAGAAGAAAAAGATCCACAAAAAAAAGCCGAAAACCATTAAGAAAATGGTAATAGGAACATACGTGTTGATTATAACCTTGAATGTAAATACATTAAATGCCCCAACCAAAACACACTGGCTGAATGGATACAAAAACAAGACCCATATATATGCTGTCTACAAGACTTAGGAACACATACAGACTGAAAGTGAAGGGATGGAAAAAGATATTCCTTGCAAATGGCAATCAAAAGAAAGCTGGATTAGCAGTACTCGTATCAGATAAAATAGACTTTAAAATGAAGTCTGTTACAAGAGATAAGGAGGGACAGTACATAATAATCAAAGGATCAATCCAAGAAGAAGATAAAACAATTATAAATATTTATGCACCCAACATAGGAGCACTTCAGTTCATAAGGCAAATGCTAACAACCATGAAAGGAGAAATTGACAGTAACACAATAATAGTTGGGGACTTTAACAGCCCACTTACACCAGTGAAGAGATTATCCAAATTGAAAACAAATAAGAAAACACAAGATTTAAATGAAACAATAGACCATATAGATATAATTGATATTTATAAAACATTCCACCCAAAAGTGGCAGAATACAGTTTCTTCTGAAGTGCACATGGAACATTCTTCAGGATAGATCACATCTTGGGTCACAAATGAAGCCTCAGAAAATTTAAGAAAATTGAAATCGTATCAAGCATCTTTTCTGACCACAACACTATGAGATTGGAAATCAATTACAGGAAGAAAAAAAAAACTGCAAAACATACAAATACATGGAGGCTAAACAGTGCACTACTAAATAACCAAGAGATCACTAAGGAAGTCATAGAAGAAATTTAAAAAATGCATAGAAACAAATGACAATGAAAGCACGATGACCCAAAACCTATGGGACACAGCAAAAGCAGTTCTAAGAGGGAAGTTTACAGCAATTCAATCTCACTTCAAGAAACAAGAAAATTTTCAAATTAACAATCTAACCCTACGCTTAGAACAACTAACGAAAGAACAAAGAAAACCCAAAGTCAGTAGAAGGAAAGAAATCATAAATATCAGAGCAGAAATAAATGAAATAGAAACGAAGAAAACAATAGCAAAGATCAATAAAACTAAAAGCTGGTTCTTTGAGAAGATAAAATTGATAAACCCTTAGCCAGACTCTTCAAGAAAAAAAGGGAGAAGACACAATCAATAAAATTAGAAATGAAAAAGGAGAAATCACAACTGACACTGCAGAAATAAAAAAGATTATAAGAGACTACTACAAGCAACTATATGCCAATAAAATGGACAACCACGAAGAAATGGGCAAATTCTTGGAAAGGTACAATTTTCCAAGACTGAACCAGGAAGAATTAACAAATGTAAACAGACCCATCACAAGTAATGAAATTGAAACCATAATTAAAAATCTTCCAACTAACAAATCCAGGACCAGATGAGATGACACCAGTCCTTCTCAAACTCTTCCAAAATATTGCAGAGGGAGAAAACTCCCAAATGTATTCTATGAAGCCACCATCACCCTGATACCAAAATCCAAAAAGGACATCACAAAAAAAGAAAATTATAGACCAATATCAGTGATGAACATAGATGCAAAAGTCCTGAACAAAATACTAGCAAACAGAATCTGACAACATGTTAAAAGTGTCATACACCATGATTAAGTGGGATTTATCATAGGGATGCAAGGATTCTTCAGCATACGCAAATCAATCAATGTGATACATCACATTAAGAAATTAAGGAATAAAAACCATATGATCATCTACATAGATGCAGAAAAAGCTTTTAAGAAAATACAACACCCATTTATGATAAAAACTCTCCAGAAAGTGGGCACAGAGGGAACTTACCTCAACATAATAAAGGCCATATATGACAAACCCACAGCAAGCATCATACACAATGGTGAAAAATTGAAAGCATTTCCACTAAGATCAGAAAAAGGACAAGAATGTCCACTCTCTCCACTATTATTTGACATAGTGTTGGAAGTCCTAGCCACAGCAGTCAGAGAAGAAAAAGAAGTAAAAAGAATACAAATTGGAAAAGAATAAGTAAAACTGTCACTGTTTGCAGAAGACATGATACTATACATAGAAAATCCTAAAGATGCCACCAGAAAACTACTAGAGCTAAACAATGACTTTGGTAAAGTTACAGGATACAAAATTAATGCACAGAAATCACTTGCATTCCTATACACTAACAACTAAAAATCAGAAAGAGAAATTAAGGAAACAATCCCATTTACCACCACTACAAAAAGAATAAAATACCTAGGAATAAACCTACCTAAGGAAGTAAAAGACCTGTAGTCAGAAAACTATAAAAAACTGATGAAAGAAGTCAAAGATGACATAAATAGGTGGAGAAATATACCACATTCTTGGATTGGAAGAATCAATACTGTTAAAATGACTATACTACCGAAAGCAATCTGCAGATTGACTGCAATCCCTATCAAATTACCAATGGCATTTTCCACAGAACTGGAACAAAAAAATCTTAAAACTTGTATGGAGACACAAAAGACCCCAAATAGCCAAAGCAATCTTGAGAAAGAAAAATGGATTTGGAGGAATCAGTCTCCTCAACTTCAAACTATACCAGAAAGCTGCAGTAATCAAAACAGTATGGTACTGGCACAAAAACAGAAATGTGGATCAGTGGTACAGGATAGAGTGCCCAGAGATAAACCCACACACATATGGTCACCTAATTTACAACAGAGGAGGCAAGAACATACAATGGAGAATAGACAGCCTCTTCAATAAGTGGTGGTGGGAAAACTGGACAGGTACATGTAAAAGAATGAAATTAGAACACTACCTAACACCATACACAAAAGTAAACTCCAGATGGATTAAAGACCTAAATGTAAGACTGGACACTATAAAACTCTTGGAGGATAACATAGGAAAAACACTCTTTGACATAAACCACAGCAGGATCTTTTTTGACCCACCTCCTAGAGTAACGGAAATAAAAGAAAAATAAACAAATGGGACTTAATGAAACTTAAAAGCTTTTGCACAGCAAAGGAAACCATAAAGAAGACAAAAAAGACAACCCTCAAAATGGGAGAAAATATTTGCAAATGAAACAACAGACAAAGGATTAATCTCTAAAATATACAAACAGCTCATGGAGCTCAATATCAAAAAAAACAACAATCTAATTAAAAAATGAGTGGAAGACCTAAATAGACATTTCACCAGGGAAGACATACAGATGGCCAAGAGCCACATGAAAAAATGCTCAACATCACTGATTATTAGAGAAATGCAAATCAAAACTACAATGAGGTATAACCTCACGCCTGTCAGAATGGGCATATCAGAAAATATAGAAACAAAAAATGCCGGAAAGGGTGTGTTGAAAAGGGAACCCTCCTGCACTGTTGGTGGGAATGTAAATTGATACAACCACTATGGAAAACAGTATGGAGTTTCCTTAAAAAACTAAAAATAGAACTACCATATGACCCAACAATCCCACTACTGGGCATATACTCTAAGAAAACCATAATTCAAAAAGAGACATATACCACAATGTTCATTGCAGCTCTATTCACAATAGCCAGGACATGGAATCAACCTAAATGTCCATCGACAGATGAATGGACAAAGAAGATGTTGCACATATATACAATGGAATATTACTCAGCCATAAAAAGAAATGAAATTGAGTTATTTGTAGTGATATGGATGGACCTAGAGTCTGTCATACAGAGTGAAGTACGTCAGAAAGAGAAAAACGAATACCGTATGTTAACACATATATATGGAATCTAAAAAAAAAAAAAAATGGTACTGATGAACCTAGTTGCATGGCAGGGATAAAGATGTAGACATAAAGAATGGACTTGAGGACACAGGGTGGGAAGGGGAAGCTGGCGCGAAGTGAGAGTATCATGAACATATATACACTACTGAATGTAAAATAGGTAGTGGGAAGCAGCATCATAGCACAGGGAGATCAGCTCGGTGCTTTTTGATGACCTAGAGCAGTGGGATAGGGAGGATGGGAGGGAGGCTCAAGAGGGAGGGGATATGAGGACATGTGTATACATATGGCTGATTCTCTTTGGTGTACAAGAGAAACCAATACAGTATTCTGAAGCAATTATACTCCAATAAAGATGTATTAAGAAGAAAGAATAATTTAAAAAAGACAACAGAACAAAATGAAGAAAGAATATTAGTAGTAATAATGTTTTCCTGTGGCCTCAGCTGTCAGTGTCCTTGCCCCCACAGGGAGTCACAGCCAATCCCTGCCTCCCCAGGAAGTCCTCCAGTACTTCTAGGCAGGTCCCTGGATCTGCTGTGGGCACTCTGGGGCCAGCTCAGACTCTGATCTGGCCTTACCGCAGCATGTACTTGCCTCCAAAGTCCACAGCCTCAGTTGTGGGAACACTCGTTGTCCGTTCAGATATTTCACAGATGCACGGTTTACCAAGCCGATTGTAGACTTAATAGGCTGCTCCTGAGGCTCCACAGAGATTTCCCTTTCTCCTCTTTGTTCGCACTGCCCCTGGAGCTCAGCTTTGGTTTTGGCCCCACCTCTGTGCTTTAGGTGGAAGGTTACGTTGTTTATTTGAGATTTTTCTTGGTTCCCGAGGTAAGATTGTATTGCTGTCAACGTCCCTCTTAGAACTGCTTTTGCTGTCTCCCATAGGTTTTGGACCATTGTGTTTTTGTTGTCACTTGTATCTAGGTATTTTTTGATTTCCTCTTTGATATCTTCAGTGATCCATTGACTATTTAGTAACATATTATTTAGCCTGTATGTGTTTGTTTTTTACAGTTTTTTTTTCTTGTAGTTGATTTCTAATCTAGTAGCATTGATGTTGGAAAAAGTGCTTGATATGATTTCAGTTTTCTTACATTTACCGAGGCTTGTTTTGAGGCCCAAGATGTAATCTGTCCTGGAGAATGTTCCGTGTGCACTTGAGAAGAAAGTGTATTCTGCTGCTTTCGGATGGAATGCCCTATAAATATCAAGTCCATCTCTTCTAATGTGTCATTTAAGGCCTGTGTTTCCTTATTGATTTTCTGTCTGGATGATCTGTTCATTGGTGTAAGTGGGGTGTTAAAATCCCCCACCATTATTGTCCCCCACTGTCGATTTCCCCTTTTATGGCTGTTAGCATTTGCTTTATATATTGAAGTGCTCTTATGTTGGGTGCATATATATTTACAATTGTTATATCTTCTTCTTGGATTGATCCAAGTGTCCTTCCTCCTCTCTTGTAACAGTCTTTATTTTAAAGTCTATTTTGTCTGATATAAGTATTGCTACTCTAGCTTTCTTTTGATTTCCATTTGCATGGAATATCTTTTTCTCTCCCCTCACTTTCAGTCTGTATGTGTCCCTGAGTCTGAAGTGGGTCTCTTGTAGATAACATACATACAGGTCTTGTTTTTGTATTCATGCACTCAGTCTATGTCTTTTGTTTGGAGCATTTAATTCATTTACATTCTAGGTAATTATTGATGTGTATGTTCCTGTTGCCATTTTCTTAATTGTTTCGGATGAGCTTTTTCTGGTCTTTTTTTTTTCTTCCCTTCTTCTTTTGTTCTGTTATGGTTTGACTCTCTTTACGGTTGTGTTTGAGTTGCTTTTTCTTTTTTGTTTGTGTATCTATTTAAGTTTTTGGTTTGCAGTTCCCTTGAGTTTAGATATAGCAGTCTGTATATGTACAATGTTGCTTTAAGTTGCTGTTCTCTTAAGTTCAAATGCAGTTGCCATTTCCTGCATTTGTGCTCTCCTATTCTGATGGTTGCCTCTTTTGATATCATATTTGTGTGTGGATGATTTCCTCCTTTTACTGTATGTTTGCCTCTACCAGTGAGCTTTCTCCACCTAGAGAAGTTCCTTTAGTATTTGTTGTAAGGCTGGTTTGGTGGTGCTGAAGTCTCTTAGCTTTTGCTTGTCTGTAAAGCTTCTGATTTCTTCTTCAAATCTGGATGATAGCCTTGCTGGGTAGAGTAGTCTTGTTTGTAGGTTTCCCTTTCATCACTTTAAATATATTGTGTCACTCCCTTCTGGCCTGCAGAGCTTCTGCTCAAAAATCAGCTGATAACCTTATGGGGATTCCCTTATATATTATTTGTTGCTTTTCCCTTGTTGCTTTTAATATTTTTTATGTATTAATTTTTTTAGTTATGTGTCTCAGGTTCCTCCTTGGGTTTATCGTGTATGGGACTCTCTGTGCTTCCTGGACTTGGATGACTCTCTCCTTTTCCATGTTAGGGAAGTTTTTGGCTTAATCTCTTCACATATTTTCTCAGGCCCTTTCCCTTTCTCTTCTTCTTCTGTGACCCCTATGATGCGAATGCTGGTGTGTTTAATGTCCCAAAGATCTCTTAAACTGTCCTCATTTCCTTTCATTCTTTTTTCTTTATTCTGCCCTGTGGGGATGATTTCCATAAATCTGTCTTCCAGCTCACTTATTCGTTCTTCTAGCTCAGTGATTCTGTTATTGATTCCTTCTAGTGTGTGTTTCATTTCGGTTATTTTGTTGGTCATCTCTGTTTGTTTGTTATTTAAATCTTCTAGCTCTTTGTTAAACATCTCTTGTATCTTCTCGGTCTATTCCTCCATTCCTTTTCTGAGATCTTGGATCATCTTTACTATCATTACTCTGAATTCTTTTTCAGGTAGATTGCTTATCTCCTCTTCATTTAGTTGTCCTTGTGTGTTTTTATCTTGTTTCTTCATCTGTAACATATTTCTCTGTCCTCTCATTTTATCTAACTTTCTGTGTTTGTGGTCTCCTTTCCACAGGCTGCAGGATCGTAGTTCCTCTTGCTTCTAGTGTCTACCTCTTGGTGGGTGAGGTTGGTCCAGGGGACTGTGCAGTCTTCCTGGTGGGAGGCACTGGTGCTTGCCCTCTGGTGGGTAGAGCTGGGTCTTGTGCCTCTGGTGGGCAGGGCTGGCCAAGGGGTGTGTTTTGCAGTGACTGTGAGCTCAGTATGACTTTTGGCAGCCTGTCTGCTGATGGATGGGACTGCGCTCCTATCATGTTGGTTGTTTGGCCTGAGGCATTCCAGCACTAGAACCTGCAGGCTGTTGGGTGGGTCTGGGTCTTGGTGCCAAAATTGGGACCTGTGGAAGAGCTGATGTCAATCAGTATTCCCTGGAGCCTCTCCTACCAGTGTCCTTGCCCCCAAAGTGAGCTGTAACTGACCCTCGCTTCCCCAGGAAACCCTCCAAGACCCCTAGGTAGGTCTAGCCCAGTTTTCTATGCAGATACTCCTCTGTGGTGGGTCTTTATGCACATGAGACCTTGTGTGTGTCCTTCAAGAGTGGAGTCTGTTTCCCAAGCCCTGTGGAGCTCCTGCACTCCAGCCCTGCTGGCCTTCAAGGCTAAATGCTATGGAGGTTCTTCCTCTCAATGCCAGACACTCAGACTGTCTTGGAGGGCTATTTTTATTTGAGAACATCCCTGTGTAACTTGCATGGGTTTAACATTTTTTGGTGCAAGGGCTGTTTTTAGTATGGATATCTGCCACCTCTTTTCTCAGTGTATGCTGGCCATTATCCCCTTGATAAGGGGGTGTGACATGTTGTGGTATCCAGAGCCTGTACTGGATATTGAGCAGGGCCTTCCATTTGCTCTGTGGTTGTCACTGACCTGTCAGGGACAGGGTGTGCTCCCTAGTTGCTGGAGTAGAAGCCCCCAGATCTGTTTCTTAGCTGTGTTTCTGATCTGCAGTACAAGGTAGGTGGGATTGGAGCCCTCCCACTGGGAGAGAAGCCACTGAGTATTCTTCCTCTGGAGGTGTTTACCTGTAAGTGTGCTCTGTTGTGTCGCCTTTCACCCGTTGTTAGAGCTCTCAGATTACACTGTTGTTGGCGCTGCTCTCAGCCCCATCTTAACTGTGAGTATGCCTGCAGTTGGCCCTGGCATCTCTCCGGCATAGTTCTCAACAGTCCACCAGTGTAGATCCACTGAAGTCAGGTCCCAGGATTGCAATAATCATGGATCTGGACCTGCTATGGGCACTTTGGAGGCAGCTCAGATTCTGGCCTGGCCCAGTCCCCACGTGTACATGCCCACAAAGTCCACAGCTGCTAAAGCTAGATCCGTCTCAGCCGTGGGAGCACTCATTGTCCATTCAGATGTTCTGCAGGCGCTGAGTTTACAAAGCCCGTCTTAGGGGTGTAAATCCGCAGTTCACTCAGCCACAAGAGAGATTTCAGTTCTTCTTTCTTAGTTGCACCGCCCCTGGGGCTCAGCTGTGGTTTCAGTCCCACATGTGCTTGTGGGCCAGACACAGGCGTCTGCTCCCGAGGGTGCTCCAGAGTGCATGAGCTTGCCTGAACAGGAGTGGGCAGAGTAGGTGGCGCCTGGGGGCATGCGAGCCTGCCCTAGGAGGGTGGGGGTGGGGAAGGCAGTAGCTGGGGGCTTGTGAGCGCCCCTGCCCCAGCGGAAGCGCTTCCTAATGCCCACAGAGGCAGGGGCTGGCGCGTGGGGAGAGAGCCTGCATTGGTGGCCTTGCCCTTTGTCTCTCAACAATGGCGCTTCACTTCTATGGCAGTCCAGGCTTCCTCCACGAGAATTCCCAGTTGTGGAGCTCCTCACTCCTGTCCTGTCAGGCTGTCTCCTTGCAGCCAACAGCAGTCCTCTCCCTGAGACTGCTCTCAAAATCCCACGTTCCAGCACCTAGCTCCCATCCGTGATGGTGGACACATGTCTCAGGCTGGGGCATGCAGAGCTGTGGCACAGACCCTCTGTGTAGGTCTCACTCTGTCCTGCCTGCCACAGACTGGTTGCTGCACTCTCGTCTGAGCCCCTGAAGCTCCCATTCTCCCCCAGCTGATCTCCATGCTGGTGATGGGACTCCCCTGGGTGTGGGAACCTCTCCTTCAGCTCCCCGCCAGGGGCACAGATCCTGTCCTGCTTCCTCTCTCTCTTTTCCCTTCTTTCTTTCATCCTACCCAGTTACATGGGGATCTTTCTTGTACTTTTAGGTGCCTAAGGTCCTCTGTTAGTGTTCAGCAGGTGCTCTGTGAGAATTGTTCTATTTGTAGATGTATTCCTGATGCATTTGTGGGGAGAAGTGAATTCCATGTCCTCCTACACCTCCACCATCTTGACTCCAGAAATGAATTTTCTAGAAGAAAAAACTATGATGAATTCCAGGTAACTGATTTCAGATGAGATCCTTAAGTAATAAAATACCATTAGGTTTAGTAGACTCACAAACATGAGACTACAAAGGACTCTGAGATAATAGGCAGATGACATCAGAAACAGAAATACTATGCAAGACCATGACCTTGAATTTTGGTTAGGGGAAGAAGGTGAGGACATTCTAGACACTGAGGGCTACAACCAAGACAAATAGTAGCAAGGCAAAACAGTTTTTAAAAATAATTCTGATGTATATTGGGAGGGACAATAGTGAACTTAACATCAGGAAATAACAATTTCTAAGATTTTATTTGTTGCTTCTGATCTTGATCTAGTACTTGAGTTCTACGCTTCTGTTAAGGTGCTTAGTAAACCCCCACAATCAACCAAGGGCCAGGCTATGATAAGGGTTTCCATTTTAAACAGATTCAAGTAAAATTGAACCGGAAAAAGAAATAAAGTTCATTTAAGGCACTGCTGTGTTTTTAGAAGGACCTGGGTTATGGTGGAAGAGCAGAGTAGCAGTAAAGAACAAAGGCTCAGATATCAAATAGACATCATTTCCTCCGCTTCCTTACTATGTGACTTTGGCTGGGGCTATGACTTCACCGATACGACCTTTGATAGACCTACAGTTAGCTTTAGTAGATATCACCAGTTTTCGAAAGCCGTTTTACTATCCTATACCCCCACCAGCAATGTCTTAGAGTTCTAGTTCCTCCGCACCCTCACCAGCATTCTGGTGAGTCTGTTTTATCCTTTATATTTAGCACTTTCTGTGTCCTCTTTAAGAAATCTTTTATAACTCAGTGGCTTTATTTTAAAGTTTTTATCTTTAATTCACCAAAAATTTATTTTAATAAGAGATATGAGGTAAGGATCCAAGTCAGTTTTTTCCCAAATGCTCTTTCACTTGTCCAAAAACGTTTCTTAAAGACTTCCTATTTTAAATGCCACCTTTAGGGAATTTCCAGTCACAATGACTTCTTAAGTTTATGATATGAAACGCTCCAACACTTGGCGATGTTCAATAAAATATTAAAGCATCAAAAGACAGAGGTAAACTTCGAAACAAATCAATATCTCTGTGGACCAAACATAGAATAGAAAAGCAAAATGGTAAGTGGAGCTGAAGTCAATGTCCTTCTGTGTTGTGGATTTAAAAAACAAAAGAGCAGTATTTGCCATGAGTGTAGCTCCTGTGAGATAAGGAGTACTTCAGGTGCTCCCTCTGAACCAGGGATGTGAATCCCAGATGACAACGTGAATTGAGGGGCTGGAGTAAGCGATCTTTTCATGAAAGAAGTCTGGGGGGAAAAGTTTCTGGTCACTATGTTGGGCTGTGCCTTTCAGGAAAACTCAGGATACATTTGGAAGATGATAAATTCCATAACCAGAGCAGAACCAAGCTTCTTGTGAGCTTTGTGACAGCATCAGGGATATTCCCCATATCAACTTCCTGGGGTAGAAATCCTAACATGCTGTTATCAGACATCATTCTCAACTGGGGAATCAGGATTTGGGTGGAGGTAAACATAAGCCTACCTGGTTAGGGATTGGATTGAACACTGAAAGAAGAGAGGTGGGATAGAAATAAACCTCAAAATAGCTAAAAATTCCAAACAGAGGAACAAGTTTACTCATCTGAAAGAAACCAACCAAATTAGCAATCACAATATGAATTCACTCTAAACAGAATTGATTTCTTAAGGTAAATATATTTAAGGTGCTCAAGGAGGTAAATAAGGAATAATTTCAATAAAAAACAAAAGATGAAGAATGAAGAAATCACTTCTAGAATGAAGACGACCACAAAGCATAAATGCAAGAATGCAGTGAAGTGATTGTGAAACAACAGAAGGAAATAAAATATTGGTTATAATTAAAGAAGTAGAAGAAAAGAACTGGATGAAGATAACATTGAAGGGAACACAGAGTGAGTTAACATTCATAAAAGCAAATAGAAGATAGAAATGAGAAGATTAAACATTAAATAAAAATGAAAAATTAGTTTAAAAGAGTTTGAAGGAGAAAGAGGGAGATACAAGATAAAGGAGTTCTAACACATGCATGACTGTAGTCCCAGATAAGAAAGCAAAAAGAAAATAGAACAAATATTTAAAGATATAATTTAAGAAACACTCTCAAAATGAAAGTTCTTAATCTATTTCGTATTGAAAGGGCCATACTCTTTATGTTGGACAAAATTGACCCAAAATGAATTTTATCCTAGTAAAGTTATCAGATTCCAAAAAATAATGAACGAAAATAATGAACGTATCCTTCAGATAGTCAGGCATAAAGTTTATGTCACTTATAAGGAGAAAAAATATCAGGCTTACATCAATGACTTAGGTTGTGTTCCCTGAGAAGCAGTTGCTAAGATGGAGTTAGGAGTGCAAATAACACCTTGGAAAGGAAGAGGAAGAAGGTCAACTGGGCAGGGAGAGAGAGGGGATTAGTCTATGATATTGACCTGACTGAGTCTTTGTCAGCCCTATGAGGGGCTCCAGAGCAAAGATCTCCTATTAGAGGATTCCTGCATTTGTCGGGCATTGGCTAGGCACTGGTACCACCACCTAGTCCAGTCATTGCTGGGAGTGCCTGAGAAGAATATGCATGCAGCTACTGCTGCTTTGCTCAGTCATTCCCCAGGCACTGCACTGGGAAAAGCATGACCTTGATTCAAAAGCTGAAGCAGACCCTGCTGAAATTAACAGCTGGCAGTTGTCAGCTGACCTCACTGGGCAGCAGATTCTTTCATAAACAAGAATCTAAGCAGTGCATCTCCATGCCCGCCACGGTTCACCTTTTGTATTATGCCCATGAATAATACAAAGCAGCTCCTCCAGGGCTCCAGTGGGCCTCTATTCCTAAGGGGAAACTTAGAATAGGGAAATTAGCAGGATGAACTACAACCTCACTGTTACAAGTTGGTCTCAGTATTACAACGGGTACACATTGTCTCCAAATTCCACTTTCATTCTAAGTTCCTTTCACCTTCAGCTACCAGCCCTGCTTGTTTCACTGACTTGCCTGGTAGGGTGACATCAAACAGATCCTCATTGCTGAGGGACCTGGGTCCTTCCTAACCATACTCATCTCAGGCTAAAGATTGCCCTTGACAATTAAGTCACATTTGGGCAAGAAAATACCAAGAGATGCCCAATTGTGTCACCTGACTTTCACACATGTTCCTTTTTGCCCCACTGTGTAGCAGACACCCTATTTTCTTTTGTTGTTCAAGGGGTCATTATCCCCTGACAAGGTGGTGACTCCTCTTACAAGGAGCCTAAAGTACTCATGTTGCAGCTGTAGCTTGTAGCTCCAGAATACCAATTTGAAGGAATTCTTGCTATATCTCCTGATGAGAGTGTTCTCTCTTTGAGGACCAGGACCTCTAACTCTGTGGAGCCCAGATTTGTGGAGCTGGGAAACACAAGCTCCCCTGGATTCGTGAAAAGTGATGGTAAGTGGGAGCCCCTCCTGCTTCCACTCTTTGTCTCCTGGATGCTGTGTCCTACTGAGGACACAGGCACCACATAAAGGTCTCTGATTCAGTGTGTATACCATGATCTAGAGGGTGGCTCCCCATCCTTGAAGGGTATTGCCTTTGAGGTATTGCTTTAGCTTTACCATTCAGCAGTCTTTTCCAATGATCTGTATTAGGTTGGCAGCTTCTAGATGGTACAATAAATGATACAACAGGTGGATCCCATGGACCTACTTCTACACTCCCTTTATTGTAAAGTGGCTTCCCTGGCTGGATGTATGTTGTGTGGGATTCCATGCCTATGGAATAGGTATTCCTTAAGCCCTTAGATAGTAGTGCTGGCTGAGGCCCTGAGAGAAGTAAAAGCAAACCCACATGTGGAATAGGTATCATCAATTCCTATGAGAAAAAACAAAAACAAAAACCAGCCCGCCCTTCCAGGATGAAATGTACTCAACATTACATCTAGTGGCTGGTCACCATGTTGAAGGCTCAATATTGGTGTCTGTTGCTTGCAACTTGCACATTTAGAGGCAACAGTAGCTATATCAGCCTTGGTTAGAGTCTGGGATGCTGGCCCCATGAATAGCCTCCATCTCTGCCACTCTGGTAACTTTATTCATAGGCCCATTGAACTGCATGGCCTATGACAAAAATGGAGTAATATTAACTCACCAAGTTATTTTGTTTACTTGGTGGTTTAATGCTCTTTCCATGATTGATGCTTCCTGGTGAATGCTACTGTGTGATACAAAGATCTTTACACTTCATGTCTACTCTCATAGGCCTATCCATATGCCTTGTCCTAGGGCTCCTTGTCTTTCATTCTTACCTTTCAGATCCCTGACCAATAGGCCAGGCCATTTGTCACTGCCCATTAGTCCATACATATTCTTACCATAAGCCACTTCTTCCATACAGAGTGAATGACCACTGCCTGAAGCTCTGACCATTGGGAAGATTGTCTCTCTCCACTGTCTTTAAAGTTTGCCCTTGAATGAGGCTGTAATGCAACTACCGTCCATTTTGGGCTTGAGTCTAGCCATTAATTACCTCAAAGTTCAGGCTTTACCCACCTCCTTCACATGCTTTACATAGGTGTATTGTATATGGGTGTATTGTACATGGGTTGTACATATGCCATAGATATGAGCAAGGGAGGGCGCTGGTGAACTATAGTGGATGATATGGGGGTCTGGTCTACCTGCTCATGCAACTTAAGTGTATCCTTTGGTACTGCTCATGATTATCCTTTATGTCCTATTTATATCTTATAATGGATTACTAGTAGGCCAAGTTAACTTTATGACTTGGGTTCAGCAGTTCTGGATATACAGTCACTAGGTATCCTGTGGTCATATATTCGATCTGTCAGGTTCCAGTATCATGCCGGAAGGTGTTTTTTAAAAATCATGTAATTTTATGCTACAGCAGTCATGGTTGCTCTAGGACCTCAGGGTCTACGTTGTGATTCTTCCCCTAGATCTTGCTACAAACACACTGCACCCTTTATCACAACTGATACCTACAACACCCTATGGTCTACTGGACTGTATGACTCAAGTGGCTGAGCCACTTGCACTACAGCCTGTACCTTCTACAGAGCTCTTTCCTGTTCCTGGACTCATTCAAAACTGGCAGCCTTCTTTATTACCTAATGTGTGGGCCAGAGCACTATTTCTAGTCATAGAATATGTTACCTATAGAACCTGAAAAGGTCTAATAGGCATTGTACTTCCTACAAAGAATGACAGCTTTTCCTTTTCCTTTCCAGCTTTTAAGACCTATTTCTTTCTCTCACCTAATTGCATCAGCTACTCTATAATACTGCAAAATAATAGTGGTGAAAAGTGAACTGCTGAAAACTTCTTGGCTTGGTACATTTTTAGGGGGAAGAGTGGCTCTTTGATAATTAAAAAATTTTTTTCTTTTTCTGTGGTACTTAATCCATTTAGATTTGCTCTCTCCTCTGGAGGTACATTTTCATGATTTTTTCCTAAAAATTCATCCATTTCAATAATATTTTAAATATATAGAGTTAAACAAAGTAATTTGCTTTATATTTCCTCTGAATCTGTTATTTCCCCATTGTTGTTCTTTCAGTTTTATTGAGATACAATTGACATACAGTACTGCATATTTTAAGGTGTATAGCATAATGACTAATATTCATTATAAAATATTATTTCCCCATCCTAATTTTTATATTTATGATTTCTACCTTTTTTCTTGTTTAGACAACTTATTAGCTAAATGGTGTGTTGGTGCCCCCTAATTTCATTTTTTTTTTAACTTTTTATTTTATATTGGGGTATAGCTGATTAAGAATGTTGTGTTAGTTTCACACGTACAGCAAAGTGATTCAGTCATACATATACATGTACCTATTCTTTTTCAAATTCTTTTCCCATTTAGGTTGTTACATAATATTGGGCAGAGTTCCCTGTACTATACAGCAGGTCCTTGTTGGTTATCCATTTGAAATATAGCAGTGTGTACATGTCAATTCCAAACTCCCTAACCATCCCACCCCCCAACCCGTACCCCCTGGTAACCATAATATCGTTCTCTCAGTCTGTGAGTCTGTTTCTGTTTTTTTTTTTTTTTTAACATCTTTATTGGGGTATAATTGCATTACAATGGTGTGTTAGTTTCTGCTTTATAACAAAGTGAATCAGTCATACATAAACATATGTTCCCATATGTCTTCCCTCTTGCGTCTCCCTCCCTCCCACCCTCCCTATCCCACTCCTCCAGGCGGTCACAAAGCACCGAGCCGATATCCCTGTGCCATGCGGCTGCTTCCTACTAGCTATCTACCTTATGTTTGTTAGTGTATATATGTCCATGCCTCTCTCTCACCCTGTCACAGCTCACCCTTCCCCCTCCCCATATCCTCAAGTCCGTTCTCCAGTAGGTCTGTGTCTTTATTCCTGTCTTACCCCTAGGTTCTTCATGACATTTTTTTTTCTTAACTTCCATATATATGTGTTAGCATACGGTATTTGTCTTTCTCTTTCTGACTTACTTCACCCTGTATGACAGACTCTAGGTCTATCCACCTCATTACAAATAGCCCAATTTCGTTTCTTTTTATGGCTGAGTAATATTCCATTGTATATATGTGCCACATCTTCTTTATCCATTCATCCGATGATGGGCACTTAGGTTGTTTCCATCTCCGGGCTATTGTAAATAGAGCTGCAATGAACATTTTGGTGCATGACTCTTTCTGAATTTTGGTTTTCTCAGGGTATATGCCCAGTAGTGGGATTGCTGGGTCATATGGTAGTTCTATTTGTAGTTTTTTAAGGAACCTCCATACTGTTCTCCATAGTGGCTGAACCAATTCACATTCCCACCAGCAGTGCAAGAGTGTTCCCTTTTCTCCACACCCTCTCCAGCATTTATTGTTTCTAGATTTTTTGATGATGGCCATTCTGACTGGTGTGAGATGATATCTCATTGTAGTTTTGATTTGCATTTCTCTAATGATTAATGATGTTGAGCATTCTTTCATGTGTTTGTTGGCAGTCTGTATATCTTCTTTGGAGAAATGTCTATTTAGGTCTTCTGCCCATTTTTGGATTAGGTTGTTTGGTTTTTTGTTATTGAGCTGCATGAGCTGCTTGTAAATTTTGGAAATTAATCCTTTGTCAGTTGCTTCATTAGCAAATATTTTCTCCCATTCTGAGGGTTGTCTTTTGGTCTTGTTTATGGTTTCCTTTGCTGTGCAAAAGCTTTGAAGTTTCATTAGGTCCCATTTGTTTATTTTTGTTTTTATTTCCATTTCTCTAGGAGGTGGGTCCAAAAGGATCTTGCTGTGATTTATGTCATAGAGTGTTCTGCCTATGTTTTCCTCTAAGAGTTTGATAGTTTCTGGCCTTACATTTAGGTCTTGAATCCATTTTGAGCTTATTTTTGTGTATGGTGTTAGGGAGTGATCTAATCTCATACTTTTATATGTACCTGTCCAGTTTTCCCAGCACCACTTATTGAAGAGGCTGTCCTTTCTCCACTGTACATTCCTGCCTCCTTTATCAAAGATAAGGTGACCATATGTGCATGCGTTTATCTCTGAGCTTTCTATCCTGTTCCATTGATCTGTCTTTATGTTTTTGTGCCAGTACCACACTGTCTTGATTACTGTAGCTTTGTAGTATAGTCTGAAGTCAGGGAGCCTGATTCCTCCAGTTCTGTTTTTCGTTCTCAAGATTGCTTTGACTATTCAGGGTCTTTTGTGTTTCCATACAAATTGTGAAATTTTTTGTTCTAGTTCTGTGAAAAATGCCAGTGGTAGTTTGATGGGGATTGCATTGAATCTATAGATTGCTTTGGGTAGTAGAGTCATTTTTACAATGTTGATTCTTCCAATCCAAGAACATGGTATATCTCTCCATCTATTTGTGTCATCTTTAATTTCTTTCATCAGTGTCTTATAATTTTCTGCATACAGGTCTTTTGTCTCCTTAGGTAGGTTTATTCATAGATATTTTATTCTTTTTGTTGCAGTGGTAAATGGGAGTGTCTTCTTGATTTCACTTTCAGATTTTTCATCATTAGTGTATAAGAATGCCAGAGATTTCTGTGCATTAATTTTGTATCCTGCTACGTTACCAAATTCATTGATTAGCTCTAGTAGTTTTCTGGTAGCATCTTTAGGATTCTCTATGTATAGGATCATGTCATCTGCAAACAGTGACAGCTTTACTTCTTCTTTTCCAACTTGGATTCCTTTTATTTCCTTTTCTTGTCTGATTGCTGTGGCTAAAACTTCCAAAACTATGTTGAATAAGAGTGGTGAGAGTGGGCAACCTTGTCTTGTTCCTGATCTTAGTGGAAATGCTTTCAGTTTTTCACCATTGAGGATGATGTTGGCTGAGGGCTTGTCATATATGGCCTTTATTATGTTAAGGAAAGTTCCCTCTATGCCTACTTTCTGCAGGGTTTTTATCATAAATGGGTGTTGAATTTTGTCAAAAGCTTTCTCTGCATCTATTGAGATGATCATATGGTTTTTCTCCTTCAATTTGTTAATATGGTTTATCACATTGATAGATTTGTGTATATTGAAGAATCCTTGCATTCCTGGAATAAACCCCACTTGATCATGGTGTATGATCCTTTTAATGTGCTGTTGGATTCTGTTTGCTAGTATTTTGTTGAGGATTTTTGCATCTATGTTCATCAATGATATTGGCCTGTAGTTTTCTTTCTTTCCTACCTCTGTGTCAGCAATCAGCCTGAATTAGAAACTTCATAAAGTCCTCTCAAGGCTTTTCTGAGTCTGTACCTTTCCCTTGGTCTGTACAGTGACTTTCTAAATTCCCCTTTATATGTGGTTGCTTCTGAATATTCTAGTCTTTAAATGTCTGGCTCCACAAGGTGGGAGAGACAAAAATGAAAGGGGGGAAATGGACCCACCCTTTAAATCTCCTAGAAGCCACTTAGCTGAAAGGGATGGGCTTGCAGCAGTGGTGGTGAGGGTTGCAACAGTGGCTCCCCATCTCTTTGTCTATACCTTTGCAATCAGAAGCAGAAATCAGCAATCGGAGCATAGATCCTTGATACTGGAGGACAGGGTTTTTATTGCCTACATTGGCTCTGGCAAGTTACCTGCAAGCTGTTCCTTGAACATGTACATGGCTGTCTGCCACTGGTTTAGGGAGTGGGCAATGGGTAGCTGCTACTGAGCTAAGTGCTGAAATTGGCCTAAATTATTGTAATTTACTGTCCAAGTCTTCCCATGGAAGCTGCAAGCCTTTTAATTGACTCCAGAGTTCCAAAACTTATATCAAGCAGATTCTTCCAGGACAAATGTTGTCTAGGTATGGAGATTAATTCCTGGTGCTTCCTACTCCACCATCTTACCATAACTCTCCAGTTCTGATTCATTTTTGTTTAACCATTCTTCTTTCCATATATCTCTCTATTCTCTCATTTTTATTATAAACAGCAAGAAAAAATTAAGTAGTAATCTCAGCAGATTGTTTGGGAATCTCAGGTAGGTCACCCAGTTCATTCAACACATATCCTGCTTTCCATGTTAATGAAGGCAACAGTGTTGCTAAGCTTTCTGCCACTCATTAACAAGGATCCCTCTTTTTCTATATAACCACTAACATGTTCTTCACTTCTTTTGTGCCCTTAATGGCAGCATCCTCAAAGTCCATATTTCTACTAAGAGTCTATTCAAGGCAATTTAAGCTTTTGCTAACATGCTCCTCAAAACCTTTCCAGCCTCTGCCCACTGTCTGCTTCCAAAGCCAAGGCAGCACCCCAGTTCCACAGTTATGAAAATCTGTATTATTTATCTATTGCTATGTAACAGATTGTCCCAAAGCTGTGTCTTTTTAACAATCATTTATCATGCAGTTTTTGTGGGTGAGGAATCTGGTGTGGCTGAGCTAACTCCTCAGGCTCAGAAACTCTCATAAGGCTGCAATCAAATTGTTGGCTGCTGCTGCAGTCATCTTAAGGCTCAAATGTGGGAAGATCCACTTCCAAACTCACTCACATGCTGTTGGCAGGCCTCAGGTTCTCTCACTGGCTATTGGCTAGAAATAATCAGCTCCTTGCCATGTGGGCCTCTGCAAAAATCAGCTTACAGTGCAGCAGTTGGTGTCCCTCAGAGTAAGTGAGGGAGAAAGCAAGAGAGTGAATATGATGGAAGCTAGAATTATTTGTAATTAAATCTTGGAAATAATATCTCATCACTTTTGCCATATTCTTTTGGTTAGAAGAGAGTCACTAGGTCCAGCACACACTTAAGTGGAGAGGATTACACAGGGGCATCAATACCAGGAAGCAGGGATTATTGGGAGCTATTTTAGAGTCTAGTTACCTTTTTTTATTATAAAGTATTCCTTTTACTTTAATCCTTTTTTGCTCTGAGTGCTTGTTTCCCACGATCTTCACCAGTAAGGTGTATAAGCAACTTTGGATGTAATATGTCAAGTTTTTAGTTTAATTTCTTTTAGGAGAGGTTGTGCATATTTCGTGTAGCATACTACTAATGAATAAATACCATTAGTAATTTATTTTTTCTGTTCATATCTTTGGGTAATTTTCTCTTGTGTTATTGTTTTTTAGATTGTTTTATTATTATTATCATTATTATTATTATTATATGAGGAAATTAGCCCCTTGTCTGTCTTGCGTGTGGTTAATATCTTTCTCATGTTGTCATTCATCTTTTGATTTTGTTCATGATGTTAGTGCCAAGTAGATTTTTTTTTGAGTATAGTTGATTTACAATGTTGTGACAGTCTCTGTTGTACAGCACAGTGACTCAGTTATACACATATATACCTATTTTTTTAACATATTCTTTTCCATTATGGTTTTATTTCAGGGATTGGATATAGTTCCATGTGCTATACAATAGGACCTTGTTGTTTATCCATTCTAAATGTAATAGTTTGCATCTACTAACCCCAAACTGCCAGTCCATTCCTCTCCGTCTCCCCCTCCCCCTCAGCAACCACAACTGTGTTCTCTATGTCTGTGAGTGTTTCTGTTTTGTAGATAGGGTCATTTGTGCCATATTTTAGATTCCGCATATAAGTGATATCATATGGTATTTGTCTTTCTCTTTATGATTTCCTTCACTTAATATGATAATCTCTAGTTGCATCCATGTTGCTGCAAATGGCATTATTTTGTTTTTTTATGGCTGAGTAGTATTCCATTGTATACATGTACCATATCTTCTTTATCCATTCATCTGTCGATGGACGTTTAGGTTGTTTCCATGTCTTGGCTATTGTGAATAGTGCTGCTATGAACATAGGGGTGCACATATCTTTTTGAATTATAGTTTGTCCAGGTATATGCCCAGGAATGGGATTGCTGGATCATATGGTAGTTCTATTTTTAGTTTTCTGAGGAACCTCCATACTGTTTTTCATAGTGGCTGCACCAACTTACATTACCACCAACAGTATAAGAGGGTTTCCTTTTCTCCACACCCTCTCCAGCATTTGTCATTTGTAGACTTTTTAATGATGGCTGTTCTGACCAGTGTGAGGTGGTACCTCATTGTTGTTTTGATTTGCATTTCTCTAATAATTAGTGTTGTTGAGCATCTTTTCATGTGGCTCCTGGCCATCTGTATGTCTTCTTTGGAGCAATGTCTGTTTAGGTCTTCTGCCCATTTTTTGATTGGGTTGTTTGTGGTTTTTTGTTGAGTTGTATGAGATATTTGTATATTTTGGAGATTAAGCCCTTGTTTGTGACATCATTTGCAAATATTTTCTCTCATCCTGTAGGTTGTATTTTGGGGTTTTTTTGTTTGTACATTTGTTTTTTATGGTTTGCTTTGCTGTGCAAAAGCTTGTAAGTTTGATTAAGTCCCACTTGTTTATTTTTGTTTTTATTTCTATTGCCTTGGGAGACTGACCTAAGAAAACGTTTCAATTTATGTCAGAGAATGTTTTGCCTGTGTTCTCTTCTAGGAATTTTATGGTGTCATGTCTTATGTTTAAGTCTTTAAGCCATTTTGAGTTTATTTTTGTGCATGGTGTGAGGGTGTGTTTTAACTTCATTAACTTACATGCAGCTGTCCAATTTTCCCAGCACCACTTGCTGAAGAGACTGTCTTTTTCCCATTTTATATTCTTACCTCCTTTGTTGAAGATTAATTGACCATAGGTGTGTTGGGTTATTTCTGGGCTCTCTATTGTTTTCTGTTGATCTGTATGTCTGTTTTTGTGCCAGTACCATAATGTTTTGATTACTGTAGCTGTATAGTATTGTCTGAACTCTGGGAGTGTTATGCCTCCTGCTTTGTTTTTTTCCCCCTCAGTATTGCTTTGGCAATTCTGGGTCTTTTATGGTTCCATATAAATTTTTGGATTATTTGTTCTAGTTTTGTGAAAAATGTCATGGGTGATCTGATTGGGATTGCATTAAACCTGTAGACTGCTTTAGGTAGTATTTCTATATTAATAATATTAATTCTTCTAATCCAAGAACATGGGATATCTTTCCATTTATTTGAATCCTCTTTAATTTCCTTTATTAATGTTTTATAGTTCTCAATGTATAAGTCTTTCACCTCCTTGCTCAGGTTTATTCTTAAGTATTTTGTTCTTGTTGCAATTTTTTTTCTTTTTTTTTTTTTTTTGCAGTACACGGACCTCTCACCACCGCGGCCTCTCCCACTGCAGAGCACAGGTTCCGGACGCGCAGGCCCAGCGGCCGTGGCTCACGGGCCCAGCCACTCCGCGGCATGTGGGATCATCCCGGACGGGGGCATGAACCCGCGTCCCCTGCATCGGCAGGCGGACTCTCAACCACTGTGCCACCAGGGAAGCCCCGTTGTTGCAATTTTAAAAGGTATAGTTGTTTTTACATTTGCTTTCTGATATTTCTTTGTTAGTGTAAAGAAATGCATCTGATTTCTGAATGTTAATTTTGTATCCTGCTACTTTGATAAATTCATTTATTATATCTAGTAGTTTTTGTGTGGAGTCCTTAGGGTTTTCTGTGTATAGTATTATGTCATCTGCATATAGTGACAGTTTTACCTCTTCTCTTCCAATTTGGATACCTTTTCCTGTCTGATTTCCTTTTCTTGTCTGATTGCTGTGGCTAGGACTTCCAATACTATGTTGAATAGACGTGGTGAGAATGGGCATTCTTGTCTTGTTCCAGATTTTAGTGGGAAGGCTTTCAGCTTTTCACCATTGAGTATTATATTGGCTGTGGGTTTGTCATAAATGGCTTTTATTATGTTGAGATATGTTCCCTCTATACCCACTTTGGTAAGAGTTTTTATCATGAATGGATGTTGAATGTTGTCAAATGCTTTTTCTACATTTATTGAGATGATCATGTGATTTTTGACTTTTGTTAATGTGGTGTATTACATTGATTTGTGTACATTGAACCATCCTTATGAACTTGGGATGAATCCCACTTGGTCATGGTGTATGATCGTTTTTATGTGTTGTTGGATTTGGTTTGCTTATATTTTCTTGAGAATTTTTGCATCTATATTCATCAAAGATATTGGCCTGTAATTTTCTTTTTTGGTGGTATCTTTGTCTGGTTTTGGTATCAGAGTGATAGTGGTTTTATAGAATGTCTTTGGGAGTGTTCCCTCCTCTTTGATCTTTTGGAAGAGTTTGAAAAGGATTGGTATAAGTTCTTCTTTGTGTATTTGGTAGAATTTGCCTGTGAAGCCATCTGGTCCTGGATTTTTGTTTGTAGGGAGTTCTTTTTTTATTTATTTTTTATTACAGATTCTATTTCATTTCTAGTGATTGATCTGTTCAAATTATCTATTTCTTCTTGATTCAATTTTGGTGGGCTTATGTTTATAGAAAGTTGTCCATTTCTTTGAGGTTATCAAATTTGTTGGCATATAATTGTTCATAGTATCCTCTTATGATTTTTTTAAATTTCTATGGTATCGGTTGAGATTTCTCCTTTTTCATTTCTTATTTTGTTTATTTGGGTTGTCTTTCTATTCTTCTTGGTGACTTTGGCCAGAGGTTTGTCAAATTCATTTACCCTTTCAAAGAACCAGCTCTTGGTTTTATTGATTTTTTTCCTATTTTTCAAAATCTCTTTATAATTTTTTTCCTCCCTGATTTTTATTATTTCCTTCTTTCTGCTGACTTTAGGTTTTGTTTGTTCTTCTTAATTCTTTTTTAAATATAATTCAATGATTTTTACTTTATTTATAGAGTTGGCCAAAAGCTAAACGTTATTTTATTTTTTTAAAGTTTTTATTTAATATTGGAGTACAGTTGATTAACAGTGTTGTATTAGTTTCAGACACACAGCAAACTGATTCAGCCACACATACACATGTATCCACTCCTTTTCAAACTGCCCTCCCATTTAGGTCATCACATAATATTGAGCAGAGTTCCCTGTGTTATACAGTAGGTCCCTGTTGGTTATCCACCTTAAACATAGCAGTATGTACATGTCAATCCCAAACTCCCTAACTATGTAATTCTTTTAGGTGGTATGTTAGGTTGTTTATTTGAGATTTTTCTTGTTTTTTGAGGAAGGCCTGTATTGCTGTGAACTTCCCTCTTAAGAACTGCTTTTGCTGCATCCCATAGATTTTGTATGGTTGTATTATCATTGTCTGTTGTCCCAAGGTACTTCTAAATTTCTTTTTGACTTACTGGTTTTTTAGTAGCATTGTTTAGTCTCCATGTAATCTTTTTTTTTTTTCTCATTTCTTTTTGTATGGTTGATTTCTACTTTCATGACACTGTGATCAGAGAAGATGCTTGAAATAATTTCTACACTCTTAAATTTGTTGAGGTTAGTTTTGTGCCCTAGGATGTGATCAATCCTAGAGAATGTTCCATGAAAAGAATGTGTATTCTGGTTTTTATTTTGGATGTGATGTCCTGAAAATATACAATTCTATTGTATCACTTAGGATCTCTGTTGCCTTATTGATTTTCAGTCTAGAAAATCTGTCCACTGATGTGAGTGGGGTGTTAACATCTCCTAGTATTATTGTATTCCCATCAGTTTCTCCCTTTATGTCTGTTAGTATTTGTTTTATGTATTTGGGTGCTCCTATATTAGGTGCATATATGTTTACAAGTGTAAAACAGTCTTCTTGTATTGATTCTTTTACCATTATATAGTGTCCTTCTTTATCTTTCTTTAAGGCCTTTGTCTTATTTTATTGTTTTGATTCAGTATTTGTCATTTTTTTTAATTTTAAAAATTTTTAAAACTTTTTATTTTATACTGGAGTATAGCTGATTAACAATGTTGTGATAGTTTCAGGTGCACAGCAAAGTGACTCAGCCATACATATACATGTATCCATTCTCCCCCAGACTCCCCTCCCATCCAGGCTGCCACATAACATTGAGCAGTGTTCCCTGTACTATACAGTAGTTCCTTGTTGGTTATCCTTTTTAACTCTAGCGGTGTGTACATGTCAATCCCAAACTCCCTAACTATCCCTTCCATTCACCCTTCCCCACCCCTGCCAGTAACCATAAGTTCATTCTCTAATTCTGTGTGTCCATTTCTGTTTTGTAAATACGTTCATTTGTATAATTTCTTTTTGGATTCTACATATAAGTGATGTCATTTGATATTTCTCTTTCTCTGTCTGAATTACTTCACTCAGTATGATAATCTCTAGGTGCATCCATGTTGCTGCAAATGGCATTATTTCATTCTTTTTTTAAGGCTGAGTAATATTCCCTTGTATATATTTACCACATCTTTCTGCATTCCTCTGTAGATGGGCATTTAGGTTACTTTCATGTCTTGGTGGTTGTAAACAGCACTGCAATGAACTTTGGGGTGCATGTATCCTTTCGGACCATGTTTTTCTCCGGATATATGCCCAGGAGTGGGATTGCAGGGCCATATGATAACTCTATTTTTAGTTTTTAAAGGAACCTCCATACTGTTCTCCATAGTGGCTGTACCAATTTACGTTCCCACCAACAGTGTAGGAGGAGTCCCTTCTCTCCACTCCCTCTCCAGCATTTATGGTTTGTGGATTTTTTGATGATAGCTATTTTGACTGGTGTGATGTGGTATCTCACTGTAGTTTTGATTTGCATTTCTCTAATCATTAGTGATGTTGAGCATCTTTTCATGAGCTTCTTGGCCATCTGTATGTCTTTGGAGAAATGTCTATTTAGGTCTTTTGCCAATTTTTCGATTGGGCTTTTTGTTTTGATGATATTAAGCTGCATGAGCTGTTTGTAAATTTTGGAGACTAATATTTGGTGGTCACATCATTTGCAAATATTTTCTCCCTATCTGTGGGTTGTCTTTTCCTTTTATTTATGGTTTCTTTGCTGTGCAAAAGCTTTTGAGTTTTATTAGGTCCCATTTGTTTATTTTTCTTTTTATTTCCATTAATCTGGGAGACGGATCAGAAAAGATATGGCTGTGATTTGTGTCAGAGTGTTCTGCCTATGTTTTCCTCTAGGAGTTTTATAGTGTCCAGTCTAACACTTAGGACTTTAACCCATCTTGAGGTTATTTTTGTGTATGGTGTTAAAGATAGTCTAATTTCAAAAACTAAAAATAAATAAAGGGCTTCCCTGGTGGTGCAATGGTTGAGAGTCCGCCTGCCAATGCAGGGGACGTGGGTTCGTGCCCCAGTCTGCAAGGATCCCACGTGCCGCGGAGCGGCTGGGCTCATGAGCCATGGCCACTGAGCCTGTGCGTCTGGAGCCTATGCTCTGCAACAGGAGGGGCCACAACGGTGAGAGGCCCGCATATCGCAAAAAAAAAAAAAAAAAAGGTCTAATTTCATTTTTTTTTACATGTAGCTGTCCAGTTTTCTGAGCACCATTTGTTGAAAAGACTGTCTTTCCACCATTGTATAGTCTTGCCTCGTTTGTCATAGATTAATTGACCATAGGTGTGTGGGTTTATTTCTGGGCTTTCTATCCTTTTCCATTGATCTATAGTTCTATTTTTGTGTGAGCACCATACTATTTTGATGACTGTAGCTTTGTAGTATAGTCTGAGGCCAGCGAGCCTGATTATTCCAGCTCCATTTTTCTTTCTCAAGATTGCTTTGGCTCTTCGGGGTCTTTTGTGTCTCCATACAATTTTAAGATTTTTTGTTCTAGTTCCATGAAAAATGCCATTGGTAATTTTATAGGGATTGCATTGAATCTGTAGATTGCCTTGGGTAGTATACTCAGTTTGACAATATTGATTCTTTCAATCCAGGAACATGGTATATCATTCCATCTGTTTGTGTCATCTTCAGTTTCTTCCATTAGCATCTTATGCTTTTCGGAGTACAGTTCTTTTGTCTCCATAGGTAGGTTTATTCCTAGGCATTTTATTCTTTTTGATGCAATGGTAAATGGGATTGTTTCTTTAACTTCTCTTTCTGATCTTTCATTGTTAGTGTATAGAAATGCAACAGATTTCTGTGTATTAATTTTGTAGCCTGCAACTTTACCAGATTCATTGATGAGCTCCAGTAGTTTTCTGGTAGCATCTTTAGGATTTTCTATGTATAGTATCATGTCATCTGCAAACAGTGATGGTTTAACTTCTTCTTTTCCAATTCCTTTTCATTCTTTTTCTTCTCTAATTGCCATAGCTAGGACTTCCAAAACTATGTTGAATAAAAGTGGTGATAGTGGGCATCCTTGTCTTATTCCTGATCTTAGAGGAAATGCTTTCAGCTTTCCACCATTGAATATGAAGCTAACTGTAGGTTTGTCATATATGGCCTTTATTATGTTGAGGTAGATTCCCTCTATGCCCACTTTCTGGAGAGTTTTTATTATAAATGGGTGTTGCATTTTGTCAAAGCTTTTTCTGCATCTATTGAGATGATTATATGGTTTTTCTTCTTCAGTTTGTCCATGTGGTTTATCACACTGATTGATTTGAGGATACTGAAAAACCCTTGCATCCTTGGGATAAGCCCCACTTGATCATGGTGTATGATCCTTTTAATGTATTGTTGGATTCGAATTGCTAGTATCTTGTTGAGGATTTTTGCATCTATGCTCATCGGTGATATTGGTCTGTAATTTTCTTTTTTTGTAATATCTTTGTGGTGTCTATGGTATGGTATGATATCTATGGTATCAGGGTGATCATGGCCTCATAGAGTGAGTTTGGGAGTTTTCCTTCCTCTGCAATTTTTTGGAACAGTTTCAGAAGAATAGCTGTTAGCTCTTCCCTGTTTGATAGAATTCACCTGTGAAGCCATCAGGTCCTGGAGTTTTGTTTGTTGGGAGTTTTTTAATTACAGTTTCAATTTCAGTGCTTGTGATTGGTCTATTCATATTTTCTAATTCTTCCTGGTTCAGTCTTGTGAGACTGTATTTTTCTAAGAATTTGTCCATTTCTTCCAGGTTGTCCATTTTATTGGCATATCGTTGCATATAGTAGTCTCTTATGATCCTTTGTATTTCTGTGGTGTCAGTTATAACTTCTCCTTTTTCATTTCTAATTTTATTGATTTGAGTCCCTTACCTTTTTTTCTTTATGAGTCTGGCTAAAGGTTTATCAATTTCATTTATCTTTTCAAAGAACCAGCTTTTAGTTTGATTGATCTTTGCTATTGTCTTCTTTGTCTCTATTTCATTTATTTCTGCTCTGATCTTTATGACTTGTTTCCTTCTGCTAACTTTGGGTTTTGTTTGTTCTTCTTTCTCTAGTTGGTTTAGCTGTAAGGTTAGGTTGTTTATTTGACATTTTTATTTCCTGGTGTAAGATTGTATTGCTGTAAACTTCTCTCTTAGAACTGCTTTTGTTGTAGTCCATAGATGCTTTCATTTTCATTTGTCTCTAGGAACTTTTCGATTTCCTCTTTGATGTCTTCAGTGATCCATTGGTTGTTTAGTAGCTTATTGTTTAGCTTCCACGTCTTTGTATTTTTTATAGTTTTTCTTTCTTCTAGTTTATTTCTAATCTCATCATATTGTGTTTGGAAAAGATGCTTGATATGATTTCAATTTTCTTAAATTTTCTGAGGCTCACTTTGTGGCCCAGGATGTGGTCAGTCTTGGAGAATATTCCGTGTGCTGTTGAGAAGAAAGTGTATTCTTCTGCTTTTGGATGGAGTGCTCTATAAATATCAATTAAGTCCATCTGGTCGAATGTGTCATTTAAGGCCAGTGTTTCCTTACTGATTTTCTGTCTGGATGGTGTGTCCATTGTTGCAAGTGGGGTGTTAAGGTCCCCCACTATTATTGTGTTACTATCGACTTCTCCCTTTATGGTTGTTAGTATTTGCCTTATATATTGAGGTGCTCCCATGTTCGGTGCATATATGTTTACAATTGTTATATCATGTTCTTGAATTGATTCCTTGATCATTATGTAGTGTCCTTATTAGTCTATTATAACAGTCTTTATTTTTAAGTCTATTTTGTCTGATATGAATATTGCTACTCCAGCTTTCTTTTAATTTCCATTTGCATGGAATACCTTCTTCTATCCCCTCACTTTCAGTCTGTATGTGTTCCTAGGTCTGAGGTGGGTCTCTTGTAGACAGCATATATACAGGTCTTGTTTTCGTATACATTCAGCCATTCTATGTCTTTTGGTTGGTGCATTTAATCCATTTACATTTAAGGTAATTATTGATATGTGTGTTCCTATTGCCATTTTCTTATTTGTTTTGGGTTTGTTTTTGTAGGTCTTTTTTCTTTCCTTCCTCTTTTGTTCTCTTGTGGTTCGATGACCATCGTTAGTGTTGTGTTTGGGTTGTTTTTTCTTTTTGTGTGTATCTATTGTAGTTTTTGGGTTTGCTGTTCCCATGAGGCTTTTACTTTTTATTTTTTAACATTTTTATTAAAATATAATTCCTTTACAATGGTATGTTAGTTTCTGCTGTATAACAAAGGGAATCAGCTATACATTATACATATATCCCCATATCCCCTCCCTTTTGCATCTCCGTCGCATCCTCCCTATCCCACCCCCTAGGAGGACAATAACCACCAAGCTGATCTTCCTGTGCTATGCAGCTGCTTCCCACTAGCTGTTACATATTTGGTAGTGTATATATGTCCGTGCGTCTCTCTCACTTCGACCCAGCTTACCCTTCCCCCTCCCCGTGTCCTCAAGTTCATTCTCCACATCTGCCTCTAATTCCTGTCCTGCCCCTAGGTCTTCAGAGCCATTTTTTCTTTTTATTCTATATATATGTGTTAGCATATGGTATTTGTTTTTCCCTTTCTGACTTACTTCACTCTGTATAACAGTTTCTAGGTCCATCCACCTCACTACAAATAACTCAATTCTGATTCTTTTTATGGCTGAGTAATACTCCATTGTATATATGTGCCACATCTTTATCCATTCATCTGTTGATGGATGCTTTGGTTGTTTCCATGTCCTGGCTATTGTAAATAGAGCTGCAACGAACATTGTGGTACATGACTCTTTTTGAATTATGGTTTTCTCAGGGTATATGCCCAGTAGTGGGATTGCTGGGTCGTATGGTAGTTCCATTTTTAGTTTCTTAAGGAACCTCCATACTGTTCTCCATAGTGGCTGTATCAATTTACATTCCCACCAACAGTGCAAGGCGGTTCCCTTTTCTCCACACCCTTTCCAGCATTTCTTGTTTGTAGATTTTTTGATGGTGGCCATTCTGACTGGTGTGAGGTGATACCTCATTGTACTTTTGATTTGCATTTCTCTAATGATTAATGATGTTGAACATTCTTTCATGTGTTTGTTGGCAGTCTGTATATCTTCTTTGGAGAAATGTCTATTTAGGTCTTCTGCCTATTTTGTGATTGGGTTGTTTGTTTTTTGATATTGAGCTGCATGAGCTGCTTGTATATCTTGGAGATTAATCCTTTGTCAGTTGCTTCATTTGCAAATATTTTCTCCCATTCTGATGGTTGTCTTTTCGTCTTGTTTATGGTTTCCTTTGCTGTTCCAAAGCTTTAGAATTCGTTAGGTCCCATTTTTTAATTTTTGTTTTTATTTCCATTTCTCTAGGAGGTGGGTCAAAAAGGATCTTGCTGTGATTTACGTCATGCACTGTTCTCCCTATGTTTTCCTCTAAAAGTTTGATAGTGTCTGACCTTACATTTAAGTCTCTAATCCATTTTGAGTTTATTTTTGTGTATGGTGTTAGGCAGAGTTCTAATTTCATTCTTTTACATGTAGCTGTCCAGTTTTCACAACACCACTTATGGAAGAGGCTGTCCTTTTTCCTTTGTGTATTCTTGCCTCCTTTATCAAGGATAAGGTGACTATATGTGCATGGGTTTATCTCTGGGCTTTCTATCCTGTTCCATTGCATTAATCTATATTTCTGTCTTTGTGCCAGTACCATACTGTCTTGATGACTATAGCTTTGTAGTATAGTCTGAAGTCAGGGAGCCTGATTCTTCCAGCTCCATTTTTCTTTCTCAAGGTTGCTTTGGCTATTCAGTGTCTTTTGTGTTTCCATACCAATTGTGAAATTTTTTGTTCTAGTTCTGTGAAAAATGCCACTGGTAGTTTGATAGAGATTGCATTGAATCTATAGATTGCTTTGGGTAGTAGAGTCATTTTCACAACGTTGATTCTTCCAATCCAAGAACGTGGCGTATCTCTCCATCTCTTTCTATCATATTTAATTTCTTTCATCAGTGTCTTTTAGTTTTCTGCATACAGGACTTTTGTCTTCTTAGGTAGATTTATTCCTAGGTATTTTATTCTTTTTGTTGCTATGGTAAATGAGAGTCTTTCCTTAATTTCTCTTTCAGATTTATCATCATTAGCATATAGGAATGCAAGAGATTACTGTGCATTAATTTTGTATCCTGCTCCTTTACCAACTTCATTGATTAGCTCTAGTAGTTTTCTGGTAACATCTTTAGGATTCTCTATGTATAGTATCATGTCATCTGCAAACAGTGATGGTTTTACTTCTTCTTTTCCGATATGGATTCCTTTTATTTCTTTTTCTTCTCTGATTGCTGTGGCTAAAACTTCCAAAACTATGTTGAATAATAGTGGTGAGAGTGGGCAAGCTTGTCTTTTTCCTGATCTTACTGGAAATGGTTTCAGTTTTTCACCATTGAGAACGATGTTGACTGTGGGTTTGTCATATATGGCCTTTATTATGTTGAGGTAAGTTTCCTCTATGCCTACTTCCTGGAGGGATTTTTTTGTTTGCTTGTTTTTGCGGTATGTGGGCCTCTCACTGTTGTGGCCTCTCCCGTTGCGGAGCACAGGCTCTGGACGTGCAGGCTCAGCGGCCATGGCTCACAGGCCCAGCCACTCTGCGGCACATGGGATCATCCCAGACCGGGGCACGAACCCACGTCCCCTGCATCGACAAGTGGACTCTCAGCCACTGCGCCACCAGGGAAACTCCCTGGACGGTTTTTATCATAAACGGATGTTGAATTTTTTCAAATGCTTTTTCTGCATCTATTGACATGATGATATGGTTTTTCTCCTTCACTTTGTTAATATGATGTATCACATTGATTGATTTGCATACAATAAAAATTCTTGCATTCTTGGGATAAAACCCATTGATGATGGTGTATGATCCTTTTAATGTGCTGTTGGATTCTGTTGGCTATTATTTTGTTGAGGATTTTTGCATCTATGTTCATTATTAATATTGGTCTGTAGTTTTCTTTTTTTGTGACATCTTTGTCTGGTTTCAGTATCAGGGTGATGGTGGCCTCGTAGAATGAGTTTGGGAGTGTTCCTCCCTCCACTATATTTTGGAAGAGTGAGAAGAATAGGTGTTAGCTCTTCTCTAAATGTTTGATAGAATTCACCTGTGAAGCCATCTGGTCCTGGGCTTTTGTTTTTTGGAAGATGTTTAATCACAGTTTCAATTTCAGTGCTTGTGACTGGTCTGTTTATATTTTCTATTTCTTCCTGGTTCATTCTCGGAAGGTTATGCTTTTCTAAGAATTTGTCCATCTCTTCCAGATTGTCCATTTTATTGGCATATAGTTGCTTGTAGTAATCTCTCATGATCCTTTGTATTTCTGCAGTGTCATTTGTTACTTCTCCTTTTTCATTTCTAATTCTGTTGATTTGAGTCTTCTCTCTTTCTTTCTTGATGAGTGTGGCTAATGGTTTATCAATTTTATTTATTGATCTTTGATATCATTTCCTTCATTTCTTTTTATTTCTGATCTTATCTGTATGATTTCTTTCCTTCTGCTAACTTTGTGGGTTTTTTGTTCTTCTTTCTCTAATTACTTTAGCTGTAAGGTTAGGTTGTTTATTTGAGATGTTTTTGGTTTCTTGACATAGGATTTTATTGCTATAAACTTCCCTCTTAGTACTGCTTTTGCTGCATCCCACAGGTTTTGGGTCATCACATTTTGTTGTTATTTATTTCTAGGTATATTTTGATTTCCTGTTTGATTTTTTCAGTGATCTCTTGGTTATTTAGTAGTGTATTGTTTGCCCTCCATGTTTTTTTATTGTTTATAGCTTTTTTCCTATAATTGATATCTAGTCTCATAGCATTGTCACCAGAAAAGATACTTGATACAATTTCATTTTTCTTAAATTTACCGAGGTTTTATTTGTGACCCAAGATATGATCTATTCTGGAGACTGTTCCATGAGTACTTGAGAAGAAAGTCTATTCTGTTTTTTTGGATGGAATGTCCTTTAAATATCAGTTAAGTCTATTTTGTTTACTATATCATTTAAAGCTTGTGTTTCCTTATTTTCATTTTGGATTATCTGTCCATTGGTGAAAGTGCTGTGTTAAAGTCCCCTACTATGATTGTGTTACTGTCAATTTCCCCTTTTATGGCTGTTAGCATTTGCCTTATGTATTCAGGTGTTCCTATGTCGGCTGCATAAGCTTTACAATTGTTATATCTTCTTCTTGGATTGATCCCTTGATCATTATGTGGCGTCTTTCTTTGTCTCTTATAATCGTCTTTATTTTAAAGTCTATGAGAAATGCTACTCCAGCTTTCTCTTGATTTCCATTTGCATGGAATATCTTTTTCCATCCCCTCACTTTCAGTCTGTATATGTCTGTAGGTTTGAAGTGGGTCTGTTGTAGACAGCAAAGATACGGGTCTTGTTTTTGTAACCATTCAGCCAGTCTGTGTCTTTTGGTTGGAGCATTTAATCCATTTACATTTAAGTAGTTATTGATATATATGTTCCTATTACCATTTTCTTAATTGTTTTGTGTTTTTTATCATAGGTCTTTTCCTTCTCTTGTGTTTCATGGCTAGTGAAGTTCCTTTGGCATTTGTTGAAAAGCTGGTTTGGTGGTGCTGAATTCTGTTAGCTTTTGCTTGTCTGTGAACGTTTTAATTTCTCCATTAAATCTGAATAAGATCCTTGCTGGGTATCGTAATCTTTTTTTTTTTTTTTTTTTGCGGTACGCGGGCCTCTCACTGTTGTGGCCCCTCCCGTTGCGGAGCACAGGCTCCGGAAGCACAGGCTCAGCGGCCATGGCTCACGGGCCCAGCCGCTCCGCGGCACGTGGGATCCTCCCGGACCGGGGCACGAACCCGTGTCCCCTGCATCGGCAGGCGGACCCTCAACCACTGCGCCACCAGGGAAGCCCGGTATCGTAATCTTTGTTGTAGATTTTTCCCTTTGATCACTTTAAAAATGTCCTGCCACACCCTTCTGGCTTGCAGAGTTTCTGCTGACAAATCACCTGTTACTCTTATGGGGATTTCCTTGTATGTTATTTGTTGCTTTTCCCTTGCTTCTTTTAATATTTTTCTTTGTATTTAATTTTTGATAGTTTGATTAATATGTGTCTTGGCGTGTTTCTCCTTGTATTTGTCTTTTATGGGGTTCTCTGTGCTTCCTGCACTTGATTGACTATTTCCTTTCCCATAATAGGGAAGTTTTCAACTACAATCTCTTCAAATATTTTCTCAGTCCCTTTCCTTTTCTCTTCTTCTTCTGGGACCCCTATAATTTGAATGTTGGTGCATTTAATGTTGTCCCAGAGGTCTGAGACTGTCCTCAATTCTTTTTTTTTTTTTAACATCTTATTGAAGTATAATTGCTTTGCAATGGTGCGTTAGTTTCTACTGTGTAACAGTGATTCAACTATACATATACATATATCCCTATATCTCCTCCCTCTAGCGTCTCCCTCCCACCGTCCCTATACCACCCCTCCCTATACCACAGGTGGTCACAAAGCACCAAGCTGATCTCCGTGTGCTATGTGGCTGCTTCCCCCTAACTATTTATTTTACATTTGGTAGTGTATATATGTCCATGCCACTCTCTCACTTTGACCCAGCTTTCCCTTACCCCTCTCCGTGTCCTCAAGTCCATTCTGTACATCTGCATCTTTATCATGTCTTGCCCCTAGGTTCTTCAGAACCATTTTTTTTATTCCATATATATGTGTTAGCATATGGTATTAGTTTTTCTGTTTCTGAAACAGTGCCATTTACCATTGCAACAAAAAGAATAAAATACCTAGGAATAAACCCACCTAAGGAGACAATAGACCTGTATGCAGAAAACTGTAAGACACTGATTAAAGAAACTAAAGATGATACAAACAAATGGAGAGATATAGCATGTTCTTGGATTGGAAGAATCAACCTTGTGAAAATGACTGTACTACCCAAAGCAATCTTCAGATTCACTGCAATCCCTATCAAAATACCAATGGCATTTTTCATGGAACTAAGACAAAAAATTTCCGAATTTTCATGGAAACTCAATTCTTTTCATTCTTTTTTTTGTATTCTGCTTTGCGGTAGTTATTTCCACTATTTTATCTTCCAGGTCACTTATCCATTCTTCTGCCTCAGTTATTCTGCTATTGATTCCTTCTAGAAAAGTTTAATTTCATTTATTGTGTTGTTCATCATTGTTTGTTTGTTCTTTAATTCTTCTAAGTCCTTGTTAAACGTTTCTTGTATTTCCTCTGTTCTATTTCCAGGATTTTGGATCATCTTTACTGTCATTACTCTGAATTCTTTTTCAGCTCGACTGCCTGTTTCCTCTTCATTTGTTTGGTCTGGTGGGTTCTTACCTTGCTCCTTCATCTGCTGTGTATTTCCCTGTTTTCTCATTTTGCTTAACTTACTGCATTTGGGGTCTCCTTTTCGCAGGCTGCAGTTTCGTAGTTCCTGTTGTTTTTGATGTCTGCCCCCAGTGGGTAAGGTTGGTTCAGTAGGTTGTGTAGGCTTCTTGGTGGAGGGGACTGACGTCTGTGTTCTGGTGGCTGAGGCTGGAACTTGTCTTTCTGTTGGGCCAGACCGCTTCCAGTGGTGTGTTTTGGGGTGTCTGTGAACTTATTATGATTTTAGGCAGTCTCTCTGCTAATGGGCGGGGTTGTGTTCCTGTATTGCTTGTTGTTTGTTATGGGGTGTCCAGCACTGTAACTCGCTGGTCATTGAGTGGAGCTGGGTCTTAGCGTTGAGATGGAGATCTCTGGGAGAGCTTTTGCCATTTGCTATTATGTGGGGCCGGGACGTCTCTGGTGGTCCAGTGTCCTGAACTTGGCTTTCCCATCTAAGAGGCTCAGGCCTGGCACCTGGTTGGAGCACCAAGACCCTGTGAGCCACACGGCTGTGTTTTATGACTGGATGGACATTGAGACTTTTACTGCTGTGGGTGTTGGGTTCCCTTTTTATTCCTAAACCTTTATGTCTTCTGGTCCCTTGAAGGCTGAAGCATAAGGAGGGGGTGAATTTCCTAAAGCAGAGGCTGGTGGAGGCTGTTTGCGCTGAGCAGGAGCTGGAGCTGGAGCTGGAGGAGGAGCAGGAGTGGGAGCTGGAGCTGGAGCCGGAGCCGGAGCTGGAGCCCGGATGGGAGCTCTAGCTGGGGTGAGAATATCTGCTTCTGGTGTTGCGGCTGCCCCACAAGGTCACCGAATTTCCCAGGAGGTTTTGATATAGCAGTCTATATATGTACAAGGTTGTTTTAAGTTGCTAATCTCTTTCCTCCTTAGAGGAGTTCCTTTAGCATTTGTTGCAAAGCTGGTCTGGTGGTGGTGAATTCTCTTAGCTTTTGCTTGTCTGGAAAGCTTTTGATTTCTCTGTCGAATCCGAATGGGATTCTTGCTGGGTAGAATATTGTTGGTTGTAAGTTCTTCCCTTTCATCACTTTAAATATATCGTGACACTCCCTTCTGGCTTACAGAGTTTCTGCTGAGAAATCAGCTCTTAACCTTATGGGAGTTCCCTTGTATGTTATTTGTCGTTTTTCCCTTGTCGCTTTTAATAATTATTCTTTGTCTTTAATTTTTGTCAATTTGATTACTATGTGTCTTGGCGTGTTTCTCCTTGAGTTTATCCTGCCTGGGACTCTCTACACTTCCTGGACTTGGGTGCCTATTTCCTTTCCCATGTTAGGGAAGTTTTCAACTATAACATCTTCAAATATTCTCTCGGGTCGGTCCTTTCTCTCTCTTCTTCTGGGACCCCTATAATGCGAATGTTGGTGCGTTTAATGTTGTCCTAGAGGTCTCTTAGGCTGTCTTCATTTCCTTTCAATTTTTTTTTTCTTTATTCTGTTCCATGGCAGTGATTTCCACTATTCTGTCTTCCAGGTCACTTATCCGTTCTTCTGCCTCAGTTATTCTCGTATTGATTCCTTCTAATGTATTTTTCATTGTAGTTATTGTATTGTTCATCTCTGTTCTTAATTCTTCTAGGTCTTTGTTAAACATTTCTTGCATCTTTTCGATCCTTGCCTCCATTCTTTTTCCAAGGTCCTGGATCATCTTCACTATCATTATTCTAAATTCTTTTTCTGGAAGGTTTTCTATTTCCACTTCATTTAGTTGGTTTTCTGCAGTTTTGTTACTTCATCTGGGACATAATCCTCTGCCTTTTCATCTTGTCTATCTTTCTGTGATTGTGGTTTTCATTCTGCAGGCTGCAGGATTGTAGTTCTTCTTGCTTCTGCTGTCTGCCCTCTGGTGGATGAGGCTATCTAAGAGGCTTGTGCAAGCTTCCTGATGGGAGGGACTGGTGGTGGGTAGAGTTGGCTGTTGCTCTGGTGGGCAGAGCTCAGTAAAACTTTAATCTGCTTGTCTGCTGATGGGTTGGGCTGTGTTCCCTCCCTGTTGGTTGTTTGGTCTGAGCCAACCCAGCACTGGAGCCTACAGGCTCTTTGGTGGGGCTAATTCCAGACTCCAGAAGGGCTCATGCCAATGAGTACTTCCCAGAACTTCTGCTGCCAGTGTGCTCGTCCTCCCGGTGAGGCACAGCCACCCCACGCCTCTGCAGGAGATCCTCCAACACTAGCAGGTTAGTCTGGTTCAGTCTCCTATGGGGTCAGTGCTCCTTCCCACTGGATCCTGGTGCACACAAGACTTTTTGTGTGTCCTCTAAGAGTGAAGTCTCTGTTTCCCCCAGTCCTGTTGAAGTCGTGCAATCAAATCCCACTGGCCTTCAAAGTCCGATTCTCTGGGGATTCCTCCTCCCGTTGCTGGACCCCAGATTGGGAAGCCTGACGTGGGGCTCAGAACCTTCACTCCATTGGGTGGACTTCTGTGGTATAAGTGTTCTCCAGTTTGTGAGTCGCCCACCCAGTGGTTATGGGATTTGATTTTATCATGATTGCGCCCCTCCTACCATCTCATTGTGGCTTCTCCTTTGTCTTTGGATGTGGGGTATCTTATTTGGTGAGTTCCAGGGTCTTCCTGTTGATGATTGTTCAGCAGTTCGTTGTGATTCCAGTGCCCTCACAAGAAGGAGAAGCCCTTCATTTTAAAGCCTATTTTGTCTGATATGAGTATTGCAACTCCCACTTTCTTGTCACTTCCGTTTGCATGAGATATCTTTTTCCATCCCCTCACTTTGAATCTGTGTGTGTCCTAGGATTTTGTTTTTTTATCCAATCTGCTACTCTGTGTCATTTGATTGGAACATTCTGTCCATTGACATTTAAGGTAATTATTGATGCATCTGTATTTATTGCCATTTAAACGTTTTGTAGTTGAATCTATGTTTCTTTGTTCCTTTTTCTTTTTGCTTTTCTTTTTGTGGTTTGATGATTTTCTTTTATTTGATGCTTGTGTTGTCTTCTTTTTGGCTTTTGTGGATCTGTTGTATGTTTTTGATTTGTGGTTTCTCTGTTTTTCAAGTATATTAACCCCTTCCTATATCTGCTTGCTTTGGACTGATAGGGTCAAACACATTCTAAAAAAAACAAAGGAATCTACAGTTTCTTACTCTCCTTCGCCATATTTTATGATTTTCATGTCCTTTCACATCTTCATGTTTATCCTTTTGCAGTTCTTTGTGTTCTTCATCGCTTTCACAAATAGGTTTTTTTTTCTTTTTGATCTGTATACTGGCTAATTTAAGTGATTTACTTTCCAGTTGTGATTTCCTGCTTCCTATATCTTCTTGCTTCTTTTCTATTTAGAGGAGAAATATTTCTTTCAATATTTCTTTTAGGGTAGTTTTAGTATTGCTGTATTCGTTTACTTTTTGCTTGTCTGAGAAATTCTTTATTTCTCCTCCTATTCTAAATGATAATCTTGCTTGGTAGAGTATTCTGTGTTGCAGATTTTTCCCTTTCAAGATTTAGAATATGTTTTGCCACGCCCTTCTGGCCTGCAGCACTTCTGTAGAGAAATCAGATGACAGCCTTATGGGGGGTTCCCTTGTAATTAACTCTTTGTTTTTCTCTTGCTGCTTTTAGAATCCTCTCTTTAACGTTTGCCATTTTTATTATAATATGTCTTGTTATAGTTCCGTTTGGGTTCACCTTGTTTGGGACACTCTGTGCTTCCTGTATCTGGATATCTGTTTCCTTCTTTAGGTTTGGGAAGTTTTCAGCCGTAATTTCTTCAAATATATTTTCAATCCCCTTTCTCTTTCTTCTCCTTCTGGAACCCCTATTATGTGTATATTGGCATGCTTTATATTACCCCATAAGTCTCTTACATTGGTTTCATTTTTTTATTTGATTTTCTGCTTTTTTTTTTTTTTTTTTTTTTGTGGTACATGGGCCTCTCACTTCTGTGGCCTCTTCCGTTGTGGAGCACCGGCTCCGGATGCGCAGGCTCAGTGGCCATGGCTCATGGGCCCAGCCGCTCTGTGGCATGTGGGATCCTCCCGGACCGGGGCACAAACCCGTGTCCCCTGCATCGGCAGGCGGACCCTCAACCATTGTGCCACCAGGGAAGCCCTGTCTGCTTTTTTGATTGGGTAATTTCCATTATTTTATCTTCCAGATCACTTATACTTTCTTATGTATTATTCATTCTGCTATTTATTGCCTTTAGCTCAGCTTTCATCTTGGCAAATGAATTTTCTAAGTTTTCTTGGCTCTTCCTTATAGTTTCTAGTTCCTTTTCACACTAATTTGCATTTCTTTCAATAGCCTTTCTTAATTCCTTCAGTATCTTCATTACCTCCGTTTTGAACTTTGGTGTTTATTAGACTGAAGAGGTCTGTTTCACTGTTCCTTCAGTGGAATTCTCTTGGTCTTTTTTTTTTTTGGCCATGTTGGATCTTTGTTGCTGCACGTAGGCTCTCTAGTTGCAATGAGTGGGGGCTACCCTTCGTTGTGGTGTGCAGGCTTCTCCTTGCAGTGGCTTCTCTTGTTGCGGAGCATGGGCTCTAGGCACGCGGGCTTCAGTAGTTGTGGCACGTGGGCTCAGTAGTTGTGGCACACTGGCTTAGTTGCTCCACAGCATGTGGGATCTCCTGGACCAGGCTCGAACCCATGTCCCCTGCATTGGCTGGCGGATTCTTAACCACTGCGCCACCAGGGAAGTCCCTTTCTTGTTCTTTTAACTGGGAGTGGTTCCTTTGCTTCTTCATTTTGGTTTTATTTCTCTTCCTCTGTGAGTTTAGGAGAAATAATTATCTACTGTAGTTTTTGGAGGGCTATTTATACGTGGGAATGTCTCTGTGTAGCTTGTGTGGGTTTAGTATTCTTTTGGTTTGTGAGCTGTTTTTGGTTTGGATGCTTGCCATCTCTTTCCTCAGCTTATGCTGGCTGTTATCCCCTTGATAGGAATGAGCAGGTGCACGGCGCATGCATGCTCCTGGGGAGGCAGGGGCAGTGGTTGCTACCCTGTCACAGGACCCTCGGTGGTGGAAGCATTCTGCACCCACCTGTGGAGTCTGAGATGGCATCAGTGCCTCATGCCTGCCCCTGTAACTCATGTAGGCGGTGCCCTGCTGCCTGAGAGAGGGCACAGAGAAAGAAGCTCCTATGGTGGTCCCGCTCCTCTCCTCCCATGACCCCCCACAATGGCGCCTTGCCTCTCTGGTGGGCCCAGCCTCTTCCCTTACTCCTCAGTTGTGCCACACCTCACCCTCACCCCCTCAGGCTGTCTCCAGGCAACCAACCCCAGTCCTCTCACTGGGTCTGACCTCCGAATCCCAAACCTCAGCACCCAGCCCCCGTCCGCCTCAGCCGAGGAGCGGCTCAGGCTGGGGGGTGCCAGGCAGCAGCACCAACCATCTGCGCAGGTCTTTCTCTGCTTTGCCCTCTGCAGACTGGTTGCTGCACTCTCCTCTGAGGCTCCGAAGCTCCCCCTCTGTCCTGGTTGATTTCCCTGCCAGTGAGTGGACTTCCCAGGGTGTGGAAAGCTTTCCTCTTTCATAGCTCCCTCCCAGGGGCATAGGTCCCATCCCGATTCCTCTTTTTTTTTTCCCTTTTTTCTTTTGTCCTACCCAGTTACGTGGAGATTTTCTTACCCTTTGGAAATCTGAGGTCTTCTGCCAGCGTTCAGTAGATGCTCCTTGAGAATCGATCCATATGTTGATGTATTTTTGATGTATTTGTGGGAGAAGGTTAGCTCCATGTCTTGCTCCTCTGCCATCTTGATCTAATCTATTTGCCAAGTAGATTTTTTTTTAATTTTCATGTAATCAAATCGATAAAGTAACTCTGTTTTAGTAGAATCATACCCTTGAAAGTGAAATCTATTCATGTTATTTCTTGGTAATTTATCTTTGGTATTTCACTATCGCCTTTTACTGGATAAATTTGAATCTTCTTATTCTGGCATATAAGATTTTTTAATTATCCCACTCCTACTTAACTTTTTTCCTTTTATCTGCTGAACAAACTCCTTTTGAAAGTCCCCCTGAAGTTCCATGTTCATGCACATGGGCATTTTTGTCTTACTGCTTTACCTGGGCAGATACATAAAGGCAAGTCCTCTATTAAAGGCAATTTTGTAAGCCCAGGGTCTTGTACAGTATCTGACATGCTTACTTTGTTGATTGAATAAATGATTGAGGTGACCAGAGAACAGTAGTTCAAAAACAAGCAAAACATAACCATCATACTATTACCTGTTCTGTTCTTCTAATTTTCACGTTTTCCAAGAAGACAGCATAGTGTGCTAGCACAGTTTATAACTTTCACAATGCCCACAGTTATCTGAAACAAAATGCTAAGCACGTTTCTGTGGCAAAGAAAACCAGCAGCTGAAGAATTCATGTCCCAATCTCCCTGACAGCTAAGTGTGGCCAGGTGGTTAGGTTCTGGACAGTAGAATATAAGAGGTAGTAAGTACAACTTAATACTTTTAAAATGGAAGGAGCATGCCCTCCCCCACTTTTCTCCTTTCCTGCTGTGAGGACAGGAACTGGAGAAGCAATCCTACACTATATGATGGAAGCTGTGTGTTGAGAATAAGAAAGCAACAGGGGAGAAGGAGTCAGGGTATCTGAGACGATGGCCCCACCTTCTCAGCCCCACTGCTGCTCGTGCTTGAACTGTTACGTGACACAAAAAGTAACTGCTACCTTGTTTAAACCATTGTTATTTTGGCCTTTTTTACAGACATCATATTTGTATCCTAGGTAATACAGTGCCCTGGGGTATCACATCCCATCCCTGGGATCATTCCCTGCTAATCTTCTGTGACAAGTTGGTATCAGACGGTTAGGGAATTAGAAATGTGGAAAATTTGGATCAAGGAAATGGTAAGGATATAATAAAATTGAAGGAGGAAGAGGAGGAGAGAGAGGGAACAAGAGATAAATGTCAGCTGAGTTCATTTTTGAAAAGTCACTTGTGATGAGCTAAGCCTGCTCTCCATGACTATGGTATAGAGTCACTCAGGAACCTTTTGAGGACCAGACAGGGATACATGGCAAATGAACATCCCAGAAGAAGAAAATGAAAGGAAGATGGTATGAAATAATACAAGGAAACACACACTGAAAGAGAAGGCTGGGCTCTAGTCTGTGGCAGTAATTTAATGAGGCCTAAAGCCTATGATTGTTAAAATAAAACAGTCAAAAATACCAATGCAGGGGGGAAAGGGCAAAAGATACAGTCCTGGCAAAATGGACCCTGGACTCCCATTTCAGGCACCTGGTTCCCATTAATCTCTTATCCCAACAGACTCTTACAGAGCCTCCTGCCTCTCCCTAACCTTGCCTGAGCCAGTATGTAAATTAAACCAACAGCTTTAATCTTTATAACATTATAGCAGAAGGAATGAAGATAGTAAAAGTCTAGGATGGAGCCAGAGTCCGTAGGATCCAAATATGTAGTAGCAGAATGCCCGAAGTAGGGAACCGGGACAAAAGAAAGAACTACCATAAAACCAGATTTTATTTCTTCTTTGAACCCCTATCTTCCCTTTACCCCTTTCCAAAATATGCATACATAGGTCACGTTAAGAAAACCCTTTCCAGTTGGCCTTTTTCCAAGACAAGGGTACAGCTGGGCCGAAGGGCCACATGTTGAAGTTATTAATATGCCTATGCCCTTCTCCCCCACCGAGTTTACTGATCAAAGGCCCTGCCAGAGCAGCAATGGATAGCCTCGAATAATGGGAACTGAAATTCTGCTGAAGAAACCAGCTTTGCCAAAACACACTACCTTTTAAAGTGAAACATTCCATGCACATACTAACCTGATTACAGAAAGGAAGGGGGATCCTTTTTCCTTCTGTACCCTGCTAATAATTTTCTGTCAAGTCTGATTTGGCTTTAGCTGCACTCCAAGTTCTTGTGATGTGCCCCGATCACCAGTAAACTAAAAACAGAAGGTGCTGCACTAACTCTGAGACAGGATACTCTGTCCATGAATTCAGACGCTGCAGAATTCAGTTCCTTGCCAACAAGGAAGGCCAGTGAATTTGCAGTCTCTGACAACCAGCAGCCTGCCTCTGATTCACACAGTCGGCGAAGGAAACACATGGAGAAAATGGTGGAAATAATTAAGGGTTCTTAGAGTTAACAGAAGCATCAACTCATTACATGGGGCCCCTGCCTCCAAAGGGAGTAAACCATTGTGCTTATTAGAAAAAACAACCAGTAACAAAGCGTTTTAAAGTCTCAATCACTTCCAGCTCCAGGTTGAAGAACTGGTTAGGTAACAGAAAAGGGAAACAAACCAGATTTTAACAAAGCAATATCATTTTTCTACCCCACAGACAAAAAGAAAGGTTTTATTTTTATTTCACTGTATTCCAGGATAACCTGGTACCTGCACAGCTGAGAAAATTTTGTCCCCAGACAGGGTATCAGAGATCTCGATATTATGCAGCTGTCCAAATAGAGAGCCAGTCCATGAAGAGTCTGCACATGATGGTCAGCTTTCTTTCAGACACATCAGAGGACAGTTCTTGTTGGAGGATAGTCAGATGCACTACATGGCTTCTTTGGGAGCCTTAAGTACTAGAATGTGGCAGATTGCAAACTCTTCTTCATGTTTTACAATCTCTCAAATTCCAAGCTCCTTTGAATACAGTTATAAACATAAAGAAACACACAGACTTCTCTGGGAAGAAATATGTCTTATAAGGAGGATCTCCTCTGTTGCTCTAGGCCTCATCTTTGCACGAACTAGAAGGTGTGGAGCAGTTGCTATATCCTGGAGAGGGTCCAGAAATGCCCCAGGCAAATAAGAAGTAAATAAAGGGCAGCAATGGTCTAAGCTAGTCATTTTCCATTTGTATTTGGCAACTATGAAAATTATTTGCTAATAAAGACCAAGGAAGATCCTTTTCAGTGATGTCCTGCAAGACTTCAGGCAGGTGTCCTGTCAAAACACGTTAAAAACTCAAGGAGATTTTATCTGAAGGGGCCACTGGATAAGCAAAGCTCTCCTGTAATTAGACATGATATTCCATTGTCCCTAGTATACCTGCTGGCTTCCTTTCTTCTTTTTTTGATATGTTCTCCTATTGTGAAAGCTAAGAGATTAACCCAGAGTGGATGTCCTAGATGTCTTGCCTGGGTTTGGTGCTCCTATCGACAGCCCTCCGGCTATTTCCTAGAGTCCTGAAAGATCTGTTGCTTTATAGATTAGAATATCATATTAGCACTGGGGTTTACATTCTCTTCTTGGGCAATCAGAGGAGGCCATATTCTAGATTGACACTGTTCATAATTTCTTACAGTTATGGTAGAAAAGACAAGAACATGGTGGTTACTTAAAAAATTTACACTTGACCTTTGAATCTCACTTGTATCTAAACAAGGAACGACCTCTGATGGAATTCACAAACCATATTAGTCAAGAATCTGCAGTGATTCACTTCTCGGCATTCGGTAAATAAGAACATGGCTTTAAAGTGCTGAGTCCAAACCTAAAACTGAATAAATTGGGGTGCTTTGATCTGTGTGCTTATCTTTATAAATTTTAGCTGTAATGGTTATAATTAGATACCAAAATGTAGGAAATCATTTGTAAATTCTTGCTAGAGAATCACAGTTTCTTGTATGTTAATATAGGCAGTCTTTATATCTAATGGACCTTTAAATTAAAAAAAAAACAAACTAGGACATAAATTACTCTTTAAAAAGAAAGTTAAGAAGTGAAGTTTCAGAAAATATTTCCTTCAGTAGATTTCTTTCATTTATCTTTATCACACTATGCTATGATATGTTTTACCAAAAGAACGTCTACCAAAAGGCTTGAGCAGCATGACTACCTTACTTGAACTTTTAACTGTAAAAATATATAGAAGAAGAAAAGTATATTCCGCAGTGTATTGTAAGGAAGGGTATTTATAACCAGTCACTGGAAATGGGATCCCAAACCACATACTTGGAAGGAAGGGAGGAAGGAAAGAAGGAAGAAAGGGAGGGAGGGAGAGAAAGAGAAGATGGAGGGGGTAAGGGGAGAGAGGGAGGGGAGAGGAGAAGAAAGAAAAGAAAAAAAAACAAGCAAGCAAGCTGAGGAGTGTGTACGTGTAGTCCTCATCATAAAAGGATTTGATACAGCAAGCTGAGGAGTAGGCAAGAGATTGGAACTGGATGAAAACAAAAGATATCATAACGGGCCTTTAGGAAAGAGGATTAAGTGAAGTATTCTTAGCTATATCGGTTTTAACTATTGTATAAAATGTTCTTTCCTTCATATTCCTAGCATTAAAACATTACTGAAATTATTAAATTTTTACTAAATTACTAAACATATTACTAAATAGGAGCTTCCTTCTGATTGTCTCAATTTTTCCTCCTATGAGTATTGCCATCCAGAAAAGATTTTCTGAGTGTTTTCTAAAAAGCACATTGTAAGTCACTTATAGCAATCTGAAAGAACAAAACACTTTAAGAAAAACCTTAGAACTGTTTTTAAGTTCTATAAGTGTGGCAGCCACCTCATGATTCTGGGCACTTGTCAGTGGATTTACTTTGCCATTATATCCAAGTGATATGGGTGGGAGTAAATTGTCAGGTTTACGGGAGAGAGATGCCTTCATCACCAATAAACATCAAGATCAAACCCAAAGTAGGTCAGTGACACACTTTTAAGCCTCATCAAGTCACCTGTTTAGGTTCTGTTTTTCCCAGAACCATAGTGACTTTTTCATCACTAGTTTGTGATGAAACTCATTATGGTGTCACCGTACCAAAATACTTAAAACCAGGGATGTGAGCTGGTACTGCACATCCCAAAGAGGTAAACAGTGGCTACAAAAGAAGCAGCATTTGCATCTAAATCTCTTCTTCACTGGAGTAAACCTGAGATGAACCCACTTTCTTGGCCCACTGTAATATTAGGCTCATTTAGTATAAGATGTAATTTTTCTTTTGTTGTTCATTGTGTTTTAAATAACACTTAAAACACATTTTGTAAAAGTAATATACTTTGTATAAAATTCAAACAGTAAAAAGGAAATAAAATGAAAATTAAGTCTCTCCCATCTTTGACCCCCCAGTTCCTCAAAAGCAACCACTGTTACTAGTATCTTTTGAATCCATCAGAGATACTCATTGCACACACACACACTGTTATACATTTATATGTATAAAATAAATATATTTGTTATTTATTTCTATATATAAACTCTAGTTTATTATGCAACCTGTATTGCATCTTGTATATATAAAAATCCATTTTACTGTGGAAAACATACACATATTACAGAGAAGGGCTTAAAATACTTAAAAGTACAGTTTAACCAAATCATATAAAGGAAAAACTTATCACCCAGGTTAAGAAATAGAACCCCAGAACTCCAGAAACACCTTCCTGTTTCCACATGCCCCTTTCTCATCACCACCTTTAGTAGAGGTAACCACTGTCCTGGCTTTCATGGAAATTACATTCTTGCTTTTCTTTAAAGTTTTACTTTGTAAGTCTTGATCTATGAATAAAAGAGTTTCCGGTATGGGGTCTTTCCAAAAAGGGCTGCTAGAATAATGTTTTTGTACCACAAGCGAGTACCTGTTGGTGAGTTTCTTTAGGGTATACAAATAGGAGTGGAATTGCTGTGTCATATGTCATGCATATCTCTGTCTTTACTGTATAATGCCAGAGTGTTGTCCAATTTACAGCCCACATTAGTTTTTAAGAGTTTTCAAAATCAATATCAACACTTGGTATTGTCAGATTTTTAGCTAATCTTGTGGATATGTAATAGTATCACGTTGTGCTTTTAATCTGTATTCCCCTGATTACTGATGAGATTATCTTTTCAGATGTTAATCGGCCTTTTGAATTTCTTCTTTTGTGAGGTGCCTGTTGAGGTTTTCTGCCCATTTATCCACTTGTCTGTTGTTTTCTTAATGACTTTAGTAGGAGTTCTTTGTATACGGGAATACTAGTACTTTGTTTAGTTACACATGTTGCAAAGGCTTTCTCCTCCTCTGTGGCTTACATTTCATATTCTACCTAGTGTCTTTTGATATGCTGAAGAAGTTCTTAATACAGTCAAATTTAACAGCATCTCCCTTTCTCATAAATGATTTTTTAAAAAGAAATCTCTACCCTAAGTTCATGAAAATATTCTTTATATTATCCTCTAAAAATTTTATATTGTTTTGCTGAAAGAGATTTTAGGTCTATAATCCATCTGTAGAAAATGATGCTACAGAGGGGTCCAGATTCATATTTTTTCACCCATGGATACCCAGTTTTTCTAGTATCTTTTATTGAAAGGACCATTGTTACCCTACTGCTCTGAATGTTGTCATAAGTTAAGTATCCATATATGTGTGGGTCTATTTCTGGGCTCTCTATTCTATGTTCTGTTTGTCCATCTATGCATCTATTCACACTGTTTTAATTACTATATTACAAGCCTTTATATCTGATAGAACAAGATATTCTACGTGTTTATTCTTCAAGAGTGTTATGGTTCTTTTTGGTCTTTTGTATTTCCATGTCTTACACTGTTCAGGGTGCTATAAAAAAATTCCACAGACTGGGTAACTTACAAACAGAAATTTATTTCTCCCAGTTCTGGATGCTAGAAGTCCAAGATCAGGAGGCCACCACGGTCAGGTGAGGGCCCTCTTCCAGGTTGCAGACTTCTTGTTGTATCCACATGTGGCAAATGAGTGAACTAGCCCTCTGGGGCCTCTTTTATAAGGGTACTAATACGATTCATGAGGGCTCTGCTCTTATGACCTAATCGCTTCCCAAAGACCCCCACTGGCTAATACCACCACCTTGGACATTAGGTTTTCCACTTATGAATTTTGGGGGGAGACAAAGATTTAGACCATAACACAACATAAATTTTAGAATTAGCTTATTGAATTGGCTACAGTACAGCCTATTGAGTTTTTGATGGGTATGATATTGAACCATATACATCAAATTAGAGGGAATTGACAATTTTGATAAAGAAGAACAAAGAGGACTTACAGTACCTGATCTCAAGACTTACTAAGAAGCTATAGTAATCAAGACAATGCAGTGTCGATTTGGATAGGTATAGAGATCAGTGATACAGAATAGAGTCCAGAAATAGTACCACACATATATGGTTAATTGATTTTCAACAAAGATGCAAAGGTAATTCAATGGAGGAATGATAGTCTTTCCAACAAATGGTACTGGAACAATTCGACATCTATATGCAAAAAAAAAAAAAAAAAAAATAGAACCCCAAAACCCATGCTTCACATACTATACAAAAATAATAACTCAGAATGAATCATAGATTTAAATGTAAAATCTAAAATTCTAAGACTTCTAAAAGAAGATGTAGGAGAAAGTCTTTAAAAGTCTAAAGTGACCTTAGATTAGCACAGATTTCTTGGATCACAGAAAGTACATACCACAGAAGAAAAACTGACAAATTGTCTTGAAATTTAAAGCTCTGGTCTTCAAAATACAATGTTAGTAAAATAAAAAGATGGATGGCAAATAAGCACATGAATAGATAGTCCAAGTTATTAGTCATAAGGGAAACACAAAATTGCAGTGAGATACCAGTTCACACATTTTAGAATGGTTGTAATTTAGAAAAACTGACACTACCAAGTACTAGTGAGTGTGCAAAGCAAGTGGAACTCCCATTGCTGATGGGAATGTAAATTGGTATTATCATTTTAGAAAACCGGCAGTGTATTAATTATCAATTGCCACATAAATTATATACACTTAGCTGTTTAAAACAACACACGTGTGATATCAGAGTTTCTATGACTCAAGATTCTGGGCTGAGCTTTACTGAGTCCTCTGTTTAGGGTCTCTAACAAGACTGCAGTCAAGGTGTCAGTCATGCTTGGAGTCTCATCTGAGGCTCAAATGGGGAAAGATCTGATTTCAAGCTCATGTGGTTGTTGGCAGGATTTAATTCCTTGTGAGCCATCAGATTGAGAGCCTCAGTTCATTGTTGGCTGTTGGTTGCCCTCAGTTTCTTGCTAATGGGCTAATTCATGTGACATCTTACTTCATCAGAACCAAGAAGAAAGAGAATAAATAGAGGAAGTCTGCTAGCAAGACGAAAGTTAAAATTTTATGTAAGATAATCATGGAAGTGACATCCTTTCACTTTTGCCATATTCTGTTGGTTAGAAGCAGGTTCCACCTACACTCAAGGGAATCGTATTACACAGGGCATAAATACTAGGAGGCTGGAATAATTGCCGCTATCTTAGAGTCTGTCTACCAGAGGTATCTTCTTATAAAGTTATATTTTACATTTACCATATAACCCAGCAATCCCATGCCTAGGTATTTACTCAAGAGAAAATAAAACATATGTCCACACAAAGATCTGCACATGAATGTTTATGGCAGCTTTATTAAAAATTGTCCCAAACTGGAAAAGACCCAAATATCCATCAGCTGGTGCATGGGTAACTAAATCAGGGTATAGCCACACAGTGGAACACTATTCCATGAAAAAAAAAAGGAACTGTTGACATATTTAACAACATAGATGAATCTCCAAAGCCTTATCCTTTAGTGAAAGAAACCAGACACAAAAGGCTACCTACTGTATACTTCTGTTTATATTACATTCTTCTCTAAAAGGTAAAGCTATAGGGAAAGAAAACAGATCAGTGGTGCTTGAGATGGGGATTGGGAGAGGACTGACAACAAAGGAGGGAACTTTTCAGGGGTAATGGAAATATCCTATATGTTGATTTTTGGTGGTGATCCAACATATACATTTGTCAAAACTCATAAAACTGTACACCTAAAAAGGATGATTTTTACTGTGTGTAGATTATACCTCAGTAGATCTGACTTAAAAATAAGTCTGTAGCACTCAAGGATTTTTTTTTTGAAGGCGCTAGAGTTTGAGGTTTGGCTAGTGGGTGTATTTTATTTTGCTAACGAAGTTATGAAAATTAAAAACTTAAATGTTTGTTTCTCTTTCTGAATGCTGATTTTCTCCTCTATGGCAAGAATGCCTTCTCAATTTATAGACCATTTATTGAACTGATTGAACATTCAGCTCTTCCTGTGTCATATTTTGAATATTGACTACAAATGCATAAATACATGAAACTTAAAGAAATTAAAACCATTCTTAACACACAAAAGCCTAATGGGGATCAGTACTTTCACTTGCTTCATGGACAATACAAGAAGTATAAAGGATTTTAACTCCATTTACCCTCTTCTGACCTAAATGCTAATGTTGTGTATTTAAATTCTATGTATTTTAAAAAATTACACAGCTATTTTTTATACCATCAGTATTCATTTATTGTTATTATTAAGAAGTAACTGACATACTTTTTAGGTGTGCAACATAATTGTTAGTTTTTAGGTGTGCAACATAATGATTTCATATATGGGTATATTGCAGAATGACTACCAGGGTAAGTTTAGTTAAAATCCATTACCACGCACTGTTACAGTTTTTTGTCTTGTGTAAGAACTTTTAAGATCTACTATCTTAGCAACTTTCAAATTTACAATACAGTATTGTTAACAGAACTATAGTCACCATGCTATGCATTACACCCCTGGGGCTTAATTATCTTCTAACTGGAAGATTGTACCTTTTGACCACCTTCACTCATTTCACCCACTCCTCCAGCCTCTAGCAACCACCAATCTGTTTGCTGTATCTTTAAGTTTGGTTTTCTGATTCCACATATAAGTAGGATCTTATGATATTTGTCCTTCTTTGACTTATTTTACTTAGTATAATGCCCTAAAGGTTACCATCCATGTTGTTGCAAATAGCAGGATTTCCGTCTTTCTTATAGCTGAATAATATTCCATTGTATATATACATAACATTTTCGCTATCCATTCATCTGTTGATGGACATTTAGATTGTTTTCATGTCTTGGCTGTTGTAAATAATGTTGCAGTGAATAGGGGATGCAGATATCTTTTTGAGATAGTGATTTCACTTCCTTTGGATTAATACCTAGAACTGGAATTGTTGAATCATATGGTAGTTATATTTTTAATTTTTTGAGGAACTTCTATACTGTTTTCCATAGTGGCTGCACCAATTTTTAAAAAAATTTTATTGGAGTATACTTGATTTACAGTGTTGTGTTAGTTTCAGGTGTAAGGCAAAGTGACTCAGTTATACATATACACATTCTTTTTCAGATTCTTTTCTCATATAGGTTATCACAGAATATTGAGTAGGGTTCCCTGTGATATACAGTAAGTCCTTGTTGATTATCTGTCTTATATATAGCAGTGTGTGTGTGTTAATCCCAAACTCCTGATTTTACCCTCCCCCCATATTTCCCCTTTGGTAATTTTGTTTTCGATATCTGAAAGTCTGTTTCTGTTTTGTAAATAAGTTCATTTGTATCGTTTTTAAAAATTAGATTCCACATACGAGTGATGTCATATGATATTTTTCTTTCTCTGTGTGACTTACTTAGCATGATAATCTCTAGGTCCAGTCATGTTGCTACAAATGGCACTATTTCATTCTTTTTTATGGCTGAGTAATATTCCATTGTATATATGTACCACATCTTCTTTATCCATTCCTCTGTCGATGGACATTTAGGTTGCTTCCATGTCTTGGCTCTTGTAAATAATGCTGCAATGAGCATTGAGGTGCACATATATTATTTCTACTTATAGTTTTCTCCAGATATATGCCCAGGAGTGGGATTGCTGGATCATATGGTAGTTCTATTTTTAGGTTTTTAAGGAACCTCCATACTGTTCTCCATAATGGTTGTACCAATTTACATTCTCACTAACAATACAGGAAGGTTCTCTTTTCTCCACACCCTCTCCAGCATTTATTGTTTGTAGACTTCTTGATCATGGCCACTCTGACCGGTGTGAGGTGATACCTCTTTGTAGTTTTGATTTGCATTTCTCTGATACTGATGTTGAGCATCTTTTCATGTGCTTTTTGGCCATTTGTATGTCTTCTTTGGAGAAATGTCTATTTAGAGCTTCTGCCCATCTTCTGTTTAGGTTGTTTGGTTTTTTGACATAGAGCTGTGTGAGCTATTTGTATATTTTGGAAATAAATCCCTTGTCAGTCACTTCATCTGCAAATATTTTCTAGCATTCTGTGTCTTGTCTTCTCGTTTGCTTATGGCTTCTTTCACTGTGCAGAACCTTTTAAGTTTAATTAGGTCCCTTTTATTTTTGGTTTTATTTTCATCACTCTAGGAGGTGGGTCAGAAAAGATCTTGCTGCGATTTATGTCAAAGAGTGTTCTACCTATGTTTTCCTCTAAGAGTTGTATAGTGTCCAATTTACATTTAGGTCTTTAATCCACTTTGAGTTTATTATTGTGTATGGTGTTAGAGAATGTTCTAGTTTCATTCTTTTACATGTAGCTGTCCAGTTTTGCCAGCACCACTTATTGAAGAGACTGTCTTTTCTCCAGTGTATATTCTGGCCTCCTTTGTAATAGATTAATTGACCATAGGTGTGTGGTTTTATTTCTGGGCTTTTTATCCTGTTCCATTGATGTATATTTCTGTTTTTGTGCCAGTACCATACCGTCTTGATTACTGTAGCTTTGTAGTATAGTCTGAAATCAGGGAGCCTGATTCCTCCAGCTGTATTTTTCTTTCTCAAGATTGCTTTGGCTATTTGAGATCTTTTGTGTTTCCATACAAATTTTAAAATTCTTTTGTTCTAGTTCTGTGAAAAATGCCATTGGTAATTTAATAAAGATTGCATTGAATCTGTAGATTGCCTTGAGTAGTATAGTCATTTTTTCAGTATTGATTTTTGCAATTCAAGAACATGGTATATCTCTTCATCTTTTGGTGTCATCGATTTCTTATCTTACAGTTTTCAGAGTACAGGTCTTTTGCCTCCTTAGGTAGGTTTATTCCTAGGTATTTTATTCTTTTTGATGTGATGGTAAATGGGATTGTTTCCTTAATTTGTCTTTATGATCTTTTGTTGTTAGTGTATAGCAATGCAAGAGATATCTGTGTATTAATTTTGTATCCTGCAACCTTACCGAATTCATTGATGAGCTCTAGTAGTTTCTGGTAGCATCTTTAGGATTTTCTATATAGTATAGTATCATGTCATCTGCCAACAACGACAGTTTTACTTCTTTTCCAGTTTGGATTCCTTCTATTTCATTTTCTTCTCTGATTGCCATGGCAAGGACTTCCAAAACTATGTTGAATGAAAGTGGCAAGCATGTGCATCCCTGTCTTGTTCCTCATCTTTGAGGAAATGCTTTCAGCTTTTCACTGTTGAGTATGATATTAGCTGTGGGTTTGTCATATATGGCCTTTATTATGTTGAGGTAGATTCCCTCTATACCCACTTTCTGGAGAGTTTTTATCATAAATTGGTGCTGAATTTTGTCAAAAGCTTTTTCTGCATCTACTAAGATGATCATGTGGTTTTTCTTCATCAATTTGTTAACGTGGTGTATCACAATGATTTGCAGATATTGAGGAATCCCTGTGCCCCTTGGGTAAATCCCACTTGATCATGGTGTATGATCCTTTTAATGTATTGTTGGATTTGGTTTGCTAGTATTTTGTTGAGGATTTTTGTGTGTATGTTCATCAGTGATATTGGCCTATAATTTTCTTTCTTTTTTTTTTGTGGTATCTTTGGTTTTGGTTATCAGGGTGATGGTGGCCTCATAGAGTGTGTTTGGGAGTGTTCCTTCCTCTGCAATTTTTGGAAGAGTTTCAGAAGGATAGGTGTTAACTCTTCTCTAAATGTTTGATAGAATTCACCTGTGAAGCCATCTGGTCCTGGACCTTTTGTTTGTTGGGAGTTTTTTAATCACAGTGTCAATTTCAGTGCTTGTGAATGGTTTGTTCATATTTTCTATTTCTTCCTGGTTCAGTCTTGGAAGATTGTACCTTTCTAAGAATTTGTCCATTTCTTCTAGGTTGTCTGTTTTATTGGCATATGGTTGCTTGTAGCAGTCTCTTATGATCCTGTGTATTTCTGTGGTGTCCATTGTAATTTCTCCTTTTCCATTCTAATCTTATTGATCTGAGTCCTCTCCCTTCTTTTCTTGATGAGTCTGGCTAAAGGTTTATGAATTTTGTTTATCTTCTTAAAGAACCAGCTTTTAGTTTCATTGATCTTTTCAGAAAAGACACTGGACAGATGTGATGAGATAGATGTCATCTAGTGAATGACATTAGCTAAGGCTTTAAATATAGAGGGAAAAGTACAGGGTGTGTTTGGAAGGTAGACTGGTGTTAGTGGAGCAGATCATCTGCAGATAAGCATAGTGGGAAGGGTACCCTGGAACAAATCTTGAGAATTTTGAAAGCAGGTAATGAGTTAACACTTAAGTTTTTCACTTATCATGGATGTATTATTATATTACCAATTTAAAGTAGGATCAAATTTCTACCAAAATAATAAACATAACAAACAAATATAAGTTGACTTTCACACGAATGACTAGTGTCTGCTGAGGCCAGATTTTTAGCATTCTTGTGTGTTACTTATAAGGTAAGCCTTTTGAGTGCAATGAATTCATCTCAGAGTAAGAACCACACTTCCAAGTTATTGGATTTCCTTGAGCCACATTTAGTTAGCCTGAAAAATGGTCTGCGTGAAGGACGTCATTGAAATAAAAGTGTTTCTTTTTTACTTGAATTACCTTTATGAACAGTGATAACCCTTATATCAAGGGGGAAGAGCTGAAATAGTGTTTTATTGTCAGTCATACCTCTGCTTCATGGGCTGACTTACAACTTCAAAACCTAACAACTGGTTTTTCCACTCTATGTGGCATTATGGCAAGGCAAAAAGTGGCCAGAATTATGCATTTACCTACATTTCTTTCACTGCTCATCACTGTGATTAAGCAAAAGGATGAAGCAGTTTCAAACTTTGATCCTAAGAGTGAGTCAGCATCCGTCATGTTCAGGGAAGTGTGTTGGGGAAATCAGGCTCCTAAGTTAATCACACCTTTTGGGAAATTTCATAAGCATAGGTAGCGACTTAGAAAGGTATGCAGGACTCTTACCATATATACCTAAAAACTATATTTGACTGCTACTTTCAGCTGAGATGGAGCAATAGAGACCAGATGTACCTTTCCCAGCTGAAACAACTAAAAAGACAAGACAAAATGTATTAAAGAATGGTTCTTGAGACACTGGACACTACACAGTGAAGAACAGTGATCCCTGAGAGATGAGAACCAAATAAGGTAAGCCCTTTGATTATCCCACCCTACTGCCTTAAAGTTACAACTTAGGGTGAGGAACCTAGGTGGAATCCAGCAGACTCCCTGAGCTGAGGAGATAAAGGTGAGTCTGGGGAAAGCAAGGCAGCTAGAATTTGCAGGACAGAGTACCAGAGAAGAGAGACCTCTGGAGATCTTCACAGGGTCCTCCATGATTATTCAGCAAAGTGCTGACCAGTGCATGCATGTTAGGAAACTACTTGAGGCTGAGAAAGAACCAGCCCAAAAGGTAAGAGGGAACAGCACCTGATGCACATACAGGGTCAGAAAAAGTTCATGGAACATTTGAGTAGAGTTCTCAGAAGTTTTGTTCTTTAGTAATGGGGAATAATTGGCTCTTGGTTAGTGTGCTGGTCCTGCCCAACAAAACTTAAAAATAAGATATGAAGGGGTCAAACAGTTTTTAAGTAGCTTAAGCACATCCCAGAATAAACTGGAAATTTTTAGGAATACAAAAATATCCAGCTCTCAACAAGGTAAAATTCACAATAACTGGTATCCAATCAAAGATTAGTAGACTTTTAAAGAGGCAAGAAAACACAATTCATAATGAGGAAAATAATCAAACCAACTTAGAACTTACATAGATTAGCAGAGGATGACAGTAAAGCAGTTATTTTAACTGTATGTGATATGTTCAAAAATTAAGTGGAGACATGGAAGGTCAAAAATGAAACACATTCATTCCCTGTATGGGCTACCAAAAAAAAAAAAGAAGCACACAGAGTAAAGAGTGCCCTGCCTCCGAAAAAGAAACCTCACCAAACCAGAGCATCAGTAAGCTATGAGTTAACTTAAAATGATCTAATACATATATAATTGGAATCCCTGAAGGTGAAGGGGAGAAGGAATGAAGCAGACAGAAAAAAAAAAAAAGATTTGAAGAAATAATGGTTGAAGAATTTCCGATTTTGACAAAAAGTAGTACCTCACAGATCCATGAAGCTCCACAAATCCCAAACACAAGAAACATAAATGAAACTACACCAAGGCACATCATAACATGATGCGATAAAACTAGTGATAGAGAGAAAAAATCTTAAAAGAGGGAAAAAGTACATTAAAAAATAAGGATGGCAGCAGACTTCTTATTAGAAACAATTCGAATGAGACAACAGTGGAGCAACATCTTTACTAAAAGAAACAAGTTCAGCTGAATGCAAATCAGACTTTGAAAAGTATTCAAACAACATCAAACTTAGAACCATATAACAAAGAAATCAAAGGCAGGTACTGTATGATAATATCCTATCTACAGGCAATATGCCAAAGCTTCATTTATATGTTATTATCCTCAGAGAAAAGGAAAAATGACTCACCAGTCATACTGCATAGCCTTTACCAGCCCTCTCATACCAGTATCAGCAATCTTATTTACAGTACCATCACCGTTTCTGATTAAAAATGGAGAAAGTTCACAGAGCCATAGCTTCCTAAAGCCTGTGTCACTGATGGGTTCATATATGCAGAGGCTATACTCAAGCCTTTTCTCTGGGCTAATGTAGTTTTTACTCAGTTGTTCCCATGCCTCTTCCTGATGTTTATTTTGCAGGTTACTAGAACAATAGTATTTTTAAAAGCTCTTCCCATGTTTTGGGGTAAAACGATCCTCTTGCTGCATTCCTTTGGTGATTTCCTCTTTCAATTTTGTTTCACGTACAATTCATTCACTCTCACAGTCTCATTTTAGATACTGCTGCTCCCAACCTGTGTATTCAAACCACCTCAAAACAGGCAATGGCAGTGAGCAGATTGTCACAACCTACTCCATTTACTCTATTATGTAAACCCAGACATTTAAGTGCTCACCCGCCAAGGCATGGTGAGGCAGGAATGTCTATTCTTGCAAACAAAAGCAAACTATAAGCCATCCTTTTCTCTGACCAAATTAATCACTAGAAGTTGGACGTGGGAAGACTGAAGCACAGATTCAGTACAGTCCTCCTGTACAACTCATGAGCAGAAACACCCTGAAAAATCTCTACACCCTCTGAGATATGTACAGACAGGGAAACATCAGCTATAAACTTATGGCAAAGGCTTGATGGGACTGACTTATATAACTTATGTAAGTCCCCAAACCCTCTGTGAAGTAAAGCAAGGGTTAGAAAGCTGTGATTCCAGGACTTCCCTGGTGGCGCAGTGGTTAAGAATCCACCTGCCAATGCAGGGGACACGGGTTCGAGCCCTGGTCCAGGAAGTTCCCACATGCTGCAGAGCAACTAAGCCCATGCGCCACAACTACTGAGCCTGCACTCTAGAGCCCCTAAGCCACAACTACTGAGCCCACGTGCCACAACTACTGAAGCCCGTGTGCCTAGAGCCCATGCTTCATAACAAGAGAACCCACTGCAATGAGAAGCCTGCACACAATGAAGAGTAGCCCCCGCTCACCGCAACTAGAGAAAGCCCACGCGCAGCAACGGAGACCCAATGCAGCCAAAAATTAATTAATTAATTAATTTAAAAACAACAAAAAAAGCTGCGATTCCAAGAGACCTACAGCAAAGAAGTGGAGAGTTAATACTGACAATAATAGGAGCAATAGATATTCAGTACTCAGTATGTACCAGGAAATGTTTGAAACATTTTACAGATATTAACTTATTTAATCTTTAAAAGAAACCTGTGAAGCAGGTACCCTTATCCTCATGTTACAGTGGGAGTAATAATGCAATCCATGTTACAGTGGTGGAGCCCCGTCAGTCTGACTCGAGCCCGCTCTCTTGACCACTCTCCTAATGCTGTGTGGGGAGAAGGAACACTGGACAGAGGCTGAATGCACGGTCAGTGCCTTCTCCCCTCACTCATTACCTCACTCTCCTGACCAGCTGGGATCAATGTCACCTACTCTGCCTACTTTATAGATCATTTTGAGCAGCAAGAAGTAATTTTACACAACTTCACAAAATATTTTAAGTGTCAAGCCAATAGAAAGCATTACAGAGGGGGTCTAAAAGACAGCAGCAATGTGTAAGGGGGCTTTTGGAAAGAGCAGTGTATTGAGCATAGGAAGGCAAGGCAGAGTGAGTGTCCAAAGCAGCTTTTGGTGTTACGGAAGCAGAGAATGTCTACTGATGCCTTTGTCACTTGCTACTCTTTGTTGTTTCTTAGCACTCATTTCTCAGGCCAAGGGATCTTGCCCCAAGAGTAAAACAGTTCATCTGAAAGCTTGCATTCTTATATTAATAAGGGATCCCTAAATTGGATTAAACAGTCTCTTTGGTCCATATAGATAAGAAATGAAGCAATCATAAAGGATAAAGAACAAATTTATTTTTCATCTGGAATTTAAAAACTCGAGAAGATAGCTTGAGAGGAATCTAAGCTAAATGATAAAAGACATTTAAAAAATATATGCCCCTAGTTAAGAAAAGAATGAAAGAGGGAAGGAGGAGAGGAAAAAAAGGAAGAAGGGAAGAAGGAAGGAAGGAAGGAAGGAAAGGAGGGAGGAGGGAAGGGAAGGAGGAAGGGAAATACCCATCATCTTTGCTGTGAAATAAAGGTAATGGAAAGCTTTGTCTATTTTAATGGCCCTGAGAGCACTAATTTTGCAAGTTTTGCCAGAGCCTTGGCTGGTCCACCCCCAGCAGAAATGTACAGAGACTGAGCAAGCACATCTGTCCTCCTGTAATTAAGGCTGCAGAGCAGCAGGTGCAAACTTCTCATCCTTCAGCTTGACTCTTAAACTGCTTGTGCTCTTGTAATTTAAAGTCAAAACTTGTTAAAAGTGAGATTTGTAAGGTCATTAGTCTATAACAGGGGCTAGGCACTCCAGACATTTCTTTAAATCAAAATTAGAAACAGCTACCCTACTAACACATATCAGCCAGCTGTACTAAGATGTTGCCGTTTCACATTTTCCGGCGGGCGGGGGGGGGAACTATTAATTCCAAGGAGACTAATAGCCACATGAACATGATATTGAAGCCAGACTGGAAGAGTTCTTTTCCCTTTAGTATAAAGCTTTTTCAGTAACAGAAAGAGTCCCTTACCCAGCCGTCTCTCGATGTAATTTAGGTGCTTATTTTCTTGTTAAAAATTTATCTTAAGAAGAATTTGAATTGTAGTCACCTTCTTCCAAAGAGCTGAAGCAGCAAAACCTTGCTGCAAAACTAGTTCCATTTAAAACATTTCGGTGTGATCCTGCCAGACCCTAAAATAATTATAGCCTAGAAAGGCAGATGTGGCTTTGGGTCTGAACAAGTATTATACTGTACCTTTTCATGGGGTCAGAAGAAAGATCAGTGACATAAGTGTGTGCCAAGAAAACACATTGAGGTAGAAGCCATCTGCTTCTGCAGGAACACCCAAAAGAATGGTGCAATGCCTGGGGAAAGAGCAGGGTTTTATTAGGGACAGTGATACTACTTGTTTGGCATAGAGGTTCCAGCTACCAGTGAGGGAACCAACTTTTCCTTTCTGAGCTCTAGTAATGCCTGTACCAGTTGTAGAATTCTTTGAAATGTTGAGTTAATAGGGTCACTGCTGCTTCTTGAATGCCTGCTGCAGGAACTAAGAAAAAAGACTTGGTGGACAATGGCTGTCTAAGCCAATAGAAGAGGGTTTCAGAGCTCAACCTCTGGGGTAGAAAAGACTCCTGTTGGCTGAGGGCAGATGCTGCAGACCTTGCAAGAACACAGCTAGCTTGCAGTGCCATCCAGGCCTACTGCTAGAGTTGTGTAAATTATTTATGGGCTTTGGCTATAAATTAGAGATGAATGGAAGGCCTTTGGGCCTGATCTTGAATGTACTATTAATGAATGTCATGCATTTTCTGCTGTAAGGGAGGGTTTTTGGTAAGAGGACCAAGTCCTCTTGTATATAGGAATTACTAATGCTATTACTGTTTTGAAGACTGTTCTTATCTCAAATTCTGCTCTAACAGGGGTTTAAAAAATCCTTTGGTAGGAAAGGGAGATGTAGTCAATCATCCATTTAATTCAACTCACCTTTCATATCCTTCCGTCATAAACACTGGATCTAATTCCCATTTCAGAGAAGTTAAACTTACCTCTTTCCTCATCATCAGCAAAACTTCCTTGCTTGTGGTTGTCCCAGGTATCTAAAATTCTCATATAAACATCTGAATTAAAAGTAGAAATGCTATTAGGGCTCTTTGGGGCCAAACATCATCCAAGCTGTCAGGCTTACCCTTCTCAAATAAGCTAGTCAGCACCATCACCAAAACTTCCTGCACTTTCATGAGTACCAGGAGATACAAGGACACTTAGAATTACCAAAGAGCTTGTGTACCTCAGAGTAAGTGTCCCTGGCCACACAACCTCAGGATACTGTTCAGACTTACACCCTGCCAGCCATCAACCTCTTTCTCACACATGCACACACAAACTCTGGTGACAGAGACAAGAACTTTTGCTCATATTTTTTTTAATGTATCACAATGAGCAGGAAACATACTTGATGAAATATTTTCAAAGGAGTATATTCAATTACCATCTACAATCAACTTAACTATGACAACAAAGTTTTTGTGACAAATTTTTTCAGTTTGAAAGTTCCATGTGGTTCTGTTAGTCTCCATGTATTTTGGTACAGTTCGAGATCAGCATTGTTACAGTAACAAAAAAGCTAACAAGACTACATTATAGAAAAACACCAAGAACATCATTTTTGGTTTCACTTGCTCTATTTTTTTTTTGTTTTTTTTTTTTGTTGTTTTTTTTTGTTTTTTTGTACACTGCAAAGGCTGTTCATATACCTCTTCACCTCAGGGTCACGTTCATGTATGCTTTCTTTCCTACCCAAACTTGCCCCCCTCCCCTCCGAAGAAAGTAAACAAACAAACAAAAAAACTAGTCAAAGCTTTGTTTCACAGTGGGCAGTATCTCAGCGCCAACAAACAACCAACTCAATTTATGCTTCTATTTAAAATGTTTTAATTTAATTTATTATTTAAAAAAAAATATATGTCCATGAACATCAAGTGCACTGGCTTGGGTCTCTGCCTCTCTCTCCTGCAACTTCCTGCCATGCCTGATAAACTCAGGTTTAAACACGTGCTGTTTGTGTTACCTTATTTTCAATTGTGTAAAACTTTGGCCACATTCATCTCTTTAAATAGCTTTTAATTAAAAATAGAACTTCCTAAACTTTTCCGTGTGTGTGTGTGTGTGTGTGTGCGTGTGTGTGCGCGCGCGCGCACGCATGTGTAGGTGTGTGTATGTGTTTCCTTCTTAAGTTTCTTTTTGGAGGATGGAGGAAATAACTCCCATTCTGTGGGCCCATTTGGTGCTATGACTGGTGTCTGGCACCAACCCACACTGTGGAGATTCAGAAAAAAAACAACCAACCAAAAACAAGAAGTATCAATGGAGGTGAAGAACTAATTCAAAAAGTAATTTGAGATAGCCTATTCAGCTACGGACTATGCAGCAGACAGGAGTAAATTCTCCGAGTGGGACCGATCTAAACAGTTGAGCGTTGTCGTGAATTCATGCTTTGTAAATGATACTGGTCACAGCCATGGTGGATGCCAGCCCACAGACATCTAACTAGCTCATGTTTGACCTCTAAGCTTCACCATCACCGACTGCTTTGCTACTTCTAGGTTAACGCTGGGAAGAATTTTTTTTTTGAATGAACGTATATGTGGGCAGTATACTTGTAGAGGAAAGCATTAAGCGTGCAACCCACTCCAGGTTGAAACACTCACATAACCCCACTGAGGAACACTGGTGGGTGGAAGCATGCTTAGTCAGTCTACCCAACCACCTTGCTATTGCCGAACACACCCACAGGTCGAGGCATGGCATAACAAAAACACTGACAGTCACTCTGCCTCACAGAGGGAGGATGGCATGGTAGCTCAAAAAAAAAGAAAAGAAAAGAAAGGAAAAAGAAAACACTTTGGGGAGGGGTGGCAAAATTACAAGGAAATGAACTTAAAGTTGAGGGGGGGAGGGAAAGGGATAGAAATTGCACTATTACCAAACAGTTACCATTTTTAAAAACAAAGTTTTCAGAAAAGACCTAGCAGAATTTGACAGATAAAACTAGTGTTAAATTGTTAATTGGTATCACATAGAGAACCAAAAACAAAAACAATTTTTTTCTATATGATACAGACACAGAGTAACATACAACAGTTAAATGGCAAAAAATATATATATATATATATTTCATAGAGTTACAAACAAGATAAAATAATGGAAAACAAAAAACTGTACAACTTCAAAATTTAAAAATGTTCATCTCAAACACAGGGAGAAATACAAGAATTCTTGTTAAAAGAAATAGCTTGTTAAAACAGCAAATGTTTTGCGTACTTGTTTTTGACACCTTATGCTATGACTGGATACTGGTATGAATAGTTAGATGGTATTCTTTAGTACTTCTACTTAAAAAAAAAAAATTAAAAAAGGAATTTGCACTGTGCATCAGTCAGCCTAGTTAGAAATATATACAACAGTTCAGGATCTACTCTTTCATTAAACTAAAAACAAATTCATAAAAATAAAATAGTCCCGGCTAAAAAAGAAAAAGAGAATAAAAAGAAATTCATTTTCAGATCTTGGAATGCTCCAGTCTTTTTGCAAAGTCGATGAGTGGCTTCAGCCCTGGGGAAGAAGCCCGAAAGGTGACCAGATGGAACCTGCATTCACAGTCTTCAAAGTTCCCTTTTGAAACATAAGGAAGAGAATGAAGGGGAGAAGGATTTCACACTTTCGGGGTAAGGGGAGATTTTTTTCTGTTGATGTTTGGCTATGAAGGTGAAACAGCAAAGCATCTATTTGTCTCCAAAATCTACATTATAGCAGCACAAAGGTTTCCTTTCAAAGTTCAGACGCTTTTTTAAGATGAGAAAGGGTGTATGTTGCGTTGTGTTGTGTGTTACAGGAATACGGATATTAACATAAACACAAGTGCCTCACACACAGTTCCTTTTTTGCTCTCTGTACGTACATTGCTATCTGCTTCTTTGTTGGCTGCGCTCTGGATCACTCGCTGCTCAGACTGCCTAACACAAGGACAAAACTTTGAAGTAAAAAGTGTGTCTTTTGGTATATGGAATTGTCTTTAACAGCTGCCTCTCTGCTTGCAGAAGAAGCACATAACAACCTGGGAATCTTCTGTTTTACTCTTTCTTTTATTAAACTAAGTCTTGTTTATTTAAATCAGAAACAAATTCTCAAGTAACAAGAACCCTTTCCCTTTTTTCTGCCTCAGCAGTGAAAGGGTGTGTCTTTGGATTTTATTTAAAGCATGAAATTTCTTTTTCTGAGAGAGGAAAGAAAACAAAACAAAAACACAGAAACCAAACCCCTAACCAAAAACTTTTTTAGAAAAGAAAAGCACACAGCCCAATTACACAAACCGAAACAAATGCTTTAGTTTAGGAAAAGAATATTTGAAGCATCTACCAAACAAGGAGGGGAAAAAAAGGGTGAAAAGAAAAACCAAAGGAAGGATAAATAAAAAATAAATGTACAAGGCTAACAGACATAGGTAACTAGAATTATATGCCTTTAAAAAGTTTCAACTCCCCAACCAAAAATAATCTGTGAGGATCCTAATGACCCCTAGAACCCTTTGAAATTCTTTCTTTAGTTTTATAAAATAATTCTGCAGCTACCCTCTAAGAAACGAAGGCAGCTACCTTAAGTGGGAGATTATAGGGTGGGAGGAGGAAAGAGAAAGTGGAATTAAGGGACAAAGGGGAGAAAAGCTTAGGTGAATCAACGGATTGCAATCTATCTGCTAGGAATGAACAAGACAACATCAAGTGAGGAGCTGTCAGCTGGACCATACAAAAAGCTAAATGTACACAAAAGGGTTTTTTTTTTTCCTTTTAAATCTACCATACTGCTTCAGTTCATTTCCAATGCAACAATCTACTCAACACCAAAAATGGTCATATCTATCATAAATACAGAAAGTCAGTTTTTAAAACTTATTTTTTTAAGCTACAAGTCCTCAACACTCTGTGTGTGGGTTTGTTTTTTTTTTTTTTTTTCTGAAAGTGGGAGTGCTTAACTTTTCCCCTTGAAATTGGCTTCAGCAGAAAAGCTATTCTTAAAATCCCCAGAAAGCTAAAGCAGTTCACATTGTTTTTCTCAAATACTTTCTGCCCGTTTTTAAATTAACAAAACAAAAAATCTTTTCTGGAACGAAAACAAAAACCAAAAAAAAAAAAACCCCCCCAAAAAAATAATATATATAAAACAATGATTCTGAAAACAGAAAAAAGTGTGAGCCATTGACCTGAGAATAAAAAGACATTACATTTCTTTTTTTCTTTTAGCAAGCCATTGGTATCTGAATGCTAAGATAGCAAGAAATTTAAAACTGTAACAAGGTGGACTGCTTTCCCATACAGTGCATGCCGGGCTCCTCTGTGCTATCAACGTGGGGCATTTATTGAAAAGGGGCAAATATACAAGGGGTTTAAGCTCCAAAGACATAGGGAGGCCCTGTGGACTTGTTTCCCAGACCAATAGTACCTTCAAAAGGACACAATGTAACAAGGTTAAGTTTTTTCTTTTTTCTTTTTAATATTAGAAAAGAAAAGACAAGAATGTAAAATCACCGGCATAGATAGGTATATGGGAAAACAACCCACGCTTTTTCTTCCTTTTTTTTTTCCTTTTTTTTTTTTTTTTTTTTTTGGTTAGAAGCTTTGGAATTGCAGTTAGTCTATTTTTGAAATTGGTTTGTTATTAATTTTTTTATTTAAATTCATTTGTTTGTATTGTTCATCTTCAAAGCTTACAATCTGAAGGTGTCCGTTCCTACACTGGTCAGACCACTGTCCTTGGGGCAGCTGGGGTCTTTGGGACCCTCCACCGGGCTCGCCGGTCCGTCGGACTTTTGGCTGAGATCCGTGTCAGACTCCTCCGAATAGTCGTCTGTTGGCATCGAGGGCTGAACCCCTGAGGTGCTGCATGAACTTGAGGTAACCGTTGAAGATGAGGAGAGAGGAGGAAAAGAAGGGGGCTTCGCGGCCGAAGCCCGGGAGACCACTTGCGGCCAAGACTTCCTGGAGGCGTGGGGGGAAGCGGAGGACGAGGAGGGGGCGGCGGCCGACAGGGGAGGGGGGCTGTCGTTTGAGTGAGCGGCAGACTGCGAGGTAGATGCGGTGCTAGGATCGGGGAAGCAGGCAGAGTGAGGTAATAAACTAGGGTGCTCTTTGGCGTTTCTTGCTGCTCTCGTGATTGTTCTGTGTTTGTGCAAGGCCGACTCGAGATGTTGACTCAGAGCTTCCTCCCCACAGAGCGCGCTCTCGCACGCCAGGCAGTGGTACGAGCCGCCGCCGCCACCGCCACCGCCGCCGCCGCCGCCCGTGGGGACGTGAAGCACCATCTCTTGCAGGTTCACCACAGACTGGCCGAAGAAGCAGAGGGACTTCAGGTGGCTCCTCGCCGCCTCCTCGTCACTGAAGCCCGCCTGGCACTTGCGGCAGACCAACTTGTACTGCACCTTTGGAACAATGAAGGGGTCGTAGAGGGAGTCCGCACTTTTGCTTTCTGCTTCTGGCTCTTCGGGGGGTTTCGGCAGGAGGGGGGACACCTCACGGGGTGCGTTTTTCTGCTCTTCTGGTCTGGGGGATTCTTTGGCAGGGTCTTTGTCTGGGGAAGCAGCCCCCTGGGGGACTGGGGTTTGGCTTGCTTTGGGCTGCTGCTGCACTTTTTGCTGCTGCTGCTGCTGCAGCTGCCGCTGCTGCTGGATGGCCTCCTGCAGACTCTGCTGGTATTGCTGGTACTGCTGCAGCAGGGAGCCCGGGGACAGCCCCATCAGGGCCTGCGACAGCGCAGGGCTGTAGGGGAACAGGCCTTCCATGCCGTACATAGGCTGCAGGTACCCGCTCTGCAGGGCGCCGGGGATCTGGGGGGCGTAATAAGGAGAGAAGCCTGGTACAAAGTAAGGGAGGAACTGGCTCGTGAGCAACGCTGTGGGGTCCGAAGTCAAGGCTGCCTGCAGGGCCTGCAGCTGCGCAGGGTCCACTGCATACTCCATGGCGGGCAGCGGTGCTGAGATCGTGGCTGCGGCTGCCGTGGGGGCCTCTCCTTTCTCCTTCTTGGGGACGGGCAGGGGTTCCCCTTTCCCTTTGTGTGCCTTTTCCTTCTCCTTTCCCTTCTCACCATCTCTGTCCTTGCGTTGCTGTTGCTGCTGCTGTGGCGGGAGCTGCGGCGCGGGTGGCGGCTGGGCTGCTGGCGGCGGCGGCGGCTGCGCCTGCGGCGGCTGCGGTTGGGGACTTGGCAGAGGGGCCGTCGCCGCGGGGGCCTGTGCTGGCGTGGGGGAGCTCAGCGACGCTGAGGGTGGTTTATTTGGTAATCCAGACGTGGGGAGGCCGGGGGAAGGAACTGTTGTGCTGGGCAGACCCATCAAGTTCGGTTTAGGAGATGTTAAAGCTGAAAGGAGTGGAGACAGAGAAATCACGTGTCAGTCTGGGGTGCTGAGGCTAGTGCTAAAGATGTTTCACCTGTGTCACTGGCACAGGGTCTAAGAGCTCAAGGTTTGAACTTGGAGGATCCTGTTGATCCAACGGCTTTCCCGCCAGGCCCAGGTTGGATAGCCTGTATTTCTAATCCGGACCCAGCCCTGGGTCAGCTCCCATACCAGGTAAACAACTTCCAACACCTTCCTGCCCAACGTGCCACACCCATCTCACTCGGTCATGTTTTCTCTGCTGCGCTCCCAACTCTGCCCAAGGCAATTAGTCTGGAGGCCCCCAGACAAGCTGCTGCCAGCCGGGACCCATCGGAACCGATGGCCTTCATCAAAAGCCCCACAGAAGTAGTACAGTCAAGAGGCCCCACCAGAAGCTGTCTGCGGAAGACAGCAAAAGCAAGAAACCCGGCCAGACACCAAGACCACCTGAACAAACACAACAGGCTCTACACATGTGCCTCTCTGACCTCCACTGCTGCAGGTGAATGGATGTGTTTAGGAGGGCACAGAGAGGAGGAGCAATGGGAAGAAATGGAAACAATCCATTCAAGGTAAACAGTGGCACTGCTTTGGCTCAGCTGATCTGCTTTAACAAATCTGCTGAAAAATGTAACCACCTAGGAATAGGATTCTGTAGTCCACCGGAAAAATGAGCATTTTCTTCTCCTGCTCCTATCTGAATGACATAGGGGAGGATTAGGACTGCAGATGCTTGAGAAAGCAGCCATAGGAAGAGGAGAAGAGCAATGTCAAAGTGCTGGCACCAGCAATTCCTAAGACATCACAACCTACCCCAGGCACCACTGCTTACGGGTGGCAGACCATGTCACCAGGCGCACGCAGGACACAGCCCCATCCTCAATCACACTCAGGCCTAATCTACCACTACCTGTAAAGCCTTCACCCAGCCCCAGAGCCTGACCTCCTCCCTGACCCATATCTCCTGGGTTAAATCTTTTGTTTCAGGGTGATGGAGGGCTGCTGCTGGTTCATGAAGACTAGCAAGGTGGCGGTGAAGGACAGCACTGACCACATCCAAGACACTAGACGGTATGCGTCCCTCCTCTTCAGAGGACACCAAAATGTACTACTTTATCTGGACCACCTTCAGCAAGAAAGCTGGGGTGGGGTTCCAAACAAGTCACTGTCTTCATGAGAAAAAACACTCTGAAGCCCAAGCCAGGTGAAGACAATGTTGATTTCTAGCTCCAGTGGTGCAGTATTCCCTGGGCTATCACGCTGCATTAAAAAAAAAAACTCAGATTTCGGGTGAAGAGAACAAGGTTGCCTCAAGTTGCCAGTCCCAGCAAAAACAGGCATTAACTTTTGGATGGCCAAGGAGGATGCCTCCCTCAGCATCACATAATATCATTAATTGACTCTTCCAAAATGGCAGAAAGGGACCACTGAAATTAAGTCATCCAATTTCCTGAATGTACTTACGGGACTGAAATCAGAGGAGAAGATGTGTCTGACTTAGAAAAACTCAGTAAAGGCTTGTTGGTTAAAGTGGCACAAAGCAGATTATGAATTCCAACTCGGGACATGGCTTTGTCTATTTCTAGGCAACAGGCTTGCTCCAAGCGTTAGGCTGGAGCTGTAGGCAGAGCCCAATGACCAGTGGGGCAGAGAAGGAAGCGCCTATTGATCTCCCCATCCCTCTGGCATCAGGCTTCCAGAGAAGAACTGACTTCCTCTACCTTGAACTGACAGTGCACAAGAGAGCTTCCATTTTAAGAAACATGTACTGAACTTCTGCTATTTACCAGGCTCTGCACTAGCCATGTGAGATAAAGTAGCTCAATACATTCTCACCATAATTCCGTGGCTTTGGTTTTCTTATCTGTAAGATCAGAACCAAAGAGGCCACTTCATCCCCCTGAGGCTGAGTCACGTACTCCTGGAGTCGGACTGACGAGGTATGGACTGTGGCTGACACACATCTGCCGTGTGATATCGGGCCTATTAGTTGACTGCTTGGAACCGCAGCTTTCCACAACAGATGGATGTAGGGTTTAAATGGAAGCTCATATGGAAAGAGCTTACCATCGGGCCTGACGTATTAAACACACGTTCTTTCTTTCTTTCCTAATTCCAGATGCAGTGCTCCTGGGAGCTGCGGTACAGTCAGACGGTGGTAACTGGGGCGGGCCTGGCTGCTTTGAATGATTAAGAGCTGATCTGTCTTCCTACCTGGAGTCCACTCTAAGTGCTCAGAACCTGAGTAGCACTAAACATATACCTGTTGACTGACTGGCTCGTATTGGGTGCTGTGGAAGGAGTACATAGCACTGGGAGCCCGGCTCCTACCCTAGCTTGTTGAATGGTCTTGACCTCTCTGGGCCTCAGTTTTCTCATCTGTAAAACAAGGGGAATAGATCAGACATTTTGATTCTAATATTTTCACATTATGATGAAATGTTGGGCTTTCCCAAGCCCCTCTTCCAAGGTCCTGGGCTGCAAGTGAAGTTCAGTGCCCAGACACTTTCCATAGTCTCTTTCTTGGCTTATGTCTAGCTGACTTTAGCATCATTCTGTGACAGTACTTGCCAACACATGTAAGCAACGACTTCTACATCTTAATGCTTTCTTTTCTTGTTCTTCTCTTTGGATAAGAAACTGGGATCTGGAATGAGGTAGCCCTCACGTTCTGTAAAACACTGCTAAAATTATAAAACTTGGATTTAATTCAACCAGAAACCAGGGCTGCTCTGGGAAGCAGCAGAACCACTTCCACCCCGGGAAGAGGGCCATGTTTTGAAGGTAAGGAGGCACTCTGAGGGGCTCTCCTTTGGTGAATGTGTACTGGTCAACACAGGCTGTGGAGGGACCCGCTAACTTTTGCCTCCGTCTCACAGGATCCTGGAGGTGAAAGTCCAATTTAGGGAAGACAGCTGGATTCAGAGAAGACGGGTGAGGGCAGAGGAGGAGGAACAAGAGAGGTACACAGAAAGAACTGCGGCACTCCCTACGAAGTGGAAAAATAACTACCAAGTACGTGACTCTGAATTAGAAAGGGAAATGGGCAGAAGAAAACGAAGGGGTGTTACCATTAACATTTTTGTCTGTCTAAAGGACTAAAACATGTCATAATTCAGAACCACAGTGCCCAATACGAGTTCCTGGTCACTGCATTCCAGTACAAAGGCAGTCTATTTAGAAACCAGGGACTTCCCTGACGGTCCAGTGGTTAAGACTCCGTGCTTCCACTGCAGGGGGCACAGGTTCGATCCCTGGTCGGAGGACTAAAATCCCACGTGCCCCGTGGTGCAGCCAAAAACAAACCAACCAACAAAAAACACTAACATAACACTCTATTTCTGACTCGAAGAGAACCCCAGGAGTAAGGCTCTACCATATGAGAGCATCTTCCTGGTAGCATCTCCTGCCAGAGCACGTCTCTGAAAAAGGAGGTGGGACCACAGGGGAAGGCAAAGAGTTGATTTAAATTCTCTTGAACCAAATGTTTTATATTTTCAACAGATATCGAGATGGGATCTGCATTTCCCCACAAGGACTGAATGGAAGGGTCTATAATGGAAACTGCTGTCTTGAAAATACCCCAGGATCTGAAGTTGACGCCTATCACACACACCCTGGTGGTGGTACTGAACACCAGGCACGAGAATGGTTTCAGGAGACTGTTCCAACCACAAGATCCCCATCCTTGAACAGGCAAGTCAAAGAGTCGTGTACACTCCAGCTCTAGGGAGACTCAGTGGAAGGGACCTGAGGTTTTATTGCTGTTAGAGAACTTGAAAAGGGAAGCTTCCTATCAGGCCAGCACTCAGAGGTTTTGTGTGATAGCCATAGAAGAAGCGCTAATTGGGCGGCTATTTAATACTGGGAGAATCACCAAGAGCAGAACCCACCTGTGTTGGATGGAGTAAAGCCTGGCAAGGAGGGGCTGTTGAGGCCGGGGAGCAACACGGGAGGAATGCCCTGGATTGCCGGATATGCCGTAGGAAGGTTGAGAGCCTGAAGAGGGGCGTTGTCAAACATCCCTTGCTGCTGAGCTGCCAGTCCGAGGACCTCATTGGCCTTTTTAATCCGGTCCAACTCTTGTTGAGCCATCAACTGACGTACAGTGGCTGGGTCAAAGTATTCTTTCTCCTTGTCCAGCTGGCTTCCAATGGTGTCTTTAACTTTGGAGATATGCTGTTGGGAAAAGATATGGTCACGTACAGACAGCCGAGCGCTGTACTTGATGCCACACAAAGTGCACTCTGTTTTGGGTCCCTCGTAACTTGTTTGGTTTATACCAAAATGCTTGGCCATGCTTAACTTGGACTTCTTTTCTTTTGCCCGGGCATTCTGGAACCAGACCTGAACCACTCTCTTTGGCAGTCCAATGTCATTGCCCAGGACTTCACACTCTAGCATGGTGGGTGTCCTGTAGTCATTAAAGCATGACTTGAGGACCTTCAGCTGCAGATTGGTCATCTGAGTGCGAAAACGTTTCTGCCCGGGCCTATCCCCACTGTCTCCAGATTTGCCTGCTGACCCACTTGCACCAGGGCTTGGGGAGCAGGGGTCTGCAAGGCTCGAGGTTTCACTGTAGTCCACTGTACCTTCATTGTCATATTCCTTGCTGTAAAAGCTCGGGGCTGGGCTGACCAGACCGGATGACAACCGATCTTCATACTCGGACATTGCCATCATAGCCGCTTTGGTCAACCCTTCACTGGGCGCGGAAGAGGATTTGGTTTCAGTTGCTATTCCCGTCGCACTGTCGTTATCCGCATTGCCCTCGTCTCCAGTAGTGGTATCTGTGATCGCTGTGTTGACTGAGGAACAGTCGTCGTTGTCCAGCTTAGTTTGGTCAAAGTTTAGATTAACTGAAGACATGGAAGGGCTTTCAAAGTCTTCAATCCCTTCCACCTTGATGGAAGAAGGGCTAAGAAGAGTTCTAGGAGACAACTCCATGGTTTTGCTCACAGGTGAGAGGGGAACACCTTGGCCATCACTACTGCTTGGGGGTAGGTGGGAAAAGCTAGTTCCATCAAAAATATCTCCTTTCATCTGGAGTCCCCCATCGCAGTCTAAGAGCATTGCAGACAGAGTTAGGTTGTAGCCAGCTCTCTTGGCTTCATGCCAATGACGGGACCGGATATGAGCCTCCAGGGCAGTCTTGGCTTTGAAGAGCGCTCTGCAAAAAGGGCATCTCCTGTGGGCCTGCGCTGGGCCCACAGCCCTGAACTGTCCTTTCCTTTCCCGGGCTCGGGTGTTCTGAAACCAGACTTGTACCACACGTTTCTTCAGACCCACCTCATGCGCAATGTGATCCAACATCTTTCGAGTTGGATTGGAGTCCAAGAGATACTTTTGGTAGAGAATTTCTAGCTGTTCTGGTGTAATAGTTGTCCTCAAACGCTTGTCTCTCTGAGGTTCTTCTCCTCCCGTCCCACTGTCGTTTTCTCCAGGGCTGGCACTGGCCTTTTCCTCCAGCTTCCTCTTGAGAGTGTTCATCGTGGAGGTGGGAGTTGAAGGGGAAGTGGCCGAGCTTGCCGGAATCTGAGGTATGGCCCCAGAGAGCAGCTGGCTTGCCAGCAGTGGGTTACTCGGGTCAAACAGCATGAAAGGCATATCCAGTGACCTGTCCAAAAACTGGGGGTGGATGAACTGGTTCTGTGCGCTCAGAAAGTGAAGCTGCTGGTGCTCCTGCCAGTGCTCAAACGACGGGAACGCCAGCTTGCACTGCTCACACTGGTAGGGGATTAGCTGCGGAGGTAGGTTGGCCAGCTGCTGAGGAGTTGACGTGTGGAGGGGCTTAAGGGGCAGGTGGGAGAGCTGGGAGGGACTGGGGCTCGACTGGGCCAAGGGGCACTGAGGGGGGGGCACTTGTGGAGGAGGCTGGGGCAACGAAGCGGGGGACGTCAGCTGCGGGAGCTTTTGCTGGGCTGCATTTGTCTTCTGCTCGGGCTGGTCTTGCTGCTGCAGTTCTGCCTTTGGTTGTCCTTGCTTTTCTTGGGTCTGGTTTGGCTGTGCACTGGGAGGTTCAGCCTGCTTTGGTTTCTCATCACTCGCCTCTGGTTTTGAACTGAAGGTGGCCAGTTCGTCAGCCTCTGATGTAAGCTGCAAGAAAGCAGCGGAAGCTGTACTGGCCGTTTGTGCCGGGGTGCTGTAAGCCTGGGAGGGCATCGGGGTGCTGCACGAGGAGCTGGTGGGCGTCAGGATTTCCATGGCGTCCATGGAATCCTCGTTTTGGCTGTCATCCTGCCCCTCCTCGTCCTCATCCTTGTAACACAGCTTCTTCTGGTGCTTGATGAGATCAAAGATGCGCTGAAACACCAGGCTGCATTTTTTGCACTGGTAGTTCAAGTTGCTCGTTCGAATATACCTATCATTTGTAAGTTCCCGCCGCTCTCCATCTTTGCCCTCTCCCTGATTCTCGTAATTTTTCCTGGCCTTCTGTCGGGCGTTTTGAAACCAGACCACTATGACTCGGGTTGGAAGGTTCAGTAAATTAGAGAGTTGCTCAAATTCATCGTCCTTGGGGTAAGCGTTGGCATCAAAGAAGTCCTGCAGGACCCTCAGCTGGTAGTCAGTAAATCTTGTTCTTGAAGACCTCTTGCTCCCCCAGTACTCCTGCTTCTGAGGTTCTGGTGAAGGGGGCCGAGAGTCGATCTTGAGCTCCTCCAGGCTGGTGATAGGAGGATTGCTGAAGTTGTAAGGGGAGTCCTTGTTACGCTGCCGCTCTTTGAAGAGAGTGTTTCTGAACCAGTGCTTGATCACTTTCTGGGGCAGCCCAGACTTGTCTGCCATCTCTTTGATCTGCTCTTCACTGGGGGAGTTGTTAATGTCAAAATACTGCCGCAGGACTCGGAGCTGGTCATCGGTGATCCTAGTGCGAGGCCTCTTGTTCTGTTGCTGGAGGAGACTTGGATTGAGCTGATGCTGGTAGAGCTGGGCCAGGTCCGCAGGCAGAGGCTCCACAGGTCCAAGCTGAGGGGGCAGCTGGGCCGGCAGGGTCTGCAGCGGCATCGTCTGCATCATCAGTGGTGAGAAGATGGGCAGCTCCATGGGCATGGAGAGCTGGGTCAGCGGCACGGATGGCTGGGCCGGTGCAATCGTGGGCGAGGTGATGGGTGGCGCTGACACGGGGATGGCTGGGGTGGAGGCCGGCGGGGGCGGCGCTGCCGGAAGCGGGGGCGGCGGCGGGGGTGGGGGCGGAGGCGGCGGCTCGGGGGTCTGAGGCCTCAAGGGGTACAGCTTGTCGTAGTGCTCTCGGTACTGTTTGGCAAATCTCTCCAGCTGTTTAAAGGGAAAGTAATTCTGGTGAACATGCTCTTGATGACTCTTTAAAATCAAGATGTTCGAGAACAACTTGCCACAGGAGTCGCACTCGAGCTTTTCCGGATTCTCCCCCTGCTCGGTCTTCCCGTTCTTCTTCTGTACCTTCTGCTTGTTCTCGTTGTACTGAATGACCAGCTCAAAGCCGAAGTTCTCCAGCAAGGCCTTGGTGGCGTTCCCTCTGGCGTCCGAGGCGATGCGTGGAGGGAGCATGGAAGGCTCACAACTACCCCCTGGGGCCAATTCTTTCTTCTCTTTGGCCTTCAAGGCATCGGGAAGTGATTCCTTTGGTCCCGAGTTGCCCTCTCCCCCCTCGGCACCGTCCCTCTCTCTCTGGCTTTCTTTTTCCTTTTCTTTGATGACCAATTTGTTTTTCTTCTCGATGTGCTGGCTGGGCTGTAGGAGTGCAGAGTGACTCTGGGGCAGAGAGAGCTGGCTCTGCTGCTGCAGGACCTGCTGATGGCCCTGCTGCGGGACCTGAACCTGAGCCTTCAGCTCTTCCAGCAAGCCTGGGCCCGCCCCCGTCAGCGTCAGCGCCCCGCTCGTCACTGGCAGGCTCACCTCGGGGCTGAGCTGGAACTCGGCGCTGGGGATGTAGAAGGGGAAGAGGAGATGCTGCTGCTGCTGCAGCTGCAGCAGGGTCTCCGTGGCCATGGGGAAGTGAGGAAGGAGGGTGGGGCTAAACAGCTGGGACTGGATCAGGGCCGCCTGCTGCTGCAGCTCCTGCTGCAGGTGAGCTTGAACTTGGGCCTGGGCCTGGGCCAGGGTCTGTGCTTGCTGCTGCTGCTGCCTGGATGTGATCATATCTGCCAGCTTCTTCCGATTGGCTTCCTTGGGCTCTGAAGGGGAAGCAGTGTTGGCACCGCTGGGGTTCCCCAGGGGTGGCATGCCTGCACTTTCAGCGGACACTTGGCTCAGTAAGCTGGAGCTTGGAGCAGTGCCAGCACTGCTCGGATTGGTGGTGGTAAAGGTGTTACTGCCACTGGTGCTCACAGGACTTGGGGTGGAGGAGCTCAGGGAGACACTGCTGCTGTTCCCGGTGCCATTGCTGCTGCCACTTGCAGCCTCCAGCTTGGCTGCCCGGGCCTTGGTTTGATGCAACACAGACCTCATATGGATCTCCAGCGTGGAACTCTGGCTATAGGCCACGTTACAAGTGTTACACTTGAAAGGTTTGTTGTCAGGGCTGCTGGTGGGTTCTGGCTGACCAGCTGCCGATTCTTGAAGGGCTCTCTTCAACTTATGCAGGTGGGAGACAGAATTGTAGTGCACTAGCAGGATGTTCTTCTGAGTGAAAGATTCCTTGCAGACGGTACACTTGTAAGGGCGAGAAGGGTCTAGAAATTTTTCCATGGTGAAGTTGGGGCCTTTTCTGAAAGGGAGAGCTCTCTTTGGCTCTGAGCCCGAGTCTTCTTGTACCGACCCAGAGTCACTGCCCGTCGGGCTCTGTTTATCCTCCAAGTCACTCTCTTCTTCCTTGTCTTCCTCAACGATTATGGTATGGTCCTCGGCCAGGGTGGGGTCTCCCATTGCCAGGAGGTCTCCATTGGCCAGAAGGCCACCATAAAGCTGTTGGATGTCGGCCTCACTCAACTCCAGGTGGCTCGTCTCGAGGTGTTTTTTCAGAGCCTGGAAAGTTCGGAAACTGCGCTGACAGAGACAGCACATGGTGGCAGCTCTGATCACGTGGTACTGAGAGTGGAGCTGCAGCTTTTCCACGGTCTTGAAAGCTAGGCTGCACTGGTTGCAGCGGTACTTGTACACGTGGCGATCCGACACGGGCAGCTGAGGCCTCTTGGCGTGAACCTCGTTGAAGTGCGTCTGGAGAGTGGCGGAAGTTTTGAAAACCTGGTTGCACCCCTTCTTCCAGCACAGGAAGCCTGAATCTTCTCTCACAGAGCCTGGGTCAGCGGGAGAGGGTTTCACATCTCCACTGTGTTCTGTGCTGGCAGAGGGCAAGATGTTCTTTCCCAGATCATCTGAGGTTTCTGAAAAAAAAAAAAAAGCCCAATGATAAAGAAGGCTTAGAGCTGTCTACCCAGCAAGGCCTCATGAACAGAGTCTCATGATGAGGGAAATAAATACCCAACCTGCAGACACACACTCTCCACAGAGCCCCACACCGCTGAGAGCACGTGTTATATAAGCAGGTGCACAGGAACAGAGAGGAAGAAAAGGAGATACAAAAAGTCTCAACTGCTAGTAGGCCTATACCATAGCACAAATCTGCCTTTTAAACAATATTTGTTTCAATTTCTCAAGAACTGGCTTGAAGGGATACCCCCTTTACATGGATCTGAATTATAGAATATGTGAATTCATGCTGTCCTAAGCTGTGGGGAATTTGCAAGAATTGCTATCCACTGTAATATAAGAAATTTTGGGATATATATATTTTTAGGCATTAAATTTCTTGTTATAATGTGACTTTGGACTGTCCTCTCTATTCAATAAGCAAAGAACATTCAAGTGGCCAATTATGAAAACACATTAAAACTTTTCTCTACAGTGAGATCATCACCCATAAATATTCTGACCCTTTTTTGGGTCAGCTGTATGCTGCCTAATATGGAAAAATCACAAGGGAGACACGGTGGGGCAGTAGTGTGGTGTAACTCTTCCCAGCTTAAACCTCAGCTGCTGACAAGGTGTCAAAGATGTAGGAGAGACTCATAAACAGAGGTCTAAGGCCCCATCCAGCTAGGACCCACCGTGGGGCACCAGCAGCATCTATGCCTACAACAGTGTTCTTTCCAAATGCACCTCTCCGCTGCCTCCCATAAGGCACTCCTGGAAGTCTCAGAGAAGAGCTCTGTGCAGAGATGACAGCACCTAGAAAGACAACTAATCCAGTGCCCTGAGGTCACCCATGTGCTCCACAGGTCCCTAATAATTAAGTCCTCAGAGAGGGAGTATTTGATGGCTTAGGGTGGTAAGTCATGGGTCTACTGGCTGACTCTCTGGTTAGTCACTTCCTCACTGTATAGTCAAGGGGACAGATGTCCACCAAAACCCCACTGGTTCTCACCTGCTTTTCTCACTTCAAACCATATGAAGTGTGTACACAGATACATGCCAAGAACCACAGCATCAAGTAGCTGACAACGGTGCCCCTCATCCCTTGAAAAGTTACATTCAGCTTTTAGGAGTATCGTAAAGAATTCCTGGCACTCTTGCGCCATGAAAATTTTGGCCCCAGGTTTCATTTTGTTTACTCTTCTCAGGGGTCAAGAATAATGACACTAACCAGGCTGCTTTCCTGCCTCCTCCAAACTGGAGTTCCCGTCCCGATCTGGAACAGCCGCTGGGAGGAACAGGCTGCTGGGCATCACCATCTCAGGGGTAGTCACCTGAAGAGCAAGCGGTAGAGAAGCGAGGAGAGTCAAAGGGCGAGGAAAGAGACACAAAATAGGGAAATGTGTCAAAATTATTTAATAAGCAAAATTAGCCTTCACCAGTGTAAAGCTGGAGGTGTCACTTTTCATAGCTCACTGAAGATTCATGTTTATTAGACAAAGCTCACATCAGTCAAAAGCGTTTCTACGGTTACATTCTGGACATAATTAGCAGTGCACACTTGAAGAATAATCTTATTATTAATATTTTTCCTTTATGCAGAATTTTGACTTTGATCACTGACAATGTTTTGTCATGGGCTGTGAAACTTCTTGTGCAACCAATTAGGTAGATAAGTTGAAAGGCCCACCTTAAGCTGCTGAAAACATAATAAGGGCCCTAATTAAATCATACCTAGTAAAGTACACTGTAATCTTGAAGCAGGGAGCATTGTAGTACTGTTTTCAGAATGTATTCAGGCAAGAAGAGGAGGGGAATAAGAGCGAAGGAAAGGGTGAGAAGAAGAGAAGGGAACAAAGGAAAGGCTAAGGACACGCAGACACACTGGCAGATTTTTCCAGGAAACAACATTTTGTAACCCTTTACAAGCTGAGATCAAGTGCAAATGAGCATTTCTTATGACTCACTTCAGTCAGGATTTCTCCTGGGGTCTTTGCCTGAGGTACACAGCATCAGAGGGGACTTCTGGCCAGTGTCCCAGCCGCAGAGGGTGCCCCGCACCCTACGTTCTACAACAGGGCAGCCCCACCTTGGCCACGGCTGTTGTTTCCCAATACAGCAACTCCAGAATTAGCCTGGGTCAAAAGAGCTACAATTTAAGGTCAGATCTTTCGGCATTTATTTCTCCAGGCTTTCCTGCCATCTGGCCGCAAGCTTGTCCAAACAAGTTATCATTTGCCCTCCATTAACGTGATAGGAGGCCCTCAACATCCAACGTAAGGCTAAAAGGTTCTTCATTTAAGAAGCAGCAATATCCCTTTGCCTACTATAGGATGGGAAGGTAGTTGGCGATGATATTCCCAAATGAATTAGAAATCGTTCCCTGTTTGATGACAGCCTGAGAAGCAAACTGACCCTGAGGTTACAGGAACAGAAACTTACAGTCACCACTAACCTTTCTACATGGCACGCAGCCCCACCTGGAGGCATTACTTTCCCATCAAACACAGCTATTGAGATAGTATCTTCACTTGCTGTTACAAAGATTGGAACGCCTAGATTACTGTTCAAAATTAAATATTTAAAATAAATTACTATTAATTTTTAATGGTTCGAGGATCCTGGCCTTGCTCAAAATCACTGCTGACGTGTTCACTAGAATCATCAGTGGTAGGTTCCACTCCTCCTAAAGGAAACTCAGACAGCTGTCCCCATAAATCCAAAAAGGTAACTCCTCAATACATTTCAGGGTATTAGGATAATCTCAGCAACCCAGATGCCCGTAGGTGCAAAAATTAAGCAACAGGCACTACGAAGAAGGGCTCTGAGGAACCCTGCGTTTACGAAGAGCAGGTGCGTGGCAGGTGAATGTGACACAGAATCCCTGCTCTCACAGAATCTGCACCCTCACACAAAGCTCGCCAGCAGCTGCTTACGGCTAGCTGTGGATGAATTGTTAGGAATGGAGCGGAGATGGCCAAACTCATTCCATCTATTTTCTTTTTAATAGAAAGCATTTCTGACCAGTGTGGTTGGGGAGTCCAGCGGGAATCCAAGAAGTGAAAGGTCACCGATTAATTTATAGTCCTCAACCGAGGGGGAGCACGAGGTTGGGGGCAAGAGGGGGAGAAAGGGAAAGGAAAAAAGACTCCCCCCCACACCTCCTTTCTCGGCTGTAGCTGCAGGATCAGTCCTTTCCTGGGATCTTTAGGAATTATGAAAAATGAATCATGAGAAGTGAAAAAAAAAAGCCCTACAGAGTAAAAAAGAATAAAATTATCTAACACCTCAGCTGCACATCATTATAGAAAACTGTGGGCTTTTTATACACATTACAGTAAGGCAGACATCCCCTCTAACAGACTCAGTACGACGGATCAGTAATTGTTTTCATACACTTTAATTAGAAAAACTCAGATGGCTATGAATAATAATGGAAAAGAGAGACTTTTGCACTTGAAAGGTTGAAGTCAATCAAGTGTGAATGACGGCAAAAAAGAAAGAAAAAAAAGACACCAATTCATCAGCCCTCTGTTGTCTCGCCGCGACTTTAATCATAATTCCTGATTGGGATTCAAGAAGGCAGTAAGCAGCGGTTCTTTGTCTGCCTTCACCTTCCATCAATTAACTCTCCCCAAAATATAATCATCAACCTCACATGCTCCTCTGCATCTTAATCTGGGCCCCCAAACCTGTAAGTCTTGCCTCATACGTGTTTACGTAATTACTTCTATCTACCTGCATCTTCTCATCTATAGTGTTACCCAACCTCTCCCTGAAAACAAACAAAAATGTTGGGTATATAAAATCTTTTTTTTTGCTGTACGTGGGCCTCCCACTGTTGTGGCCTCTCCCGTTGTGGAGCACAGGCTCCGGACGCGCAGGCTCAGCGGCCATGGCTTACGGGCCCAGCCGCTCCATGGCATGTGGGATCCTCCCGGACCGGGGCACGAACCCGTGTCCCCTGTATCGGCAGGCGGACTCTCAACCACTGCGCCACCAGGGAAGCCCTATAAAATCTTAATGGGCAAGAAGTGCCCAGAAAGCAAAGAAGAAGACCCCTAAAGAGAATCCTAAGGATCTAGAAATTCTGGTGCGGTCTGTCTGCGCATGGGTCTGAAGAGAGAGGTTGCGATGGAAGCCTCTTTGCTGTACAGGACGCTGGAGGGCCCCACGTCAGCTCTCGGACACTAATGTTCCCGTGTCCGTGTCCACTACTCCCTCTCCTACCAGCTTCTCAAGCTCATCACTCAAAGTTACCACGCTTTTTTGTAAAGAGCCAAAAATACGGTCCTGCCAATGGCTCTCTGAGGAATTCTGCTCACGGAAGAAAATGAAAGTTGGCCAAAGGCTGAGTTCCTTCAATACTTGCCTTGGCACTCCTTGTTTCCCAATCATATCTGGCTGCCACACAGTGTGGAAGGTTGAGTCTATCCCAGCCAGCCTCTGATGGACGGCTGAAAGTCCGTGGGAAAGGCGGTCACTCAACAGTGCTGGGCAGAGTTCTGTAAAGACCTTCCCTTTCTCTAGGAGCGTCGGAGCATGCCAGTGTGTGAGAGGACAAAACCTGGCCACAGCGTCGTAAGCAGAGCCGCCCCAAACGTGTCCAAACCACAGAGACCCTCGGAGGACTAGATGCCGCCAGCAGCTCCCCTGTCCCGACAGCGTACGCGGCATTACACATTCACTCTCTCTGCCCCAAGCCCTCCCATCCACACACTCAAAAGCCACACAAAAAGTTTTACGTTTGGCCAAACAATAGTACACAATCAGTCTAAACACCTATGCTTCCTACACTGACACCCATGTAGATTGATTCTTCCAATAATCTTACACCCATAAACACTGAGTATGTTAAGTTACATTCCCCCATAGTCTACTCATTAATGTATAGAGGGGACCTCAGACTATTAAAACAGACTTTGAACCAAAAGTCAGAGTTTTTCTGGTTAGAAAATTCAATTGCTTAGAGCCATTACTGCCTCAGAACTTGAGTCTCTCAAGCTCGGCGGCCATGACCACGCAAAGCAGCTCTGTGGTGATGATCTGGATACCACATGTGCTCCTCTCAGCCAAGTCAAGCATGCAGAGTTGACGGAAACGTAGGAAGAAAATATCATCCGAACAGGCGCAGTACCTTCCTAACAAGTAAACAAGTCTCACATGTAACAAGGGAAATGTGGAGTTCTGCTCTGATGCTGAAAATCTTCAAGTTCAAGCAATTCTCACATATGACGATAGAAACAGAAGAGCTCCATGCCGGTACTAAGAATCTTCACGCTTAAGCCATTCCAAAACAACTTAGTTGATGAAAAGTAAGGGCCTCAAATGACTCTGCTCATCCATTCATTTGACCATCATTCACTAAACTTTGTACAAGGTCCCCATGCTGCACGCTTGTGAGACAGCAAGACGGGGTCCCTGTGTCCAAGAAGCTCACATCCAGAATAATTAACCTTCTAGAGATCATAAACTCATTAGAAAATCTGATGAAAGTTGCAGCCTCCTAGAGAAAATACTTTTAAAACAAACTATCGTAGATAATTTCAGGAAATCACAGGCTCCCTCGAGGGAAATTCCGGGATTCAAGTTAATTGCCCTTGAACTACTAGGAAAGGTGACGTGGGTTTGTAAATACCTAGTTCCTACCTCCTGTTCAGTTCACCATTATTTTGGATTATGACTTAACGCATTTCAAGTTTCTATGAGGTGAGTGGGCCCGAAAGCCCCAAGGACACACCTTATAAAACCCAGAGTCTTAGATGTGGGTCTGGTCCCCACTGTGACATCTGGGAGGGGCCGCTGATGTTGACTCTTTTTCGATAGAAGAAGCTGGAATTATAAGGAGCCCTCCCCACTCCTTGCTTTCTCTGGGTCATGGATATGAAATGACCAAATACCACAACTTGAGCAGCCAAGGGGTGTATACACTTTGCTGAATTCTGAACGGGACTGCTCATGCAAATTCACCTCTCAAGGCCACCCTGTCTGAGGTTAGAGCAATGCAACCAACAAGTTCCACATGCTGGAAAGCAAAGGTACTTTCTTAGAGCGAGTACTGAACTTGGTTTCTCTGAGACCTTCATCCCCACAGCCTTGGCATTGCTCACCTGAGTAGAGCTTCTTTCTGAAAGGCTCTCTATTCCAAGTGAAAGTACAGATTTGCCAAAACCTAGACTCCCAAGGAGACTCAAGTCCTTCATATTTCAGTAAAAAAAAAATCAAGAGAATGAAGAAACTCAGGTGGAGGGAAAAAAAGAGGGAAAAAGCCTCAGACACAGGCCTTCCTGGCACAGACCTGGCCGGTCTCTACACCTTGTGAATGAGGCATTGGTCCTGTTCAAAAAACAAGCATGGAGTTAAAAGCCAACCGCTTCCAGAACTGAGCATTCTAGCTAGTGGGGGACCCAAAGTCGACGGCGCCAGTGAGGGTCTGGCTGCTCACTTCCTCCCCTGACCTCGATGGCTGCCAGCTGGTCTCTGCACATCTGCAGCCAGCAAGCCCGGCAACTCACGGCAGCAGAGAGAGCTTCAGAGGTTTTTCCCTCCTTCCCTTTACTACCTTCCAAATGTGCCAGGCTGGGCGCTGGACCACGGAGTCGAGAGGGCTGTTTCTCTCTTTGTCTCGTTTCCCTTCTAAAATGTCTTCCTATGTCGTTGTCTATCTTTTTTGTTGTTTTTTTTTAAACCTAAAACCCAAGAGGAAGAATTGTAGGGCCATATTAACAATTCATATGGGCCAGAAACAAATGCAGCCCTGAACCAGATTTTAAAATCTAAGAATGAGAAAGACTGAAAAAGGAGGTAGGTGGGAGAACAGGAAACATATGAACAGTTCACACACGCGCGCGCGCACACACACACACACACACACAGTGAGTGAGGGAGAAAAAAGCTGAGAAGGGGACTGAATTGGAGAGAAAAGCTTCATTAGACTTGGAGAGGCAAGCAGTGGCAGTATACCAAGGTCACTTTTAATTTAGACCATCTAATTGGCAAACAGGCTCCAAATGGCTATCACCTCACAGGGCTTGGAATTAATGAAGCCCGATTATTTTCATTACCCTCCTCTGAGATGGAGACAAAGTGAGAGCTGGTACCCAAGTGGGTGCCACAGCCTCAGGGCCGCTGGCCACCCGAGAGCCCCCAGTGCAGGGGGGCCAAGCAGCCAGCCTGATCTGGAGACTCGGATGCACAGGCACACGACGAGCAGAGACAGACGCTGACCGAAAACATCACGGGAGACAGACAGCTGGGGCGGGCTGGGGGTGGAGGGGACCTGCAGGCAGTGCAGGTCCAGGGGCAGCCAAGGGGAATCTGTGCGTGGACAAAACGTACAGAATAACTAAGGGAGTGAAGACGAAGGGCTAGAGAAAGAGGTGTTCCTGGGCTGCTCCAGAGCCAACCCCCTTCTCTGCCATGAGGTCATACTCTGTTAAGTGACTGGGGAACAAAGACAGTTTCCCCGTATTAGTGCTCCGGGATCCCAGTGGTGTGTCCTGCCACTTAGAAGGACAGTGATCAATTAGAATAATTTAAGACTACTGATATGCATTGTAGGTGGTCTTTCCCATTCTCATTTAGGGGCCAGAAACCTGTCCCCTATGCCCTCAACCCTCCTCGCCTAAAACTGTGAGACAAAGGAGGGCACGAGCAGCAGCCCCTAAATCCCCACCACCAGTTCGGAATCTCGGACTTCTCGGTAAATAGGTGAGAATTCTATGGAACTGACATCGGGGGCGGGTCGCTCAGTTGGGTCTGGAGGGGCACCTGTCTCACCGCCTTAAGCTTTATAGATTTCCGTCTTTCATATGACGTGTGTAAAGACACCGTTTGGAGCTCTGTTTCCAATAGGCCGAGCAGAATGAAGTGGTATGGGTGCAGTTTCCATAGCGGAGGGCCAGAGCTGCAATTGTTCCCAGTGGAGAATATTTTTCAAGCCCCTTCATCGGTAAAAAGAAGGGGGCCCATGGAAGACACAGATATGAGATGCAGAGCATAAGCAAGCAACTGTTACCATAGCAACAGACATATTAGACACTGCAGGTTCCTGAAAGCTGTCTGATAAGGTATTATTAAATGAAGCCTCCTCAAAACACTCTCCATTTACAACTGAACGGAAAGGCATTGTAGAGAAAGTAATCTATTTCCATTTATCAGGGTGGAATTTACTTTTAGAGAGACTGAAACCCAATTCAAGCCAGATCCTGGGCCCTTGGACCCAAACAGCAAAAAGTATTTCCCAGAATTTATAGCTTTAGCTACCCTGGACATACCCCGTGTCTGCCAGGAGCTGTCTGTTTGGTGGATCTTGCCAGGCTCTCCTAGTTTGCAGCCAAAGGCAGTGAACTCAGTCAATCTGGCAAGGAAGAAGATTCACTCCTCTCACTGCCATTCATCCCAGCCACTCAAGGATAAAGCAGACATAACTTTCTCCTCTTGGAGGATGAATGACTGAACACTGACCATTCCTTAATGATATGGTTTAGGAAATGCAGCTCTGATTTGAGGGGCATTTCTCAGAGTTTCCTGCTCTAGTTGGCCAGGAACAAACAGATGTATCATCAGAAAGCCTAACCAATACTTTCCCTTGGCCAATTTTCTAATAAAATTGCTGTAAAATATCCTCCAGGGGCATGATTCTAACCACAGGTTCATTATAAACACTTAGTTGTAAAACAATTGCGAATTTCATATTAACACCAAACTTTTCAGAGGAAGGACAATGGCAACTATTTAATTTGTCAGGGCAGAGACCAAGATCAGCAGTCCAGTCCTCAAATAGGATGCTGGGCTCACCCCAAGGTATGGCCACAAACGCCCCTCTAACCCTGGTTGCTCATCTTTTCCTGCTGATGCTGCTAAAGGGTCGAGGTGGAGTTGCTTCATTTAGCTCAATGCAAACCATCCTCATGACTTGAGAAACCAATTCAATACTGACAGCCATGCAGTAACTCCATCTTCTCATGCAAAGACAGGGTACCAAATCATCCTTATATACGCCTTTAAATCGAGTGTAAAACCCTTATGATTACATTTCCCACAACTTTCAACTGTTATTTCTGAATCCATTAACTTTCTCTTGTTGCTAGCAAATGAACTTCCTATAGTCAGCACATTTCCCACAATTTGCACATTTTTTTCAGAAATATTTAGAAAACATCTCCATTGTCTGCTATGGGCAAATGAGGTAGGTACACAGGGGTTCCTGTACAAGGTGCCAAGCACAGCCCCTTTAGGGAGTGTGTTTCTCCTCCGTAATTATGTTCTTAGGGAGTCTTCTCAAATAGGGTTTATTAACCTGTTTCCATGGATGGATTTTAGGGTATCCTTATGCTCTCTGGCATTGTACACACAATTTTGAACATGGAGAATATTTGAAAGAGTTCTTAATAGTAGTTGTCAAACTTTAGTGTGCACAGAATACCCAGTAAGGCTACTGAACCGTTTTCACCAGCGTCTCCAAAAAAAAGGTTGAGAATCACTGCTTGAGTGGGTAACACCCAGAAATATCTTAGGGATTGGTACCCAAGCAAACACAGCAGTAACATCCTCCTCTCAAAGACTCTGTTGATAAATGAAGAAGATTCATAATGACCACCAGACTTGCTACTTTGAATGTACCATACTGTTGCTGTTATAAAAGTATGACAAACAATGGATATTTGAAATGTAATTTATATAGTAGTCCCTAGGGATGTATAAATGAAACTTACTGTCTGATGTAAACCAATCATACAGATTACTACAGGCTCACATTTCCTAGACCAGACTGATATTAAACAGGAGAAATAATCACCAGAGCAGAAGGACGATGTATTGAAAATGCCACCCTCCCCACATCTCTTCCTGTTTCTTCAGGCTCCCATGGTTCCAGGCCATCTGTGGGAAGTATGATGAGGCCTGAGGAAAATCCCCCTTGTTACTTCCAAGGCTGGAGAGAATTCCAGGGGAATTTGTAACAGAAACCCACCCATCCACAAAAGGAAGTTTCCACTTAGAACCTTTCAACCATGTTCACCAGTCTGTCTATTTGAAAATACCCATGGAAAGTGCATTTACACTTGAAATGAAACTCATGCTAGGTCACCTTAGAGCCTGCCATTGGCTGCTAAGGTCCTCTTGACGCATCATCAAATGTATGTTCCTCACAACTAAACATCATTTACAATGTTATTCATTAATTTTGCGTAACCAAGTGGAATGGGAAATGCCTAGAGGTTACACATCTGTGACCTGCATGGGAATCTTCACACGAAAAGGCAATCAAATTAACTTATTACTCCACTGTTGAAGGAAGTTAGAGGTGAGAATTTTTCTCTTTGGGGGTTTTTCCTCTAGTGATCAGGAAAGGGCTTTCCAGCAGCCCAAGCATACACAGAATGCAGGATACTGGTATCGCCTGTAGACGTTTGAAAAGTTTTCTCATTACATTAGATTTAAATCCTTATACTAATCTTTTGGGCCATGTTTACAGTGGCCACTTAGAGCCATGCCCCGCAGGTGTAGCAACATCATGCTCAAAATGCAAAGCCCTTGTTCATGACTCGCCACGTGCTACCCAACTGAGCACCTTCCTGCTTTGAGAATGAAAGCATCCACTTGAGAAACTCCCACGTCACAGGGCTACATTCTGCGAGTTTGCCACTTGCAGGGGCATCAAGTCAGCTAACCTCTCTGAGCCTCAGTTTCCTCAGCCGTCAATGTAAACGTGTCAAACTCTTTAAATAAAACAGAGTGGTTGTGAGGATGAAATGAGACATAATGAATTTAAGAGCAACCTAGAAGATGACCTGCTCAGTAAAGGTTTGGAGAATCTGAATAACAACTTCTTCATGTAAATGGTTAGCTACTCTAGGCCTCTGCGTCCTGAGGGGAGAGAGGAATGATAAGGCACGTTGAGAAATGCATATGTATTCAGCCCTTTAGGCCACAGTCAGGCCAAGTCTAAGGTGAACAAAGGTCACAGAACTATCTTTGACATTTCCAACTCTGCACTGGCTCTCGCATCCAGCAACAGAGTCCTGTCCATGTTGCTGCATCACCTTTGACCGCTGGGGAAAGAAAAGCCCCGAGGTCCTGCTCCCAGCTGCCTTACCGTCATGATGAGCTTCTCCACGCAGTCGGGCGCCACGCTGTGGAGGTGGGTGAGGTGCAGCTGGAGGTGGATCTTGTTGTTGAGCATGTCCTGGCACAGGGGGCAGCGGAGCATGGGCTGCACCGAGTGCTGCGTCATGGCGTGCACCCGCAGCCGGTTGACATCGGCGTTGCTGTACTTGCAGTAGGGACACTGGTACATCTGTGGGGAACACACAGCCACCCCTCCGGCTGAATCTTCAGTTCCCACCGCAACTGTGTCCGCCCCAAGCCCGCCCACCCGAGACTCCACTCCCCCCCTTCCCCCCAGTTATGTGAAACACTCCCCCACCAGCACAGCCCCTTCTGGCCTCACCTGCTCCGGTTTGGTCTCCTCTGATGTTTTTGGTCGCTTTGAAGAGAGAGGAGACTCTGAGCTACCTGGGAAGGAGATGCGTTTGGAGGTTGCAGGAGAATCTGTCAGCTCCTTCTCTGCTTGGCTTGATGATGCTGGAAGAAAAAGCAGAAGATGTAATACAGCAGCCAGACCAGGCCAGCTCCCAGAGGGTTTGCGTTGGGTGAAAATCAACATTCATTTATAGCACAGGATTTTCTTGAAACACCAAAATTAAAGTAGGATGAGCATCCGGACTGATTTATCAGGCATGCTAGAAAAGAAGCAAGTGTTTCTTTTTGTCCCCCATGAATTTCTGTCACTACACAACTTTAACAACTGAACACTAAGAAAAAAAGGTACAGAAATGGATTAAAAGGCTCTGAGTTGGACTAAGCTACATTCAGTCTATTCTGACCTCCCCCAATCAAGACACAATCTGCTGGCTTATGAGGGTGGGTGGGAAAGTCTCACCAATTGCTTTGCCAACCACGAGTCAACCCAAGTACCAGACAGACTCTGCTTTCATGGATGTAATAGATGATGTGCTTCCAACTTTATTGTCACAGCTCTTGAAATCACAGCACAGCACAGCACATCACAGGAGACATGATAAATGGGACGGACCCGAGAAAGGTTTACACGGATATCTGCATACAAATGCATGCAAAAAAGTCAAGTGTGGCTTCAGCAACTTGCTTCTGGGGAAGAAGTAACTGCAGAGTGGAACTAGATAGGGCGTGACTCCAACTTCTAATCGAGCCAGTGCTCCAGACACAAGAGTTTATTCAGAGTGGGTGGTTCAGAGGGAAAGTGTCCTCTCTGCTTGCCAGAAACATGCCCTCTGCACCCCACTCCACCAAAACAACAAAACACCAACGAGGAAGGAGAGTCACATGAGAGTGAAGCAGCAAGCAGTGAGCGTGGAAGTGTTGGCGGAAGGAGTTCTCTGAAGCATGGAAAGGGATCTGGAAGATTGTGATGAGAAAACAGCTGGGCTGAAAGGGTTTTAACAAGGATGAATAAGCAGGGCTCCTCCAGTATAAACACAAATCTCCAAATGGTCAAATGTGGTCATTCCAAAACCTGGTCAGTATCTTAAGGCTGGCTCTCTCACTTGTTTTGGATGGGAGCTCCATTTTTCAGCATTTTGCTACAAGTGGTGAGAAGAAAAATCCTGAAAATGGTAGTGAGACAGTACATACCCACTGCCCTCCCTACCTCACTGAAAAATCATTTGACTCAGCACTGAGGTCACTGGTTTAGAAAGCCTCATGTTTACTCTTCGGTCAAACTGCTTTCTGTCTCATCCAGCCTAGTTCCCTAGCGTGCGTTTCCAGCCTTGAAATCTGTTCTGACATGGATACCCAAGATGCTGTCATTACAGGTGTGTGCTTTAATAAACAGTTGTAAAAAATCAATTTTATTCATTAAAATCGTAAGGCCACACAATAATTTTGGAAAATAAAAATGCAAAATGCAGGAAATATTCCAGGAAGTGGATGCTCTTCCCAGAATGCACATCTTCTGATCTTTAACCCCAGTATCTTGGTAACCTGGTCTACATAAGTTTGTAGAACATCTATTATTTAAAAAGTACAAGGACAAGCATATTACACACGGACCCCTCCTCCTCCCAGCACACATTCATAACAGTACTTTAATCTGTCTCGAATCGACTTCAAACCCATTTTCTTCTTAATGGGAGTTATTCATTTTCACTTGAAAGGTAATACATGACGGCTGGATATTTAATGTGATGGACTGGCTGCCGATTAACTAGGTGCTGTATGTGACATTCTAGTCTGGTTCCCACGGCCCACTTCCCATCTCCCAGCCCCCGGCAGACCTGATCCCGCGAAACCTTGCGTCGCAGGTTTTAGACCTCGGAGTGTGATGGGCCCCCTGCCTGAACACTCCCACAATAGGAGTCTTTTAATTAATGTTTTGGGGATGTAAGATCTTCCTGCCCCCAGAAGGTTTCTTATTCTCCATCGTTTTTCATTTTTGCTTACTGGTTGTCTTCTATATGTTAGCTCTTCTATAGCTTTTCAAAGGCATTCTAAAGATGGGGTGGGTGGAGACGTTAGATGATACTTCAGATGCTTATTTGTTAGAGCCATCCTCCACCTTCCCCATTTCCACCTCCAATCTGTAGGATTAGGTTAGGTTCAGGGCTTACAGTTAGGAAAGAGCTGCTCTCTGCTCCCCCTTCCCCTAGGGGCAAGCCAAGATGCAGATCCTATTCTAAACACCCATCCCCGTCTTTTTGTTAGTCTGCCTGACCTGAAACAACACTTGCTTTTACAGGACCGTGACACTGCCTTGTCAATGCCCTCAACCTGCCTCCTACCCCTCCTCTTCAGAATGATTTTCAACCGTGCAGTTGCTCAGCAGTGTGGATGAACGAGCGCGGAGGCTGAGACCGCCCGACTCATCCACTCCCTGGAAAGCAAACCCGGTGTAACCCAGTGCAGCATTAGCGTCCTCACAGGACCGGAGTCCACCCTCGTCCTTCAAGGCTGAACGCATGATGAATGGTGACGAGGTTGCAGAGGTGAGAATTCTCGTTTCAGAAGCCACTATTCTTTCCCCCTGCATGGAGAGGGGGGACTTCTATTACCTTTTTTTTATTTTTCATACTCTCAAATTGCTCTGTAATTCTAAAGCTTCCTTTGTGAGCTCAAGCTAAGGAGCTATTCTAAAGCGTTTTAAAAAATAAAATCGGCACTTGCTCACTCATTCCTCTTTCTCTGGAGTAACACAACAGCTCTGCTATGATATGAAATACTGCATCCACTGGTGTAAAAACTTCCGGGGCTCATCTCCCTTCTATCTGGGGCAATCTGCATTTTTATTAGATCAGATCTGTCTAGAAGTGGACATTAGCCACCTGCAGCTCGCTAGGCTTCTTCTCTAAAGATAAGGCCGTGCCTTTCCTATATCGGAGTCTGTTAACACCCAGTTACAATCCCATTGTGCTTCCCTGGGTGATGTGAGGACTGCTCCAAAGAGTTAGGTTAACGAGGCTGACAGGCCCCTCCTAGCTTGACCCCAGACATTAAAACGTCAATTCCTATGAAAACATGGTACCAGAGATTTTATAAAATTTCTGTAGATGGGTAAACAGTTGCGCAAGTTCTCCATCAGCAGGCTGGAAGAGGGTTTACTACTGACAATGACAGTCTAAGGTTTTCTCAAGCTTCTTCTCTCTGAACTTCAAAAGGGCCAGACTCCCAAAATCAATTCCTACTTTAGTTCTGTCACTAGCATACATTGTAGGCATCAGTAAATGAGGTTGTACGAATACCAAGAGGGAAAGTACTGTGGTTTTCTTTTTTGAAGACTTTTCGAAACTCTGACTTAAATTCCAAGAGCGATGTCACAGTCTAGAAAACATTATTACTTTTTAAAATTAATTACTGATCAGTTTAAGGCCTTTACAACGTCACAGTAGTGAAACACAAATAGATGCACTCCAGAGACAAGCCATAGTTTAAACAGTGCCTGGAACCACTGGATTATACTGGTAACAACTTCAAGGGTAACTACCTGTAGTGGCTTTTACAATAATGACAAAATGAACTGGAAACAATCTAGATATTTTACAACAGGGCACGGTTAAGTAAACAATGGTACCGCCACTCTATTGAGTATCAGATGACATTACATATGATAGCTATGAAGCAATATGGAAAAATCCTTGAGAAGGTTAATCAGAAAAAAATAAGATAACATATGCATTATAACATGATACAGCTTTGTAAAAAATAGGTATTAGAAAAAAAGACTGGAAGAAAATGACTGCTGTATTTAGGTGATAGCATCACGGACCATCTCCCCATTTTCTACGTTTGTCATGTAGTTATATTATTTTTAATACTATAATTAAAGAGTTTAGCATTTAAATTCCACTGTCCATGAAAAGGTTGATATTTGGATCCATACTGTGCAAAACATCAGGTGGTATTTTTACTTCGCTGGTTAAAGCAATTTTTCCTCATTTTGGCAGCTATGCCATGTGAAAATATGTGTTAAATCTCAATGAATCTTCCACAGGCAACATGCTGGGCTCCTGGCACTTCAAAGGGTTTAAAAACATGGCAAGGAATCATGCGAGTGCCATCGATTACATACTCTGTAAAGCGAGGCAAGAGGGATACTGGGGCAATATCGGGGAAATGCAGGGTCAAACCCGAAGCGCAGCCCGACAGGATGTTAGCTGCGGACTCCTCGCCACGCAAACTTTCTAAGGAGTGGACAAACACTTGCTCAACTTGTTAGAAGTTCAGGTTGCCCCACTGAACTCGCTGGTGAGGCAGGAAAAGGACCGGCATGGCCTGGCTATGGAGTACAGAAAATTCGAAGTCAACTTTCTGGGCCAAAAGCCACCATTCCACCTTAAACTGTGATGGGTTGGTCACTATATCTGACGAAGCCAAGTACTAAGAGGCAGACCTGATTCATGACTCTCCATTTCATTGTTCCTCTACATTCCAAGCAGAAGAAATTTCATTTCCAAGGGAAAGACACAGTAGTCAGTGCATGGCTTCCTCAGGAAAAACAAAAATCATTTCTGTGACGTCAACTTCCAGATATCCTTTGTTTTTAACATATTTGCTTGGGGGTATTTAACCTCTAAAAATAATTACTTAAAAATTTTCCCCTCTTGTCATATTAATTAGAGGGAGTAGGGAAGAGAAGAGAGCCAATCTGAAATCATGCAAGTTTTGTTTACAATTTTCAAGAAGAGGTTTTATTATGTTCTAAGCATATAGAATAATTAAAACAAGCCTAGTAAGGTTTCAGGTAAGAGGTGACTAACTGTAAAGAACAGGTTAAGGGGACTTCCCTGGTGGCGCAGTGGTTAAGAATCCGCCTGCCAGTGCAGGGGACACAGGTTCAATCCCTGGTCCAGGAAGATCCCACATGCCACAGAGCAGCTAAGCCCGTGTGCCACAACTACTGAGCCTGCACTCTACAGCCTGCGAGCCACACCTACTGAGCCCACGTGCCGCAACTACTGAAGCCCGTGTGCCTACAGCCCGTGCTCTGCAACAAGAGAAGCCACTGCCTTGAGAAGCTCACGCGCCACAACAAAAAGTAGCCCCCGCTCGCCGCAATTAGAGAAAGCCCATGTGCTGCAACAAAGACCCAACGCAGCCAAAAATAAATAAATAAGAAGTAAATTAAAAAAAAGAAGAATAGGTAAGAACAGTATAATTTAGGGGGCTTATCAAGTGGTCAAGTATGGTAGAAACACAGTCTCTTTAACTTCACCTGATAAAACCACTTTTCCTAGAACAAATTCTCACCCAATCCCAATCCTCACTAATAAACTAAAATCTGAGTCACTGAAATTTTGGTGACAGAAAACTTGAGAGCTGTACTTGCAATACCATGTACTGCCAGCAGACTTAATGCCAACACGTGCCTCATTTCTCACCTAGTGATGTGGTCATACAACTCTGAAGCGAGGGAAGGCAGGGAGTTGCTGCCTCCTGAGAAAGAAACCTGAAGAAAACTTGGAAGTGAAGTAGAAATGGAACCTTAAGGTACACAGTTTTTGGCTTTCCCTAATCATTTGCCAAGACATCAACTTCCCTCCATGACAATCGAAAGTACTGGAAGTTTCAGTTCCATGAGCAAAACTGACTTTCTCATCACTCAACACACCATTGGTGCTGTTGGCATGGTGGACATTCTCTGCCACAGGCCCGCCTTTGGCCAGAGTCCTCCCTTGGGGAGATCCTGGGCATGCACTGAGCTGTCCACGTTACTGGGAAGTTTCTTCTGCGTTTCTTCTCTTCATGGCATAGTGGCCCTCGGAAGTGGTGTTCACCAAGATGCTGACCCCCCTTCCTTCTGGGGACCCCAAGGTGAGCTCACTGAAGGCCTGGGATGATGCCTGACATGTCATCCTTGTGGAGCGGCCAAAGGCAGCCTCCAGCCCCACTTCTCAACCATCAGACTCTGAGCTAAAGTACCACTGACAGCCCCTCCATCTAAACTTCCATCTCCCAAACCAGCAACATAATGGAGGAGCCAATTAAATGATTATTAATTCATGCTACTTTCCGTAAGCCAGAGGTTCTCATCGCCTTGTGTTCCGTAAACCAGCTTGCCACCTGCCCCAGAAATTTACAGCAATCTTTTATCTCCATTGACTAAGGAGAAAAAAAAAAAAACGTTCACACAGCTCCATGCTCAGTGCTTGAGTTGGGATAATGACCCCAGCACGATAGTCACAGAAGCTTCACCATATTGGAAAGTGGTCATTCAGCTCATAATGAAAATGAGATGAAAGGGGCAGTGAGCCCTCTCCATAGCCCCTTCCCCTCAGCTTCTCAGAGGCCCGACACTCCCCTCTAGAAAGCAGAAATGCACAGTTTCCAGAGGGTCAATCTGTGCTCTGGACTCGTGATCCTCTGTGATACTGTCACTGAATGTGGAGCCGCTCTTGGCATCTGCTTGCAATTCCCTCCCCAGAGGAGAGGCTAAGATTTCGTACTCGCATCTCCTGCAGAGCTACTGCACTTCAGAAGTGGCCAGAGAGCTGGCTAAATCCTCTCCCTCCCTACGGAAAGAAACAGTTCGTTTAAAGGGTCTGCTCGGCTGCCAACTTGGTCGCTAAACATGCACGGCTCTGCCTCTCACCAAGCACTTAAAGATGATTCAAAGAGGAATCGGGGAGTCTGTGCACGGCGAAGGCGCACCCAATGGGGTCTCTACACCCTTACACACCCAGAGTCCAGCCCCATGAGGGTAAGAACCTTCTATTCAAAACACAGTCCTGGTTTCAGTTAAGTGCAGGCTACACTGCTCCTGCATGTCTCTTGAAAGCATTTTGTAGAAGTACTCAAAAAGGAGAAGAACATGCCTAGGTAGGTAGAGCGAGACACACAGGCCTCATCCACTTACCAGACATGTCTTCCTGTTTCCATGAAGGATTTCAAAGAAAACTTGAGTTATACTACAGATGGGTATTACTGATGCTCGGGGAATGGCTCATTATTTTTCTCCTCCAACTCAAAGATGAACCAGATAGGTCAGCACTTTGAAAATCCAGAAGCTCGTCAGTGTTGTTTCTGTTGTTGTTATTAGTTTGCTTTTTATTTGGAAATATAGATTCACAGGAAGTTGCAAGATTAGTACAGAGAGGTCCGTTTCCCCTTCGCCTAGGTGTTTCTTTTTAACCAGGGTTTAGATAAAGATTGCTGGGTTTCTCAGATGGAGAGATATACCATGTTCTTGGAGTGGAAGGATCAACACTGTGAAAATGACTATAATACCCAAAGCAATCTACAGATTCAATGCAATCCCTATCAAACTACCAATGGCATTTTTCACAGAACTAGAACAAAAGAATTTCACAATTTGTATGGAAACACAAAAGACCCCGAATAGCCAAAGTAATCTTGAGAAAGAAAAACGGAGCTGGAGGATTCAGGTTCCTGGACTTCAGACTATACTACAAAGCTACAGTCATCAAGACAGTATGGCACTGGCACAAAAACAGAAATACAGATCAGTGGAACAGGATAGAAAGCCCAGAGATAAACCCACATACATATGGTCACCTCATTTTTGATAAATGAGGCAAGAATGTACAATGGAGAAAAGACAGCCTCTTCAATAAGTGATGCTGGGAAAACTGGACAGCTACAGGTAAAAGAATGAAATCAGAACACTCCCTAACACCATACACACAAAAAAACTCAAAATGGATTAAAGACCTAAATGTAAGGCCAAGACACTACAAAACTCTTAGAGGAAAATACAGGCAGAACACTCTATGACATAAATCACAGCAAGACCTTTTTTGACCCATCTCCTAGAGAAGTGGAAATGAAAACAAAAAAAAACAAATGGGACCTAATGAAACTTAAAAGCTTTTGCACAGCAAAGGAAAATATAAACCAGACAAAAAGACAACCCTCAGAATGGGGGAAAATATTTGCAAACGAAGCAACAGACAAAGGATTAATCTCCAAAATATATAAGCAGCTCATGCAGCTCAATATCAAAAAAGCAAACAACCCAATCCAAAAATGGGCAGAAGACCTAAATAGACATTTCTCCAAAGAAGATACACAGATTGCCAACAAACACATGAAAGAATGCTCAACATCACTAATTATTAGAGAAATGCAAATCAAACCTACAATGAGGTATCACCTCACACCAGTCAGAATGGCCATCATCAAAAAATCTACAAACAATAAATGCTGGAGAGGGTGTGGAGAAAAGGGAACCCTCTTGCACTGTTGGTGGGAATGTAAATTGATACAGCCACTATGGAGAACAGTATGGAGGTTCCTTAAAAAACTACAAATAGAACTACTATATGACCCAGCAATCCCACTACTGGGCATATACCTTGAGAAAACCATAATTCAAAAAGAGTCATGTACCACAATGTTCACTGCAGCTCTATTTACAATAGCCAGGACATGGAAGCAACCTAAGTGTCCATCAACAGATGAATGGATAAAGAAGATGTGGCACATATATATATAATGGAATATTACTCAGCCACGAAAAGAAGCGAAACTGAGTTATTTGTAGTCAGGGGGATGAACCCAGAATCTGTCATACAGAGTGAAGTAAGTCACAAAGAGAAAAACAAATACCATATGCTAACACATATATATGGAATCTAAAAAAAGAAAAATGGTTATGAAGAACCTAGGGGCAGGACAGGAATAGAGACGCAGATGTAGAGAATGGACTTGAGGACACGGGGAGGGGGAAAGGTAAGCTGGGACCGAAGTGAAAGAGCGTCAAGGACATATATACACTACCAAATTTAAAATAGATAGTGGGAAGCAGCCACATAGCACAGGGAGATCCGTTTGGTGCTTTGTGACCACCTAGAGGGGTGGTATAGGGAGGGTGGGAGGGAGATGCAAGAGGGAGGAGATACGAGGATATATGTATACGTATAGCTGATTCACTTTGTTATAAAGCAGAAACTAACACACCATTGTAAAGCAATTATACTCCAATAAAGATGTTTAAAAAAAAAAAAATCCACCTTCCAATGTAGGAGATGCGGGTTCGATCCCTGGTCAGGGAACTAAGATCCCACATGCCACAGGAAAACTAAGCCCGTGCGCTGCAACTAGAGAGAAGCCATCGCACCACAACTAGAGAGGAGCCTGCACGCCACAACAAAAGATCCCACGTGCCACAACTAAGACCCGATGTAGCCAAAAATAAATAAAATAAAATAAAACGGGGAGTTTCATACAAAGCAGAAGGACAAGGACCTCCAGATAAGTGGAAAAATCTGGCAACAGGATCTTCATTCCTATGCAGTAGCCGTGGGCTGGAGCCGATGCCCCGTGCCCTCTGGCTTGCCCCACCCTCCCCTGATACTGGGCATTCCTTCATTCCGTCTGCCAGCCTCTATGTGTTACACTTAATTTGGGAGATGGGGCTCGAGGAGGAGACAGGAGCGAAAAGAAGAATCTTAGAGAGGGCAGACGGACTGAAGAGGAGGCTGAGGAAAAGCGAGTAGGAGAAGGAGAGGCATCCACAGGGGCCCAGAGGCTGGAAGCTGATCCCAGGAAGGCTGCCCCAGGAGGAGGCAGGGGCTGTCATCCCAAGAAGAATCAGTAGCTGAACCTGGGAAAGGAAATCCTTGTTTCATTGCCTGAGTTCATTGTCTGCTCCCTGACACAGAGCCCCTAAATCCCCTGAAATTTCCTGGGTGACAGGAGTATCTTTTGTTCCAATGAGGTGACTCTGAGTGGTCACCAGAAAGACCAAGCCGTGGTTAGAAGCTTGGGATCTTCAATCTCACCTCCCACCCTTCAGGAAGGGGAGGGGGTTGGAGACGGAGTTAATGATCCATCATCCCTACTTGATGAAGCCTCCATAAAAATCCCAAAATTTTAAAAAATTCCAGGTTGGCACACCCCAACTCCGTGGGGACGGAGACTCCTGCGCTCAGGATCCTTCCAGACCTTGCCCTATGTGTCTCTTCATCTGACTGTTCATCTGTTATCTTTTATCATACCATTCGTTAAATCATAAGCTGGTAAAAAAAAAAAAACAGAACAAAAAAACATTGCTGGGTTTTTGATCACTCTTCATCATGACCACATGTCTCCTCCTCTCCCACTCCTGCAATCCGGGATTCCATCGGCCAAGACCAGGACTCGTGCCTCTTCTACACACTTCTGTCTTTTAGGAAAGCTCAGTTCCCTCCTCACGCAGCGGGGGCTCAGGGCCTTGCCATCCGGTTAAAGGAGACGTAAGTCTCAAACTTCACGCACGTCACAGAGGTCAGAGCACCAACATTCTCAAACTCAACTGTGAGTCAGAAATCCCCTGGAAGGCTTGCTAACACACAGAAGGCAGGCCCCACCCCCCTAGCATAGGTCTGATTCAGAGAATCTGCATTTCCAGTGAGTTCCCAGGTGATGCTGGTGGTCTGACCACATTTTGAGAACCGCTGTCAGAGCCAAAGCTTTCTGTAATTGGTAGGAACCATACCACCTTGTGGCTGGACTAGAATTAAATAAGGGGGCCTGCAGGCGTGGGCGGATCTGGCCGTCCACTTTCAAATGACTCTTGCTGAAAATGCTATTCTCATCATCTACACTCGGGGACAAAAGCCAGGCCTGGTCTCAAAGCCCGATGTTTTCCCCCTCAGGCCAAAGGTGAAAGATTAAATATGGCTGTCCCTCAGGGAACCTGCCTCCTCTAAACCAACACAGACACATTTTCAAAGCCAGAAATTCAGAAGGAATAACCTCTACGTGTTCTGTTAGCAGTGTAATCCAGAATAATGACAGACTGCCTTGCTTATGAAAGTCTCGGTCTTTCCACGTGTCCTGGAGAACCTCTGTAAAAAGGACAAACACCTCTGGGCTCTTTCCACTTTGCAGGAAGAGGAAGCCTCTTTTTGGTGCTGGCTTCCCAGGTCTTGGCACCTGCAGGCCACACCAGCCTGAGGCACCCTTTGCTTCGGCCCTGGGAAGAATGCAGAGACCCACACCGGCCCCTGTGTCCGCGAGTCGGCACTCTGGGAATGGGGGGTCAGGCCGTGCTTTCCCAGCGAGCAGCCAGGGTGCGACGGTGGGCCCATGCTGAGTGCTGGCTGCCGCCGCTTGTCTGCAGCTTCGGGGAAAAAAGTAGTGCTAAGTCCCACATCAGAGGCATCAATCTGTTGTACTAATTCCTTGTTGAAATATGCATAAGGCTGCTTAACTACACTGATTTGCGCTCCCAAAAGGCCATCCCGCAATTCAGTTTCAAGATACCTTACTCCCTCTGTGTCAGGTTTATGAATGAACCACCAGTCAAAACAGAGCCACCAGCCACCACTTCGTTTAGACCAACATCCGCTGTCGGAGTACTCGTAACTTCTAAACGTTGGGCTGCCACCCAGAAGCCAGGGACCAAAGGGGCCAAGACCCAATTCTTCACTTCAAGGTATCAAATCAGCCTGCCTGCCTGTGGCCTCTTGTCAGCTTCCCCAGAGTGTCCTGTCTTCCCCTGCAGAGCCCCTGAGCTGTGCACAGATGCCATCTGCAGCTGTGGTCACAGTGCCCGGTGAGGATGGGGCGCAGTCGGCGGGCACCTCGGGGTCTGCATTATCACTCTGCCCTCTGGCTTCATTACAGGACTGTGACAACCGTGGGCTTGGAAAAAGCTAGAACAGGGAGAACCTTAGAGACACTTGAATTAACAGAAAAAAGTACAGAGGTGCGAGATGTAGGTCAAAACAAGAGGTGATGTGGGTCATGCTGGGACCAGGCTGCAGTTAATTAACAGAAGCTCATCCATCAGCTCCAGTATTAATTAGGTTAGTCAGAGCCTCTGAGCCCCGCACAGCACAGGCTCCCAGAGACCAGGCGAGAAGGGTACTCTTCCAGGGTTTCCTCCACTCCAAACCTATCTTCATAAGATACTTAAGGAAATTTTAAGAGTCAAATGGAACTTATGACAATAAAAACATGCAAAAAAAAAAAAAAAAAAAAAAAAACATGCAATCTGGGTCCAGCATGGTGACAGACACAAAGAGCCCTGCCCTTCACTTCTCCGCACCCTTACAAATCAGCTCTTCCCCAGGACCCACCGAGGATTGCTCTTCGCTCATGCAGGTTAGCAGGAGCGTGAGAATCTGTAATGGGCGAGAAAAACGTCACTCAGGTCCCCGGAAGGGCTGGAAAATGGGAATGACTCTCCACTTTCCCCTGCAGGTTTCAAGTACCAAGCAGAATGGAAAGGTCTCCTCTTGGAGTTTGGAAAGCACAGAGGGGGAGCCCCACACCGAGTAATGTTTACGTCAGCATTTCTCTCACCACCACGCTCCAAAGGCTGTGTTTGCTCACAGCCTGCAAAGGCCCAAGACGACCCATGTGTGTGAAGGGGCGGGGGAGGCAGTTCGGGGGCACCACTCCTCCGTAACTCCTGTGTTTCCCTGGCCAAGTTCTCTTTACACAGAGACATCGCACCCCCTCCCCCCGCTAAGGAACACAGCACATGGCTTGCAGGGCTGCCACAACCTGGCTCAAGTCCCGGCTGTGTGACCTTGAGCGTTTCAGTTGACTACACTGGACTTTCAGCTTCCATGTCTGTCAGCAGGAGGACCGCGTCTACTCACAGGGCTTCTGGGAGGCTAGCAAGAGAGATTAGGCACACGAAGCCCACCAGGGTCAAGCACACAGCGAGAGCTCAAACATTTGTTGCTATGGTTTCATTTTTAGAAGTGTCTCTGGGAAATAATACAGGTGCATGTGCGGCCACATAACCACAGAGTGAGGGGAGAGGCCTGGTTTCAAGGACACGCAAAGACACCCTAAATTTGCCTTTTCTGTAAATCAACGCGGAAGCATTCTACTCACCCCATGGGTTTAATATCTAAAAAGCAGAAAGTTGAATAACTTGCACTTTAAAGTGTTTTATGGTTATGCTGTTTTACCAACTGATTGCTAATGAAACATCCAAACAGTATTAAGCACTTACTAGATGCTAGCGATTACAAAAATGCATGAATGTGGGGTTGGGGAGAGATGCATAGGCAGAGCACAGAAGATTTTTAGGGCAATAAAAATACTCTGTACGATATTATAGTGATGGTTCTATGTCATTATACATTTGTCCAAACCCACAGAATGTACATCAAGAGTGAATCGTAAGGTAAACTGTGGACTTTGGATGATTATGATGGATCAATGTAGGTTCATCATTGGTTATAAAAAAAAAAAAAAGTACCATCCCGGTAGGTGATGTTGATAATGGGGGAGCTATGCGTGTCGGGGGCTGGGGAGCAGGGCAGAGGGTATACGGGAAATCCCTGCGCCTCCCTCTCAAGTTCGTTGTAAACCTAAAACAGCTCTAAAAAAACCAGTCTTTTAAAAAAACAAACAAAGATGAATGAATGCCACATGGCCCTGACCATAAAGAGGTGACAATTCTGTTTGACAACTAGAGAAACAGGATTTTCAAGTCTTCTCCAATCTTCGTATAGTAAGAGAAAGCTACCAGGTCATGTGTTCTTCAGCTTTCTAATCGGGGGGGATATATCCCTGACCCAGAGGGCAAATTGCACTTTGATCACAGATCTGACACCTAGGAGTTCGATGAGTTTTAGTTCTCTAGCTGCTAGATAAAGATAATGTTGGACCCAGGAAGAATGTGAGAGCCTAACAAAAGTGCTCTGATATCCCCTGAGAAAGGCGCCATAGTATTGTTTTTAGACTTATGATCATGATTCTGATAACAGAGGTGCTTCCCCCAACAGCACAAAAGCTAAAACTGAAACAAAGCAAGAAGATCAACATGGCCGTGTAACAAGAATAATATGCAAATCTATAAGTTATTTTCTACAGCGATGAAAAATAATTTGCTCCTTAATCTACATTTTCACTGCTCCCTATCTATACCTTGATGATAATTCTCATTACACTGTCACCATAGTTATATGACTGCATATAACATCCTTTCTAGAAAGTGAGTTCCAGTTACTTGTTTTTGTATAACCCATATCTGCATTAGATATCTGCACAAAAAATATTTGCTCAACTGATGTGGTGCCTATGTCTCTTATGACTTAAATATAAATTCTCAAGGCCAAGATGGCTGAATTACTGGAATTCGGGCAAGTCCAGATACATGCCATACCCTGTATCTATTTTTGCTTCTCAACATAAAAATAGTTCAGATAGTTTGTTTTCAATTGTGAGACAGAATTCTGCCTGCAGTGACTTAAGCAGCCAAGTTATACTGAAAGTGGCCTGGAACAAAAGGAGCGTGGGGAGTGGAGGTGGGGGAAGGGAACGAGTGGACTCTGGAAAAGCCGACTTAGCCACACACTTCCCATCTGTGTGTGAAAACGTAAAACCAAAAATGCATTCCACTGGCAAGAACGGGAACAACAGAGGGGCCAAGCAGGCCAGGCTACCAGCATTCCCTCACACGTACCCTACTGCAAAGACACATCTACCTTTGGGTAAGGTAGAGAGATGGAACCAAGTCCGAAAGGACACAGAATTAGGCCAAAATGATTTTCGTAGAGGCAGTGAATGGCCTGGTTTCCAGCAAACAACGGGGCTGGGACATGGAGAGCCACTCAAAGACACCCTCGTGAGTCTCCAAAGATTGATGTCCTCATCACCGGGCTCTGACAGCTCAGTGACATGGGGCCCAGTAACAGTGGACCAGGTGAGAGCTTCAGTGTTCTGATGCCCCACCAAGAAAGGCCGTGTGGTACTATCTAACCTTCACGGAAGAAGGCTAGGGGGCCCACGGGAACTCTCCAGGCTCCTGGCCCACGCTCTCTCCACCAGCCAGAGACCAGGAACATCCTTGCAAGCTATGAGCATTCTGACCTTAGAAATTAATGTTTTCCAAGATTCTACACTACTGTACAACTGTCCCTCCTCCAATCATATTTTTAAGAAGTTCCAGAACTGCAAGAACCCATTTAGTCCAAACCTGCCACTTGACAGATTGTGAAACTGAGGTCCAGAGACCAAGTTCGCGTGGCTTATCTCAGTGGCAGGACTGGGCCCTGAGCCCTGGGCTTCTGCCTTCTCATAGTGCAGAGTGCTTCCTCTCAGCACATGCCTTGTCTTGTCTTTATGGACTCAGTCTTTTCAAAAAAGTATTGTTTCAGCCCCTTTCCTTTCACCGCCACAGATTACATTTCAGGCACTCAGTTCCCCATACAATGGCATCGCTATTTATACAAAGCTGTAAACAACAGGGAGAAGAGGGGGAGGGGCTGGTAATAGATTTCCACCAGGACGTTCCTGACCTGCTTTTTTTCAACCTCAGTAATTAGAAAGGCAGTGGGTCTGCAGGAATTATTCATACGCAGCAAGAGCCATACACTATACATTTATGTTAAACATGTCAAACCCGATTGAAATCATGCCTGCCAGCACCATATTCCATAAACACACTTTCCCCTAACAGTTGCCCAGACCTTGCCAGCCCATTAAGACGTCCTTTAATAGCAGTCTTCCATAGATTCAGATCAGGGATGCTCCGCTGCACTAATTGCTGTGTGTTAGGTGAGCATCATGGATTTAAAAAAAATTAATAAAATAAAATCCCTTCAAGCTATTCCCCTTGAAAAGCAGTGCTCAAACTACAATTCCAAACCAAAATTTTACAAAAATACAAACATGGACATCAGTTAGGGATTTCTGAAGCATTATGTTGTCATTTTAAGTTGGAGTGTTGCCCCATCTTTGTTTGTTTGTTTTTTAAAATCCCAATATCCCCCAGGTCATCTTGTCTCAAATTAGCTTAACTAGACCCAGCCTAGTGCTCCGTGGCTAGAAACCATGGCGGCTACAGGATTTAAATAACCATCTTGCTATGATTATTTGCCAAGGGTTCAATTTTTTCCCCTAATTATTGGTGATAAAGCATTACATTAATTGTATATCACTTAATTTATAGCAATTAATGATTGATTGGATAATCACTGCATTAATTATTGTTCAGTTGCTGACACTGGGGGCTCTTCAATCTACAACACACACTTTTAAATCCACACTGCTAAAAGAGAAAAAGCGATCGCTTTCACATTTTAAAAGAGAAAACCGCAAAGTTGGATGGTGGAAATGGCTGTGCATTAAGGAAGAGGCTTTGAATCAAAGACCCTTTCCGCACCCTCTGGTGGCCCACAGGAGCACTTTACACTTGCCTTGAGTAGACGTGACCCGAGGTGTCTACTAAGGACTCGTCCATGTGCCACCACGTCCCATTGTGGAACCCAGGCTGCGGCTGGTGGGTGTCACTTGTCTGTGTTCCAAGGCTCCCAGGGGCCAAGGTCATTGGCTAACTGGTGGGCTTCCTGACTCCAAATATAGAGAGTTCTTTCCACTTCACCAACCTGCTTTCAGACTGAGCATGACGCTGCCTTACTACGAGTCATGTTCGTGGCTGACAGTCCCACTCGTTTCGAACATACAGGTGGCAGTCGTGTTACTGTTTTCCACTGCACAACTTTAGGAGGGTGCTGTTCTCTACACTCAGAATGGGGGTGAAAATGGGATCAAGTGATTAGACTGAAAAAGTCCATTCTTGGAGAGATGTATAATGAACTCCTAAGAGCTTGGGCTCTGTCCTAAGAGCATGTGGAAGAGCCAGTACGCAAAGCCGAACCTGCTCGTATGTCTTTTGGCAACTCGCTCGAGCTCTCCCAGGCTCCATTCACTTATCTACAAAATGGCGGGAGGGGGGACAAGGGGGTGGTTCCTTCCAGTATCTGTTTCATGGCATTGGGGGTGAGAATCAAGTGAAATAATCGTATATAAAGCAGCGCTGCCCAACTCTTCTTCATACGGCAGCACACACAGAAAACCATAGCTAATTAGTATCAACAGACGAAGTTGCACTTGCCCCTGGCCGGAGCAGCCCCTGGCTGGAGCAGCCCCTGGCCTCCGCAGGCCAACCCAAGGGCTATGGAGATCAGTATCTGTGACCATTCATGGCACGTTGGCTGGGCAGGACAGGTGTAATCTGGCACGCAGTTACAGCTCGATGTAGCCAGAATAATAACTGGAAAGTACAATGAGAGCCGCAGACACATTCTTTCAAAGTTGGTTTTGCTCCTGCTGAGTACCTCTAGCTGCACTGGCCAATATGGTAGCTGCTAGCCACAGGCTACTGAACTTTAAATTCACTGAAATTAAGTAAAATTTAAAATTGAGCTCCTCAGTGATGCTAGCTACATGTCAAGCACTGAATAGCCCTGTGTGGCTAGTGGCTGCTGTACTGTACAGTGTAGATGCAGAACATTTTTATCAACACAGCACTGACCTATAGTAATACTGTCTGATGACCATGGGTGTTCCTGAAATACCCAGTAGAGGTGTGCGCTCCCTGAAGGCAAGGCCTGTAATCTCAAGGAACTTGTGATCAGTGGAACTCTGCCCACTGCCCCACGTGTGGCAGGGACCCAACCACTGACCATGGGATTGATTCTCTCATGCATCAAATCACTATCCTGCTTGTCTTGCTGCCACTCAAGGTAAAAGACCTGCCTCCTAAATAAAAGAAGCCCAAAGAGGGTCCACTGCCAACAGACATAACAAAGGAAATCAGGATAACCAGGGCACCTACCAGGCACCGGTGGGGGACCACGGACACCTAAGGGGACAGGAGGAATCCCCAGTGACCAGCTTGCGGGATCTTGGTTGCCAGGCTGGAGGTCAGGCCCGAGCTCCTGTGGTGGGAGCTCCGCGTCTAAACCGCTAGACTAACAGAGAACCTCAGACCCCAGGGAATATTAATCGGAGTGAGGGCTCCCAGAGGTCCTCATCTCAGCACCAAGACCCAGCTCTACCTAACTGCCTACAAACTCCAGTGCCGGACGCCTGAGGCCAAAGAACCACTGAACAGGAATACAGCCCCACCCATCAAAAAATAAATCAAATGACAAAAAAATATGTTACAAAGAAGCAAGATAAAAACCTACAAGACCAAATAAATGAAGATGAAATAGACAAACTACCTGAAAAAGAATTCAGAGTAATGACAGTAAAGATGATCCAAAATCTTGGACAAAATGGTGAAAATACAAGAAATATTTAACAAGGATCGAGAAGAACTAAACAGCAAACAAACAGTGAAGAACAACACAATAACTGAAATTAAAAATACCCTAGAAGGAATCAATAGCAGAATAACTGAGGCAGAAGAAGGGATAAGTGAGCCGGAAGATAAAATGGTGGAAGTAACTGCCAGGGAGCAGAATAAAGAAAAAAGAATGAAAAGAATTGAGGACAGTCTCTGAGCCTCTGGGACAACACTAAACTCACCAACATTCGAATTACAGGGCTCCCAGAAAAAGAAGAGAAAAAGAAAGGGAATGAGAAAGTATTTGAAGACATTATAGCTGAAAACTTCCCTAACATGGGAAAGGCAATAGTCAAGTCCAGAGAGTCCCATACAGGATAAACCCAAAGAGAAACACACCAAAACACATATTAATCAAACTGTCAAAAACTAAATACTAAGAAAAAATATTAAAAGCAGCAAGGGAAAAGCAGCAAGTAACATACAAGGGAATCCCCATAAAGTTAACAGCTGATCTTTCAGCAGAAATTCAGCAAACCAGAAGGGAGTGGCAGGACATATTTAAAGTGATGAAAGGGAAAAACCTACAACCAAGATTACTCTATCCAGCACGGATCTCATTCAGATTCAACGGAGAAATTAAAAAATTTACAGACAAGCAAAAATTAAGAGAATTCAGCACCAGCAAACCAGCTTTATATCAAATCCTAAAGGAACTTCTCTAGGCAGGAAACACAAGAGAAGGAAAGGACCTACAATAACAAACCCAAAACAATTAAGAAAATGGTAATAGGAACATACACATCGATAATTACCTTAAATGTAAATGGATTACAATGCTCCAACCCAAAGACATAGACTGGCTGAATGGATACAAAAATAAAAACAAGACTTGTATACATGCTGTCTACAGGAGACCCACTTCAGACCTAGGGACACATACAGACTGAAAGTGAGGGGATGGAAAAATATATACCATGCATTTCCACGTGCATGTGGAAATAAGAAGAAAGTTGGAGTAGCAGTTTTCGTATCAGACAAAGCAGACTTTGAAATAAAGACTATTACAAGAGACAAAGAAGGACACTACATAATGATCAAGGGATCAATCCAAGAAGAAGATATAACAATGGTAAATATTTATGCACTCAACACCGGAGCACCTCAATACATAAGGCAAATGCTAACAGCCATAAAAGGGAAAATTGACAGTAATACGATCATAGTAGGGGACTTTAACACCCCACTGTCACCAATGGACAGATCATGCAAAATGAAAATAAATAAGGAAACATAAGCTTTAAGTGACACATTAGACAAGGTGAACTTAATTGATATTTATAGGACATTCCATCCAAAAACAACAGAATACACTTTCTTCTCAAGTGCTCATGGAACATTCTCCAGGATAGACCATATCTTGGGTCACAAATCAAGCCTTGGTAAATTTAAGAAAATTGAAATCGTATCAAGTATCTTTTCCGACCACAATGCTATAAGACTAGATAGAAATTACTGTAAAAAATACAAACACATGGAGGCTAAACAATACAGTACTAAATAACCAAGAGATCACTGAACAAGTCAAAGAGGAAATCAAAATATACCTAGAAACAGATGACAATGAAAACACAACAACCCAAAACCTATGGGATGCAGCAAAAGCAGTTCTAAGAGGGAAGGTTATAGCAATACAATCCTACCTCAAGAAACAAGAAACATCTCAAATAAACAACCTGAACTTACACCTAAAGCAATTAGAGAAAGAAGAGCAAAATAAAACCCAAGGTTAGCAGAACAAAAGAAATCATAAAGATCAGATCAGAAATAAATGAAATAGAAACAAAGAAAACAATAGCAAAGATCAATAAAACTAAAAGCTGGTTCTTTGAGAAGATAAACAAAATGGATATACCATTAGCCAGACTCATCAAGAAAAAAAGGGAGAAGACTCAAATCAATAGAATTAGAAATGAGAAAGGAGAAGTAACAACTGACACTGCAGAAATACAAAGGATCATGAGAGATTACTAAAAGCAACTATACGCCAATAAAATGGACAACCTGGAAGAAATTGACAAATTCTTAGAAAAGCACAACTTTCTGAGACTGAACCAGGAAGAAATAGAAAATATAAACAGACCAATCACAAACACTGAAATTGAAACTGTGATTAAAAATCTTCCAACAAACAAAAGCCCAGGACCAGATGGCTTCACAGGCAAATTCTGTCAAACATTTAGATAAGAGCTAACACCTATCCTTCTCAAACTCTTCCAAAATATAGCAGACGGAGGTACACTCCCAAACTCATTCAACGAGGCCACCATCACCCTGACACCGAAACCAGACAAAGATGTCACAAAAATAGAAAACTACAGGCCAATATCTCTGATGAACATAGATACAAAACTCCTCAACAAAATACTAGCAAACAGAATCCAACAGCACATTAAAAGGATCATACACCATGATCAAGTGGGGTTTATCCCAGGAATGCAAGGATTCTTCAATATACGCAAATCGATCAATGTGATACACCATAGTAACAAATTGAAAGATAAAAACCATATGATAATCTCAAGAGATGCAGAAAAAGCTTTTGACAAAATTCAACACCCATTTATGATAAAAACTCTCCAGAAAGTAGGCATAGAGGGAACCTATCTCAACATAATAAAGGCCATATATGACAAACCCACAGCCAACATCATTCTCGAAGATGAAAAACTGGAACCATTTCCTCTAAGATCAGGAACAAGACAAGGTTGCCCACCCTCACCACTATTATTCAACATAGTTTTGGAAGTTTTAGCCACAGCAATGAGAGAAGAAAAAGAAATTAAAGGAATCCAAATCGGAAAAGAAGAAGTAGCACACTGTCACTGAGACGCCATGATACTAAACATGGAGAATCCTAAAGATGCTACCAGAAAACGACTAGAGCTAATCAGTGAATTTGGTAGAGTAGCAGGATACAAAATTAATGCAGAGATCTCTTGTATTCCTATACACTAATGATGAAAAATCTGAAAGAGAAATTAAGGAAACACTCCCATTTACCATTTCAACAAAAAGAATAAAATACCTAGGAATAAACCTACCTAAGGAAACAAAAGACCTGTATGCAGAAAACTAAGATACTGATGAAAGAAATTAAAGATGATACAAACAGATGGAGAGATATACCATGTTCTTGGACTGGAAGAATCAACACTGTGAAAATGACTCTACTACCCAAAGCAATCTACAGATTCAATGCAATCCCTATCAAACTACCAATGGCATTTTTCACAGAACTAGAACAGAAGAATTTCACAATTTGTATGGAAACACAAAAGACCTCGAATAGCCAAAGCAATCTTGAGAAAGAAAAATGGAGCTGAAGGAGTCAGGCTCTCTGACTTCAGACTATACTACAAAGATACAGTCATCAAGACAGTATGGTACTGGCACAAAAACAGAAATATAGGTCAATGGAACAGGATAGAAAGCCCAGAGATAAACCCATGCACATATGGTCACCTTATCTTTGATAAAGGAGGCAAGAGTACAATGGAGAAAAGACAGCCTCTTCAAAAAGTGGTGCATGGATGGACAGCTATATGTAAAAGAATGAAATCAGAACACTCCCTAACACCATACACAAAAATAAACTCAAAATGGATTAAAGACCTAAATGTAAGGCCAGACACTATAAAACTCTTAGAGGAAAACATAGGCAGAACACTCTGTGACACAAATGACAGCAAGATCCTTTTTGACCCACCTCCTAGAGAAATGGAAATAAAAATAAACAAATGGAACCTAATGAAACTTAAAAGCTTTTGCACAGCAAAGGAAACCATAAACAAGACCAAAAGACAACCCTCAGAATGGGAGAAAATATTTGCAAATGAAGCAACTGACAAAGGATTAATGTCCAAAATTTACAAGCAGCTCATGCAGCTCAATATCAAAATAACAAACAACCCAATCCAAAAATGGGCAGAAGACCTAAATAGACATTTCTCCAAAGAAGATATACAGATTGCCACCAAACACATGAAAGAATGCTCAACGTCATTAATCATTAGAGAAATGCAAATCAAAACTACAATGAGATATCATCTCACACTGGTCAGAATGGCCATCATCAAAAAAATCTACAAACAAGAAATGCTGGAGAGGGTGTGGAGAAAAGGGAACTCTCCTACACTGTTGGTGGGAATGTAAATTGATACAGTCACTATGGAGAATGGTATGAAGGTTCCTTAAAAAACTACAAATAGAACTACCATATGACCCAGGAATCCCACTACTGGGCACATACCCTGAGAAAACCATAATTCAAAAAGAGTCATATACCACAATGTTCACTGCAGCTCTATTTACAATAGCCAGGACATGGAAGCAACCTAAGTTTCCATCGACAGATGAATGGATAAAGAAGATGTGGCACATATATACAATGGAATATCACTCAGCCATAAAAAGAAATGAAATTGAGTTATTTGTAGTGAGGTGGATGGACCTAGAGTCTGCCATACAGAGTGAAGGAAGTCACAAAGAGAAGAACAAATACCGTATGCTAACACATATATATGGAATCTAAAAAAAAAATGGTTCTGATGAACCGAGGGGCAGGACAGGAATAAAGATGCAGATGTGCAGAATGGACTTGAGGACACGGGGAGGGGGAAGGGTAAGCTGGGAGGAAGTGAGAGAGTAGCATTGACATATATACATTACCAAATGTAAAACAGATAGCTAGTGGGAAGCAGCCGCATAGCACAGGGAGATCAGCTCGGTGCTTTGTGACCACCTAGAGGGGTGAGATAGGGAAGGTGGGAGGGAGATGAAAGAGGGAGGGGATATGGGATATATGTATGCATATAGCTGATTCACTTTGTTATACAGCAGGAACTAACACACCATTGTAAAGCAATTATACTCCAATAAAGATGTTTTAAAAAAGAATAAAATAAATGTTAGGAATGAGTGAATGAATAAGTAATTAAATAAATAAATAAATAAATGGAAACCAGGAATCCCATTCTAATGTAAAAATAAATAACACAAAATATTTTAGTAAAGCTTATCCATTCCTGCAGCAAACCCCAAAGTCCATAATCAATAGCTGAGAAAATGCCAGTTATCCAGGTCCATTTGAAATATTATTAACCTGCATCCTGAGCAGCCACTAATCAACAGGTCAAATTGTGAAATCACTATTTATTTATTTGCCGGGAGGAAGCACTCCCCAACACATTTAATCAGATAGGAACAGCTCAATTTAGGGAGTGAATGGAACCAACGCAGACAGTTTTTATAAAATACTAAGGATCCCAAAGAAAGCTCAGGAGAGGTTGCTGGCACCTAAATCGATTCCAAGATCAAATCGGCCCAAGTACCTTAATAAAGGCTGTCATTACACACTCAAACAATACAGACAAAATTATGCTTCAGGTCAAAAGAGGATCGCTTGCAGAAGTCAGGGAAGAATTTTCCCCTCGCCCTTTACTACTGTGCAACTGGCAAGATGCATCTCTGAGTTATTCATTCCCCCGCTCTCTCTCGTACAGATAAAGATTAAGTATGTTCCCTGAATGACTGAATGAGAAAGTGGAGCCTTATTAAAGACACTGGATTTTGGGGGTGCTCATTTTAAGTCTTCATGTAGTCTCCTGACTGCCCGGCATGTCTGCCAGTGCTGTGAGGACACATTCCCACTGAATCATAAACACTTTGAATGAGATTTAATTGAACCACCCCCAACAAAGCGTGCTGTAACCTGGTGTAAGGATTAGAGTAACACATACAAAGTGCCCGGCACAGAGCCTGGCACACAGTAAGAGCTCCGCAGACGGTGCTACTTCTTGTTGTTCCCTCCGTGTCCTCAGCACACAGAATGCAGGAAACACGCGCCACGTGCCACCTGCACAATCCCATGAAATCCTTCTGTGTCGGTCCCCTCAGCGTCTCAAAGACACTGCCTGGCAACAGCTTTACATTCAAATGGGAGGACCCGAAGAGAAACTGCCACTAGGTTTCCTCATTTTATTTAACTAAACTGAAAACAAACCCAAAAAATCCCTCCTGATACAGAGTTACTATATGCCAGGCACTGTTCCAAGCTTCCCATATTCAAATAACCCTCACAGCAATGCCATGGAAGTGGGGGCTGTTCTTAATTCCCATCTCACGGGAGAAGACTGAGGCACGGAAAGGTACCTGCACTGAGGTCACAGAGCTAGTACATAGCAGAGGCAGGATTAGAAACCAGGCACCCGTGGGCTTCCCTGGTGGCACAGTGGTTAAGAATCCGCCTGCCAGTGCAGGGAACACGGGTTCGAGCCCTGGTCCGGGAAGATCCCACATGCCACGGAGCAGCTAAGCCCGTGTGTCACAACTACTGAACCCGTGTGCCACAACGACTGAAGCCCGCATGCCTAGAGCCCGTGCTCCGCAACAAGAAAAGCCACTGCAATGAGAAGCCCGCGCACCACAACGAAGTGCAGACCCCGCTCGCCACAACTAGAGAAAGCCCGCATGCAGCAACGAAGACCCAAAGCAGCCAAAAAATAAATAAATAAAAGAAAAGAAAAGAAAAGAAAAAGAAACCAGGCACCCAAATTGTGAAAACAAAGGACGGATTGGTCTGGAAGGTGACTCAGTCTTCAAACCGTGTCTGTGAAATCCTCTTCCCCAGCTCACTTCCTCCAGGCAGATGTGTATTAAACATTGCTGCCTGCAAAGTCTGTTTAGATCTCGCCATCTTAATATTACAGCAAAGTCTGGGATCCTGATCCATGCGAAGCAACACAGGACAATCCTCCCCACACACTGAACGGCCTTCGAGCGTGGACCTCCATCCCCTACTCACTGGTCCCACCTTCCAGATCTTCCTAGGGAGCTAGCTCACCATGGCCCTCAGTATTAGCTCAAGCCCAAGGCCTCTGGACACCACAGAGCCCAGTTCAAAAAGGGGCCATGAGCAGCACAGATGGTAAAATTCGTCCAGTGTGCCCGTCAGTCACTCAGCCACCAGGATGCCCAGGAAATGCAGGACAGCGACACATCACCTGCAGGGCCGGATCCCTACCAATACTTAGAAGCTGTTACACTCAAATTTCTCTTTTCTAGGCTGAACAGCCCCAATTTCTTTCAGCGTCTTCTCAGAGGCAGCATTTCTCAGCCTTCAGTCATTTTCATTGCTCTCCCCTGGCCTCTCTCCAAGATTCTGTATCTTGTTTAAATAGTAAAGGCCAACAGTGAACATGATTTAAGAACAGTCATGCCTCGAAAAGTAACAAAGGCCCAACCAGTATGGACTCCAGAAGGTAAATATTTCCTCAAAAAACAACAACAACAAAGTATTACAATATTAATAATGGAAGGCAGTAAGAATTCGGTTGACCAAATAAAATAATTTCTGTTGCTTGTCATATCATTTCCTCTAATTATAGTGGTGGTTTCTGGGAGACTTCTCTGTCCCAATAAGTCTTCTCAGAAATGGCCTTGCTAGCACTGACATATATACACTACCAAACGTAAAACAGACAGCTAGTGGGAAGCAGCCGCATAGCACAGGGAGATCAGCTCGGTGCTTTGTGACCACCTAGAGGGGTGGGATAGGGAGGGTGGGAGGGAGCCGCAAGAGGGAGGGGATATGGGGATATATGTGTATGTATAGCTGATTCACTTTGTTATACAGCAGAAACTAACACAACATCGTAAAGCAATTATTCTCCAATAAAGATGTTATGAAAAAAAAGACTTTGCTCCTCCTCAAAAAGGACCTAAGCTTTTCTTCTCAGTCTCAGCAATTCTTTCCCTTGATACAGAAATCCTATCATCTTGCGAGAAGGTCATTCGCCCCTTCTCTCAACACCAGCTTTTCCAGAAATAGCACTTCCTTTCCTGACTTCTTCAATTTCTCCTGCTTTTGGTAAGACATCCTCCTGCCTGGCTGTGCCGCCTGCCTCCCCTTTGAGGCCAAGGTAGGACACCATGAACACGCAGAGCTGCCCAGGCCCCCAAATGCAGGATGAAGCCCACCCTGCACTGCTGACTCCTTAGAGATTCAGGGGTGACACTGATCCAGTTCCACACAGCAAACCCCTCCGTGGGGCTTGGGAGCAGGTGGGACAGGGCCCTGGACCTTCCATGGAGGAAGAATCACATCAAGGGCAAAACAACAGCGGGGAGGAGGTGCTAAAGAAACGTGACCGCAACACCAGCAGCCCCTAGGACAGGGCCAAACACCTGGATGCTCGCTCGATAAACAAGCTGGTTTGGGGGCCATTTCAAACAACTTTAAAAATTCCTTAATATAACATAATAGGAGAAGGAAGGTGACTAATGAAAAAAAGCGAAAATGAAGTCCATCTCCCACCGACACAGAAGCAGCCCAGCTGTTCTGGGTGGATTAAGGATGCTGCGGCCCCCTGACCTGTTGGCCTCACTCCGCCAGGGGAGAAACGCCGGGGGCTGGAGGGCAGCCACACAGCCTACCTGTCCACTTGCTCTGGTCCTTCTCGCCTCCACTCTCCTGGTCTTTAGCAAGCTCCTCGGGATCAGCAGCCGCTTCACCGGGCCCTTCAACATCTTCAATGGCTTCTTCTGAAAGAGAAGAAAAACAAAATGTCAAGGATTAAAAGTAGACAGGAGATGAAGGACTCTCGCCTCCTACTGCAAAGAAGTACCAACCACAAAACACAGGCAGCCAATGAGTGTCCCGCCTCCCCTCCCAGTGGCCCCTGAGAGGCCGACCGCACTACGGACATGCGAGGTCTGGGTAAGCGGCGGGGGCTTTCCTTCCCCACTCGGCGTGAGACCACAACTTGCTCTAGATGTGCAGAAACCAGGTATTTCCAGATGGGTTCTGAATGCCCCATTTGAGCTTTTCTCATTGAAAAGCCAATCCTGTTGAGGAAATAACTCCATCTGATTACCTGAAATCGCATGCAAGTCTTTTCCACTTGCAAACGCAAAGAAGGAGCACAGGTTTGCTTCTTGCCTAGCTCCTACCACACTGCGAACTGCCATTGAACTAGACTAGACCCAATCTTTGACCCCTCATAAGGCCTCTCGGTGCCTGTGCACCTGCCAGACCGTGGCGGGAGATTTTTACAGTCATTCATATTCTGAAGAGTCACAGGGTATCAGCGATACGATTTCATCAATGTGAAGAGGTCTAGAAAACAAACATCTGTGGGCACGCCAGGCATCAGTGGCGAGAAGCTAGATTTGTAGAGAAAGGGAAAAAAGTTTATATCAGAATCATACACCTCCCTTTGAAGTCATTCCATTCTTTACCCACCACTGGCTTAAAACGAACCAAGGAAATTCTCTCCAGCTCAACACACAGTGCTTTAGTGAAGGGAGAAGAATGGTCATTTCCAACATTAGGTTACTCACGACGTAAAATGCCACTTGCTTGCCGGAGTGGGAATGAAGAGGATAAGATTCTCTGGATGCTGAGGGAAAGGAAGTGAGACATTTCTCCCTTGATCTCCTGGCCCTCTGGATCATTATCTAAAACGTTCATTAAGAATGGGCTAAATGAATGAATAAGGCAGGCAAACCAAGGTGGGCTGATGATTAAATTATTAGGAGACTTTGAAGAGCACAACTTCCTGAGTGTAGAGACACTGAAACCAGCCACCCACGTCTGTCACCCGAGGCCAGCGCTAGACCAGATCCACGGGACCAGAGGTGACGGTCCAATCTAGGTCCATGAACTTGGAATTATTCCAACATCACCCTAGGTCCCTCTAGCCCCAACTCTACTTTTCAACATTTCAAGGTGTAATACCCTCCGACGCTCCAGAAAATTTCTAAATTTCATCTCACAAAGGAAGTAAAAAGAGTTCAAAGTAAATTGACCTCAGAGGGTATATAAAACACTTGAGGAAGAAAGTCTATGTAGACCCAGATTTTCCTAACTCTTCCCAAAAAAGACACTGGAAGACCAAGAGCTGGAAAACGGAACTAGGGATTAAGGAACATGTCTTCATTACCACCAAGAGGGGATGTATGAGGCAGTCATGGGGAACATGGGTGAGAGGAAATACTGCTTATTTTCCTCTCCAACTAAGAGGCTTCCACAAATAATTTCTGTTGCCTTTCTGTCTCACTGCACAGTCAAGTTAACATCAAGTCTCCCCACCCCTAGTTCAAACAGAGAAGAATCAGGCAACCTGGTTTGAAGTCAGTCAGATATACAGCACCATATTAACACGGTACATCCTTTAGTGGAGGAAAAATATATATACGAAGGGTTAGTTGAGCTATAATAAGCAAGTTACACAATACGCTATATGTACCGTCTTAATTATGTCCAGGCAGGATGTTCAATGCACATTTTTAGGCTTTGGATAAAACTATTCAACACTGTAATTACAAAATCCATCTTTGAAAGGTTATACCAGCATTCAGTCAATCAATATCAAATTGAGTCTACCCAAAGTAGCTAGGTCTCTTAAGACATACTCAACTGCCCCAATATATCCTATGATACAAAATATCTGTATGTATCCATACATTAATCAAATGTGACTATACAAAGAGAGTGTGTCCTCCTCTCCAGGACACACACACATTATCACCCTAGATGGAGAGTCTGACACCTACAAGATAGGGAACACCCTGATGTGATGAACAGTGTCTGAGGGCGCTGCTCTGCAGAGGACGGAAAAAACTTACCCACTGGGAGGCTAGCTCCAAGGCCAGTGCCTCTCTCCTACGTATTATGTGGGCTGCAGCCACCCAAGCAGAGAGTTAAGAACTCATGGTCATTCTGGCACTGACCTCAGTTCTCTGAACCTTCCTGAACAAATCTATCCAGAGACAGAGACTGAAGAATGAGCATATGATTCACGCAATGAGCAAGGAAACCGCATGGCCCTTTGTGACTATTCCCAGAGCCCTCGTTCTATGAGCCTAGTTGGGTCTTTGCTTTCTTCCCTCCCTGCCCTGCTATAAGCAGAAAAGTGAAGGCAGCTGAGCTCCAGTGAGAGGGCAGAGGATAGAGGCTGACTCCGGAGCTTCTTTTGCTTCTCTCTTTTTCTCCTTTTTTTCTTAAAGATTTAAAAATAAAGTCCTCTTTAAGTTTTTAGATTTAATATTATCATTGCTGATATATTAAACACCAAAAAGCTGTTACATGCCTGGTGGAAGAAGAAATGATCGAGAAACTCCTGGACAAGCCAGCTTCCTTCACAAGCAGATCAGTGTCCTCGCCCCCAGCTAGAAAACCAGGTCCCCTTCAGCCAAGCAGGTGCTCCCCTGCAGTTCCACACGTGACCTACAGGTGTCGCCCTCTGCATGGCGAGGCCTGGAAGGGCAGCTAGCTGCAGGAGGCAGACACCGTCTGGGCCGCCTAACCTGAGCATGTGGAAATAATACACGTCTTCAAGTGAACTGTCTGGTCCCGGGGAAATAAAATAGGACATTCATAAGCAGTTACACCATCTGTCTTGATACCATCATCATCAACAGCAAGAGGAAAAAAATAGCTCTTTAAAATGGATGAAAGCCCAGGCTGACAGTAACCAGAAAACTGTGAGCTCTGAATACCAATAAAGGTAGAGATACGATTCAAAAACAGAGATATAAACTATGAATTCGTCTGGACAGCTTGGGCCCACAGTGCTCTGTAGGTGGGGTATGTTTTATTGGTCCCCAAAGCCTCCTGTAACCTCACTAAGACCAGGGCCTTGGGCACCCACGGGCAGGGCCTGAGTCTCCCCACGCCAGAACACGTGGGAACCAGGGGCAGGATGGCGTCCAGCTCTGAAACACTCTGAGCTCCCGCGGCTGGTTAGGTGGCCCACGTCCCCTTTAGGAATGTAGATTTGATACCCACGCGCTCACAGAGCACAGAGCAGAGGGGACCACAGAATGCATTTTCTCCCCCCGTGAAGTCAGTGGCAACTGGCTGGGGTCATTACAGAAGTCTGGGGGTTTTTTTCCCCTATAATATCAGCTACTGACAGATGGTGGGAACAAGTGAAGACCTGATGGACGACAATCCGGTTTTATCTGGAAGATCCTGTTTTTCCCTCAGAAGACAAAGTTACTTCCCTTCCCCAAGACAGACAACAGCCACTGTGCCATTTTTAAGGCCAAAAAAAAAAAAAAAAAAAAAAAATCAAAACCCTCTTCTCCCCAAAGAATTGAACACTATTTCAGAACCCAACCGGAACACACCAGGAATGCGTTCTCAGGGGCGCAGCCAGGGCTGGGGTGAGGAGGTCATCTCTGCTCCCCACGCCCGGCCGGTTCTAGCAGGAAGCAGCAGAGCCCGCACCTCTCCGGCCGAAGGTCTGTTCTTCAGGACACTCCAGATGAGGCGCCTCACACCACCCCCACCGCAGACTCCTGCTTCGTGGCTACACCCCACAGGAGCCCTCAAACTCGGGCACCCCTCCTGTTGGGCTTTATTTTCATGGAAAAGGGTTAGGGAAATAGAAGCACATCTTGAATAATTGTGAAGTCTGGTGTCCCTTCTGCCTTCAACTTCCATGTAAAAGACCGGCTGAAGGCCTTTAAAAAATCTATTTCCATCACCACCTCTTTTTTTACAACTGCTTCTCCCATACAGCGCTCACTAGCACTCGCTCATGTCTCCTGGTTAAGGGCAGAGCCCTCAGGTGTAAGAATTTCAGCAGATAATACAATTCTAAAAGGGAAGGGTTCCTAGGACAGCTTAGGTTTTGGGGGTGATGATACCACAGCTCCAGAAAATTTCCCTTCAGTCAAGGTGGTTTTGCTTACCCCAAACGCAAACTGTTCTCTTAACATACCTTACACTTAGCACGTTGGTGAAGGTGACTGCATGACTTCCCAATTTGTGGTGACGTCGGCTCCGGAAGGAGGTGTGTGTGCCAACTGGCAACCCCATGGGGATTTGCAATGATTTTATGAACAACCTGGAAATTGGTCTGTGGAAGGAGCACGAGGCAGAAGCGAAAACAGAGGTGGCATCAGTGCAAAGTCAGCACCCGCCACCACCGCGCACACTCCGAGTGCGTCACCCAGAAAAAAACGCGCCAGTTGCTAAAAAAGGATACTGTTCACCAAATAACTAGGACTGAGGTCCGTGTTCGCTGGGCGTACTTTACAAGTCACTTATAGACGTGAAGGAAGGGGAGTCCATCAATGACTGAGATTAGTCCTAACTGTTCCTAACTCTTAACGGGATAATGTGGACTAAGTTAAACCTTCCCCCACACCTGGCAAAGCCCCCCACTGGGCTTCGAGGGCAGAAATTTGGAAATTCTCCTAAGAACCAGGGTGTCCGTACCCAGGGCTCAGGCGACCGCGTTACTTAAATAATACGCCAGTCTGGGATCCCTGAAGAATGAAATTGTTCTTTCCCTTTTCTTTGCGGGGAGCAATGTTTGAGGGCGGGGGGCGGTAAGCTAAAGTGCGTTTGCCTGTCGGCAGGCTCAAGAGCTGAGAAACATTAGCTGTCATGAACCACAATCAAATCAGGTTTGAAATATTTAGCAGTGGCTTGGAAAATGCGGCAGTGCAGCTCTGACAGGCGAGATGTGCACAGACACCCACTTTCCATTATAATGGAAATATCAGGCCTGTTCTGAATATGTATAACCCAGAAAAATGTATTGATTTTTCATTCGGCATTAAAAAAAATGAAATAGCCTGCAGCTGTCAAAAGCCTTTTGTTAAAAGCTCATCTTTCCTGGAATGAGGTTTACCAGAAACAAGTTTTAATTGTGTATCGGACTTCTTCTTTGAAAAACAAAATAACCAATCTGCTTACTTTGAAGATAGGGTTAAAGCCCTTCCTTTCCCCATTTTCAACCTAATTAACCAAGGACAACCGCGAAGTGGGCGGGAAAGGCCCGGCACACTCTGACCAGCAGGGACACGGAGGGTGGCGGCTACTTTTCAGGAGCCTCCATGGTGGTGGCGGAGGGATTCCACGACCGTGTCTTGTTTCCTTGTTCCTGTAACTAGAGACTCACTGTAGGACACCTTGGCCTACATCGGCTGTCCTCTTGCAGTGCTGACCGTAACAACTGGAGAACGAAGGCCGAACAGTCCAGCTTGTCCAACCCTCTTGGCCTCTTGTTATCCATAGGAAACCTCTAATGGCTGGACGTACTTCTACAAAGTATGTACGCTTTACTTTGCAAATAGAGGTCAAATCAAATCCTACAATATGAAAGATGACAGCTAAGGTCTAGATCACTTATTTTGAATAAGATCCAGTGCATTAGAATTCTGCTACAAGAGTAACTTGTAACAGGATGTGATCTGCCATGGTGACAGAGAGACGGCTCTGCTGCCCCCAGCTCGTCACCCTAGTTCTCCTTCCCTCTCCAGGCCGCAGAGGGAGAGGTGAATGCGCTTGTGGCCACACCCACAGGGGTGGGCCGCTAACTGTGCTGGTCTCCCTCGTGACACTTTGGCAAGTGCGGTCTCACTGAATGGTGACTGCAGGTCCTATCAGTAGGTGACACTCCATGTGCTCTGGGCTATACCGCAAACACACAGTGACTCCCAGACTCAGGACGCAATAATCTACCCCGCAACACTCTCAAACACACTTTCTCACATGTTAATGCCGCGGTTTTGCTCCACGTTGTCTTTCCAGCCCCGATGACGTGGCTGGAAACTGCGTGAGACGTAGCTTCGAGCCATTAGGTTTTCTGAGTGACACTACCACAGCCCCAGAAATTCTCCCTTAAATCAAGGTACTTTTTGCCGACCACAAATGCAAACTGTCCTTTTAACACACCAGTCCTTAGACTTAGCATCCTGGTGGAGGTGACCGCACGTTCTCACCATGCACATAAAATAGGGAACTTATACGCCTCCCTGGGAGTCCTTTATGGGTAATCCTCTGAATATTATTTTTAATTGCTGGGAAACACTGCCCATTCCGCTTCCTACATCTTAACAGGGTATAGATTAATTGAAGAAATAGTCAAATCACAACATGAAGGGCCCAGGATCCGAGTCAACACTGGTGAGCGGAACACTATGAGATACAACTCTCACAGTCCCGGCAGGAATCCTTGCAGGGGTGAAGGATGAGGGCAGGAAGGTGGGGCAGGCAGGGGCTCCAAGGCTGGGGCGCTGCTTTGTGCATCAGAAGTGTAATATTTTCCTACCTTCTCAGGATAAGATGCCATTTCTTCCCCAGCAGACATGAGAACTCCAGTGCACTAACAGAGTCCAAGGCATTCGGTGAAAAATATGCTCTCCAGGTGGATGACAGGCACTCTGACCTCCTGCACTCCCGCCTGCCCGGCCTCTCCAAACCCTCCCACAGGTCTGGGGCACAGAGCACGGGACAGGCAGAGGTGGGTCTCCCCCTCCAGGTCGCCCTTGTCTCCGGCGTTTCCCACTTCCTCACCCGCCTAAGCTCTCCACCAGGCCAGGCCATCTTGCTGGGGACTCTTCCCCACCAGCTGGAGTGAACGGTCAGGGGTTAGCCTGGTAGCCCCACAGGGATCTCCTCACCCCAGGGGATGTCTGTTTGTTTTTTTTTTTTTTTAAATGTGACCAAAGTGCTAACCGGTTGTTTGAAACATAACTGCCCTCTTGAAGATGTCATGTATAAAGAATTTCAGTCCTCCGAGAGGCAAGAGGGTGTGAGCGGGAGAGGAACAGGGGACTTGGAAAAGATCAGACCCACTCCCACCCTCCACTGATGTGTTCCTTTCTCACGTGGATCCCTTCAGTGATCATTTTACCACAAGAATTCTTCTCGCCACTAGGTGTTCATTTACCGAATACACCCGGGGCCGCCATGCCTGGAGTTTCTGGACAGAGCGTGCGAGGCGGTGGAGGCCCGCCAGCCTCGCTGGCACGGGGCCGGGGCGAAGGCTCTGCAGGCACACGGGGCAAAGCCAGGAAAGTGGGGGGGGGGGGCGCGGGAAGCGGCCCCTCGCGCCCGCCCTGCCCCTCCCTCCCGCCCCCACCCCACTGCCCCTGGCTTTGGCGCCAGGCTAAAAGAATCAACACTCTGAAGGCAAGGCCGGGTATTATTAAAATGACTAATTGGAGAATAGAGAACATTTATGCTTTTGTATATTTGAAGATCTTGCCACTGTTGATAGAAACAAGAAAAATGGGGCTTGTGCAGCCTGAGGGGGCCTGGGAAGCTGCAGCCGGTGTGCGCAGCCCTGCCGGAGAAAGAGCGGACCAGGAGGCACGCCTGGGAGAGCCTCTGCATCTGCCTGCCGCTCAGCTCACCTCTGCCGTGAGCGTGGGCACCAGAGAGCGCTCTGCGGGTCCACAGCCCGCCTGGGCCTCCCGGAGAAAACCGCCCCGCTCTGAGCTGTCCTCCTGTGTGCCGTTTCTCCTCTTCCGGGCAAAGCCACTGGGTCATTTGAACAGCTTGTCAAAACCGCGCTAGAATTAAGGGGGTGGGTGGGGTCACGAGAGGAGAAAAAGGGAGGAAACACCTAGAGCCGGTATTGCAAACGGTTCCATTTATCTGTGTTCTCAGCAAAAGCACCTGGGTTGCCCCCTGCAGAAGTGCAGAAAGGATGAAAGCCAATGTGCGGTGACAAAGCACAACGGAACGAAATATGTCGCTGACTCGCCTGGTGGCTATTCCCAGGAAGATTTTTTTTTTTTTTTTTTTAAAATAACTGAAAGATGGGAGTTCCAGTTTGTAAAATACAAACCCAAGCCCTGAAATGGTTTCAGAATCCACACTAAACCAGAAATCCAGCTATGTCCCAAGAATCTGAAGAACACTGGGTTCAGCGGGGATTAATTCCCTTGGATTTCTACAAAGCCGTGACTGCTGCTGCTACTTCCACACATGAAATGTAAAAAAGGCAAATTCCCCGAGCATGTTTGTAGCAGAGCGTGATGTGATTGTGTTGTCATTTATGGGAAATAATCGCAGGCCCATCTCTCCCCTTCCCCCCCATTTTCCAGTCCAAATAACCATGAAAAATTACACTTCAATGTCAGGGCGACGACAAAGGAGGTGCGCTCTCTGGGAGCTCAGCGGATTTGCAGGGGTTTTTCCTTTCTTTGGACAAAAACTACCTTCAATTGTACTTCATTTAAAACGTGATCTAACAAATGCATTTTGACAAGTCCTTTTCTCTTTTTCTCCTTTCTTTCAAACAGTATTTTGCACAGTTTAACCTCACAGCAAACTGGAATGTTCTGGAAAGAAGAGGCGAGCAAAATAGAAGGTCCTTGAAACCAAGAAGGGTGGTTCCCCACTCCCTCATCCGTTAAAAACAAAGTCATGGAGAAAAGTACTGATTCTAACTCAGTGTGCTACTGAGAGAGAATGGAAGACGGCAGAGAGTAAATGGTGACGTCTTAACGGCAGAATATTTGATGGGCAAAGGTGAAAAAGCCAGGGCAAGCAGAAGGAGGGTCTTGATGGAGGAAGAATGGCCTCTTAAGTTTGCTCATCAGAATAAACCGCTTTGTGGATTTGAACGCATCATCTAAGGTGTCTGGATGTACGGTCAGAACTGCGGGGTCATGACCACATGGGGGTGACAAAGGGAAGCCTCTCTGGTGGGGTACCGCTTCCCCCCTCCTCTACAGAAAGGGACGTTTTTCAACCCAACAGATCTGCCTGAAAGCTTTTTAACATTCCAGGTGTGAGGACTGAGCAGTCCCTACAAGCATCCATCTTTCAGTAACACCCGGTTTGAAATAAACACTGCCAGGCTTCCACGGTTAGCGGGGAGAAGACAAGAGAGACAAACACACATGAGTGATAGAAAAAGTGTAAATTAAAAAATTTAACAGTTTCCATTAAAGAAGGCTGGTATCACCTTCTGAGTCAAAACTGACTGGGCTTGTCAGAGAGAGACCTTATGCTTAATGCAAGACAAAACAAAACAAAATCTATGATGTGTTCCCTAATTTATTTATTTTTACTTGGAAAATGTTGGAAATACATAGATGGAAAAAAAAAAGTCAAGGCAGGCCTATAAGTGTACTTAAGCATCTATATACAAATGAAGGTGTATGGGAAATGAACAGGATGTACCAGAAGTGATATTCGATGACGGTGATTAGAACCTAATGGGTATAAGTGAAACCTTGTGGGAGGGCTCTGGTAACGGGAACGCCAATGCTGATGGACGCAATCTATACGGGAATGATAGCAAGGAGGGGGGTAGGGGGTGGCCGTGCAGACCCGAGGTGTCACAATGCGGGGGAGACACGATATGACAGCACCGAGGGGAAAGATGGAATATTTGGGGACAGGACGTGCAAAAAAGCAAACTGAAAGAGAAACAGGTAAACATTCTGTAGCAGGTAAACATTTCGCCAAATGATTAGCACTCAACAGAGAAAGATAAAATCATGACACCAGGGGTTTGAGTCACATGACACACAAATGAGGGACTCGAGTTTCTAGCCCCTCTGTGGCCTCACTGATGGCCACACCGTCCAAAGGGTCTCTAGCCTATTAAGAAAAGAGCTTTGCCCTGTGGAGCACAGGATGCATGCAGAAATATTAGTCGACTCCCATCCACGGGCCGCAGCGTGAGGGGCTGGCTGTCAGTGAGCTTCATTCTGCATGATCACAGGCCACTTATATGCACAGCTGGTAAAACCAGCTGATTCATAAAAACAAAGCGCAAACAAAGGCTTCCACTTTCCAAACCAAATCTGGGAAACAGACATCAGGCTGACTTCAGGCAATGCTGTACCCAGAAAAGCACTGGCTAACCCTGCCCTCCCTTGGCCAGACCCAAGCTACATAAAGGTCACCGCAAACGTTAACAGCCTCACACATCCCAGAATGCAGCGCTAGAAACACACGTGAACCTGGTGGTGGCCCAGAACAGTATTACACCTCCAAGCACGCTGGGGAGTCCTCAGGTGACTACCACGTGTTCATGTTCACCACCTGGTACAAGCGGCAAAGAACCTGCCTCTGACTCGAGCATTTACGGTCACACCCAAGACACTGAAGGATGCACCTTCACGTGGAGAGTCAAAAACTGGGCCAGTGCCCAAAACCATCAAGTCCCCAAACGCGGGCAGCAGAAGCAACATGTTTTAGTTGACACTTCCTAGGAAACCACAGAGAAAGTGAAGCAGGAAGCTGAGGTAAAGAGAAAATCCAAAGGCTTGTGTTCAAGAGCTTTCCTACATTAATGGTAGAAAAAGCAGATGGAATTGCTAAACTGTGGTCATTTTTAACATGCACCTTATATAGCTCTTTTGTGCCCAAAGGGAGAAAGAAAATTCTTGGATCTTCTTCCTCCTTTTTAGAAACTTCCAAAGTTATGCCCATGGTTGAATATAAAGACTGTATTTTAAAAATCTGGATCCTGTACAATGAAATGGTCCTTTTCTACGGTTTAACAAAATGATGCCACCTCTCCCCGCCACCACACCTGCCCTCTCACAGCGATTTCAGCTACAGCAGCCCATCCTCAAATCTGCCAGAGCTACTGACTGTATTTTAGTCTCGGCCTTAAGACCCTGTAAGCATCTATTCAGCTTTTCCTCCCATAAGGTGTTTCTTAGATCTAAGAACAGCCTGGTATCCTTTGAAAAGCAAAGCATGCATTACACACCCCCAAGTTTATCCTGCAATAGATCTCGAGGCAAAAAAAAAGCAAAAAAACCACAGTCACAGTCAAGGCAAACAAAGAACTTAAATTCTAGACTCACACCCATTCTCTCTAATGGTGGGAACATTTGTCAACAACTAAAACATGAAACCAAAGAGAAACAAAATGTTGTCATGAAATGAGAAAGTCATCAAGGACCTGGGCAGAAAGCGCGATTCTGTGACAAAGAGTTGGTTCTTCGGACAGGCAGGAATAAGGGAGATATACAAGTTTGTAGCCCACGTTTACATTTTAAAGAAACAACTTTGGAGGTTTAAGTTCTTCTGTGTGCACAGTGCAACTGAGGAAAGTACCAGAAACCTCTCACAGGGAAATCCTTAAGTTAGAATCCTCCTCAAACTTTCAAAAGTGGACAATTTTTTCTAAGTGAATATGGACCCTAAGTAGAGCAAATAAGGAAAAGGAACCCTCACCAAGCAAAATTTTTTGCTTCATTTTGTAAGGCCACTATTTACAGCAAGAAAAGCAGTCAAATAAGCCAAAGGTGTGAATGAAAAGTAGCTAAAATGCAACGCAATATTAAAGATTAGATCGTCCAATGATTAGCAAGAAAAAGTGAATGATTCCTCACTTACGGAGCAACATCTTTAAACATAAAAAGGAGGAAGAGGGCTTCCCTGGTGGTGCAGTGGTTAAGAATCCGCCTGCCAATGTAGGGGACACGGGTTCGAGCCCTGGTCCAGGAAGAAGCCCTCAGCCCGTGTAACAACTAAGCCCATGTGCCACAACTACTGAGCCTGCGCTCTAGAGCCCACGAGCCACAACTACTGAGCCCACGTGCCACAACGCTGAAGCCCGTGCGCCTAGAGCCGGTGCTCCGCAACAAGAGAAGCCACCGCAGTGAGAAGCCCGCGCACCGCAACAAAGAGTCGCCCCACTCGCCGCAACTAGAGAAAGCCCGTGCGCAGCAACGAAGATCCAACACAGCCAAAAATAAATAAATTTAAAAAAAAAAAAAGGAGGAAGAGGAGGCGGAATAAAGAGGAGGATTTAGACAGTAACCAATGAGGTACTTTCCAAACAAAAAAGAAAAAACCCTGGGTAAGAGGGTATCTTAAATACATATTATGGCAGAAAAAATTCAATTTTTGAAAAGAGTTAGTCTATGAACTGACTCAACTACTACAACACTTTGGTGACAGGTTGGACAGGAATTGTTCTAGGAGAAACGAAATGACAGAAACTGGGCCTTAAAGAAAAAGAAGTTGAAGAATGGAGACAAAAATGGATCAATGGACTAAAAAATCGAGCTGTATAAAATCTAGCTTGATACAATTTAAGGGAGTGAAATCAAAAATGTGTGCTTTAGAAATTCTAAATGATATAAATGTAAATATATGAAATATAAAATAGGTAGGGCAGTCCAGACAAGGAGAAGGCATAAAAGCACGAACACGAGTAAAACAGATTTGGGAAAGAGAAATAACGGCTGTTTGCAGCAACCCGGTCATCAGAGGGATCTGCCTTTATTTTGAGAGATTTGGCGGAGCTGAAGCACCTCAATTCTACAAACTAGGAGACCAGGGCCTAAAGAAGGGAAGGGCTCCAAGGCCACACAGTGAGATAGCCCAAAGGAGGGTCTCCAAAGGCGGCCGAGGGGCACCAGCCATGGAGGGAACAAGTGGTCATGGTGACACTCACGCAGGCAGAGAAGCACTGAAAGGTGAGGCCTGGCACCCTGCTCCCTGGACGCGGGCTCCTCAGGAATCTTCCTCAATGAAAGCTGTGATATTGAGGCAAATGGATTCTAATAGTGGTACCATAGTTGTTCAAAGCAACTTCTAGTTTTGCTTTGTATTTTGAGACAAAAGGCACAGCATGGGTAAAAATGGCCTCACCCAAACCAAAATGAACCAAAAATCAGCCCCTAAGAACACAGATATGCATGCTTCTAAGCAAACAGCACCCTGTTAACTTCCTGCCACCGGCAACGTGGTACCCAAAGGAAAACCATCACGTTAAAGACAGGACAAGCCTGCCTCTCTCCCTCTCCCTCTCATGCTCTCCCTCTCTCTCTCCACCCCCTGCCTCCACACTCTTTCTGGAAGAGGGGGAATCCCAGAAGTACTGCCCCCAAATGGCTTGGGGTGGTGCCCATTAGAGATACTCTGGATCCAGGGTGAGGTCCAAGGGGCTGCTGCAGTCCTGAATCCCTGCCACAGAGAACTAGCAAAAGCCAAGTAATTGCTTTTTCCCCTTCCATTAATAAGCTTTTCAGCAGAGGAAGAATTCAGCTTCCTGTAGTCAACAGACCCTTTTCTCCCTGCCTCTCCTCACTCCAAATAATCTAAAGTGACTGCAATTTCAGTCCCAGCTCTCCAGCATTCAGCTCCACTGGCCGAGGTCAGAGGGTGTCAAGTGAGGGCTCTCCATTTCTCTCTGCTCTGCCTTCACGCCACCCGTGCTTCTTTGTAACTGAGGCAACCTGCCACCCCAGGCCAGCCATTATGCGAATCACCAGCCCACTGCACACACTGACTTCAGTCAGGATTCCAGGAAATGTCTTTTCAGGCCCAGAAAACACTGGAGGAGAAGAAAAAATCTCTTCGCTGTAAACAACTGATTAGTAATGACCAGCTTCAGACGCTCTGGTGACCTGAGCCACTAATTTCCTGGTACTGAGAAAATGCACTACAGTAGGACTTTTTGCACGTGTGTGTGTGGTGGTTAAAACCATGTGGCTGGTTATGTGGTTTTCAGTTTAGTTTTATGCAAATGGCTTTGCTTCCTAAATTCTTTCTTAAGATCGTGCTATGTATTCCTGGAGCTGGTATCTTCAAGCCTGGCCTCGTGTAGAATCAGCTGCCGGTGGAAAATGGCTCCACCCCCTCCTCTGCCTCATTTCCCAGATGAATGAAATGCGATTTCAATTAAGAAGGGCAGCACCAGAGCTCCCCCCTCTCCGTCTTCATGGAGATCTAAGCAGAGGGCGCAGACAGGACTGAAGGTGAACAAACAGACGAAAGGAGATGGATTGAACAAGAGAAAGAACAGGTGTGTGAACAGGTGCGCCACCCCCAGCCCCCAGCAGGTTCCTGTCCCTCAGGGTGATGAAAAGACTGCGCTGCGGAATGCAAGAGGCTCCAAGCAGGGGAAACAGAGGCAGGTCTGGAAGGATGCTGCTCACTGGGCCTGCAGCCAGTGCCCAGGAGGCTCTGGAAGGGAAGGAAGGCAGGGGAGGTGCACCCAGGGAAGAACATGAACACCTGGCCACCCACCCGCATACACACACACACACGCACACGCACGCGTGCGCGCACACACACACACACACACGTGGACACTCACTTCTGGCTGCAGCCAGGCCTGTGATGGGAATCTATTTCCCGCAATTAGGTGCTCTTGTCCCCAGTCTCAGTTCATCAGCACAGCGCGGCCAAGCCAATGAAAGGCTACCCGTAATGAAGTAATCACATGCACGGGGATGGCCCGGCACCTGCCCGCTGGGCTGGCGGGGCTGCAGCCACACCTGGCCCAGAATCGAGCTGACAGGGGCTCTCCAGCCTCCCCCGACTCTCCACCCCACCCCCACCTCCATGTGCTCCCACATTCCACGTCAGGTCACCCCCATCCTGCCCCAGGAGCTTTTGGCCTGCATGACATTTTCTTTGACATAATCACAAGTGCCCTGATTGGAAAGAGACGAAGGAAGGGACTAGCAAAGTGGGACTGATAGGCACAAAAATGCCGGCTACCTTCCTCTTCTCCTGCCTGGGTAAAATCCTTCACTGCAAAGAACCTTATCGTGAGAAGCAACAACAGGCACCTTGAAAGCCTCCATTTGCTTAAGTCATTATTACCTAATGATAATCATAATGGTAGTAGCACAGTCATCACTCAACTGAAGCAGATACTATTATTACCCTCATTTCACAGATGAGGAAACTGAGGCTCAGAGAGGTTAAAGTACTGGCAAAGGCCACAGAGCTGGTGCCAAGGCCCGTGCTCTTAACTGGCTCCCTTGAGAGCTGCCATTGTGGGCTCCCCTGGAGAAGCTACGCTTCTGCTTGTGCCATCCGTGCACTCGCCCGCCCATCGCACATCCATGGAGCACCTATTCTGGGCACTGAATACAGCTGTGAACAGGACAGGAAGAGTCCCTGCTCTCCAGGAGCAGGGGTAGGAAGAAGGCGGGGGGCAGGATAGACAAAAAGCAGCTAGACAAGTGGACATATTATGAGACGCTGATGAGGGAGCAGGGACAAAATGATAAGGAAGCCGGGACAGGGGACAAAAGGAATCCCAGGGGTTATTTCATAGAGGAAGTTCAGAGAGGGAGACACTCAAACCCAGACCTGAAAGAAGTGAGGATGTGAGCACAAGAGGCCTTCCAGGCTAAGAGGAACAGCTAGCTACCGCAATGGCCCAAGGAGGGAGGCGGGCTGGGCTGCCGGAAGAATAGCAAGCAGGGAGCGGGGAGGGGCTCAGAGATGAGCTCAGCTGGGCCTTGGGGGCAAGTTCCTGCAGGCCTTATCAGCCATCCTTGGGCCAGAGGCACTGCTAACATGTAGGTACTTGTGTGAAAATCGGAACAAGGGCTCCCCTTCCTCACCCCTCCCTCTGGGCAGATATAGCCCCGGACTTGCCGCCCTGTTTGTTAGGTCAGATCTGGGGTGGCCTGGGTCCTCGCTCAACCCCTTCAGCAGAGCAGGGTGCTGTGCACGTGGGGACAACCTACACAGCTTGCACAGTTGCCCTGGGAGCGCTTCCCAGGGGAAAGGCTACCATATTTCTCTAAGTATGAGGACAAGTAATATATAAATGCAGAGACAGATAAAATCTCCTTGAGCCTTTCCCTTTACTGGCGGGTGGGGAGGAGCTGACCTTGAGGTGACGAAACGCCAAGAGGAGAGAGGGAACATGGACCATCCTTTGATGCCGCAGCACGTGGACAGGCTAGACAGCCATACACCAGGAGTACCCACCAGACCACCATGGTCCAAAGCACTTCTCTGTGAAGGTGAAGGGACAGCGCCAGGACGGGGTGAAGGACTCAAGGTGCAGAAGGGCTGCAGCTCCAACCTAGAAATTTATCCACCAACCATTCTGCATGTCCCTTCTCTGAAACCGTATTGCCCTTTCACACCAATGAATTTCAACACACTTTGCAAACTTAATAACCATCTAAAGCGACGTGACCTTGACAGGGCTGCTATTACAACAGTAGCTCTTCTTAGGACAAGATGAATTTGGGTGGGGGCGGGGTGCGGGTGGGAGCTGTGCTGTTGAGGAAAAAAGTCCGCTCTACTCACCACTACCTAAGAGGTGTCTCCCCCTAGCGACCGCCACCGGCACCACCACCCTCCACTGTCGGGGCTGCAGCCAGGTAGTCGGGCATCACCTGTCTCTTCAGGCTGCCTTTGGCCCCGATCCTCAGACCAGCCATCTCAAGGTACCCCGGGAGCATGAAGGCAGAATCAGTGGTCAGGTCCTCAAGTGTTCTGAGCTTTGTTGTAAACATGAATGGGGGAATCCAGAGCAACTACAGGGTAGCTGGTCCACACACTGCTTCTATGGCCAGGAGACAAGAGGAGCCGATCTGGGCCAGAGGGAGAAAGGGAGGAAAACAAAAGAAGCGAACAGGGGGCAGGTGAAGGGGGCCACCTGAAGGAGCACCTTCCAGGCCTGCTGGGGATCCACGGGAGCACCTGGGAATGGACCAGAAAGGCAAGACCTGATGCCAGAGCAGGACACGAAGGCACACAGCAGGGGAGGGTGAGTGATGGGCCAGGAGCCCAAAGCCAGAAACTGGGAGGTGAATGGAACAGGATGCAAAACGGGGCCAAACCCATCACAGCTTAAAGCGAACACGAGCTCGGGATTCCAGTGACGGGAAGCCTGAGGACGAGGCTGAGTAAAGGGAGCTGCTGCCCTGTCCTCATTTCACTCCATTCAAGCCACCGGGAGAACTGTGTTTTGGGGAAGGGGCCAGAATAATTACTGGAGCCTTAACTTGGCCGCGGCCTTTCACAGCACACTTCCCAGAATAAACTGCCCCAAGACTTCATCCACCACCAAAAAAGGCAACTATAAAAACACTCAGGGCCAGCCCTTGTCTCACAGCAGCTCAGCCGTCCTCCCCTCTGCTGGGGACGGGTGGCTGCGGGGGGCGGTTCGGGCCCCACACTAACTGCTCTCGCTGACGCCGTGCGGTACGGGGGCCGTTCCCTGCGCTGAGCGGTTAGGAACTTCCCAAATCATTAACCTTTCTCGGAGTGCATTGTACTAGGAGGTGCTCCCTCTGCAGCCTGTTCAGGAGCCCTATTGATCTGCCGCGCACACTTGGTGCCTTCAAAGTTGTTTATGATCAATATGCAAATTGCCCATGGCATTGATCTAGTATTAATTTTCAATTAGGGAACCCACAAGGGGTCTCTGAGGGTCAATACCTAACAATGCAAAGGAAACTCCGCTGAGGAGTATTGGGCCTGATGCTGATAAAAGCTCCTCTAAGCCTTCCCAGCAGCTCCAGGCCCTCGGGGCTGTCACCTTCGCGTGGGCTTATTTGGTTCCCTCCCAGGTCAGACCCCTTTGGCCACCACCCAGGCTGAATCTGTGGCTGCTGCCCTGCACCCCCCGCTTCCCTGCCCCCACCCGGTGCCACAGGGACACTCCCTGGCCCGCCAATGCGTCCCCGACGCCCGCCCTCTTCCTCGGATGACCCGGACATGCCTCCACGTCTCCCCACGCCACACCCGGCCCCGGGACCACTCTCTCCCCCAGCTCCCCAACCGCACATACCTTCTTCCTCCCTCTCTCCCTCTCCCTCGTTTCTGCTTAGTCACTGAACGTCACCTTGGCACGCTGCCACGGCTGGAGCTGGCGAGCCGCACGGTCCCCAGAAATCTCAGGCAGTCAGGCAGAGCCGCCAGGCTGCCAGGTTATGCTTGGCAAACAACCCACTGATGTCATTTCAGAAAACCAGGGGGAAGGAAAGAGGCACGGCTTCAAATCATCTGTTTCTCCTTTCTTTCTTTCCTCTAGCAAAATGTTTCTTCCCGGTGAAACACGGAGGCAGGGGGCTGGGGCAGGGTGGGGGGGATGTTAGTTACTTCACCGCTTGTTCACGGTTCCCAGAGGAGGCCACGGCCCACCCTCCAGGGGCTCAGGGCAGTGCGTGTGAGCCACTGAGGGGGGCTGTCCCTGGGGAGAGCGTGCCCAGTTGGGACCGGAGTGACCCGGGGACTCAGTCATTCCATCACGCCCCTAAGAGCCCCGAGAGATTCGCGTGGGAAAGCTTTGCAGCCAAAGGGACTGCAAGAGAAAAGTGCGTCCCGCTCTCCTCCCAGCAGGTATGGGGGATGAGGCGGACACAGCCGCGCTGTGGCCTGGGGCCCAGCCAGGACTCCATCGGCCTCCTCGGCCAGGGCTCTGAACGCTCCAGGCTCTCCTTCCTTGCTCCACTTGGAATAAACCCTCCAGAGTCTGAGGCTCTCTCACAGCCCATGATGCCGCTTGAAGGCCCAACTCCGCCCCGAGTGGGGTGGCTGCCCGGCCACTTCCGGTAGCCAGCCAGGCTGCTGGCTTATGGGTGACATTAATTACCACGTTGCTCATTAATGGAGGAAACCTTTATTGGTGCCATTGATCAGCAGGCTTGTTAGCTGGCCTCCTAACCAATGGCGGATGTAACAAGCTCTCTTATTGGCATATCAATTAATGCAATCAATTCCTGGCCAGCGGCTGCCGTCTGCTCCCCAGGCTGTTCAGAGATAGGAGACAAAGCCACGCCAGGCACCCCTTCACTCAGAGCTCCTGGTTCCCAACTCCCCTTCAGGTCTCTCTCTGCCACTTGGGGCTCAGCTATCAAGACAACAAACAAACAAACAAAATCACACCTACCCCCGGCCTCCACTTTCATTCGAAAATCACGTTTCCCTGTTCTCTGGTGACAAAAGTGCTGCTCTCCGTCAGGATACATAAGCTAGAAGGACAGGAGTGAGGGGCTGGGGACTGTCACAGCAAACAGGAGGACTGCAGGAATCAGGAGAAGTTTCTAGACTAGGCACCGATGATAGAGGCGATGAGGTCTCCAGGCTGGACACTGCACAATACTCCAGGCAATGATGGGACCAGCCTGAAAATACAAACCACCGTCATCCGCCCTCAGCACACCTGGGGAAGCCTCCCCAGACCCCCGGTCCACAATCACACCTGCCGACCACACCTAACGGCATCCACCTCACTCAGTGCCTCCAACGGACGGACTCTGTATGAAACCACTGCCTGCCCATCTTAAATCCCAAGCCCTAGTATGGAAAGGGCTTGTCACATAGGAGCCACCGCCCCACCATCACCACCAGTAAATTTACACACACAAGTGGCATTCTGATGTTTGCTGAAATGTGCTCAATAAATCCTTTGAACAGCACTAGGATCACTGTCAAGTCACAGCTGGGGAAAAAAATTTCCCTGGGCAGCAACATGTCTTCAGGTGGGTGGTTTTGGAAAAGGCTCCGGGATAGGGGTGTCAGGTGAATGCACAGAGCCATGGATTTAGAGCTGGGCCTCACCGATGACTAGAGACCACCGGGGCATTCACGCCACTTCAGAGGGGATGAGCTGATGTGCCTATGGCTTTGGGAGAGTACACAGGGGATACCTGACCCCCCAAGACGTGCTTTAAAAGGATTAACTGGAGTTCACCTCAAAAGGGAGCAGCTTGAAATATTCTTCCAGATTTGTTTCTGAAAGCCAAAATTAAATTAAAAAGGGGAAGCAAATCACTATTCCACTCAGCGGTGCTAGTGCTATTAATAAGCTTTGCAAGCACAAACATTTAACTCAAGGAGAGAGGGTGCAAGCTACAAGAAGTGGTGAAAAGCAGATGGGGGGTGAGGAAGAAAGCAGCTTTGGGTAGAGCAGTGACAGAGCACAGGAGGCCAACGAGGCCACGCTGAGGGACATAATTCTCAGAGTTTGAAAGCATGGCTTGAGGCTTCTAGCATAAACAGTAGAAATATTTCCTCTCATTTATAAACATAAAGTGACATTTTTCCACGTGGACCAGCAGTTCTTCCATGCTCACAGGACAGAGGCGAGTCCTGAACAGACCAAGGCAGGGGCTAGAGAGAGATGCCCCAGCTGGGTGACACCCTCTCAGGATGGAGACTGACAGAGAGCAGAGAGGAGGGGCACGAGGCTGCAGAGCGAAGGCCGAGACCTCTTCCACCTGTAAAGCCACTCTTCACACGGAGCAGAAGGCTGCATTCTACGTGGCAGCAGTCATCTGATTCAAGTGACAGGGAGACACCCAGACGAGGGACCCTTTATCAGCCGTTCCACACCACAGTGAATTTTTTTCAGCAAGAACACCCTTAGGCTCTTCCAATGGCGAGAGTCCCAGTGTACTTCTAGGGTAGATGGTGTCCTGTAGTGCAATGGTGCCTGAACTGTTCTCTGGGGAACCCCACGATGCTGCAAGGGTTCTGCAAATTCTGAATCTAGTTCCATTTTAACTTGGTTATTAAGCTACTGGTTATTATTTATTTTTTTACTGGAGTATAATTGCTTTGCAATGCTGTGTTAGTTTCTGCCGTACAGTGAAGTGAATCAGCTACATGTATACATATATTCCCTCCCTCTTGGACCTCCCTCCCCTCCCCCCAATCCCACCCATCCAGGTCATCACAGAGCACCAAGCCGAGCTCCCTGTGCTATACGGCAGGTTCCCACTAGCTATCTATTTTACACATGGTAGTGTATTTATGTCAAACCTAATCTTGCAATTCACCCTCCCCTCCCCTTCCCCCCCGTGTCCACACGTCCGTTCTCCACATCTGCGTTTCTACTCCTGCCCTGCTCAATATCAAAAAAACCAACAACCCAATCAAAAAATGGGTGGAAGGGCTTCCCTGGTGGTGCAGTGGTTGAGAGTCCGCCTGCCGATGCAGGGGACACGGGTTCGTGCCCCGGTCCGGGAAGCTCCCACATGCCGCGGAGTGGCTGGGCCCGTGAGCCATGGCCGCGGAGCCTACGCGTCCGGAGCCTGTGCTCCGCAATGGGAGAGGCCACAACAGTGAGAGGCCCGCGTACAGCAAAAAAAAAAAATGGGCGGAAGACCTAAATAGACATTTCACCAAAGAAGATATACAGATGGCCAAGAGGCACGTGAAAAGATGCTCAACATCACTAATTATTAGAGAAATGCAAATCAAAACTACCACCTCACACTGGTCAGAATGGCCATTATCAAAAAATCTACTGGTTATTATTAAACACTGTAATAATAAACATACTCAAATGTGATATATGCCAAAATTTAACACACTGGAAGCCAGGGCATTAACTTGCGTGGCTAAGTTAACTAGTTTTTGTGTAGACCTCCGAGTAAAACAACTTCTGCCATTTAGATTACCAGGCACACTGCTGAAAACTGTTACCATTTGGAACTGCTCCTCCACGTGAATGAAGATTTGTAAAATAATGGAACCAAAACAAACTACATAACACAACAGAAGCTTAGTCCAGATTAGTTAACTACCTTCCACAGCTCTTAATTTTGAGCAAAATGCTGATCGGCTCTGCTTTATTCTTGTTTGGTATTTTTTGACACACAAATATTACAAATCTAAACTCCTAAAATAACTATAGTTATAAAGCTTTTTTAAAAACATTATTTAGTGGGTTCAGATTAGTTTTCATTTTTTAGGAAAGGGGGCTCCACTAATAAAAGTTTACAAGCCACACTGTTCCATCTTACATATAATACTAGATCAGCAGTGGAGGGCCCTCTTCGGAGAACCCCTCTGGGGAAGAATGCGGAAAACGTGAAGTTTCTAGTAAGAATTTAAAAACTCACAGCTCTGAGTTGATAACGCACTCTGATGTACATTTAACCCACTAGTCATACCACCCTGGCAGGAGAGAGACACTGCGGCAAAATGGAGCGAGCTGCGCCTCGGTGTAAGATCGTAGTTGACGTAAAAGTACCGTCTCGTGTCGTGTATTTTCTTTACAATAAAAACATAAAGGAGCAGAATGACCTCTTGATGACCTTCCATGGAAGCAAAAACCCAGTCCCTTTAAGAAAGGGCCATTTGCTTGGTCTGCAAGAGTGAGTGACCCGCTCAGAGAGGCAGCTGATAACCTAACCAGAAAGAAGCTTCCGTGGCAGTTTCCCCCCCACAAACACAAGGGCTTAGGAGCTCTCTCTCTAAGAGAAGACGACTTGTCTGTTCATTTAGTTATTTGCCAAGTCAGGAAACATATCCATTAGTTTGCACCTACCAAGTCCCAGACATTGTGGATCCCACTGGACAAGGAGACATTCCTGCCCTCATGGAACTTACCCTCCAGCAGACCTGCCTTGGGTGACAGAGGATGGCTGTGTTATGCCCCACCAGGTCACTGAACCTTCATGTCAACATGCATTCTGACAAGAAAATCACCTCTCTTTACTAAGGTTTCTGCTTGCTCACCTGAGGGACGGCAAGGTTGGCCAAGACTGGTGTAACTGGGCTCCCATGTTAGAGTCCCAAGTTGGCCATATTCAATACTCTCAGTGAACAGCTGGAATCTTGAAAGAATCAAACCCCACCTACTCCAAAAAGCCTCTTCGTCCCCAAGACTCTGATCCACACTTTCCTGAATCTTCACCTGGGTGATTCCGTATCAAGGTTCTTCCACACCAAACACAATAGTAAATCAAATCTTATCAGAATTGAGCTATAAATCTGTGAAGACTCCAATAATTTCTAGCCAAGGGAATAACACCACAAAAGTACTTTTTAAACTAATTACTCAGATTCCAAAGTGCTGCCCTAATGAGCCTTCTTTCTGCCCAGAACTTACTAAGAGGAAAAACTACCTTCTGGTGCAGTAATTACTGCTTTCCCCTTCAAACTTCTAACTGGAGATCGATGCTGCATTTTAAGACCCATTGATTTACAATTAGCCTGGCTTTCCTGCTAAAGTGTTTTTTAAGCAGAGTTTACTTTTATTTTATTTTGAAATCTCTGAGATCTGGTTCTTGGATTTTACATCCTCATGAGAGGGGACTGGAAATCTCAAAGAGGAAGATACACATCAGAAGAGACAGAAGTAGAGGGATGCAAATCAGATTCAGGAGAGTGGTAAGGGGGAAAGGGAAACTGGTGTGTTCACAGGATAAACTCAGAAGCAAAAATTTAAAAAAAAAATTTTTTTTTTTAAGCCAAAACTCAGACCAAACGGGAGGGAAAGAAGAAATCCAGAGAGAGGAAGCAGAAAGCAGGGTGGCGGGGAGAAAGAGCTAGGCACGCAGCCTAGTAAGCGTAGCTGCTGTCAGGGTGGCTGGAGCAGCTCTTTATTGCCTCTGCTGTTTATTAGCATCCTTGGGAAGAAAAAAAAAAGAAAGAAAGGAAAAGCTCTGTGCATCTTTGCAAAACAAAGCACTAGTTAAAAATAGTGTGTGCAGCAGGGACAGTGTGCTAACCTGAGGGTCCTGGCAGCTCCGGCATTTGCACAATCTGTCCCATGAGGAGAGCAGAAGTAAGTGAAGCAATTAAGAATTTCATGCTGATTGCTTCAAGCATGTTTTTCTATGCCATAAAGATAATAGCATAAAGGCTATGGCCTTGCTTCTCTGCCCCTCCCCTGCCTGGAGACTCCCGCCTTCTGTCTTTTAGGACTCTTTCTTTCCTCCACCTCCCATGGTTGAAGAATCAAGATGCTGGTTAGCTGGCCTGGCACCACTGGATGGAATCTGTCACTTCCGGGCCTGAAGAAACAGCGGCTGTGCCTCTCCCAGTCCCTGAGCCAGAGCAGACCCAGAAGCGGAGACATAAGCTGAGCTGCATTTATCAAAGTCCCAAAGACAGAAGCCGAAGAAATGGGGAAATCGCCTGTGAGGCCTGGAGTTCAGGTTCTGCGGCCCCTGTGGGCCCTTCCTGCCACTCCATTCTGGGCTCTTCACTACTGCTAGCCCCCAAGAGTGACTGGCAGAAGATGGTCCCGAGAGACGAAAGTGAAAAAGTAAAATTCCCAGCAACAATAAAAGGGGGGAAACAAAAGCTACTAACTTTTTGCTTTAAAAAAAAATGTTATTTTATAGCAAGATTGTATAGGCCAATTTCAAAGACTAATACGAAAAAAAGTGCAATTAAATCCTTGAAAAACTGACAGATCAGCAAAACAAAACCACCCGGAGGAGAGCCCGATTGAGCCTCATTAAGAAAGAGTTCAGCCTGTTTTTAAAACCCTTCTTAACACTTAGCTGGGTACCTCCCAGCAGTGAGGGCTCCCAGTGCGGCTGGCATAATTAGTGTCAGAATGGAAAGGAAAGGAAAAAAAAAAAAAAAAATCAACCTAGGAAATAGAAATTAAAACACAAATTTAAGGGGCAGGGGGAGGTCCAAATGGAAAAACCATCCCCAATTCCAACAACAAACTTCCATCAGTCCATCTGAGAGCAACAGGGAGATAGCAAAGTACTCCACCATACACAGAGATAAACATGTTCCAATTAAATAGAGAAAGGGCTGGGGCAGAGTGAGAAGATTCATGCTGCAAACCTCCATCTTCAACCTCTCTCTCTTCCCCCCAAAATACATTCTACATTGTGGTCACATCAACTCCAGGAGGCTGGGTTAATGGCAGACGGACGACAAATTGCACCGACCTCTACATCAATTATAAACCATCACGCCTGACAATGGGGAAAATGAGGTCTGGTGACAAATTTCTGCATCTTTAGCCATCAGGATCCCCCAAAGCTGGCATGTGCACACATGTGTGACACGGTGCCTGCGCGAGAGTGCAAGGGAAAGCATTACATATGAAACCACTATCCTGGAATAAGGAGCTACGGCGCTGAGATCCATTATAGAAGAGCAGGCCACTGCAGAAGGAATACTCTGGAGATGGCGAAGACGGCAGGGAGATGAAGCCATTTTATTAAATCAGGCAAATTCTAATTTATTCTGCAGAGACAGGAAAGAAAATGGATTCATTCTCAGTATATCCTCTGAGCCAGCTCCTATCACCTCAGCGGGGGGGGGAGGTGCCAAGAGTCATCTGCAAATCAAGGGAAGGTTTCTCCTTTAAAGAGCAAACATGAAAATGTATCTGTTTCAACCCCTGCACCAGGAATACGGAGAATAATGCTTATGCCACAGAAACTTGGTGGCTTTTCTCTCTGGCTTTCTGATTATTCCAGCAGGTGAAGGGGCTTTCAAATTTGATTCACTGCAATATGAAATCAGAAAGGCAACCACAGCCGAGATAAGATGCTGACGAGGACTGACAAAAGGAACCGTGGAACATCTCCCCCAGTGCCGAGAAACGCCACGTGCCAGCTCCCCACGGTGGGAACTTAACTGGCGATTTTCAAGTTGGAAAAAAAAAGTGGGGGGGTGGGGGGAAGAAACGCTGTGCACAAAAGCACCAAGCACGGAGGTTGCCTTTCATTAACAAAAGGCACTTGTGTTTAGGCTGCAATTAGAAAACCAAGGTTTTAATTAAACAATTACATAAAGTTAGTGTGGCTCCCCATATGGGCCAACACTTCCCCAGCGTCGTGGCGTTAGCTTGGCGACAAGCATGTACAGCTCCGGCTGTTATGAAGGGGAAGAAACTCATGACACAGTGTACGTGTGACTATAAAGCTAGACCCTGGACCTGTCTGCCTGTGGTTCCCTGCTTCGCTCTAGAACGAAGAAGCCGGTGAGACTGACACGAGCATCTGCGCTGGGCGGAACGACCGCAAGCCGTCAGCAGCCTGGACGACCCCCGGCTGAACAGGTGAGATCACTCAACGTGTCTGTGGGGCGTCATGGGGGCCTTCCGGTGCCCCCAAGTGAAGAAGCGCCTCTCTACCAAAGCACAGGCCAGGTGCAGCTAGCTCACCGACAGGCTCCTTTTAACTAGGAGGGATTCTCAGGGGCTTAGAAACCTTCAAACTCCCAAACCACTTCTGGGAGGGGAAAAACAGCAAACTACTTTTTCGCCCGCCGCTTTTACCCTCCGGGGTCGTGGCTGCCCAGGCTGAGGGAAGGTGCATATGGGCCCCAGGGCCCAGATTCCCAGGGAAGACTGAGGTGTCGATGCTCCCTAAGCCCAGAGAAAAGTCCCCAGTGGCTCCCAGCCATCAACACTCTCCAAGGTCAAGAGCTGCGCGAACTAACCTAAAACTAGTTCTTCCAGCATCTGCAGGAGCCTTGAGAGAAAGAGGGTGGCCACCTTCTGCCGGGTACTGTGAATGAACAGCCTGGGCCTGGTAAGGGAGATTTCGCCAACAGCACGGGGCCTGGCTTAGAAGAACAGACGTGCAGACTGACCAGCGTTCACTCCCTGCCGGAGCAGCTGATACAGGAACTCCACACTGGCACCTGCAGGCCATGCCTCAGACCGCACCTCCCCGGGAGCTCAGTGCAGCCAGTGTTCCAGAATTCCACCTTCCCCTGGCTTCCCAGCCTCCACTGTTTGGAAATGCTTCCAGCTCTGAAAATGGTTATGTCAAATGCTGAAGAATCCGAGATGGCCAGTCAGCTGACACTGATGGATGTCCTCAGATGTGCCCGGTGCGGGGCTATCTTCCAGGCCTTTCTCATCAAGTCATTGAAAGAAGCCTTAGTAACGGAGCCCATTATTGGCAAAATGCTCTACCCCATATAATACCCAAGGCTCACCGAATTACAGGGGAATCAGTACGCTCTGGGTTTCAGAATCCACCAACACCATTTTGGTTTTTCAAGAACAGGGAAGTCTCCAGACTGCCTGCATAATGGAAAAATTAAAATAACAACAACTGTAACTAACCACACTTAATTTGAGGTTAAAACAAAAAGCTGAGGAGTTCTTTTTCCCCAGCTTTAGGCTACTGCCCTGCTAGGTTTTTAAAGAACGAGGAAATTTAGGATGACTCTCAAGACTGGGTAACTGACTCATTCCATCAAAGCTGAGAAGCCAAGTCGCCTTCCAGAATCCTTCATTTTCCAGACAAAGGAAGGTCTTTCTTGCGGTTTGCATCACCTGATTGTGTGAACTGCCTAGGACGGCAGGGAAGGGGACCACAGCGCTTCAGCCTGAATGCAAGGCAGCCAATCAGAACTAATCTCTACCCTGGAATTAAATTCTGCCTCTGTTCCCTGATCTGGTGCCCAGTAGGGCTCAGGCAGGGCGGGGGTGGGCTTGCTTCCCTTTATTCCCACCCCAGCCTGTACCCCAAAAACGAACAGGGAACTTTCTGGGCAATGCCCTTCAACCCAATCAGCCACAGAAGAAATTATTTTAGAACAGTTCCAAAACTAAATCCAAAGCAACGAACTTCACTTTATGACTTATTTATTTATTTCTTCCTTCACGAACAGAAGGTTAATATAAGAGCAACTCCTTGGCAAACCTTTAAGGGTAATTCAAGCGACACTGATGTGAATCAATGTTCCCTTTGTGAACACATTACTTGGCAGAAACTGGCTTTCTGTAACCCCCTTAAACCTAGCCGGCCACACGAGGAGGGGAAAAAAATGTCCTTCAAACAAAAGGATGAGGTGAAAATAAAGAGCGAGTCGACTGCACTTTATTCGCTTTCATAGAAGCAAATGGATCTGGTGCTTTTATACATTAATCAATCAATATCACTGACTGTACGTCAGCAGGGTAGCCAAGTTATGAATGACCTTTCTGGCAAAGAGGACACTTTTAATGCTCATAAGACTGCTCGTGGCTTAGCAACTTTCCGAATTTATGCCTGCATGATTACCCCTTAGAGGCGAGTGGCCGTGAGTGCTGCACCAAGTATGGCAAGGTTTAGTCGTTTCCAATTTGTGCCGAGGAAAGGAGAGACGCGGACGTGCTGCCCCGTTTAGGCACCAGCTGCTGCAACCTGGGCGAGGTAGAGGGCAGAGGCGTGGGCAGCACGGTCCCTGACCGGCAGGCAGGTCTGGCTCCCCTTCCAGAAAGCTGGACGGGCCTCCCGCTCAGCTGCAGGCCAATCCCAACAGGGCAGTTCCAGGGAGCTAATCTAGAAAGCTACGCCCAGCTCAGCTCCGGCCTCTGCCTGCTTCTCACGCTCGGCTCCCGAGGCCACCTCACTGGCAGGCAGGCAAGGCTGGCCACTCGGGGACCATTCCCAGGCTGCCCCCACGTGCTCTCCCCGCTGGCTTCTACCTGCACCCCTGCAAGCCCTCCACGTGCTGACTGGATGCCTCCAACCAGGCGATATAACTTCACGTTTCCAAAAAGAGAACTAACTTGCACCTTAAGTTTGCTTAAAAAAAAAAAGCAATCCACAGAAAGGCATTTCTACCAAAAAGATGATGCTGACTTACTCTCCCTAGAAATATCCAACTCAGATGAATAAACAGTTGGACCAATCCTGTTTCTCCCCCTCACCAACTCAGCCATTCCCTCCATGTCCAGCAGGCAGGAGAGTTCTCTGCATTCCATTCCTTGTGGGTGGAAATGGGGCAAAGGCCTGTCTGTGGGTGTGGGTTTCCATGACAACCATCATCGGCTCAGTGAGGCCACATGGGGGCATGAGACGAAAGCCCACCGCCCATCACCACCTCAGCTGTCTCCCTGCAACTTCCCTTCTGCACTTGTGGTGGGAATCTTTGGAAATCTGCTGGTCCATCGACAAGGCCCCACTTTTTTCTGCCTCCCATTGAGGGAAATATAGACACAGAGGGAAGTTAAAATAGAGCTTTAACTTCACGTGAATTGCAGCAGACAAGACCACAGGCTGAAGCTCCCCATCTTCCCGAGAACACAGGCAGAGTCCAGGGCAGGAGTGAGCTTTACCGACACCATTCTGCAGTCTACAGAGAGCTGCCCGGCCACACAAGAACCCGCAGGACACTGGTCAGGGACAGTTTGATTATGGCCACTTCCGGTCAGGGACATAAGAGCACATCTGTCTGGCTGCTGCTTGTTCATGGTCTTGAAGTCAGGAGAGTTTATTTCAGGAGGACCCAAGCCCAGAGGTGGGACCTACTCCCAGACAAGAGGTTCAGAGGCCGGTGTACAGAAATGGGTGACAAGTAACAACACCAACAAGGAGGAGAGAAGCTTATTTTTGCTAAGTTCACTCTTGTTTTCCCTTTTCATCACTTGATCAATATTAAAAACTCGTCCCTTTCCGCCTCCTTCATAATTTATAAACTTTTAAGTCACCTTTGGAGCTGCCGCCTTGTGGGTCTCCCTGCCCCCGTAGGACAGCCTTTGGCTAAACCCTCAGTCACCCTTGCTTTTCAGATCTTTACCCAAGCCTGTCTGTTCCTCCGACATCTCTCAAGTTGCCTTTACAGCCTCGCGGTGTTTTCCCAAGTTACAAACCCCGCTTCCACCACTTTTCTTCACCTTCTTCTTACCTGGCCAGCAGCAACTAGCCAGTGTCAGCTTGCTCTTCACTTTCCCATTCAAACGACGCAAACCCACGTCTGGCTGGCAGACACCTACGTCCCCTGTGCTGTGAACATCTACATGGCTCTTCTGGAAGTGCCTTGGTACCTACTGTTCCCTACAGCTACAGGGCTGTCTTGTCACAGACTGTTTGTCCTACAGCACCTCCCCCTTCTCCATATTTAAATCTCTCTATAAAGAGTAATTGCAGCAAAGATAAAGGGACGTTAGGTCTTTCCTCTAAGCATGTGGTGGAAACACTCACATTAGTAACAGAGCAAAGTGAACATAAGCCCCAGGACGAGGGCAGGCAGCAACTCAGACGCAGACAGGCCCCCTCACTGTGGCTGGGCACAAGCATGGCCACGCGGGCACCCCTGCAGCTCCAGACGAGAGAACGGGTCCCAAGTGGGGTCTCAGGTTAGTCCTCTGAGTCTGTAAAGCAAGACCATTCCCTGCTCACATACACATTTCCTTACACCAGTGAATCCTTACACTTCAGGAACTTCAGTCTCACGAAAGCAAGAGAACAACCTGACACCCGTGAGGAAGCCCCAAATGCCTCCCTGCAAACCAGAGTCTGGGACTGGAAGATCACATCAGAGAAAAATCCTATCTGAAAAAAGTGAAGTCACCAAGGGGCGAAAGATGCAAGAACGCGGAGTCCATGTGTTTTAAAAATTTGGCACAAGAACAGATGTAACTAGTTTCTGCCTAGTTTTCTGTCTTTCACTCCTTGAAACAGTAAGCTCTATGAGGACAGGAATGTGTGACAAACTGCATACCAGGCAACCTATGGGGAAGTCCGATCACATCAGGTGGATGACTGACCTTGCAAATGGCTCCAATGTCACTGAGTCACATTGCTGGTGTCCATTAGGACCGCTAGTTCCAACAACTGTGGCCTAAATCAGATTCTGAATCAAGAATGAAAGCCATCGATCATCCACACGGCAAGCTTTTTGGAAATACCCAGACGCTACAGTTGAGGTCAGGGTCACCTCCCACCCACAACAAACGAGTGTTCCCACCGCCAGGGCCGGCTCTTCCCAATTCCACCAATGGCCCCGGGATCTCCATCCCTTGGTGGAGCCGTGTGCCCTGCGGGTCAAGGTCACAGTTATGCCATTCATGCTTGTTTGAAGCATGAAATGTGGAGCAGGGCTCCCACTGCCCTCGAGGGTAAAGGAAATGCCACCATGAAGATCCTGCGTGACTCCAGAACAACGTGAGTGGAAGAAACAGACACGGAGCTTCTCCGAGCTCAACCCCCTCCCACAGGAAAGACATGGGCGTGCGAAAGCTGCAGACCAAAAAGATAATGCGACGCTTCCGGCCATGAGATGCCCTAGGAGGAGGGAGAAGAGAAGGAACAAAGACATCATTGTGGCCAGAAAAAATGAAAATCTGGCAGGGCTCTATCCTAACAAATGATCCCAAAATGAAATGAGACTAACTTTTCTCCCTTGGCAAATGTACTATAGGCCAAGGCACAGCCGTTTTGGGGAGAGAGAAGGAGAGTGAGAGTGAATGAGAGACAGAAAGAATGTGCATCAGCTCTGTGCCAGACCTCATGGTAAGGATGAAACTTTTCTGTCTCTTCTCTCACTTAACTGTCATATGAGAATTACTGAGACAGACCCCAAACTGTGCCCGAGTGCCCCTTTTACAGATAAAACAACTGATGCTTTAGAGGTGTGCTATTGGGGGTCCCTGAAGTAGACACGCGGGATTTTTTGTATCCATGCAGTTTTTGGGGGGTGAGGGACCATCTTGTGTATCAGATTACCTGGAAAGGTCAAGAATCCCTGGATTATGTAACTTGACCAAAGTCAGCCGGCACAGAAAAGCCGGGATCTAAACTACCGTGTGATTTTTAAAAGGTCTCGAAACCAGGTCTGATCCTAAAGTCCCCCAAGCTTTGCTGCGAGACAAAGGAAGAGAACCTAGACGTTTCCTTGGAGTTGAGGAGATGCAGAAGCAGAGGACGTGGGCGCTGGGTCACAGCAGAAGGTCTGAGCACATTCACGGGGCTTTTTCACTCTAACCCAGAGGTTCTTCAAAGCGATTTCAGCTCTTGGAAACGTTCAGTGTACGAGAGCGACCTTTCTTCGTGGAACCCCCGCTAGTCCCCTCCTCCCTGTCTGCATCTTTGATACAAGCACAGACCCGCCGACCTGCAGCCCAGCTCTCCCTGAAGTCAGAAAATGACCTGGGGATGACAGGAGAAACATCAAATACCCAGATTCCCTAAATTATAGCCTTTCTGGAAGGAAGTTCTGCAGAATATGAATCGCCATTGTCTTTGGGGAGGGGGAAGTCCCATCCTTACAGGCTGTGGGATTTCCCAACCCCTCATACACATTGCAATTTTACAAATAGTAAGCATGTCTTGCTTGCCTTAGTTTGGAGGGTCTGCTGTCAAGTCTCACTAACCCAGCATAAGACTATCCGGTCGGCGTCCTTAGCCCCAGCCCTAAATGTTCCGGAAACCTGTCATCTGTGACTCTGCTGAGAAAAGCACACCTTAGTTCTACTCCACACAGCGAATGACAGCAGGGTAGCATGTTATGTGATAACCCTGAGTAGTTTCACTAAATTTAGAAAAACCAGAACTTCTTAAGCAGGGTCGGGGAAAGTCGAGAATAGCATCACCCAGATAAGAGAACAAAGGAAAGGTGCATTTTATCAAATGAGAGAGGCGCGTCCTGGGTCACCCTGAGTCGGAAGACACGTACTGGCTCTGGAGTGTGTCCCCCTTCTATCCAGAGGATGGAGAGACACATGGAAAACCTTTTGGAAGACAAAACACACCCAGCTCTGAGGGCCGTAGGAGCAGTACTGTGTGTAACGCTGCTGTGAGCTAGTGCCCCCTTGGAGCCAATGAGCAGGCAGCTCCACTCTTCCTCCATTTGTTGCTGATAGCAGTTTAAACCTGTAATCCACATTTGTTTCGGATGGACCATCTGTTTTTGCGCCTGTCGTCATTTCCTGTCAAATTTCTAGCCAAGGTGAAAAGCAGCGGACCCAGGGAGAGTATGATCTTTCGCAGAAACGAAAGAGAAATGATGTTGTACGTGACCAGGCACTTTTTTGTCAAGGTGGCAGCTTTCCTCTTCTGATGGTGCCCCCGGTCAGTGCACAGACCTGCTCAGGTGGCTCTTCTGGCGAGTTCTCACTAAAGGTCGCAAGGGGGTGAACGTTTAGAGACGCAGGAAAAAGACAGCGGCAGTGGGGACACAGCAGAGTAAGTGCGAGGGGCAGCGCAGGCTCAGAGCTGACCACAGGACCCACAGGGATCCAGCGAGAGGACACTGGCTGAGCTGCTCGCCAGCGGCACAGATCCTGGACCAGGAGCCACGCAAGCAGCATAGGACATGGTCCCTGCTCCACAGAGGTTTACAATTTTAGGGATGAACAGTCAGCAGATATTAAATAATCAGCCAGACAAGGCGGTCAAATCTTTTCGGAATATGAGACAAATAAACAGTACGTAATTATAATTATGTGCAAGACTCTGTGGTACAGATTAAGCAGTATATTCATTAAGAAAACTGGGAGATGAGGCCGATAAAGAGCTTTCAACGATAACTTCCCTTCCTACCCACACCTCCATCTTGATTTGCTCTCTCCTACTTATAGCGCCAGCACCCACCTAGGGACCCATGCCAGACACCACACAACCATCCTTAGCTGCTTTCTCTCCATGTCTCCCAGATGGAACCGCCTAAACAGAACTAAGTATCTCACTCGTACCACCATCCGCCCTCCCCAATTCCATTAGCACAGATCCTCACCTGTCACCTCACATGAGCTTCACCTTCAAACCCTTCCATCTTCCACCCAGGAGCCAGTATTGCTTGCCTAAAACAGGGTGAGGTCACATGACTCTGCTAAGTACAAGCATCTCATGGTTCCCGGTTCCGAGAGGGAAGTCCAAACTCCCTTCCTCATGGAGAACGTGGGTCGCCCCAGTCCCCCTGGGGAATTACTTCCACCCTATCCACCGGCTCACACGCCACGCACTGGCCACAGAGAACATCCCATGCCCTTTACACGCTGGCATATCAGCAGTGTTCCGAGTCCGTGTCAGTGGTCTTTTTAGGAATCTTTTCCTGTTAGACAGTGAGACCCCTTGGGCACAGAGCATGTCCCGTTCCCCTTCGGCTTCTCCGTCTCCTTTGCTCCACCAAGGGCTCACTAGACCTCTGTTCACCTAGGGAGTCAGGCAGACAGGGCCCTACTGTATGTACAGCCTTGAAGATGAAGGGAGGAATAATCCCCTCCAGAAAGGAAGACAGCTAAGCATGGGGCAGGAATTCTAAGAATGGACAGGAGAAACAGCTGACCACAATTTGATGCAAGAAGAAGAAAAATGAGGAGGCCATATTTCCACCAGAGCCAGTAAGAGGAAGGAGTGGAAGGTGAAGAGGAAGGAGGCTGTGCCTTCCGAGACATCCCAGGGCAAAGAGGGGCCTTCTCCCCTGCGCCCCTCAGAGACAGGGCAGAAGATGGAGAGTAAAGGAACAAGGACAGAGAACTGTATTCGATTTAGCAGAGAGGAAAGGAAAGCTCATCAAATGCCCTCACTAGGGCTTACGTTAAAGTCCTGCGGGACCGGAGGAGGGAACCAGACACACCGCACAGCAGGATGCACGCCAGAAGCCCCTCGTTCCCTTCTGCACTCTGCACTCGGCTACCGACCCATCCTGCTGGAGCTTCCCACAACCAGAGGCCCACTTACATCCGAGCACACCGACGAGATCAAGAGGTGCCTGTTTTCCAAAAATAATGGAATTAGAAATGAATTAAGATTTACCCTAGTCCCAACTTTCACATTCCTAAGACCCTGCTCTTCAGGCTCCGGCCAAGCTGACGCTTATCTTCCTTCTTATACTAGAAGCACTTCTTTGGTTCCTTTCAGTGTCCCTCATTCACTCTACCATCAGGGGCATTTTTGAAAATTCTTTTCACTCTTTCAATATTCTGGATTGTCAAATTACTTAATCCTCTAGAAACTGGTAAATAATACATAAGCTTTAAAAATCAACTTTAATGACTATACTTCTTTCTTTTTGCCAAATATTTCTACCTATTGATTTTTTATTACCATACATTTTTCCAAATAATCCCATTTAAAAATTCAATTCCTTATTGAATACACTCAATGTATCCTTCCACTAGATTCTCATTAGTCACAAAGGGGAAAACAGTGACTTTACAATGGATAACTAATCACCGTAACTACTGACTCTTCACTAACATAACAAAGTAATCACTATCTGTCAGCATATCTAACTGATCAAAGTTGACATCACCAATAAAGAGACAAATCAATACCACGTCCCTTCTGATACAATGTACTAGGAAGAACAACGTCACTTTTTGGGAATTTCTACCAAAACGCAAAGCCCGATTCTAATCATAAGGAAACATCAGACACACTCAATTTGAGGACACTCTACAAATTAACTCACCTGTACTCATCAAACATGTTGAGGCTGTAAAAGACAAAGGAAAGAATGAGAAACTGCTCTACGTTACAGGACTGTAAAAAGAGATGGACGTCCAAATACAACTTGTGATCTGGGATTTTTTTCATATAAATGGTATAACTGGGAAAATTTGAAGAAGATCTGTAGATTACCTAGTAGTTTTATATCAGTGTTAATTTTTTGATTTTGACCATTTTTCTGTGGTTGTGTAAGTTAATGTCCTTGTTCTTAGGAAATACACATTAACATATTTGGAGATCAAATGGCCCTACGTCTGAAATATACTCGGAAATGGGCAGAAAAAAATAAAAATGTGTATACCTCCGTGTGTGTGTGTGTGTGTGTGTGTGTGTGTGTGTGTATCCGACCTACATAGGTATGTAGACAGTAAGTGTGTGAGAGAGAGCAAGAGAGCTTGAGAAAGCAAATGTGCTAAAATGTTAACATTTGGGGAATCTGGGTAAAGATATATGGGAATTCTTTTTACTCTTTACTTTTCTGTAAGTCTGCAATTACATCAAAATAAAAACATTTAAAAAGTACAAATTGAGAGGTGGAGACAAGATGGCAGAGTAGAAGGACGTGAGCTCACCCCCTCTCACAAAAACACCAAAATCACAACTAACTGCTGAACAACCATGGACGAAACAAACCTACAAATTGAAAATAAAATACAGTAAGATTCCTAACATCTCTAGTCCAATTATGTATATTTTTGTGTTAAATATTGGCAATTACACACATTACTGCATAAATATTTTAGATTGTATGCAAATTTCATTTACTATTTGTTTTCAAGTTACTAATGAAAATGTTAAATAAAAACAAAACTTTCACCAGCATTTGCAGTTCCCCTCAACACATATAGCCCAGAAATCAATAATATTATCCCTGCTTATTAGTCTTTCTTTTAGTCAGGGTTCAACACATGTAAACATTTCTCTTTAGGCTCAGAATCGGATAAGGAGGTTATGGAAAAGACAGTAGTTTTGATGTATTTGTTTTTAATACACCTATGATATTCACACTTGCAATCCTATCTGTCTCTCAAAGGGGCAGATTGGCGTGGCGGAGGGGGAGAGCGCAGGAAGCTAGATACAAATGATGGAAGGAAATGGGTCTACAGCTGGTGGTCCTTGCCCAGGGTCCTTTGTCTGGCTGAATCGCCTGGCTCCCTGGCCCCCGACCAAACTCCTGAACTCGCCCAGAATGCCGAGAATCTTACTCTACCGGGAACAGGTCCGCTTGCTTCTTGGAGCTTCCCTAGTCGTTCAACCCAAGAATTCCTCACACCTCAGAAGGCCCAGGATCTTCAATTGCCCTGCCCTACTATCTAGTGATTACCATGGATCATCTTGAACTGTGTTAATCGTGTGTGTGTGTGTGTGTGTGTGTGTGTGTGTGTGTGTGTGTGTGTGTGTGTGTGTGTGTGTGAGAAATCCTCCCGAAAGACAATAGGCACGGGTCATTTCTCCTATTCTTTCATACTTTTCCACAGAAACTAGTGTTTACACTAACAGGGGCTTAAACAACTGAAAAGCTCAACACGCCCCAGTATTTCCAGAGCAAAAATGGGGGCAAGAATGGCCCCTGAGTCACCTTGAAACGATGCTTGGAGAGGATGTTGAACGTTACTGAAGTACATTTAAAGCCTCCAGAATATAAGTTTGCATTTGCACAATACAACTTCCCTTTGCAATGAGGATTGACATACATTATTTCCTTTTATCTTATTAGTATGATGGGATTTGTTCTTGATGAAGCCGTAGCACTACAGTTACTCATCATCATTCCATTATCACTACAGGTTTATAGATTTTCCCCTTTATTACTCATTTTATTTTTTCCATCAAGTATATTTCATATACGAGATAGTAATTACCAACTTCTCTATTCCTTACACTTAAAGTTTGCCTTTTTTTCCCCGATCATAAAAGCAGTAAGTGCCTACTGTTGAAAATCTTGAAAATACAGAAAGTGTGAAGGAAGTAAAAATCGCCCATAATCAGTGATAACACCTCAATATATTTATATATACTTTAAAGGAAACTAGGACAATTATATATGATTTGGGGTCTTGCTTCCCTGTCTATTGAACTTTCTTTGATATCCTTAAATATTAATCAAGAACATTATTCCTAGTGGCTACCCAGATTTCCACCACATTTTCATAACACAGTTGACTTAATCCCCTCCTTATCTTTTAAAAGATGTGTGGCAGAGGCTCCTATCTGCCTTCCCAATAACTGCTCTTCCTTGTGACAGAGCACTCCTTTAATTCGGGGCGGCAATACCCCCAGTTAAAATCTGCATCTCCCAGTTTCTTCTGTGCCCAGAGAGTGTCACGTGACCAAGTTCCAGCCAATGAGATGCAGGAGGAAGTAACTGGGTGATGCTTTGGGGAAAGCTCTGTGAAGAATCGAATTCAGGTGGTGCCTGTGCTTTCCCCTTCCCGCTTCCTCCCGCCCAGAGCACAGATGGAGCGGCCATCCTGAGACGATGAGGACAGCTGTGTGGAAAGATGGGCGGAAGCAGGGTCCCTGCTGACCCTGTGCGGCCTTCACTCCTGCACTTGACTGCTCTCCTCCCAAGTCTGCTTGTGTGAGGGAACATGAAGCCCCTACTTCATGTAAGTACTCTTGGGGTGCCTCTGCAACTCACAGCTGAATGCTGTGAGACAAAAGAAGAGATGTCTTTTTGTTTCCCCACCTTCTACTGTCTTCAGAGTCTACACAGCTTTGAAAATATGAGACTAAGATCTCACATACAAACTAGAAATTCTGTGGAATAGCCAGGTCTCTCCTCCTCTCATGGAGGGCTGCCTAAACTGTGGGTAAGAGCCTGCAGGGAATGACTCGGGCCTGCGTTTGTGCATTTCTACTGTTCACACAACCCCAGCTGACAGTGACCACGAAAGCTGCCCCTCACTGGTTCGAGTCACTCTCATAAGACAATTCCAAAGTGACAGGCTGCTGCGCTGTCACTGACACTCTCCTGCCTGGACACAGCCTGCTGGGCACAACAGGTGCCTGCAAACCTGGGACAGTCTCTGGCTCGGGCTTTCCTTCTCAGAAGACACACTTGGTTTGGGAAGCCTTCCACCCAACACAGCTCCTCATGGAAGCCCGCAGGCCCCAAGGGAACCTGTATGGAGCATGTGACAGCCCACACGGCCTGCCAGGGGCCAGGTCATTCACTCATGCTAGCGGCTGGGTCGAACCCTCCTCAGTGCAGTTTCTGCTTGATTCGAGGAACTGGAGTCTCAGCCCCCACTAGGAAAGCTGCTTCTCTACTAATGAACCACCCACCACCCAACAATGGCAGAGAAAGTACTGTAAAGCCTGAACGTATCCCAGAACTTCAAGACTGGTATGTATTAAGGTTAAGTGAGCTACCTGCTTAAGTCAGGTTTAAGGAGATGACAATGCTTTCATCCCACTGCTTTAAAAAAATGGCTGAAGTGTGCAAGTCCAATTTCCAGCCTCGATGAGAACACAGGCGTGAACACAATCTCATCATTCCCAGGCCGTGCAACATCCCAGCTGGTCTAGGTGATGGGATTCCAAACAGTCATGCCTCCATGGGGCTTTCCAGTCACAGAGGCGAGGGAAGACTGAGCTGACGCCAGGGGTGACTCCAGTCCACACCCAGGTGATTCGGGACAATTCACTTTGAAACAAGCTTCTTTTATTGCCCTAAACGGAAACTTAGCCAACAGTCCCGTTCCTCTAGGATCCTACCTGCTCTGTTTCACCATCATGTATATAGGACAGTTTTCCTACCCCCCAAACTAAAGACTGTTTTTATCCCGACTTTGCTGTTTCATAAAACACACACAACACCTCAGGGATTTTGACCTAAAGTAAGTCTTCAGAATATCCAGGTTCATACATTTCATTGTTATGATAAGGGGTAGAAGAATCTAAGCAAATTCTATTATTCTCTATAAATTTAGGCTTCTTTATAGCTAGAAATGGCTTGGGGATCCAGTCCATTTGAGAACCATGATAAAGTAAGACAAGAGTTGAAGCTTCCTCTCTCTCTCTCTTTAATGAACACCAAGAGCTCCCCATGGCAAGTGTCTGCTGGAGGGGGCTCGGAAGCTTGGGAGATGCCGGCCACGTTTCAGGGTTGTCACGGCATGCCCCGGTCAGACCACCGTCCCCAGCCACGCAGCCACTTCCTCCCCACGTGGCCGTCCCCTTAGAGAGTTTATTAACCAAGTGCTTGGGGGTTTGTGTGTATTTATATTACCTCCTCTTCTCTCCCCTCTGTTCTACCAGGGCACGTTGGGGGAAAAAGTTATGATAAACTTTAATAAAAACAAAATTAAAATGATTAAACCTTTCATATCCGTTAGAGATAATCTCTCTTCTGCTGGCTGGTCAAATCTGGAAGAAAACAAATGCAAACCATAGCTTACTGCTGCTTTTCAATCCAGGTCCCCCCTCCCTGCCCAAAAGAAACAGACAGAAAAGGCTGCCTGTGGCCAGATTTTTAAAATAAATTAGATTTGTCCTCACACACGGCAGCCAGGTGTGGCTGAAACTTTCTTTCCAAATATCCAGGATATATACCAACATCCTTCCCTCCAGGGCCCTTTCAATGCGAGCCTGACAATCCCAAAGGGACCAGGACCGCGAGCGGGGAGGAGTGACCCCCGTTATTGAAAAAGAATCACTATTTCCCATTTTAAATTTACTTAGCCGTGTAATACTGCCTCATAGAAGGGAATGAAGGCCCTGCACCTGCACACCATCTACTGGAAATACACACACACCCCAGTCTGCATTCCTGATTAAAGCAAGCCCAGGAAAAAACAGTATAGTAGGGCACAAATCTTCCTGGTCTTATGGGTTCTAAGGAAGTCTTCAGATCTGCCTGGGGTCTGGACACATGTCCACGGAGAGAAAAAATGGCTGCAGAATTAGATCAGGCCTGTCTGTCAAAGGCTGGCTAGACACGCAAGTCAGAGCGAGGTCATCAGCCACCCAGGACGGGATAATGACCTCTGGACACGCAGCACCAGGGACACCAAGAGAACACAGGTGTTAGGGCACTGCACACTTTCTGGATTATGACACTAACTAGTGAAATGGAATTCTTGTCCAGGAAATACACATCACCCTCTGACACACCGAGACGCTGTGTGGAATATGAACGCCTATCAGAAGGTAGAGGGCAGGAGGAGATGGAAGGTTATTACTTCGCTCTAGTCATCCTAACACATACCCCGACCAGAGCCAGTTTCTCACTCTTCACATATGGTGTTTATGTTGTAGTAGAGACAGCTCATCCTCGAGTCCAAAGGACACGAGTCTGTCCTGTGCTTCACACTTGCGTGATGACCCACCACAAGTGGATTTTGTTTTATGAAAAAACCGCTGACCCCTGGGCTAAACCAGAGAACTCCAAAGAGCTACTCTGATCCCAGTTCAAGGTCAACGTAGCCCCTTCCACTTGCGGTCATCCTGGCTCACAAGCACCCTGCAGAGACTGCACCCTGTGGTGCCCCCTCTCCTCCCTGCCTGAGGGGCTCCTTTACTTGGGGGTGATGGGGAGGGAGACAATTCACATCTGTACGACAGTGGACATGCAAGTCAGTTTCCATGGTAACCAGAATAGTGGAAGTTGCACTGTCACTCCCCTGCTCTGACCTTTCCCATCTTGATGGGAGCAAATTCCAAATCCCCCTGCATCCTGCCAGGGTCCACAGGACCGGGCTGCTTGGACCACAGCTCCCAGCCTGCCAGCCCTCTGCCCGCCTTCTCCGCTGCTCCTCCAATCAGCCGAGGGGCTGCGCACTTGCTGGGCCCTCTGCCAGGGCCGCTCCCGCTCAGCTCCGATGTCACCTGTCACCTCCCCGGAGCGCCTTATATAACACCCTGCCCCGCCTCGCTCTATATTTATAGCACCTTGCACACCTGACATCATCTACTTGTTTATCTGCTGTCTGTCTCCCCCTTACTAGAGGGCAAAGTCCAGACTTTGCATTCTCTCCCTGCCGGCGGCTTTCCCAGAGCCTAGAGTGGCGTGTGGCCATACTAAGGACACGCCCATGCATGCAGGATTAAAGAGCTCCACTTCTGGACTCAAACCAGTCGCTTCTTCCCCTGCCGTGGTTCTCTTCTAAAGCAAGGCAGGGCTTCCCTGGCAGCGCAGTGGTTGAAAGTCCGCCTGCCGGTGCAGGGGACACGGGTTCATGCCCCGGTCCGGGAAGATCCCACATGCCCGGAGTGGCTGGGCCCGTGAGCCATGGCCGCTGAGCCTGCGCATCCGGAGCCTGTGCTCCGCAATGGGAGAGGCCACAACAGTGAGAGGCCCGCGTACCGCCAAAAAAGAAAAAAAAAAAAAAAAAGAAGCAAGGCAAGTCAGATACTGCCTTTTCCCTACTTGGGCCTCATCTTCGCCTCTTCATTTCCAAACTCTTCAGCACTTGCCCATCCTCCTGATACCTCATTTCCCTCCCTTTGTCAAAAATCACGGCCCCAATTTTGATTTTGTTCTAAATTTAACTGCCTACACACACTTCATTGTTTTGTTAATAATTCAAGACCCACCAACCCAAATTCCAGCTCACATCTACCGCAATATCAGCATGAAAATGTCTGGGGCGGACACAAGCTTGCCTGGTCCATGGCCGGGCCACACCCTCATCACTTCAGTGCCTCACACAGCTCCCGGTACAGACTCCCACCCAAGCCCACCAGGGCAGGGCTGCCCTCTCCATTCTGTGTGGTTTCTCAGTCCTTCCTGGGTTGACTCACACAAGAAAATCACAAAAGGGTTTTGAATATTAGGAAAACCGCGCACACCATTTCCAGTTCTCGGAGAAGACCAAGGCTTAAACTCTGCTGGCTGGAGAGTCACAGATAATTGCTGCCCCTTCTCTCACCTGTCTGACGGGTTTCTTCATTTCTACCCTGAGAGGACCCGGCAGTGGATTATACTCCTTTCTGGATACGAAGAAGCCTGTCCCTGGGACAAAGCACTGCTCGTCCCTTGGATGAGGTCGTCAGCCCACACGATGGAGGCAGGACACAACGGGAAGAGCGCTGCCCTGAGCCTCTGTCTACAGCAGCACCACCCATGAGAACGTCCCGAAGGACGTTCTTCCTTCTGTCTGCACTAACACGGCAGCTCCTAGTCACACGTGGCACTGAGCACACAGTCTGGAACGGGGGGAACCTGGAGACTTGAGACCTACGATGGCTGAGAAGCAGTGAACATGCCTTGCTTTACACTCTTGCAGAGGAAGGCCCTTCTGGAGGTCGGCCGTGAAACCTGCACCCCAGATTCGCATCTGGGAAAGCTGAGGGTTGAGGAAGAGGATGTACCTGCCCTATGGACACATGTGAGGGGTGGGCCCGAAATGAAAAGGATGAAAACTCACACACTGGGGCCTTTATCCTGGAGGATTTGACACAGATAAGGTAAAAACCACATGGAGTCAGAGTCCTTCAGGTACTTCCGGCAACCGAAAAAATGCTTTGGATGGAAGCCCAACCAATAGACACCATGTAGAATTCTCTACCAAAGCAGGTCGTAGAAGGTGGAAAGGTCTAGGGGGCGGGGGTGGGCACTCACTCCAGCCAGGACAAAAACCAAACAGGGCCACTGAACACCACCCACAAATCCACAAGGGAGCTGTGCTTGTCCTTGAAAGCACCAGTGGGTAAAAGAGAGGAGTCGCTGCTGCCACAGATCCTCCCACGAGAGCCTCACACGTGACAGCCTGCTGGAGAGCCCTCGACAAGGGCAAGCTGTGCCCAGGCGCAGACTGCCAAGGTTCACAGGCACGACACTATCCCCACATGGGGCTGGCTGTGCCCCTGGGGCCCATCAGTGGAAGGTTGGAGCAGAGGCTGTGTCAGGACAGGTGAGAAAAGACTCCTGGTTCGACGAGCTCAGTGGGCACAGCACTCTGACCCCTTGCCTGATCTAACAAGGGGACTCCTCTGGAGTCCTCTCCAAGAAGCTGGCTCTGTTTTTCCTTCACAGGCCAAGGCCCTGACCGAGGACCAAGGGCTGGGAGCAGGAAGCTACGGAGGGACCAGCAGGTCCTGACAATGCTGCGCGAGGGCCACGTCCAGGGTCTCACCACCGCCCTCCGCCTCTGCGCCCACCTCCACCTCCTGCTCTCCTTCCACATCCAAAAGGACCACAGATAAAGAAACAAGACACTGGCCTCAGAGGTCAGAGAGTCAATGTTACGGCTTGAAATGTGTTCCACAAATTCATATGTTGAAGCTCTAACCCCCAACACCTCAGATGTGACTGTATTTGAAGAAAGACCTTTAAGGCAGTGATTAAGTTAAAAATGAGTGTTAGATTGGATTAGGGCTCACCCCGACTGATGTCCTTGTAAGAAGAGGACGTTATGACATACAGAGAGACACAGGGCTGAGCACAGAGCAAAGACCATGGAAGAAGAGAAGCAGCCGTCTGTATGCCAAGGAAAGTGGCCTCAGGAGAAACAAAACCTGCCAACACCTTGGACTTCCAGCCTCCAGAACTGGGAGTAAATTAAGTTCTGTTGTTTAAGGTACTCGGCCTATGGTATTTTGTTATGGCAGCTCTAAGCACACTAAGGCAGTCTGAAAGGACAAACTCTGTCCTAAGCAGAGGATTTTAACCCAAGGAAAATGGTGAGAGCAAAGCACATAGATTCTTTTTGTGTCTTCATGAGAGGGCAACAGATCCGGATAAAACTGAGTTAAAACAACAGGCAGGCCTGTTCCAAGAAAAATCGCATACTGTCCAATTTTTAATATTCTAATTAGAGCAGAAGTCAAGGATCTTTTAAAAGCAATAAATAGCTCTTTTTATTAACAAACACACAAAAGGTCTCAAGATATAGTCTTGAGGTATAAAACTATAAAAAAAAAACTATACAAAAAAAAAAAAACTACACAAAGCCCTTTAACAACCACTCTGAAGGATACATCTTTACAAAGTCCTTCCCAGCTCCCTCAGAACTGCTAATGGATTAGGCTAAAGTGGCAAAACCCAAAGTAAGAGCCTATTTGAAAACATATTTCTCCCATACTGAGAAAAACTGAGGGGAAAAAAAAAGCAAAAAGAGAAATGGGAAAGCAATAAAGAACACACGCTACGCAGCCCGGCAGAAAGCAGGTGGCAGGTAGGCACCATATTCTTTAAAACGGAAGCCAAAGAGTTGGAAAGTGCAGCCCAAACCCAGCCTGGACCTGCAGGATCCCAGTGGAACCCAAAGCCAGGGTAAGTGTGTCATGCGCCCTCACAGCCGGCCAGCGCTGTCCGTCAGAACCTTCCGAACTGTTCTAGAAATCTGTTCTGTCCACCAAGGTAGCCATGAACCACATGTGACTAAGAAGCACTTGAAATTTGGCTAGTATGACAAGAGAGACTGAATTTTAAATTTTTATTTAACCTTAATTAATTTAAACTTAAATAGCCACAGGGGGCTTGTGGCTGCCGTGCAGAACGGGCAGACAGAGAATCTGGAGAAGCCTCCTTGCTGCTCTCAAGGGATCTAGAAACCCAACGACCAGGGGACTCCGGACAGTGCTTATTCTGATTTGGGAGGCCAGAAAACTTTCCACTGCTAGTCAATGTTTGAAAAAATCACGTGGGACTATTATAATTCTCCTAATTGGGTCACAGTTTGAAGGGGCTTCTTCCTTAACATCTGTAACTCTGAGAAGAAGGCTTTGAGCTATTTCTGTAAGCAAAGAGACAGATGCATGTTCTATTTCCCTGGCCCCCTGCCAAGGTCAGGAACAAGTTTAATATAACTAGCCCAAGAAATAGATTCTTTAGACATTCCTAAAGGCAAAACAAGTACAGATCTTCCTTTCTCTTGAAAAACTACATTTGGGCAACACAGGAGGCGTGAAGTGCTGGGATGAGGGTCTGCCCACGTGGCGGAGGACAGTAGATGATGACCGCCCCATCCTGCTACCGCCATCCCCAACCCACATGAAATCCAGGTGCACAGCCCTAACCCCAGCCCAGCGCAAACACCGACTCACTGGCTAGCTACCCATGTTCATCTGTCAAGATGCAAACTTTCAAGCTCCTTGGATACCCCTTTCAAAGGTGACTTGGCAGAAAAGTTTCACTGAAGTGCTACTTGGTGTGTCATGACATTCTCTGTCTCCCTTGGGGATCCCTGTGTTTCTGGGCTCTCTGACATGCTCACAGCCCTAAGCAGGAGACCCCTAATGCTCACCCTCAATATCCCCCCTCCAAAAGGACCCCCAGTCTCTCCTAATTCCAGTTACCATCAGCGGCGCCTTTTTTTCTTTTATCTTTTTGCTGTGCCCCTTGGTATCACCCTCCCTGGAAGGGAGCAGCCACAGTGTTGCCGCCTCTCAGAGTGGGCAGCGCAGGGTGGCTACCTACCCAAGGGGACAGCATGCAAGACAACTAGAGCCCCCAACTGAGGACAGGGCTAACCGGCAGGCAGTGTCTAGCCATACATACAGCCCGATATATAGGCAATGTATGCTCCAGGGCTATATACTGAAATAAAGCCAAAAAACCTCGACAGCTTTGAACCTCCCATGAAAATAAAGCAACTAGTAAATGGTGGATCCCGAGTATCAAAGGGCGAATAAATGATAATCACTGCAACTCAGGCTACTGCAGCCAGATCTCAGATAATTTCTAAAAGGTGGAATGTCTTGGTGCAGACGCTCGTCTCTTCTGGAGAAGACAGAAGGGAAACAGAGTAGGTGGGAGGTCGTAGACCCTGGACCCACTGCCCAAGGACTATCCTGGTGATGTCACATCCTCTCCAGAGGGACCCCTCCAGACCAGGAGCATGGGACAGCAGTGAACCAGCACCCCGCACATGTCCACCTTCCAACACACCAGATCATTAGCATACTTTGCAGAGAGCAAGCAGAAAACCTTAATTGTCCTTAATTACCCAGTTCAAGAAAGCTCCTAGATAACGGCTCTTGGACTTCTTGCCTGGTATCCACGTCATCTCCCTGACTCTGGCTTCATTATATTCCTAGCTTAGAAGCAACAGCCTCTCCAAGATGCCTCTTCATAACAGACTCTGGCGTTCCAGGGAAGACAGTGCCATCACTACCAAGCTGTTTTGTATGGAGAGACAGATCCTTAGCTTCTACACCGGCCTGGGGTGTGGGTGCCTCTGTGTGTGCGTGCACATGCACGCCTAGGCATGCACACACATGGACGCCTAGGCACGCACACACGTGTGGGAGGAGGGGAGGACACACTAGCATATACTTAGAGGAAGGACTAAAACAAGGAATACGTAATCAGAAGCCATCACAATTACAAATGTAAATGAGCAGGCAATTGGCGCTGACCTCTGCAGATCGTTAGAGGACTAACGAAGGCAAATCAGGGACTCCGTTCCAACGAAACAGCGAGGCAGTATACACCCTAAGAAGTACTCCTGTGCTCTTCACGTAGATGCAAAACGCAAGCCAATCAGACAGTAATCAAACGACGTATACTTTATACGGGCAAACGGAAAACTATCACCATGAACAAAAGACAGCCAAGGTTCACCCCTTGGTTTCCTGTGAGCAATTTTGCTAACAGCTCTGTCAATGAGCTCCACCACTATCTGAGCTCTTGCCATGTGCCTGACACTCAGATCCCACCCATGAAACAGCCAGATATGCCAATCACAAACTACGCTTAGAATGGTTAGTTCAAAAGCTTTAAAAAAATTAGAGTCAAACTATACCCTACTCTGTCAACTCCATTTTTCATTTAACAATATTATATTCTCTTTTCATGTCGATACAAAATGATGTCCCTTTATCTAAAAAAGCACACTGAAATTCACAATCCTATCCCAATAGTCCTTCATCAGGGAAGGGATTTAAAACAGATACAGTCATATTTTCTCTACTCCTCCCTGAGTGCTTAAATTTTCAGTCACCCCAATTTGTTCTGACATTCTTTTTCCATTTAACTTTTCTAGTTAGAAATACTTTATCCTACTTTTTCCCAAACCCCATGGACAAGACACACAGTCAAAAGGAAAAAGGAAAGAGCATAACTGTGCTGGTTTCATGAAAACAGTGCTTCAGAACTGGCCACAACATATTTTAGTGCTATAAGAAGAATGACACTGAAATTGCATATAATTTAGCCATTTACAAAAAAAAAAAATGCACTTCATATTCAGAGGGCAGCCTTATGCCAATTTTGAAAAATCAAAACAAAAACAAATGAGAAAGTGGAAAACAGTACATTTTCTTATTCTCTTAAACTGTAGGAGTTAAGCAGAACTCCCTGGAAGTTGGTTCAAAAAAATAACCCATCAAGTGAAGCCGGTGAGTGTTCCAGTAAAGGTTGTCACCAAAACCACATCATCACTTGGCCAGCTGTGTCTGCCTCCCTGACCCCAGGAATTCACTACCTTGAGCGCCAAAGATGTGTCAGTGAAGGAGGCCGCCGTCTTCCGCTCCAAGCAAAATATTCCCCTAAACTCTGAATGAGCGCGCCCTCTGTAAACTGAGCCACCGTCCAGTTGCCCCGGATGCCTGGGCTGGCGTATTATGCAGTGGACCCACACCAAGAGCTGAGAGGAGAGCAGCAGCTGTGCTCCCAACTCAAAGTCTCGCACGCAGTAGGTGCTCAATGAAGAATCACTAAATTACTTCTGTGCGATGTTCAGAGGTTGACGTCTCCGTGAAAGAAGTAGTTAAGGCGAGGGTAAGAGAAACAGGAGGAGGAAAAGGAGAGGAAGGCTGAGGACAGAAACACAAAGCACCTCTTGTCTTCTGGAAGCCCAGGGCACTGATAGAGTGAAATTAACTACAGTTTCACCCGGGAGCCAGAAATGCCTTTTTAATAAGCAAACAGGGAAGCTGATCCTACACACGATGCACCTACGAGAGCTTTCCATCTTTCAAGAGCTTCTGGTCAACTAAGGGGAAGCAAACAGCCGAAGCCAGCACTGGGAGATATAACCCAGGGTGTGGCCACAACAACAGGCTTTCTCTTCCTTTATCTGTGTGTGGGGATGAAACAGAAAGGCTAAATCCCAACAAAGTCAGGAGAACATTTGCTCTTGCAGAAAATACACTCAAGCCACGAACTGAAAGGCCAGGTCACACACAAAAAATGTGGGGATGCAGTGAACCTCATCTAGTTTGGTCACTTTCTTTTCTCTGAGATGTATAACTCCAAGACATGCTTTTTTAAGTGGGAAGGCCGTGTGTGTGTGTGCACGCGTGCGTGCGCGCATGTATGTCTGTAGCAAGGACGAAGCCCATCACACTCGGTTAAAGACAATATAATACAGGACTCAGCCTGCCCACTGATGTAAGGGTGAAGCTTGCCCACAAGCAGGACCATGTAAGGGAGGGTGGACTTCTTATCAGCACATGGTCAGCAACCGAGACTCAGTCCTTTGGTGCAGCAGGGCAGGACCTAGACGCTTTACGTCTGGTCATGAGGCCTCTCAAGGGGTTAGAGGGCCCATGGTGGGTGTAAGTCCTGGCCACTGCCACAAGTTCTGAAGGGCAGAGGAGACCTTCACAATTTCTCCTTCTCTACACTTCCACGTGGGCTGGCAGGCTACGTGGTAAGCCTGACTGATTGGAAAACACGTGGGCTTAAGTTAACAAGTAAGATTTGAAGAAGTGATACTTCTGTCACCCACTGGGAAGAATCCATGGTAGAGTCCACTCCATCAGCCTCAGCAAGGGAAGCCCTGCCACCTGCAGAAGGCAACAGGAGACTGGGGTCTGAGGTCCTGGGCTCAGAGAAGGAAAGGAAGTTATTTCTGATGGCTTTTGTGTAAAACTTTCTGGTATGTGGACGAGACAGGAGGAAAGAAAAGGAAGGAAAGGAGAGAGAAAACCATCGTTTAACCAGATGATGACAGAATACCAGGAACGAAAACCCTAGACAGCACCACCGTTTACACGCGGCTTAGAGTCAGAACAGGCAGGGCTCCTGAAAGGTGCCCAAAGATTCCCTGAGGCCACCTTATGCTACATGAATGATGTTTCCAGCTGAAGATTAGTGACCCAATCCTTACGTTCCAGGGGAGAAAACTGGGAAGACAGGCATACCTCAGAGATACTGCAGGTTCGGCTCCAGAGCATTGCGATAAATCGAGTATTACAATAAAGCGAATCACACGAATTCTGTGGTTTCTCGGGGCGCATAGAAGTTACATTTACACTATACCGTAGTCTAGTAAGTGTTCAACAGCATGATGTCTAAAAAATGTACCTACCTTGATTAAAAAATACTTTATTGCTAGAAAATGTTAACCATCCTCTGAGCCTTCGGGGGGTTGTAATATTTTTTGCTGGTGGAGGGTTTAAAATATTGCGAGAATTACCAGAACGTGACACAGACACACAAAGTGAGCAAATGCTGTTGGAAGAATGGGGCCCACAGACTTGCTCCATGCAGGTCAGCCACAAACCTTCTATTTGTAAAAGAATGAAGCATGTGGAGCACAGTGAAACGAGGTATGCCTGTATTTTATAAAGTTTGTGTTTACAAAACTTGAAGCTGATGACTTTCAATGTCTTAACTCTGCTAGGCCCACAACGTCCCTTTTCTTGAAGACGTTCTTCCAAGAAGTTTTTAACAGTCAATTCCCGGCGGGAGGGAAAAGGATATATTAAAATATATAAGATGAGTTATCTTAAATGAGTTTCTAAAACGGAACCGAGTTACTGTTAATGCCAATATGAGTATTGTCTAATAATTTGTCCCTTTTGTCATTAGTAAAGAGTATAAATAAACGGAGCTAGAGCGTATGAGTGGGAGGGGCGCAGGGTTGGGAGGGAGGTGGGTGGAGAGCAAAAACATGACTCCAGGCCAAAGACAATACAAAAGGATTTTGAAATACAGAAAGGAAGTCTATCATCTAGACTAAAGTTGCTCATACACTTCGGGAGGAGGAAAAAAAAAAACCCTAATACGCATTAAATGAGAGAAACCCAGAAGGCAATGGTGTAAGAAAGCAATTCCAGAGCGACTGCATAAATAGAAGTATTACATTATAAAACAGGGAACTGTTTGTTCCAGTCCATAGACCCCGGGTGAAATGGCAGCTGTACACTATTTAGTTTGGGGCACCTCATTAATAAAAAGGGAATTCTGAGCAGAGTGAAAGAAAGAATTGAGGGGCGAAAGGGACCAGCTTTTAGCGGAAGATTGAAACAATGATGTGTGCAGAGCTCGCAAAAAAAAAAATTTTTAAACCCTGAAATAAATAGGTCTGAGTATATTGGCAGAGGAAAGAGAATCCTGTGAAATGACTTAATAGCAGAATAATGGGGAATGGCAGGCTCCAACAGGCCAAAATGCCCCAGTGGGGAGCAGGGACTCCCACAGCCAGATGGCACTGGCACGTCTGGGGGTGCTGGGCCCCGTCCCTGGCTCACATGCAGAGCCATGGGGTCAGACACGAAGCACAAGCCCCAGAGATTAAGACTGAACTTTAACCCAAAGGGGCATTTACCATACACATGGGAAGGCACAGTCAGTCTTGCAGCGACCTGGAGGTGACAAAAATCATCCTGGTACCCACACAGTACTTTCCCGAAGCAACATTTCAGACTGACTGCCGGGAGGACGGGCCCCTCCTCTGTGATAATCTACTCTAGCAGGGGGGAAGCATTCTCCAATTTTGGTATATCCCACCACTGAAGAATCCGGTTTCGTTTATATGGAAAAAGGGAGCAAAGCTACAGCCAGGTGACGGAGACAAGAGCCATGGGCAGAGGGGTCCATAAGGGCTCGGGAGGGATGTCTCCAGGAGGAAATGAAGCTAACAGAGAAACCGATACAGCAGAGCCTTCGGAGATGAGAAGATGTCTATGCTGACAGAGAGCCAGCCGTGAATTAATCGTAGGTACCTAGAAAACCAGGGAAAACAAAAAAGTTGTACAAGAAGGTAAATGAAATTATAAAACTCGACATGGCTCAGCTGTGATTAATATTTATAGAGTCAGAGTAATGAAAACACTGAATATTAATATGCCCCCAAATTATTATTTAAGCATAATGGACGATGAAGGGAGGGGAAGACTTAGTGTGTAGGGCGCTGGGGTGTGTGGGTACCGTGTCTGTGTGTGTGTGTGTATGAGAGAGTGTGCATGGATTATGGGAGGGTATGTGTGTGAGTGGTATGAGTGTGTGAGCTTGCACAACGGCATACCAGGAAAATCCACATCTTCTGGAGTCGAAAGCCAATAGATAATGTGTACAACTTACCAAAAAAAATTTTTTTTGATCAAGAAATAGTAGTAGAAGCTCGTTAAGAAATATGGAAATAAGTAACAAAAGGAACAATTAAACTTGAAAGGTGATGCTCTGGGGAATGGGACTGGCGGGGGCTATGCCATTTTTCACAGTAACGTTTATATAACTTTTTGCCTTTAAAAACTTCATAAAATCGTGAATGATAATATTAGGATTAAAGTCCCCACATGGCCACGACACGTGAGAGGCCGAGAGGACGCGGCAGGCGATGGAGACACCAAAAGGCCTGAGTCTGCAGCCCGGCTAGGTCATTCGACAGCATGCCATCGGAAGGAGAAAGAGGTCTGCAGGGGAAGTTGTGAGCCCAGCGTGTATGAGGTGGCGCCCGTGAGAGGTCCAGGAAGCTGTCTGAAGGGCACACGTGCCAACACCAGGAGACAAAGTTTCAAGAGGCTGGGAGCCAAGGGCCAGGCCTAGTGCCCAGGTGATGACGGCACGTAGGGCAGCCTGAGGGCCACGAGCCGGGGTGCGGGGCGGGGGTGTGGGGGGGTGGCGTGGAAGACAGTCCAGAGCAACAGGAGGACAGGAGAGAAACACGTCCAGGGAGGGGCGCTTCCAGAAGGGAATGGGCAGCAATTTCAAAGACCACAGAAAGAAAAAGGCTCAGCACGTAGCCACTGGGCTCGGAAAATCCGAAGTCAGCGGTGACCTTCTCAAGGATGGTTTGATGACGGGAGGAAACGGGCTATGATAGGCTGACGTGTGAACAGGAGATGGACCAACACAGAGTGCTCTTTCAAGAATCTGAAGATGCTGTTGGAGAGAGAGAGTGGGACACAGGATGAAGGGAGGGCTTTAACCATAAATGGTTTTTAAAGAGACAGGTGACTGTCCTGTGCTCCCGACCAGAGAGAAAGGGACTGGAAGGCTAAAAAGATAAGAGAGGGGGGAGATTCTACTGAGTGAGGTCCCAGTGGGAGTGAGAGTCCCATGGGGAAGGAAGGAGAAGGGGACGGCGGCTGAGAGGCCAGGGTGGGAGGCGGAAGCGCGGGGTGAGCTCCCCTGGAAGGTCTCCACCCTCTTTGTGAAGTAACAGCCAGCACTGAGCCAGGAACAACTGGGTCGCTCTCAAATACAATCGCAATGTTTATAGCAAACACATGTTTCGATCTTCTTTGAAGTTCATTCTTACCGACCAGACTCGAGGTCACACAGCGCCCATTCTCAATACTGAGCAAGACACAGCTTAGCGTCTGCTTTATGTCGATCTGAACCAAAAAACTGAATCTAGAGCGCACTTCAGAAGAATGTGGGGAGAGGGGACAAAACACGGTCTGTTGGCTTTTGCTCCCTGGGCAGCGGCTTGTGACACCTGAAGAAAAGTGTGGTGCTAAGTTCCTTTAAAAAATGGGAAAAGCAACAATCCCTGCGTGTCCCTTCAGAACACAATGGTCAGCTGTGAGGCTAGACATGGACGTGACGGCCAGCTGCACCGAGCCGAGGCCCTCGGGGGGCCGCCCATGCCCACGAGACCACTCACCGGGGTCGGTGGAGGGGCACCTACGGATGGTGAAGATCTGCCCCAGGTCGTCATCCTCCTCCGGAAGGCCCTTCTGCAGCCGCTGCAGCTTGCGCAGGCTCTCGCTGCGCTGATGCTTCATGGAGCGCACGTGCTGGATGAGGTTGAGCTTGGCCTTGGTGGAGTAGCTGCACAGGACGCAGTGGTAGTAGCAGCTCTCGCCCTCCACGCCGCTCTCGTGCTGCTGCAGGTGCTACAGGGGCGAAAGAGAGGGACACGCCTCAGCTAAGCCACTCCAAGCCCACCATGCCCTGGCGGCAGCCCGAGGATCCCTTATGGGGGCTGCTTGGTTTTCCCAGCGGGTCCTTCCCCCGCACTCTGTGAGGACAGGGGAGCAAGCTGACCCTCGTTCCCGTCTCCCTCACACGTGTCAGAGTGCTGAAAACGCTGACGGATCCGACCCTCCCAGTATAAAACTGGTCTTCCCGGCACAATAATTAAAGGTTCCTCCTTCCACTCTCCAAAGCGTCCTGCTTTATTTAGAACAGGGGTCGGCAAGCTATGGCCCACAGGCCAATCCACCCTGCTGCCTATTTCTGTAAATAGGGTTTTATGGGAACACAGCCACATCGGTTAATTTGTGTATTGTCTATGACTGCTCTCTCAACACCAGAGTTCCACAGTTGCGATAGAGACTGTTTGGCCTGCAAAGCCTAAAATCTTATTATCTGGCCCCTTATGGAAAAAGTGACCAGCCCCTGTTTCAGGGGATGGCCCACATAGTCACCTTACCTGTAGAGAATCTCAGGTCAGTAACACAGAGGCAAAGCTGCTGTTTGGCTACTTCACAAGAAAGATGACTCAAGTTTTTGTATTTAGAACTACAGACTATTAGGAGAACCCAAAATTAGGTTTTCCCCTGGCTTAAAAAAAAAAAAAGACAGAAAAGTAAATTTCTCCAGACTAGTTTCCCTGTCAACAGCTCAAGGTCATCTGGCTTAGTGCTCAGATGGTCAAAATTACAGTCGGTGTTGTGTTTGTGTCAACACAGTGCTCTGATTTCAGAACACGGAAGCCCCAGAGCTGGCAGAAAGCAGGCACACACAGGACTAAAGTCCGGGGCGCAAGACAGTGGAGGCCATGGAAACAGCTAGCAGAGCCCAGACTTCTGCATTTAGGAGAAGGCCTCAAGATTATCCAGGCACAACGTTCACATCCTTTCGGGGCCTCTGAGAATATGCTGAAAGCTGTGGACCCTTTTTATTAGCAATTAGGGAACTGACACGCTCCTGGTATAGGAAGGCCGCCTCCTTCATTTCAAATGATTCGTTTTAGGGGAAGAGGGAACCTTTCTATCGGGTGCACATAAAGCAGGAGAAACAATTCCAAAAAGTTTAAGTGGTTGACCCAAGGTAACCCAGCTAGTTAGTGGGAGAGAGAACGAGAAGCGGGGTCTCACGTCCCCCAGCGTCCTTTCGGAGGAGGAAATTCAGATCATGTATTTTACGGGCTCATGTTTCCACCTGTCCTTCCTTCTTTCTCCTCACCCTCAGCCCCACCTCTAGTCCCCAGAGCCTGACCCAAGGGACTAACTACACAGAGCGCACGATAAATGCCTCAGCACTTCCTTGTCCGGCCCCTCTCGTTTCTGCCCACACTTGTTCTAGTTGATGCCCACGCCTGATAACTGTTTCTGGTCCTGCTTGGATATCTTTCTCGTCCACGTTATGCGGTGAGACACTCAGAAAGCACAAGAGTCAGAATGTCCTGCACTCTGCCTCATACTGAAAATACCACAGTGGCCCCGGCAGCACTTCCCATTGGATGACATGGCTCTGAGGCTCATGTGCTCACACGCACACATCCTATGTTCACGGAAAAAGTGTGAACATTCCAGAAGCACGTTTGGACCTTGTTGGAAGAGGAAACAGGAATGCAACAATAGAGTGCTGTAGAAAAGCTACACTACTATAATCACTTTTGCTCTGGGGCCAACTTGCAGATAACGGAGTGAAGGGCTTCACCGGTACCAAGAGAGAACAATCCCTTCTGTCCTCGAAATGGGTGAGTAACACACTCAAGTGCAGAGCCTTGGAACAAAGCAATATCCTCCCTCCCTGCCCCGACCCCGTAATCGCTGTCCTAGAACACTCACAACCAGAAGGAGTTTGAAGAACTAGCAAGCTCAGTGTTAACTGTCAAATTATAACAACTGAAAATATAAAGCGACTTTTCTTGAAATAAATTTGAGCTGATTTTTTTTTTTAATCGTTTATCTTCAATTTACTGCCTCTGACATAAGGCTCCTTACAGAGGGTTTCAGGAGAATGGAAAGCACCAAAGCAAGGTTTTCTGGAGGCTGCAACCTTGGGAAGAAGGAGAGTCTGATGGGCTAGGTGGAAAGGAAAATGATGAGCTCGTCCATGTTCCTTCTCCCCGACTTCTCCACAGGGGCCCCCGAAAGCCAAAAACTGCACCAGGATATTCCTGGGAGCAAGGGTTTGGCTTGGGATTGAGGAAGAGGAAACTTGTACAGGAGCCAGACACTGCTGCCTTGGATCACTAAGACCAAAAGAATGACATTCATTAAAGTTTCAACAAAAACTGACTGAATGAAAGATAGCAGGGAAAATACCCATGGCATCTACAGCAGTAAGTTCTGTCGAGAGGTTTTGGTGGTATCATAAACTATGAAATCAGAGCAAGTACCATTAAAGCCCTAACCCCAAGTTCTCATTACTTTCCCATGAAACAGGACTTCCTTGCACTAAAGCTCTGAATCTTAAACATAAAATTTTAATATGGATGTGAGGGTTCTTTTCCAAACAGCTGGGGTTTCTAGTCTCTGAGCCAGAAGAGAGGATAACATGGCCAAAAAGTGTTGGATGGGAGTTGTCAGATGTCAGATGTATTTTGTCCTCAAATCCATGGGTTCCTGGGTGACAGGGCTGCATAAACCCTGAACTAAAATAAACATGAAACTGGGGACTCCTGTTTAAAAAATAATTGTATAAGGATGATGTCCCCAAACCACTACACTTGACTCATGGTGGGCAGCGGCAATCTCTACTGCCACCAGGAATTCTTCTGTCTGCCATGTGAGAACCATTTTGGAAGGGAAACGGTTACATGCTACAAATGGTAGAGAAAAGAATACAAGGAAATGCGGAAAACAGAGCCCCGGCCTTTCCCACTGATCCCAGTGCAGGGAACATTTAGGGTCCTCTCTGAGAGACTTGCACAGAGGCGTGATTCAAACTTCCAAGCTTGCTTTTGCACTCCAAGTTCATTCTCCAAGACATACACACAAAAGTCCAGAATAAACTATTTCTCCATCCTAGGAAACACCTGCTTATAAAGGTTATACCCAACCCAAACTTCCACTCACAACTGGAGTCTCTTGAGGTCTACCTGCATGTCACAGCTCCTGTTCTCACCACATCTCGTAAGCTCGGTAATTCTCAGGCTGTCCCATCTCCAGCAAACGGGGGCCCAAAGCGAGCAGCAGCGTCCTGGGTCCTGACTTCTATGACTTCTCCACACCATCTGGTCATTTCCCAGGCCTTGAGTGGGTCAATGCCCTGACCTTGTTGGCCAGGCACCCTCTCCCTCCCAAGATGCCCTGGCCCATCCCCAGAATTCCACCCTTGCAACCTGCCTAATAAGACGCAGCAGGAGGGGATGGGGCTGCAGAGGCCGATGAGGACTCCACGGGGCAAGCCAGTCAGCCAAGGACATGCTTTCCCTGCAGAAGAGAGTAGATGTTTTCATTTGGAGAAAGAGGGAGAATGATTTTTCCTGTCCCAGCTAATTAGAATACCGTCAATTGGGATCACAATGTATTTAATTAAATTCACTGTAATATACGGAGAATCCACCAAGGCACAAATCCCAGTGGAAGACTCAGCGGAGGAGCTGTCTGCCTCCTTTCAGAGTTCTTGCTCTCCTCTGCAGGCAGGAAATTCTTCTCCCACGCAGATACTGGACTCCCCCAACACTCTCCCCCTCACAAAGGTTGCCCATCCTTGGGAAGGAGGACCCAGGTCTTGTTTGCCTTTTTCCATTTATTTCTTTACTCTGTGCTCAACATTCTTAACTGTTCACCTCTATCGGGTCAGGTGTGCAGTTGAAAAAAGAAAACAGAACAATAACTTCAACTGTGGTTAGTGTGCTACACGTGGACCCAAAGAAAACTGGCCACTGAGCCCATCAGGCAGGGTTTGGTTTTGGTTCAATTCTAAGCATCTACAACACATGAGACACTATGTAAACACACACGCACACACACACACACAAACACACACACACATACAGACTATGCCCTACCCTAGGGCATGACCCTGCAGGTAATAAGGCAGTGATGGTGGTGACTTGCAGACAGGCCAAGGGATATAAGGAAGGCATCCCTTTAGTGTGAATACCATTGTGAGAATACACCCTCCAGCTGGACCGGTGAAAATCACTGGCTCACTCAAGAAAAATCAACACCTACCTACCAATGAACAATGAAGAAGCAGGACCAACTAGTAAATCAAGAAAGGGAGAACTACCCAGCTAAAGAAGACTGGCAACCGAGGTCCAACCAAACTCACTCGGTCCAGCCAGCCTCTCCTACAACCTCGAACACTGAACCACCTAGGGTTTCCTTGTTTTCCCCCAATCTCACTGCTGTTTTTTCAAGTGCCTGCAAAACGCCGGGTTATATGAACTGCAAGTGTACCGTTGTTTCCACCAAAAGAAACTTCTACACGTGGCAAGAGGATTTATTTCCTGAAAGCTCAGAGAAGTACAAGGACCCACAAGAAGGGAATAAGTATCCAGTGTGACTCATAAATGGAAACAGAGAAAGAGCCCAACAAACTCCAACTTCTCCAACTGACCACTATGTGGCAGAAAACAGACTGTCCTCACAGCAATCGAGTGGGAACTGGATTCACACACACTAGGTGGGCAGCACCTGTGCTGGAAATGAGCGACGGGGCTCCCGCGCACTGGTCAGGGACCTTTCCTGTCCATCTGTCTGATCCTGTCGGAGCATGTATAGTTTAAAATGCTCGTCCTGTCCTGGTTTAGCTGGCAGGCGACACTTCCTGTGCGTCTGACACAGAAACATCCAATGTCCCACGTCTTCCCTTCTGGGTCTGGTTCCGAGGGAAGAACTTGGAAAAGAAAAGACCTCGATACAACAAGAGGCGCCTTGAATAACAGGCCTGGCACGTGAGGCCGAGTGCAAAAAGCAAATTAATAATTAAAAAAGAAAGGAAAGGAGCCAGCCCGCGATATTTGTGGCATCCCACCCCACTGACATGTTGGGCTCGTCCACCCTGGCCAACGAATGAAAGTCAAAGAGACGAAAAGAGGGCTCTTGTTAGAAAATAATTCATCGTGAAAATCAAAAAAATGTGTTCCTGTTACTTGTTTCCCAGGAAAACTAACCAAGTTCTGTCAGAGGACATCGATTTCTATAAATCTGGAGGGGCCCCGGCTCCCTCCTCCTCAACAATAGGAAACTTCTAACATCTGGTTCTTCATGCATGGAATGCAAAATATTGATCAGGTTCTGTCAAAGCCTCCCCTTTAAAGGAGAAATGGACAAAGTACACTCTGACACACACACACACACACACACTCACAAATGAAAACAACACGATTCACAAATGAAGGTTCCTCGGGGAATAATAACTGTTAGAATGAACACACAAACGCCCACCCCGCTCACCACATTCTCCCATGGGTACAACGCAACTGCACTTGGAGGACAAAGCAAACGCTGAAGGTCCCTGATGGGGTAAAGCAGCTCCCAGGCATCCCTCCGGGCAAGTGGCAGACCAGACACCTCCTGCATCACAGAGAAGAAGCCCCACGGCGGGCGTCCAAAAAGGCCCCTGACACACCTGTGGTGCTCGGAGGTGCAACCCGGCACGGGCAGGTAGAAGAGCCTCTCGATCCATAAAACAGAGGTCCCCAGTGGAACAGGTCGCTGGTGCGTCAGGCCTCTGGAGGGAAAAAACTTAACCACAGCAAGCCCGGGGCTTGGGGTAGGACTATGAAAGTCTCACCAACACTTCCAGTGAGAAGAAACAGGAAGATGAGGGTCCAGAGTGAATCTGCTAATTACCCAGTAAGATGAAATAAGGAAGGAGTAAGCAGGTGTTAATTCACCATCACACCCGTGCACGGCATTTACTGCTGAGGAAGCACCTTCACACCTTTGATTTTCTCGTGACACCCCGACGTGAGCAGCGTTTGGCTCCTGTCCTTGGAGAAACCCAGAGCTCCAAGAAGTCATGTGACTCCTTGCCCCCAAGGTCCCACAGAGCATGGAAGAAATGCGACTGGAACCCAGGGCTGGAGGCCAGGTCCACAGCTGTCCAGCTACACTGCAATGACCATGGGGTGCTGAACACGAGACTCCCGAGACCCAGGTATTCACTTTGAATGCCTAAAAAAGAAATTGTTTCAGGTGTAATGCAATCCAGAACGGGGGTGGTTAATTTTTTTAATCAGGGGTTGTGTTACAGTTCCAAATTTAATGTCGCATTCTTAGGAAAGCTTCCGGAAGGTCAACCTAAATATATATGTATTCTCTGTTTCATGTTGGCTTTTCACCCACTCATGCCCTCATCCTCGGCACCTGTTAATTTAGTCCTATTTCACGGCAGGAGCCCAGCAGACGGCGTAAGATATAAGCCCCAACCACCATTTACAAGAGAACGTGAAAGGAAGTAAAAATATTCCCTTAGATCAATCCATTTGCGTTGCTCTGACCTATTTTCTAGTTTCTAGGCCAGTCTCCTCACGCCCTGGAACAAGCCATGACTGTTCGCTCTCAGCACCCGAGCTCCAAGGCCACAGTCAAGACTTTCTAACCCTGCATCTCTTCGCTGGCATGAGTGATATTTCCTCATTCAAAAGTCTCAAGATGAATGTTCCTTGAGAGAAGTATAGTAAATTCTAGAAAAAAAAAAAAACATAAATCTGCAATCTATAGGTTGTAGCGGCCTTGGCTTTGAAATCTTTTCTAGAAAAGTCCAAGCATGGACTCTTGCAGAATGTTGATGCCATCCCTAACAGGTTTCATTTCCCTCTGTCGGGAAACCTCCAGAAAGGAGTGTGGCATAACTATACATAGAGAGGAAGCTGATAAGGGGTACAGGAGTCCTCCCTAAGGAAAGGGCCCATCGGAGCCTGAGGTCTCAAGCCAAATAAGGGCTAGTTTCCACGACGGTCAAATGAGTATCTACGTAAACCTGGAAGCAACGGAGGTATGTGGTGGGGAAGACAATCAAGCGGGTCCCACAAGGCTAACATCAAACTGACTAATCCTCCAGGAACTACCCACGACTCAGGGCACTGGCAACAGTGAGTTCATTAAGATGTGCTTCTTCCCTCACGCTCCTTTCCAGCTCTCACAGGTGTAAGTCCCCACACACAACGAAGGCCGCCATATATATGCTACTCAAGCTGGTCCTCATTCAGCTCCATGTCACACTGTTGTCATAACGGTGGTTTAAGGCGAACTCTGGATTAGGGCAGGCCAGGGAAAACCCTCCCTCTGTGCTACCTTCAGCAAATTACACACACGGGGTGGGCCTCAGGTGCCTCACCTGCAATGTTGGAACAATAACAGAACCCCCTCATAGCACCACTGGGAGAGGTCAGTGGGATGACTCGTACAAAGTGTTCACTACAGTGCCTGATGTACGGTGTGCCTTCATCATCAACGAGACCATTATTATTACTGCCGTTATCTTTCAAACTAGTTAAGCTTTGGGGATTAGGAACAGAAATGAATGTCTACTGAATTTACCAATTTGACACTTCCCTCCTTATGCCCAAACTATCCTGCCTCCTCCCTGGGAACCACCACCCCACACCACCCCCCAGGGCCAAAGAAGAATCCCTTGTTGACAATAAAGAAACTGCGATGTAAAGAAATGATAAAATAGAGGGGAAATTGCACACACACGGGCCCGACTTCTTCCTTAAAAGAGGTGCTTAATTTTTATTTTAAGTCCCTTGCCCAAGTCGTGCAGCTGGTGCAGGCAGAGCCAGGATCACACCCCAGGCCCATGTCCTTGCCACAGAACCCCATCTGTTCTCTCTGGATCTCTCTGCCCATGAGGTGTCAATACACAATGAAAATCAGAACCCTTGCTCTTTTATCACATCTGCCAACATCCCAGGTGAGAACCAGGAAAGGAGAACTTTGCTGAAAAGGCTGCAGACATGGCGCTGATTCCCCAAATCCGCTCTGAAGGATTTGCTTATTTGTATCTCCAACCCCATGACAGTCAACACAGCAGGAAAAACATACTTGTCTGGTGGTCAAAACAGGTGCATTACTTCACCTGTAAAATATAGATGTTTATACTTGCCCTGTCTTCCTTGGATGCTATTTTAAAAACCACATGAGCAAACAAATGTGAAGACCGCTCAGAAGGTGTGAAGGGCGACCTGAATAGCTGGCACGGGCCTCATCTCTTTACCTCGAGACCAGATTTCGCTTCCTCACCTCTGATTGGCAGGTACACCACCGTGGGCTTGGTGGTTAATGATGCAGACGTGTTCCAGCTCAGCGGTCCTCTAACTGGAGCGTGCATCAGAAGCACCTGGGGGGGTGCGTCATGCCGCAGAGTTTCGGGCCCACCCCAGGGGTTTCTGATTCACCGGGTCTGGGGTAAGGATGGAGAATTTGCACTTCTAACAATCTTCCTGGCGGGATGCTGACGCTCCTGGTCTGGGATCACCCTCTGAGAACAGCTGCTTTGGACAGCAACTGCCACAGAACAGAGACCTAAGTCAGAATACACGGAGACACTCCCCTGTAAAAAGGAACATTTCCAAGGCCTAACATTTCCGAACGGCCCGCCTTTTCCCAAAGAGTATTTCAGATTCTAGCAAACTGCACTCGATAAATCACGCGATGCCTGCACACCAGCATTTACCCCTTCAATGAGAAAGTCACTCGGAAGCAGCTGCCTGCTACTGGCCTGCTCCAGATACTTCATAAAGTCGGAACTGGCTCTATTCATCTTCCTCTCCCCTTTCGCACCTGCAGTCTCAACTTTCGTGGGGCTGTGGCTGAAAGCGTGACTCCTGATGGCGAGGCGTGAGGCATCACTTCTTCCTCGCGAGCCCTGCATCCTGCTGAGTGCACCTGTCCAGATGTCTTGCTGGAACCGAGCCCATGGGAGAGCTTCCACCAAATATGAGAAAAATAAAACGGTCTTTAAAATTCCTCCCACGCTCTTGAACTTTCTAGCTGCTGCTGCTGAGAGCGTGAATTTGGTGCTCAAACCTGGAGGCTTCTCTTGAGCTCCCACGATCTGCTGACAAATACCCTCATCACCTTCATGATGAGAGAAGAACACGGGCCGCCAGCATGAGATGGGCAGGGGGCAGCGAGCACGCACAGGGCTGATTTCTTCCTCATAAGAGGGGCTTAATTTTTTTTTTTTTTTTTTGCGGTACGCGGGCCTCTTACTGCTGTGGCCTCTCCCGTTGTGGAGCACAGGCTCCGGACACGCAGGCTCAGCGGCCATGGCTCACGGGCCCAGCCGCTCCGCGGCATGTGGGATCCTTCCGGACCAGGGCACGAACCTGTGTCCCCTGCATCGGCAGGCGGACTCCCAACCACTGCGCCACCAGGGAAGCCAGGGGGCTTAATTTTTATTTCATTTTTTCCCTTGAAACAGAAAATGGGAAAGGGACCAGGCACGAGAGAAAAATTCCCTCTAAACAAATGCCTTTGATGTCGCTCATTCTGGCTGCTAAGACATTTCACCCTTTCTCCTTAAATTATGTGGATTTTGTTGAAGGTTGAGGAAGATAAGTTACACTTGTGGGAGGGGGACAAGGGACCGAGAGAGGAAAGAGAAAACTGCTGCTTTGAGGAAGTGGAGCTGAGAGACCAGGAGACGGCTGGAGGCAGAGTGGACGGCCACGTGGTGAGACGGGACACAGTTTTGCGCAAGATGACACGGCTAGTTTCTCTGCCCTGCTTTCAGGTTTCCACTCCCCCCCCCCATAAATAAGCCAGACAAACACCCTGTACACCAGGTTTTGCTCTCCTTCCCCCCCTTTTTAAGTCTCATTAAAAGCCGATATTGTTCGGCCTCAAGATGGAGAGTTCAGCATGGATTTTACTGGACGTTAAATCAACCAGCAAGCGTAGCCAGCAAACTCTGCGGCACTTTAACTTTAAATAATGCAATAATTATTGAATTTCCTTTTTATAACTGAAGTGCTGGAATGTAAACAATGGGGCTGTAATTGCAGGAAGGGGGGATCAATAGAGGCAATCGTTTTCAGCCATGTTAATTGTAAATACAATTGCTCCAAGATGTCAGACTTGTTCTCCCTGCTCCCAGAATCATCCTAACGGATGACAGAGTCCAACTTTCCCATTACAGCTGTTCGTTCCTTTAAGAGGTTCTCAATCAGGTCTGATCAATCTGTCAAGATAATGCATGGAGTAAGTAAGACTCTTCCAAACACAGGCTCCCAATCAATAGCCCGGACCCGCTTAATGAGGTGGGGCTAAGGCCCAGAGGGAGGTAACAGCCCCCCGCTTGCACCTAGGTCTGGCAGGCTGGCTTCCTCGCACGGTCCTGATAAACAGATCAGCCCTTAACGAGGACATTAGTTATGCGCGCTTCAGCAAGCAGCAAGGCACCCGTCCCTGGGGACAGACGGACAGAAAACAAAATAGATTAACAGAAAACAATATGGTGCCAAATTAGGTCCAACTGAAGACTTTTCCCTCCTTCTCCTGCTTTTCTTAATTGTCCAGCAGAGTGGAGGACATCAATTAATCATCCCAATGGGTGTGAGCTCAAAGCATGGGAGCACCCGTTGAGCTGGGGGATCTCTGGGTGTCTGCCCGTTTCCCGTGGGCCCTCATCCCCTCCACCCCGTTTCCAGACTACAAGAGGGGCCTCTCACAGAAGGAGAGAAGGGAGACCAGGCTGCATCTTGATTCCTGACAGCGACAATGGGGGGCCACGGACTGACGCCGGACAAGAACAAATCTGCTACTCTTCGCAGGCGATGTCAGTGTTTGAGATCGAGTTTTGGTCCTGAGAATGGGTGAGCCCTCACAGACAAGGAGGAGGAAAGTCAAGAGTCTAGAATCCCAGGGCTTTCCTGGTGGCGCAGAGGTTAAGAATCCGCCTGCCAACGCAGGGGACACGGGTTTGAGCCCCGGCCTGGGAAGACCCCACATGCTGCGGAGCAACTAAGCCAGTGCACCACAACTACTGAGCCTGAGCTCTGGAGCCCGTGAGCCACAACTACTGAGCCCACCCACCTAGAGCCCATGCTCCGCAACAAGAGAAGCCGCCGCTGTGAGAAGCCCGTGCTCCTCAACGAAGAGTAGCCCCTGCTCGCCACAACTAGAGAAAGCCTGTGCGCAGCAACAAAGACCCAATGCATCCGAAGATAAAAAAATTAATTAAAGAAAAAAGAGTCTAGACTCCCACTTCACCTGTCCCAGCATCTTTGCAATTGGCACAGGCTCTGCAGGAGTTTGAATTCCCACGAGGATAACCTGGAGGGCTCCTGGGGAGTCTGGAGAGCCGTCTTTTCTCCCTTGGAGGGCACCGTGTGTCTGCACCCTTGTTCCTGCTATGACTGGCTAGGGAGACAGCCCACTGGGGAAGTCCTTAAGAAAGGGCCATGCAAAGGAACATTCCACCAAGAATACAGCAGTGCCTTTTCCCAGTGGCTGCGTGGCTTAGATAGAGCAGGGGTTCCCAAAGTGTGGCCCCTGGACCAACAGCGTCAGCACTTCCTAGGAACCCTTCAGACCCTGTCCAGGTCTACGGGAGCCTCGAGGGTGCAGGCCGAGCTCATCTGATGCTTCCGATGCAAGCTCATTTAACAACCACCATCTTAGAGGATGAGTAAGTTAGCAAGTTGGTCCCTTCTGGATCAGAAACAGTTCAGTGCCCAAGATATATCTATAAAACCTCTATTTTCCCTGAGGTTTGGATCAGGGCCCACCACCCATCTGCTCCAGAATGCAAGACCTCTGGGAATAATGAAACCAAAGGAATGAGACCCATCTGAAAACTCCATTTTATTAGTGGGAAAAGATCACGGAGTGGGTCACACTACTGAATTTCAAAAGTTAACCGTTTCATATTGTGAATGAAGTAAAATGAGAATAACAGTCTTTTTAAAGGTCTGCGGATGAGCAGAATAAAAGAAAATAAATATACAGCTAGAGAGAGCAGATCCCTCCTTTGTGCAAAGTCCCGGCTCCCAGGCCACTCCTTCTCCGAAGCCCTTCCCAGCCCCCAGCTCCACCTCTCCCTCCTCTGGGCCGGCAAACCGCCAGGAGCATCATCCACACTGTACTCATCTCACTGTGTTTCAAACCACTGCTCCTCTGCCACACTGTCGACAGCAGCTCACAGGTGGGGAGAACTTTCTATCTCGGTACCGGGCAGAGCTCCCAACCCACAGCAGGTACTGAAGGATGGCCGGCTGAAAGTCTAAACAATCTCCTCTAAGGCTCCACTGTGGCTCTCAGTCTTCAGCTGGCCACTCAAGACCTAGCTCACTGAGTCCAATTCCCTCCCCCCATCTCAGATTTCAATCCTCCACTCCACGCCACACCCCACACACAACTAGACGGCTGGCAGTTGCCACCCTCATCCACCAACCCTCATCCTTCTGGTCCCGGCGCCTCTCCTGCTTGGCAACTCTCCCCAACACCCTCTCCACCTGCTAAAGGGCTGCACAGCCACCGGAGCAGGCAGATAGCACCTCGGCCTGAAGTCTTTCCCCATCACACCTGAGCCAGAACCCCATCTCCTCGCCTCTGGGATGTCAGAGCACAGGTGGCCCCACCCAAGCCCACCGTGAGTCATTCTTTTCAGGAAATGCTTTCCTGGACTTCCACACGGGGCTCTGCAGTCCTTGATGACCCAGATGGGACGCTGGGGCTGAGGGAATAAATATGTTTGCTAATATACGCTGCTCGTTTAAATAAGGGTTTTTGGCAGGAGATAATGACTACAAATGGCTGCATTTAGTGACTTCATTATTTCAGTATATTTCAGTATATGTCCTCCCTCCAAATCAGTCAAATGTCTCCCAGCCAGAGGCCAGCTTAGTCGGTCACTGTCATTCTATCCTCCATTTCGTCTACACCCCTTGCCGTATTTACATGGGTTTAATATCGCTATCCTCTTTTACGAGAGCTCTTTTACTATTAAACTGACAAATAACTGCAAGACTTGGAGATACTGAGAAACAGCTAGAATGTCTAGACGATCACAGAAACCGCGGGTAGAGAGCACAGAGAGCAGATGCCTCTCAGGGGGAGTAACTTGGCCACGAGAACTCCGAGGATGAGTTCACAAGTGTCCACCGCGCCTCTGCAGATAAAAACAACTTAGTACGTAGTTTAGTTCTAAACATAAGATCCTACGAGAGACAACGGAGTGAGGTGACAGTGCTCAAACATCTGGAAGGAGGTGGCCGAGTGAGCACCCCCAGAATGCACGACAGAGCAGCCGGACTGTCTCCAGATTTGAAGAATCAGGATAAGGACTTTTTTTTTTTTTTTAAACACACACATACATCTTTATTTTCTTCCCGAGTTTCCTGTCCTCCTATATGCTGAGAACTGCTGCTATCTGGACCCCAAGGAACTGGTTACGTCTTACACTTTCATCAATTTTCAAGTTCTGGGACCTGCGAGGAGGGAACCATTCTCCACATGGGCTCAGAAGCTGAACGCTTAGCTGTGCCCCCCTCCCCTCCCAGTTTATGCCCAACCTCTGGGCTCGTCAGCCTGCTGACTGGCTGGTCCCACTTACGACAGACCCTCCCCAGAGTCTTCCAAGCAACTTGGTCCAGAGATGCCATCTCCCAGCTCTGCTCTCAACCTCCCAACAGAATGTGGCTGAGAGGGCAGTCAGTGAGATATATTTTTTTAACCGTATTTTTAAATGGTGAAATACACGGAGGGTTTTCATCAACCAGCCCACACTGACCAACACATCCTTTCCCCATTTTCATCCAAGTTCACTCTGGTCCGGCAGGTCCAAGAACCACTGTGAGGTGGGAAGGACCCAGAGCAGAAGACCTGCTGGAGGCACAGTTTCATCCTGGACAGACTGATGGTTTACAAAACCTGCTGGAGAACCGGGAGGGATCTTCCTCAGTGAAATCCAAGTTTCAGAAAAGTGCATCTGTAAGACTGGAAACTGGGGAAATTTCTTTGAGCAGCATGGTGGGGTTTAAGGTGGGGCTAGAGGATGTTGGAGAAAGGCAGGACTAGGGAGAGGATGGCTGGAATCCTGCCAGCCCTGGGGCACCGGGATGCCCTGGCACGCACTGTGCATGTTAGTAGGGACTGTGTGACTGGGGCACGGTGACATTTGGACACAAACCGGCCTGCAGTTGCTTCCCGGAGCTACAGTAATAAGATATGGCCACTCATTCACACCTTAATTTGTTAGGTGGCAGCTTTGTGGACTCTCAAATCCAGGAGGCTACTCTGTATTTATACAGAATATAGATACTTTTTTTAGCAGGTGCTTTAAAGGCAGAGAGTATTAAAATACAGATTTTTCAATGACCTTTCCAGATTACTCTATAATAACATGAGGCCAGAGGAACCAACAGCCGGTCTGGTTTCTGGTGACACATATTTTTACGGCGGTCTTTCTTCCACCTTTGGACTCATTCATTTCCCGTTTGTCTATCCACATTCCTGCTTCCTGTTTCCCTCACGACAATGAGAGAGACTATAAATCTTCTCTAAACATTGTTTCCATCATTCTCTGTAGGTGAGAAAGGTCCTCCACTAGAGCATCTTTTCACCCTCTCCTCTACTGCACCACACCCATCTCCAGCCAGCTCTGCTGTCTACTGACTCAGTCTCTCAGTGGCTTCTCAGGCGCGTGTGCGTGTCTGTGTGCATGTGCGCACGCGTGCGCGTGTGTGTGCGTGCATGTGTGTGATACGGGTCACGCCACTCCCTCCCGTGCATACTTCCCTCCCAGCTCAGCCAAACCCTACTTCCCTTTCTGAGCGTCACATCTCCGCCCCTATTTCTGTCCACGGTGATTCTTTCTCCTCTGAACTCAAAGCCTCCATCTCACAGCACGTCTGAAACCCTGAGCGACGGTTATCAGCTTTACGTACGTGGCACATTCACCAAGAGACTGGAAGGCTCCCGAAGGCAGGGACCGTGTGTCCCCGTCCTGGGCGCACAGCAGTCAGGTCATTCCGCAGGGAGAACACAGGCTTAGGAGTTGGGAGCCACGCAAGGGAGACGGGGCTCTGACACCGCGCTCCCTCCTCAAGTGTAACGTGGAAAAAGGTTGCCACACGAGGCGGGGCCGTGAGGGTCCAGAGAGTAAATCAATGTGAATGTACTTCATAAATGGTCAGGCAGAATTAAAAGAAAAAACGTTGGGTGATGAGAATCTTTTGGAGGGGCACCTGAAGACTCAGCAAGCCTTCCCCACCATCTGATTTCATTGGGGTCCTAAGTCTAGACAGCGGCGAATTAATTACTGGATCACCCGTTCACTTACCTCGCTAATGAAATCATCGGTTCTGCCGGGGAGAAACCGGTTAGGAGGACTGGCTAGCCCCTGGGTGTGAGTCCCACTGGTGCCAGCTGCATTCCCAGCGCCAACATGACTCACGAGATGACACGAATTGCCAGTGGGCTTTGTTATTATGTGACCTTCAGCAAGTCACCCTTTCCCGCTTCAGTGATGAAATCTGGATGGCAACACGAAGAACCTACTTCACAGCGTTTCGGTGAGGAATGACGATGTCGCACAGCTTGTAACGACCGGGAAGCACTCTGTCTTTGTGGAGAGCTATATTACTTAACATTTAGAATAATGCCCACTGTTTCAGGTTGAGAAAGCATTCAGATTTTAGCTAAACTGAAGGCTGAACATATCCGTTAATGAGCAGTGTCCTTCCCATAGAAACACTGAAAGCTACTCAGTCTACTGAACAAAATGACTAGCAGTACATTAGCAGGAAGCTGATGCAGGTTTAGTTACCATGAAACCACGGTCATTGCATCCTGATAAGCAACTTCTTAAGATCACAGAAATACACCACAGCCGACAGAGCTGACAACTGCATTTTTAAGGGTGGATTGGGGCGAGAATAATTTGTTAGTCCACAATTTTCCCAGAATTCATTAAAATACCACCTCTTAAAAGACATATTTCTAAAATCTAGACCAGCTGTCGGCCAACTTTTTCTCTAAATATCTGGACAGTAAATATTTTAGGCTGAGGGCCATCTGGTCTCTGTCACCACTGCCTAACCCTGCCACCAGAGCACAGAAGCAATGATGGACTGTGTTCCAATAAAACTTTATTTATAAAAACAAATAACTGGCTGGATTTTTTCCATCTAGTAGCCATGTGCTAAACCCGGATGTAAAACTTTGAGAAAAATTTACCCAATCATTCAGAATATCAGTGAAGAGGGGAGAACACACACACACACACACACACACACACACACACACACACATACACACACACACACACATACACACACACACACATACACACACACACACATACTTTGTTTATCAAAATAAGTTCCTTCCAACTTGTCAAAACTCAGTAAGAGCCAGACATGCAAACTTGTTATAAAAGTAAACTGTTTCAAACTGAAGGTCAATAGTAATTCAAGTACCATTTAACTCAGAATTATGAAATCACTCCAGAACAGTTAAGCTTCATCCTTGTTTTCAGGCGTTTGAACGTAAGAACTTGCGTGTAAATGTGCTCTGTAGCTGGCGGTACCCGTTCTCAAGTTCCACATCTCAGTCTATAACCACCGTGAACAATGCCGCATGAGTGAGAGTTAAGGTTATACATTTATTCAGAACTAAACAATACCTGTAACTGATTCAACTTTTAACCAACCTAATGACGGAATTACTAATGACAATAAAAATGTAGGTGTCCTCTGTGCCCTCTAGCAGATGAAAATAATCCTGTTTAAAGAGCCAGGGAGCAAAACGAAAAGGTGAAAAATTAGGTCACGATGGTTCCTGTGTATCGTCCTGCACACCACGCTTCTCTTTCCTAAGCATCTCTTAAAAGGAGAATGCCAGCAGTGATTCTGGCACCCGACAATGAGTGCTCAAGAAGTCTGGATTTAGAGAAATAAAATATTTAAACGTTCTCTCAGTAACACCATCTATGTTTATATAGCCCTATAGAGACTTCAAAGGGTTTGGTCCTTCATTAGTTCAACTGATTCTCACAACTACCTTGTGAAATTAAGGGGATACAGATGCCTTTCTTCACTGTCTTGTGGACAGAGGAGAGAGTTAAGTAGAAGATGACAAACTGGCAGCAACTGGGAGACTGTGGGTATGAGCTGCAAAATTCTTGGAGTTTTAAAAAATTCTTGATTCATGACTAACACTTTAAAATCTGTGACTTTCCCATGCAGCTGAGATTTTCAGACTCTGTTTTACAATTATCTGGATAAGATGGGGCAGGTGCTGTCCAACCAGCACTAGCACCCAAGTATGATGCCTGCACGGCCCCCGTGGGCACCTGGGTTGGTCTCCACTGGGCTGTGCCATGTGTAATAGAGAATGGGACTTGTGAGTGGGGGCCGTGCAAGTCGACCCCGGGTCTTCTCATCCTGAATTGGCGTTGGTGACGCCACACTGCTACACTGTGAATAACCCAGTGCAAAGACCCCCCTGAAAACCAGCACTTCTGCTGGAGCAGCAGACCACAAAACCGAAGGCGAAAAGCTGAGCTACACCACGCTCGGGCGATAAGGGTGTTCAGGATGAATATGGCTTCGTGAGGGAAGCCAACTTAGTTCTGCCACAGGAGTTAATATTTGCTAATTGGTAGGAAAAGGTAAAATTAATGAGGACATTAACATAGCTATTTAAAAACAGCTCCATGTTCCTCCCATTGTAACACATGGAACTATCAGGAAGTAATTGAGGGAAAAGGACACTGTCAATTCTCAATTAACTGCATGAATGAAGTGCTCAGTGACACGGATAACCCAAGTCATTTACATTTGGATTTAGAAAGTAACATCTTTTTCCCTCGGAAAACTTACCTTCCTAATCACGGCTTGCCGAATGTGATGGAGAAATCAGTTTCCCTTCTCTGTCAGAGAAAAAAGCTGCTTGGGAGACTACAGAAACTGCCAGGAATTTCAGACCTGCCACAGATAAGCCCAGGCAGATCAAAGAGTGGTGGTCCAATATGGTAGCCATTAGCCGCTTGTGATGACACACATTTGAATTAATTTCAATAAAATTTAAGGTTCCATTCCTCAGCCACACAGGCCACGTTTCAAGTGCTCATAGCCACACGTGGCTAGTGGCTACCACGTGAGAGAACATACAGAACACTTCCATCGTCTCGGAAGTTTCCAAGGACAGCACTGAATTCTAGGTGGAGGATAACCTCTTCCTTCACGGATTAAAGAGAAAGTTGCGGGGGAAGGAGATGCTATGCTGGTACCTTCAGAGAAACAAAAGGGAACTGTAACACCTGACTCTCTCAGCTAGTTTAATTTCAAGCCCAATAATGTAGACTCTTGTCTAGGGAATAACACACACAAAAATAAGCATTCCATTCTAAGTAAAATGAGGCTTTTTTTAATTAACAAGGCGGAAAAACGGGCGGATAAAAGGTGAGGCAGGAAAGCCTGGTTTTGAGCAAACATTTGCCATCTGTACCTACACCTAGTGTGGCCACGCAGCGAAAGGTAAACAAGAGAGAGACGGCCACCCCGCGGGGCCCGCCCGGGTAGGTGCCACCGGGAGCAGTGTCGGACCCAGTGTCACTTCACATCCTCGTTAATTACCTTGAAAGGAGAGGGTTAGTAAACAGCAAGTTAATTAAATTCTCCGATGATGCTAATTTGGGAGGCTTTCGTAAGACTGGCAAGGGCAGAGGCAATATAAAAGGGACCTGGATGGGTTAGAAGTCTGAGTGGAAAATAAAATTAAGCGCCGGCTAAACAAACACCGCTTTAAATAAGTCTTATGGAAGAGCCAAAATGTGCCCAAAAAGGAATCTGGAAAATTGAGGTGCTAAAATGAAAAAGGTTTGCAATGTCTAAGGCATACAAGCAGAACAGGAGTAAAAGAAGGCTTTTTACAGATGTTTAATACAAACGTTTACGTGCCCTTAGAAGGAGGTCTGGGAGGAACACCAACTGTTCACAGTTGCTGCCCTTGAGAGGCGTGGCCACAGAGAACAGGAGGTGGGGAAGGGCCTTCCACTTTAACTTCACATTCTTTAAAACTGATGACTCATTTTTCAAACAACCACGTAGGATGCGTTATTTAGTTGTTTTTTGTTTGGTTTTCTAAAAAAACTTCTTAGTTTGAAATAATTTTAGATGGACAGAAGAACAGGATAGTACAGAGTTCCCACGCGTCCTCACCTAGCTTCCCCTGCTGTTAACATCTGGCGTCCTAACATCCGGAACGTTGGTCAAAACCAAGAAATAGACGTTGGTACGATACTGTTATTGAAGAATAGACTTTATGTACTTACATCGTTTTTCCACTCACGCCGTTTTTCTGCGCCAGATTCCAAAGCAGGATCCCACACAGAGTTTACATGTTAATCTCCAATCTGTGCCAGTTCCTTCGTCTTTGGTGACCTCGTCACCTTTGAAGAGTGCTGGTCAGGTGTCTATAGAGCATCCCTCAATTTTGATTTGTCAGATGTTTTCTCAAGATCTGACTGAGGTTACTGCATCGCATGGTGGGGGCGGGGGCGGGGAAGCACATGGCCATCAACATGACTAATCACCGGTCAGGTTAACCTTCATCACTCAGAGAAGGCGATCCTGCCAGGCTCCTCCACTGACAAGTTACTTTCTTTCCCTTTCCATACTTGATTCACCAGAAGTGAGTCGCTAAGTCCAGCCCACAGTCAAGAGGAGGGGAACAAAGCTCCACCTTCTGGTTACTATGCTGTTAAATAAGATTAAAATATCCCTTAAAAGAGATCACCTTCTCTTCGTGCAAACAGAAGTATCTAAGGAAGATGTCTGTCTAGAAGGTCAGAGTTGTTTCTTTGTTTTCAATATGTGGATTGTCAACAACATAGATGAACAAATGTCCACAACTGCAGAGCCCTCACTCTTTGCCAGGCAGCGTCCTGCCCACTTAGACATATTAACTCATTTAATCCTCAGAACAGCCTGATGAAAGTGAGGCTGCAACATTATACTGACCGACTGGCACAAAGAGGGTCAATCGCTTGCTCCTGTTAACACAGTTATTAAATGGTGGAGCAGGATTCGAACTCTGGCCTCCTGGCTCTAGACATCATGCTGTCTAGAGAGCTCTCTGTGATCCTGCTTCTCAGTATACAACTCCCAAATTTCAGGACAGTCAAATGCAGCAGCAAAGTGTAATTCATGGAGAAGAGTGACTTGGGGCAAGATGTCAAGACCCAAATGGGGACTTCCCTGGTCGTGTAGTGGTTAAGAATCCACCTCCCAATGCAGGGGACATGGGCTCGAGCCCTGGTCCGGGAAGACCGCAGATGCCGCAGAGCAACTAAGCCCATGCACCACAACTACAGAGCCTGTGCTCTAGAGCCCGTGAGCCACAACTACTTAGCCCGCGTGCCACAGCTACTGAGCCCGTGTGCCACAGCTACTGAGCCCGTGTGCCACGCTGAAGCCCGCGTGCCTAGAGCCTGTGTTCCGCAATAAGAGAAGCCATTGCAATGAGAAGCACGCACACCACAACGAAGAGTAGCCCCCACTCGCCACAACTAGAGGAAGCCCGCGTGCAACAACGAAGACCCAATGCAGCCAAAAATAAATAAATGAATGAATAAATAAATTAATTAATTTTTTAAAAAGACCCAAATGGAACAGAGGCTTCTCTGAAGAGAAGCACACCCACAGTGGCGTTCCTAGGATCAACACTGCAGGGCTAAGTAGGCCCAACAAAACCAAGATGCTCTGGGGTGGGGGGTGGGGGCAGGGTTTCAACAGAAGACAGTCTTCCTTTACCTTTAGAGAGAGGCAGGGAATACAGGACACCTGAGCTCGTCAAAGGACCTCTCCGTCCACGGGCATAAAAGACGCTCAAAATCCATGGACCACAATGCTTACTGATATCCCAGCCCACGTGTCACAGAGACCAGCTTGGAACTGTCTCCCGCAATAACAAGGACTATTCCTACGCTTCTGAGGGTTCACTGTAACACCCTCAGAAGACACTTCTGGAGTCAGCAACAGAGCACAGAGGTCAAGGCTGGAGCAAGCCTGTCTGGCTGGGGAGAGAGAGGATATAAGACAGAAAGAGACCAACCGCCCAGACGGGGGAAGACACTTGGCCCATGACCTGTCCCATCTGCAACGTGGGCTTGTTGAATCCCAACCATTAACTCTTTGATATACTGACATCAGAAAGCAACAAGGAAACGAGCTGTTTCTAGAAAAACAAGAAAGGAACCAGGAACGTGTGGGCAGCTGCCGCCCTCCCCAGTAGCCCACGTTACTCAGTTCCCACACTGAACTTTACCATTATCCTTCGCCACAGAGAAAAAGGATGAAGAATCAAGCAGGGAGCGATGAATGTCCCTTTCCTGGATGCCCGCTCCACACCACTGTCCTCTCTAAATATCCCGTTCATTTCTCCTCCATTTAACTCTTGCTTGTACTGTTCTCCAATTGTTTCACCTGCAAAAATGTGCCTTTAAAATGCCACTAATACAGAACTATGTCAACTCTAACACCACCCCTATCCCATCTCACAAGTGGACAGAGGGCAGGTCTTCTGTCAATACCTAGAATTGCAGAACAGGGAACAGAAGGTACAGCCTCTGGTGCTTGTCTCCATGTAAGTTTCCCAGATCAGCGCAGTCGGCCTCTGTTTAAACACATCCATCGAGCTAGGTCTTAAGAGGAAAACAGAAACACCTCCCCTCAAGACGGAGTCTCAGTGTGCATTTTAAAAGTGCCTAGACATATTCTATTAAATGCGGAGGAGTGCTGGGACTTCCCTGGTGGCGCAGTGGATAAGACTCCACGCTTCCAGTGCAGGGGGCCTGTGTTCCGCCCCTGGTCAGGGAACTAGATCCCACGTGCCACAACTAAGGAGGTGGCGAGATGCAACTAAGGAGCCCGCCTGCTGCAACTGAGACCTGGTGCAACCAAATAAATAAATAAATAAAACAAATGCAGAGGAGTGCTGTCAACAGCGGATATCTGAATGCCTACTGTGTGCCAGGCACAGTTCTCAGGACTGTTCAAAAAAGAAAAAAGACATTCATCACCAACCCCCCTGGAGGTAACTGCATAACATTTCAATGTATTCTTTCTCATGCATTTCAAGGTTTTACCTCAGTCGGAAACAATAGAATAATATTCAAGAGGGGCACATTTCCCAATTTTTCATGGCACCAAAACCTGAAACTTATGGACTGGAGCATGATGTGCGGCAAAAACCTAAAATCACTTAAGCAGATATTTGTAAGCGACTAGAAAAGTAATGAATCGCTAGAAGTAAACATACGTTCAACTGTATTTACAAAACAGAAATGGACTCACAGACTTAGAGAATAATCTTATGGTTACCGGTGGGGGAAGGGTGGAGGGATGGGATAGTTAGGGAGTTTGGGACTGACATGTACGCACTGCTATATTTAAAAAGGATAACCAACAAGGACCTACTGTACAGCACAGGGACTCTGCTCAATGTTACGTGGCAGCCTGGATGGGAGGGGAGTCTGGGGGGAGAACGGACACATGTATATGTACGGCTGAGTCGCTCTGCTGTGCACCTGAAACTATCACAACATTGTTAATCGGCTATACTCTAATATAAAATAAAAAGTTAAAAAATAAATTTAAAAAATTAAAAAAATAAACATACATTCACCAAGTGCAGAACAAGAGGCTAATATCTTTCTTTCCTTAACTCTCCCCTTTATTTCCCCCCCCAAATAATACCACTACTGCTCTTATTACTAATACTGAACTGGTGGATCAGCAAATTATTAGAGATTAATGACATCTGATTTTGTCTCCCATGATATCCTTGTGAATAATCTGGAAACAGGAGGATCTGATTCTAGTATGGCAGGTAGTATGGTAGTATTTACTATACTGAAAGGACATGAATGTGGCTGAAAGGACACTGATCCTGAATGAAAGTCCACCTGGAGGAAAATGTCTACAGGAGAACACAACGATCTCACTGGACCTCTCTTGTCTAACAGTTCCAGTAAGGTGCGAATAGAGACAGAAGTCCTACCTATCAAAAAAAACACCACAACCATGAGTCTAAAGGTCATAGAGAACAATAAACAGGTGAAATTTAAAACACTTTAAAAATATGACTGATGAAAATCATAATACTTTAACACTAGGCAGTACGAAACTAAAGTAATTAAAACAGTCCTGAATGGGCCCAAGCTAAGGCAAATTAATGAAACAAAAGAAAGTATAGGAACGGATCCAAATAAGAATTTAGAGTGCGATATGGTGGCATGTGTAAGCGCTGCAGGAAAGGATGGGTGGGTTGCATAGTAAGTGGGGCTGGGGACGATAACTAATTGAGAAAAAAATAAACATGGAGGGATCCTTGCCTCACAACATACACCAAAATAAACTCCAGATGGATTACGGAGTTTAGTGTCAAAACATGAAACCATAGAAGAACTAACAGCGAACATAAGTGAACATGATCTTGGCAGGGGAAAGGGATTTCTAAGCTTAACAAGGGGGAAGGAAGCAGAAATGAAAAGACTTCACTACATAAAAATTTGTAACTTGGGAATCTCAAAACACATAAACAGTAAAAGATAATGATAAAGGACGGATGAAACTGTAACAGAGAACAAACACGTGTTTAGCAGTTTTTATACAGAAAGAGCTCTTCTAATTTGTTTATTTACATGATATATTTACCAAAATATTATTTTATTTATTTATTTATTTTTTTTTTGCGGTACGCGGGCCTCTCACTGTCGTGGCCTCTCCCGCTGCGGAGCACAGGCTCCGGACGCGCAGGCTCAGTGGCCATGGCTCACGGGCCCAGCTGCTCCACGGCATGTGGGATCTTCCCGGGCCGGGGCACGAACCCGTGTCCCCTGCATCGGCAGGCGGACTCTCAACCACTGTGCCACTAGGGAAGCCCCCAAAATATTATTTATAATAGTAAAATACTGGAAACAACATGAATGTTAAGTGGAGGGACAGCTAAATAAGTCACGGCATCTTCATACAGTGGTGCACTGTGCAGTTATTATCATGCAGTATAAACACATTTAGTGACATCAAAAAAAATCAAACATTGTTACGTTAAAAGCCAGTTACAAGATATAGCATCGTTCAAATTCTAAAAAATAATAATATCCCATCTGCACAGAAAAGGCTAAAATTACATATGCCAAAATGTTTAAAATTAAAACCATCTTTGGGATGAGATTAGGGATGATTTTCTCTTCTGTGCTTCTCTGCATTTCTAGAAGTTTTTTTTTTTAAAAAAAAACAATAGACAAGAAATACTTTTGAACTCAAAAATAAAAAATAAAAATAAATAAATGAAAAAATATATATACACTGAAAGAGGACAACTTTACAGTCACATTTCCAGCTATTATACACATGGGACGGTGGCCAGCACTGAGACAACACAATCAACAGGATGAAAGAAAACAGCAATAAATGTCAAGTCCTGTCCTCAGGTTTAGGGGACAGAGAGGCCTGGTTTAATTGTCAACTCCGTGAAAACAAAAACCCTGCTCATTTCAGGGGACCACAAGTTCCACAGAAGCCAAGGGTTTGATTTGGTTTCTTAATAAAAGAACAGAAAGTTAGTGATTCGGTGTCCATACCAAGGAAGGAGAAAGACTCTGTAACCAACCAGTGAGGTTCAACCGAGAAGACCACATCCCACAATAAGCATCGTCACCCAGGAGACGCATCCACAGGCAAACACGTCAGAGGCGAGTGACGGGGATGATAAGGACCTTGGAAACCATTTCATAGGAAAAATTAGAAACACCAGAGATGTGTACTCAGTTGAATGGAAAAGGGACACGCACAGGGACAAGTGACAAAAAGAGGTGGGAGCACAAAGCTAAATAAACTACAGCACCTTCACGCCGGGTTGCCCTGTACAGCTACGAAAAATCAAGTGACAGAGAAATATTTAGGGGTATCAAAGAAGCACACATGGCAAAGTTGAAAGCAGCCTGTTACGAAATGCACACAGTGTCATTTACGTTCTACAATGAATAACAGCAGGAAGACGCTCTTTTGGGAGTGGAACAAGAAACAACTGTCTCTACCCTTGCAGGCAACCAAGTAGACAGTATCTCAACAGAAAGGATTCTAACAATTCGGGGTGCCCCTAGACTCCTGTATGTAAAGAAAGTGGAAACACTCTGAGAACTCGATGACTACCGATTAGAGGTATTTCTAGAGGATATTCCTTCATCAGGGTCAGTACTTCCTAAATGCCCTTCGAGGACCAGGAGCTTGTCAGAAACATAGATCCCTCGTATTTCCCCAGCCCAGACTCAGAGTCAAACTCACAGGCAAAACTCCAGAAACTGGACTTTAAAGGATTCACCAGCCGATTCTGATACACAATCAGGTTCAGAAACCCTTGGAAAGGTGACATCTTTAATAGGTTTTTAAGAAATATCTTTTTTTTAAGGCAATATTGAAAGAAACAAAAGAAGTCAAAATCACCAAATTCTGTCACTAAGATGAACATTTCTGGCCAATATCCATCTTGACCTCTCTAATCTATATGCAGAATACATCACAATTTCACATAAATGGAATAATCTATATATGTAACATTTTATACTATGTTGAGACCATCTTTCCAACTAAAAGATACATACGCACCATCGTTTTTAACAGCTGCACAGCAATGCACAGCAAGAACTTGCAGTAATGATTTTATGCAGTCCAAACGACCACTTTACCAACTTGAAAAAAAAAGAAAAGAAAAAAACCCTTGAATTAAACAACGCTGTAATGAGGAGCATTTCAAACATATCAACGACCATAAGTCGGAGTGCCTCATAAGAGACTAAGGCCACTTTACATTTGGATACACATCGGCAGAAAATCACACTCAACTACATGCTCACCAACAGGACACAGTGGCCCCTGGATTCCCTCACAATTAGCAAGATGATAAACATTTAAGGGGAAAACTGCCAGTCTGTGTGGAACCTGCAGAGCAGTTTCCCCAAATGGAAGAGGACAACCTTCTTAAGTTTTAAAGAAAATCCAACAAAGATCAGGAGAAAACCTCCTTGCAGAACGCACGGGCATTCTTCGCCTCTTCACTCCAGAGCCCAGTTCTGAAGTACATACCCGGCCCTCTCCTACTCCCCCCTCTCCTACTCACACCCAGCACCAGGCTCCGACACAGGACGGTAACAGGGCAACAACCAGCAGAGCCTCCAGGAGATGCGGCTTCTAGGGACTTGGACGAGCCCGTAACAGAAGTGAGACCGGTTACTTCCCTCCAGGACTCCATGGCCCAAATGCATCCAGCTTCTCTTTCCTTCAGAAGGCACGAGGCATTGCTGGAGAAGCAGAGGATACAAGGGGCTCTTCCAGGAGACCATGGGGCAGTAGACAGAGGGGGACAGAGAGCTGAGGGGGTTCGGGCTGCGCAGGTGTGACCTGAGAAAGGCCTTAGAAAAATCATCAGAGGGAATCTCGCTGCCGTTTGGATTTAGAACTACCCTCAACCCCTGATCAAGGCATCTGAATACCAAGGTGACAGGCATGACAGAGACAGCTGACGTGGCCTGGCTTCCCCTGAATGCTACCACGCTGCAAACGGCCACCACGTGCCAAAAGGAGGCAAGGCGTCTTGAAGAAAAGGGCCAAGGCAGAGAGAGGCCAGTGTATCTAGATTGGCTCTTCTGTGCTTGTGATTCATGCCGGTTCCAGGCCCTGGGAAGCTGGTAGGGCCTTGTCCTAAGGAAGAAGATAGGCCTCTGCCGGTTTCCTAGCAACCCTTGCAGGCAGCAGGCAGCATCCAGGGGAAAATTAAAATGGCCACAGGCACAGATGCAAAACTGAAGCAGGCCCAGCTCCCAGTTAGGCGTGAGGACCCAGGGCCCCTGGCAACTAGCCCCCAAACCAAGCTCCGCCGAAAGGCATTTGGGGTACCACCTACGGAGGAGGTCTCACTTCCTTCTCCTTGGCCCTGCAGCAGCTGCAGAGCACATTCACACCGGCAACCTCACACCCTGCCACTGTGGGATAGAAACAGCAGACTTCCTTTCCACATTTCAGGGGTGTGAAAACCAGAAGGGCACACCCCACTGTCCTTAGAACTTTAATCCCAGGCAGTGCTATATATATATATATATATATGTATATATACAAGGCACCCACGTCTTGACTCTTCTCTTTGCAGCCCAATTCTTTCCTCTGCAGTTACCTTGACAAGCCCGCCCCATTTGGCAACACCCTCTGCTAAACAGGCTTAGTTCCCCCTCATCTCCCAACCGTGGCAGCAGCTCGGGCCCACCTGTTCCAGACACAGGACCTTCCCTTTGTGTACTTTCAACCGTTCCTTCTCTATCAGCCTAAGTTCACCACGTTCTACTCAACTCATTACGCCAACGAAGGCCAAGTGGGAGGAGTGATGACTGACATGAGGACTTAGCCTAACTCTACAGCACGTATAGGAAAGGGCCAACATCTGGGCCAGCCTTGCAGTCACAGCAAGGAGGTCCATCGGGTCGTCACCTTCAGCAAAGGGACTGGAGTAGAAGCTAGTGCCAGATGAGATGGGTGCAGCCGAGCACACTTTACGGCACACACGGCCGTAGCACACTGTTACTCCAGGTGCTCTTCCATTACCTGGTTTCCATCTATGAACTTATCTTGTGTGATCAGATATTAATCATAAGAAATTTGCTTTCAATCGCTACGTGCTGTACTGTTTTGGGAACTCCTTCACATCTCTCAGAATATCCAATCCTAGTAACTCTGGGAGGCAAACAGCTCCATTTTACAGATGCTATTAAGGTACCCAGGCAGGGTCCGAGGCTGGTACATGCCTGAGCTAGGAACAAACCAGAATCCCACTCCCCAATCCAGCTTCCTGCTCTGTCCATACCAAGTCCCTCAGGTATGAGTATTAAGCCCATATATGGTAAAGACACTGTAAGGACTGATGAAATTAGGAGTATCTAAGGCACTATATCATCCATAAACATTACAGCAAATATATACACATATGTGTATTTATATGTATATCTATTTATATGTTACATACATATATGTAACGGGCATCCATTATCTGTCCATCCATCTGGGTATCAGGGATAGAAGGGATATACTGTATCCTTGATACAGGCAAACTCCTCACTTCATTTACAAAATCAAGTATTTTGTCAATGATTTTTCTAGGGTCCCCATTTCTATGGCCCTGATTTAGGCCGGGCAGTCAGTCTCGGGCTGTTTTAGACACGCAATAAGAAGAAGCACCGGCACACCCAGGAATTAACACTATCCCACAGTCAGCAACACTGCTTCCCAGATCTCTGTCCTGACCTCATCAATCTCAAGTCCCTTCTCCCTGGTAGTAGATGAAGTGGGAGCTAATGAAAAACCTAAGGAAATCAGCACCGCTAAGAAAATGCCAATACTCATTCGAAATCAACATAAACAGTTGGCTGTTTCTATCCTAGTCTGAATTGCGTCGTCCTTTCTGGAATGCCTCCCAGGCAGGATCATGTCCTTACGTTCCATATAACGCCTGCTTCACGATGCTATTACTCATTAAGTGTCAAAATAATAATTATCCCAGATGGCGAATTCACAAGTGGGTTAGTCATCAGCGCTAACAGGGCTGGATCCCACTTGCCCCGGGCACTCAAGTTCAGCCGTCAGAATGTTCTGAAACAGACTGTTCCTTCTTCTGGTTGGTTATTTATTTTGTAACATCGAGAGGCTCCCATTTTCTCCTTTAGAGTTGGTTTCAATAGGTTAAACCTCTTGGAAGCCACATAAGACGATCTTCACTTTGCAGCTCATAACAAAAAACTGTTGATAGAACGACTTTAGATTTGACCAGGCTCTGAACTCAACTCTCCAACCCAAGGTGTCTCATATGAAGGCATCTCCAAAGCAACACGACAGTAGCTTCCTAGGAGTGTTTCAAGAAAATTACCTCTGCTTTCCTACAAGGGTAGTCACTGCTGGGAAAACTATGGTGGAGGTAAGAACCAAAGAGCTCCTAACCAACACTTGTTTTATTCCTGACTCTGCTCCCTCCATGAGAAGCAAACAGTTACAACGGCTGACGGGTTTTGCCATAAGTTGTTTCAAGTTAGCGGAGGGGATGTCGCTTCGGTTCCACCAAGTTGCACTGGGTATTCTCAGGTAGAATGGGGGGCGGGGGGTGGGCACCGATGCAGCAGACTGTGGGCTGCAGCCAGAGGGTGTAACTACAATGCCAGCCTTAAAAAGCCAACAGGCTGTTGAATGCCAAGCCTGCAATATTAATTTGCATATGACATCAATTTTGCTGTCAGTGTGTTAATGTGTGATTAATTCTGTCATGGGTTAGAGCAAGGAGAATTAGTTAATTGTCAGAAACCCTTCTCATTCACTCTCTCATTCATCCCCCGCCTCCCTCGAACGTCCCTTTTTTTTCTCTTCTTATTAAACTAACCTCCTGGGCTTTCTTCCTTGGGGTACTTCTTTCCTGCAGGATTTTAATCCCATCTCCTCCTATCCTTTCTATAAATGCATTTTCAGAAGTGAGAACGCAGACGGGTCGGGTACCGCCCTCCCCCCACCCCCCAGCAAGTCTGAACTCTGTCCAGGAAGTAGCGGGGGTGGTTTGGGAAGGTCTTACAACAGGGACACACAGATCCCATTCATGTTCGTGGTCCATTGCCAATGCCGGCGATACCTGTATGCATTGTACAATCCGCTGTTTGTGTGCTATGCAAATAACCTGTGGGGCTGGGACAAGCTGGAATGCGGAGTGAACACAAAGCCATTGCTGTGCTATAGAAATGGGTCAGTCGCTGCCCATTTTCCCCGCTGCCCAGCGGCTGGCCGGCTTCTTCCTTCTGAGCAAGCCTCGGCCACCATCAATGCAGCTCCAAGTTCAGCTTGGTCACTGCGAGTCCCATGCAGTTTTACTCATCAATTATTCCTTCAGCTAGCTAGCTAGACTTTAAAAAAAAAAAAGGCCAGAAAAAGAATCTTGGGGGACTTCCCTGGCTGTCCATTGTTAAAGAATCCACCTTCCAATGCAGGGGGCATGGGTTCAAGCCCTGGTCAGGGAACTAAGATCTCACATGCCGTGGGGCAACTAAGCCCGCAAGCCGCAACTGCTGAGCTCGCACGCCTCAACGAGAGAGCCTGCATGCTGCAAACTACAGAGCCCACGCACTCTGGAGCCCGCGCACCACAACTAGAGATGAGCCCCCACACTGCAACAAAGAACCCGCACACCACAACGAAAGATCCCGCGTGCCTCAACGAAGATCCCACGTGCTGCAACTAAGACCCGACGCAGCCAAAAGGAAATAAATAAATAAATAAATAAAATATTTTAAAAAAAGAATCTCGGGGCCCCAACTCTGTAAAGGGCAAGAGAGTTCTAGAGCCCAGGGGTGTTAGAAAATTTCATGGGGTATGAGCATGTCACAGGTCAGATTGAACAGCTCCAACCACAGTGGCAATGTCGAGGACACACAGCGCTGGTGAAGGATGGAGGTTCTGAGGAAGCCGGTCCCCATCTGTGCCAAAATACAGCCCACAACTCTTACCCCCTTCCTGGGTCCTTCTATTACCTTCCGCAACGCCTTGAGTTGCCCTGATTTTTGAAGAACTAAAACTGAGGAAGAAAGGACCCAAAGCAAATTCACGGATACCCTCATCTGCAACTCTACCATCACCCAGGATTCTTCTCATTTGCAGGCTGAGAAACCAACTGTCACCTTGTGGCCCAATCCATCCCAGACCAATTTTCTAGGGGGCTGGAATGGGCACCAGCCAAGGGCGGGCGGGGATCACAAGTTTTACATCTTCTGGAAGACAAGAATGAAATGAAAAGACGCACAGTCTCCCACTCCCAAGCAAGCTACAGAATACATGTCAGGTTATTGAAATGGGCCCTAAATTCGTGTCTGAAAGCATGTTTCCAACTGTTACCATATAAACAGTTGACTACAGTATAGAGGAGGCAGGTAACCGAGACCTATGTACCTGTTGCAAGCAACATTTTATGATCTTTTCACAAAGCACAGGGCTCATTTTAAAGGCTGGAAGCCGCTGTTGTTTTTTTTTAATTTGGAAAAAAACATCAATTGGAACTTTTTGATTAGCAAGGAGTAATGTTCTTATGGGCCATGATGCTTATAATGTCTTGTCATTTTATTTCACATATACTCTTACAGCTAAACTCTAACTAGATGTTGGACAGGGACCAAGTATAATTTCTCATGATAACCAACTAAACAGTGCTCCTAAGCGGCCTCTTTCTCTCTCTCTCTCATACACTCATACACACACACACACACACACACACACACACGCACTCCCTCTTCCTGTCTCTCTCACCCCATCCCACCCTCTTACTCACTTCCTTTCCCAAGTAATAAAAGCCAGATAAATCCATGAAGGCGGCAAAAGAAGAGATCTCGGCAGCAACCGTACTTTCCAAACACTTGTTTGTATTACAACTTTTGAAAAATGAATTAAGATCTAGAATCCATCAAAAAAAAAAAAAAAACTTTTCCCAGCCCTCATGGAAGTTACTGGAGAAATCAGTGAGCTGCAAGTGTCTGTGATCAACAGGAATTTGGGTCCCTTCTTCCTTTTCAGATTATCTGTAGCTCAAACTGCTTTAATATGGGCATTATTCACACATGAAACTGGAATTACTCAGCACGTGGGAAATAGGTCCCGACCACCCACGGCCATTAAAGACCCCATGACATATTTCTAAGCCAGCCAAAATGCAACACAGACAGCAGGCCCAGCAGTTGCTGGATTCAGAGGAGGAATGATTTCATGCCCCTTGTGGACAAAGCAGAAACCAACGTTCCTACTTCTGGTCCATCTTTAAGGCCCATCGATGATGTCATCCCGGCCAACCACCTCCAGGCACAACACATCCCATCTCAAAATGGCTAATTCTAACTTTTCTGAGTACTGACATTCCACAGACAAGGCATCGCCAAGGAGTCAGCTCCTCCAGGCTTATTAATTTTAAAGGAAAGTCTCAAATAAGAAGAGATCAGAAGCTGGAAAATAGGGTGTTAAGAACAGTGAGCCAGGGCTTCCCTGGTGGCGTAGTGGTTGAGAGTCCGCCTGCCGATGCAGGGGACACGGGTTCGTGCCCCGGTCCGGGAAGATCCCACATGCCGCGGAGCGGCTGGGCCCGTGAGCCATGGCCGCTGAGCCTGCGCGTGCGGAGCCTGTGCTTCGCAACGGGAGAGGCCACGACAGTGAGAGGCCCGCGTACCGCGAGAACAGTGAGCTGGAGCAGAGTCCTAGTACAGGGTTTCTGGACTGTTCTCACTGGAGAATTGCCTCTTAAAATCTACTTCAATATTTCTCCCTTTAGTTTCACTTTGGGGAGCCGAACATTCAGAATCTTCCATTCCTTTCCCGCACAAATGGCGAGTCTTCCTCTTTCCTCTCTACATCTTAATCATCCTTACCTTTCTTCTTCCTCAACTTCTCAATCTGCATCAATCATTTCCTTAAAAAGCCTTGTGGAATCATTTCTCCAGGGAAACACCTGCTGCGGGTAATGCTCCCTTGCCCTCCTGGTTTGCTCTCTTATCTGGAATGAGTCAGTTCTTCTCCAGGTGCTGGGGGAGGGGTGAGGTGACACGCTTCACAAAAGGAGGAGCAGCGCTGCATGGGAACTTTGGGGAGACGCTCAGCCATCAATGCATCCGAGAGAAATACCCTGTGATTTGGTACCAAAGGCAGCGGTGGCCTTCCTGGCGCCCCGGAAGGTCAGCAGCATGGCGCTGGGGCTCCCAGCAGGGCCCGTGCACAGCCCGCCCGCCTGCCCCCCAAGCCGCCCGGGGTAGCTGCGAAAGGCTTTCCACGCCAGGCACACTCCCAGCACTGCGCGCTCCGCAGCGCTCTCTCCCCCACCAAAAACCCCGAGGCCTCCGGAGTGTACAGTAACCACAAGCCTTTCAGTGGCTCATGTATTTACAAACTGAGGCATGTCGAAATCAAAGGGGATACCACATGACATAATTCGCATTAAAATGTCAACAGGCTGACAATTTATAGAGTCAATCCACGGAAGGTGGGGAGGACTAAGACTTAGTAATTGTTTAATTCCTGCTGAAACCCACGGCTGCTGTGCCTTCGGGAAGCCGGGATGTGCTGGGGGCCTCGAGCCGGCGCAGCGCCCCATGGGGCTGGCACCAGGCCAAGGCCAGGGGACAGGTTTAACCGTTTAGGGTGCTCCACGTTGAGAGAGAGAGGGAAAGGAAAGGACTTCAGTGAAACATGGCAGGAGAGGGCGTCGGAGGCACGAGAGCGTGTCCTTCCACAAAGTGGCTCAGGGTGGTTCCCAAGAGGGAAAGGTCCCCTCTGCTGTGCCCCTGCCCCCTTCACGCCCCCTTTATTTCCCACGTGTCCAGAAGCTGGAGATCTGAATGCATGCAAAAGGCCCACCAGCCTCGGTTTCCTGGCTGCCCTGAGGCAGCGACCTGCTCACCAAGCAGCCTGAAGAAGGGGGGGAGGGAGGGAGGGAGGGAGGGAGGGCGGCAGCATCTGTACCTTGATTACACCAGCCTCCAACCTCCGGTGCCCCAACTCCTGAAGAAGCAAGAGCCAAGTCATGACCCAGACCAGACCCCTGCTCACAGAAAACCACCCTGGAAGTTTCTTCCACCTCTTCCGCCATCCCTACCAATAACACTGTTCTGACCCATAGCTCATAAAATACAAATTCTCAGTGCCTATTTCAGACTCTCAGCATTCCCCACTCACAGGTATGGTTGCTCTTAGACTTCTGAAAATGGTCTCACTTGAGTTACTTCAAATGTACTGACCGTTGGTGGGGAAGGGTCCACCTAGGGGCCTGGGGCTGGGGGATGGAACCTGGAGTTTAACGAAGCTTTTTGGCGGGGGTGGGGGGTGGGGGGGTTTCATCAATGCACTCAACTGCACCCTGAGCTCTGAGATACCTTTTAACTTCTCATCATGACACACGAGAGACACACCGAGAAGAGAGAAGTATTAAGAAGACTATCTGGTGGGACTTCCCTGGTGGCGCGGTGGTTGCGAGTCTGCCTGCCGATGTGGGGGACATGGGTTCGTGCCCCAGTCCTGGAAGATCCCACATGCCGCGGAGCAGCTGGGCCCGTGAGCCATGGCCGCTGAGCCTGCGCGTCCGCAGCCTGTGCTCCGCAACGGGAGAGGCCACAGCAGTGAGAGGCCCGCGTACCGCAAAAAAAAAAAAAAAAAAGACTATCTGGCGAAGCTTACAGCTAATGATCATTACCTTTAGCCACAAAAAAAACATGTTCCAAAAAGGTGGCTTCGCTCTGTGAGACCTGCCCCCGAGGACGCCCAGGGCCACGTGGGCTGTAGCAGGGCTCTCCACACAAGCTCACTGTCTGTGTATAAACAGTAACACCTCGTTCTCTCTTCTACCTCATTAGCTGAAACACATTAAAACAAGTGTGCACTGGGAGCAGAAAATGAGACTGTTAAACCAAGCTGATATAATCCTCATCAGCTGTGGGAAATGAGAGCGCATCAATTACGCTGAATCAACTACAGTCAGGGATGCGCTGGGCTCCGAGACCCCCAACGTGAAAAGGGGGAGAAGACGAAAAGAAAGTGTCACTTAAAATATATATATACACATATATATTATATAACATACTTCACACCTACTCCCCTTACAGACACAGCTTCCTGTCCACTCTTTATATTATTCCATGAGAGAGGAGTGGTCTCTGATAAAGTACTCCTTTAAGATTCTTCTTAAAAATCTTTGCCAAACTATTTAGAATTAGAGGAGAACAAAAAAAAACAAAAGTAAGTTTATTTTTTAAATTGGGGGTGGGTGGGCGGGGAGGGTAATGAACTCTGTGTGATCTGCGCTTACAGACAGGCTTTCTAAGTCCAAAGTATATCTGGAAGCCAACGTAAGTCCTAACACCCAAAAGGACCAGGACACAAGGTGCGAAAGTCCTAACGCCCAAAATGACCAGGACACGCTTCAAACCTGAAATAGCTAGGAAGACAACAGTAATTCAAGCTCTCCAGCAACAAAACCAAACTAGCGTTTGCCTTCACCTGCCACTGTCAACTGGGAAAAACCGCTCAGTGTCGATAACATTTAGAAATGCCCATACAACCTACTAGGGAAGAAAACAAAGATAATGCCTGTACGCTTCCAAAATAAGGAAGGTTATGATTACACTGAAGATAAATGACAGAATCATTACCTACATCCGAGTGTGTAAGAAATGCAAAAGACTCGCATACGATAGTTATAAAATGTAAAATTTCACCCAAGGAGTAATAATTGTGTGGCATAATGATGCCCCACATCCTGCGTATTACAATATCATAGTTAGTGGTAATAATCACATGTGAAGTGAGTGTTGCTATGCAAAACTTCCTTTTGCATTTCCTCATTTGTGTCCAAATTTGCAACCTTAGCATGTTACTGCCGTTGATTTGCATTTCATTTCGTAGGTGTTTCCAAACGTCAATGGTGGATACATTCCTTACAGGCCTCTGGACACCAGCGTGAAACTTACATTGCCCGAAACGCAGTCCTCAAGAGTAGCCATTAAATTCACCATTCAAATGACAAAAAGCTGCTCTGTTTCCCAAGTATACTTGCCAGATCCGCTCATGCTGATCTAATCATCAGGCAGGCAATGAACTTGGTGAGATTTTTCTGTTGCACATACTTTGCACATCGTTTCAGATGTTAAAGATTGTTTCACATTAAGTCTTGTTTCTTTCAAATCAAGGAGGGAGGCCTCTCTTCCCACTTACTGACTCAGAGCTGTAATCAGAGATCCCAGGTTTAGCCATTTAGTTCATAAAACCAAAAAAAAAAAAAAAAAAAAATCAGCTTTCAAAAGAGGTGGGGTAGGGAGAAAACATCCATAACTTGAGTAGCCAAGGAGATTAATGTCCAATGTACAAATAAAGGAATGCACAGTTTAAAGAAAAAAAAGTTTCAGCTGAAGAAAAATTTTGGAATATTGTAAATTAATGGATAACAAACAGTTGCCATGGAAACGTTTTACGTACTTGACTGCAGGTGTTCGCTACAGTGAATGTAAACACTGAAAGAAGAGTCCTAAGGCAATGTTAAGCCATCCATGCCACCAACACTGTGGTTTTCAACATAAATGAACTCACTTAGGCAAGGTGGGTAAGGCAGCTTCGCAGCTCGGGCCAATACTTCATTTGTGTTCAGAGGCTGTTCCCCCTTTACGATAGTCTGTGGCATTGCCAAGGTTACAAAACGTAAACAGGCACAAACACAAGACATTGAAGAGACGCCAAAGCCAAATACACTCCCGTTTAACTAGAACGTAACCTGCACTTTTCAATCTTTGCCCTCCATGCGGTGCATTTCTGGGTTATAATTTCTTCAGAGTGAATCTGCATTAGCTTTAATCAGAAAAGAATGTATATAAGGGAAGGGGAAAAACAGAGACCACAGTTCTGAGTGTGCCGTGTACTCTGAACCAGTTTCCAAGCCCCAATTCTTACTTGCACCTAGTTTTGGTCACGCAAGGGAAATATGGGTGTATTGGGGCTTGCGGGGTAGGTCTGCTTAAAAAAATCCAATTCTGAAGTCCCCAAGGTCCCCCAGGTTAGGCAGGACAACATCATAAAATTATGTCGGTAAAAGTAACTTCACTGCTCTTTCCTCTCACAGCGGAAGACCTGTTAGGCACGTCTCAGAGAAGGAGTCAAAGAAGGAGTAGCCCAAATAAAGCTGGACTTGGATCACTTTCTAACTTTCCTAAGTACTTCACTAGATCACTTCTCGCTGCATTCCACAGAAGAGACTGATGTATTCCCTTAAAAAAAAAAAAAAAATCCTGCAGACACACACTCTTAGTGTTGAAAGGGAACCTAGTGGTCCCTCCCAGCCCCTCATTCCTCCGATGGGACCACAGCTGACTGACCCGAGGTTAAATTATTGCCCAAAGTCTTCACTACACATTGGTCACATCTCTCAAGGGAAATTCTTTCTCCCTCCCGCAAACCAAAAAACCCCACCAGCCTTTCTGTCCCCTAAACAAAAAGCGTGCCAAGTTCAAAACTAATGAAAACCAAATTATAAAGTAACTTCAATTATGTGGTCTACGTAAGACAACGGAAAATCTAACGCAGGAAAGTGGCACTGTTAGAGTAGTCCTACCAGGCAGGTCGTTTCAGGAGCCCGTTTCACAGTGGAAGAACACAGAGGGATTACGTTTCACGTCCAAAGCCACACATCTGTGAAGGGCAGGAGCTAAGATTCAAACGCAGGCAGCCTGACACCAGGAAGCCTCTCCCTCTTTAAGACCCCAAGAGCTACCTGGCTTTCCCCTAAGACACACGGGCAGCCTATCTTGAAGTTTTCTAGCGCCTGGCATCTAGTGAGCATCTGAAACTTCTGGAATGACCAACAGCCTCTTCAATTCCCACTGCCTCTCCTGCAGTGGTTGGAGACCTCTCAGTTGGGGAGGGTTTCTGCCTCCAGCGAAATATATGCACTTGCCTGAAAAAGAAGTATCTGAGCCCGACCTTCAGAGACACGACAGAACATCTGCGTGGGAAGGCAGAGGGGAGGACAGTGAGGGTGGAGAAGACACCTCACAGTGAACCTGCAGCTTCCACGTGTGGACTTCAGAGTAGGAATACCACCTAACCATCAGGTTTTAGTGTTCTACACTCATGTTGTATTATGAAAATGTTCAGTAATAGAGAAGAATTGAAAAAAAATCGTCTAGTAGACACTTATCTATCACCCAGATGCTAAAATACTTTGCTCTCTCTATATATATATATACACACACACACATATTAGTCTATATATATATTAGTTTGTATATGTATATGTACATATATATGTATGTGTACATATATAGTTTGCTCTATATATATATATAAAAATATAATATCCATTTATCAATGAAGCTTCCATTTTTGATGCATTTCAAAGTCAACTGCAGACAAATACACTTTGCGCCACTCCGCCAGCCCCCGCAAATACTTCAGCACACATGGTGTTAACTATAGTTCAATATTTGTTTATGGGGTACTTTTAAAAAATATTTTGTATTATTTTAACAGATGATTTGAGCAGACTTCCTTACTAACACAATACTGAAGAGGCCCCAATTCCAGTGTGTTACTAGTATGAAACGTGTGGCTCACGATGATTTCTTCTGAGAAGTTACAGTGACCACAGTGCATGAAAGGAAGCACCAGTTACAAAAATCAGTTTAGAATTACGGCCTCGGGTTTAGTATGTAGAAGAGATGAATCTGCCTTTGTCCGCTGTCCAGCTTGCCCGTCTATGTGATCATTCCCTCTTCAAAGCTTGCCCAAACAAACTCCAGCTTCCCTCCTTCCAGGAGGTCTGTTCTGATCTAACCAATTGGCTGTGATTTCTCTCTCCCTCTAACTCATGCCAGACTTGGATAACTTTGGCACCGATCAACTCTTCTTTGTATCCTGCATGACAATGTTTTTCAAACTGCAGTTCCTGATCCTTCAGTGCAGTGGTTCTGAACCTGGAGCTATTAGAAACCCACAGTCTGGGAAATCAGAATCTCTGAGGGTTGGGCCAGGCAGGCCCCTCCTCCCTGGGTAGAGAGTCATTGCATTAGTGAATCATAAAAATCAATGCCATGAATACAACCAGCATTTGTGGTAAAAAAAAAAAAAAAAAAAAGGAATAGGATAGAAAAGAAAGTATCAGAATGCAGCACATGTAGTAAGGATAAAATGATTTTGTAAAACTTTTGTTTCAGCTATATATATAAAATACCTCTCTATATGTATGTGCTAGGTCACCAATTAAAACGTATCTCTTTTTGTATTCTAGTCAACAAAGTTTAAGACCACAGCCCTAAAGAAGCCAGTACGTTATCCTGCTACTTAAAGGTGTTTAGAACTTCCCTGGTGGTGCAGTGGTTGAGAATCTGCCTGCCGATGCAGGGGACACGGGTTCAAGCCCTGGTCTGCGAAGATCCCACAGAGCAACCGGGCCCGTGAGCCACAATTACTGAGCCTGCGCGTCTGGAGCCCGTGCTCCGCAACAAGAGAGGCCGTGATAGTGAGAGGCCCACGCACAGCGACGAAGAGTGGCCCCCGCTCGCCTCAACTAGAGAAAGCCCTCGCACAGAAACGAAGACCCAACACAGCCAAAATAAATAAATAAATAAATTTATTTTTTAAAAAAAGGTGTTCAAAGATGTGCAGCTTGAACGTGGGGCAGGAGGAGAGAAGGCGATTGGAGCTCCTCTCTTACTGGGAATACATTCTGCCACGTGGTTCTCCTGGAGAAAACCAGATATGGGGCTAACCAGCATCATTTAGACACAAAGAGTTGGAGAGTGAACAGAGAAGATTCTAAGGAAACAGAAGGAGTAGACTTTTCAGGACTGAACCTAATCTTTAAGTTTCTATATGTAAGATTTTTGTCTTTGGTATCAAATCTTCAACTGACACTGACTGACTATCTAATACCTGCAGGACTGGGAAGGATACAAAGTTGGATAAGAATAAACAAATCCTGCTGTAAAGGGTCTTGTAATTGAGTAGAGAAAGACCACTGTAAAAATAGACTATCATAGGAAGTAGGAGGGAAGTGTCATCACTTTTTCTACCTCAACATCAATCTCTATGACTGCTGAGTGAAAAGAGGTGTGATTTGGGCTGATAGAGTTTAGGGACACAGAGCCAAGGCCAGCTGCATGTGGGAATTTTCAAAATACCTGGACACAAGCTGCCCAACAGTCCCAGGACTGTTTCTCAGTGGGTCAGTACAGAAAAAAGCTGCACAGAATTGATGGTAAATAACATGGTTATAAACAGCTCTGGAAAGCTCTGGTCCACACATGACATCCAGTTTGCTCTGACATGTGCTTCTGGACTCTCAATTATGTGAAGCCAAGTGTTCAGACTACACTACTATACTAGATCCTAGAGCGGAGGAGAAACCGTGGGCACGTTCCACTAGTACGTTTGTCATTCAGTAAGTATTTACTGAGCTGGTGTCAGACACTGTTCTAAATGCCAGGGATACAGCCATTAATAAGGCCACCGAGATAGCCGATCTTTTGGTAGACAAATAAATAAATGAACGAATAAGAAAAATACATAGTAACTGTCAGTGCAGAGAAGTAAACTCAGATGGAGCTACTCTCGGTAACTAGTTGAGAGTGGGTGGTCAGGGGAAGCCTCTCTGAGGACTAGAGCTGGATGTCGAGGTCAAGGAAGCACATTCCAGACAGTGGAACCCCAAGTGCAAAGGCCCAGCAGGAGGTACCAGCTTGGCCCGCTGAAGGAACAGTAAGAAGGCCAGTGCGGCAGCGGCAGAAGAGTCATGGGAAGGGGAGGGGGTGTTATAAGATGAGGTTGGTATGGTGGGTGGAGTCCAGGTCACAAGGAGGTTTGGTAGCCAGGGTAGAAAGGTTGGCTTCTATTTTAAGTGGGATGGAAAGCCGCTGTTGGGTCTTTGCAGGGGAGTGATATGACCTGATTTTCCCCTTCATGAAATCACTGCATGGAGAGTGGATTCTAAGGGGCAAGAGTAGCGGCCAGGAGAGAGCTGACACAGTGAGAGACAACGGGGAAGGTGGCAGAAACATACCTTGAAGGTGGGGTCAGCAGGACGTAGTGATGATTTGGCTGCAGGGGAGTGAAAGAAGGAGGTGGCCACGATAACTCCCAGCTGTCAGGCTTGAGCAAATGGTAGACTGGCATGGCCCTGACCAAGGGAGCCCGGGGGAGAAAGGGGCTCGGGAGTCACATAGCCAGCAAGACTTCTCTTCAGGCCATGCTGAGTCTGAGGAGTCAACTGTCAGACATTCAGCAGAAGGGCCCAGTACAGAGGCAGATAAGAGGAGAGCCCAGGCTTCAAGACCGTGATTCCAGTGTCACCAGAAGGGAGATGTTGTTTAAAAGCTGAACGTGACACTTGGGGAGAATTACAAACAGAAAAGAGAAGAGGGCCTGCGCCAAGCCCTGGGGACTCTAGCATTTACTGTAACAGAAGCCAGCGAGGGGACCAAGGAGATGGGCCAGAGAGGGACAAGACAAACCAGAAGACTGGTGTCACAGAAGCCAGGAGGGGACACTGTGACTTCACTCACAGGCGGGCATGACCAAGGGAGGCCAAGGGGATGTCAGCAAACAGAACTCAGTCATCACGGCCTTGGGCGGGTGGCAATACCCCCAGCTAGGAACTATGCAGCTTCTGCAGGGACAGGCCGCCAGCCTGCGGGCCCAGGACCACCAGCGATGGCGCACAGCGCCCCCAGGCCGCCTGCACAAAGCAGAGCCTTGCATCCTGTCTGTTCCACTCATATCCCTGAGCAGGGAGGAAACAAAATCACCACCTCCCTCCTGCTTCCTGACACCCCTCCCCCACCTCCAAGAACCCTGTGGTTGTTCCATCTGTGAGTTTTTCGATTTCACCAACCAAATCACAGGTGTTCTATGCTTCTTCACCATCTGATATCAAAATGGTCCCTTTCAAACACTCTTCTGCTGCACTCATCACAAACAAACTTGCTTGCAGGAAAGACAAGGAAGCAAAGGGAAAGAAACTGGTGACCACCTCTGGGTGTCGGCTTGCCTTGTGTCGTGGTGCATTCTCGAGAGATGAACGCTGGTTAAGGCAGCTGACATTCTGAAGAGGTTTACAGACCAGGTGGAGAAACAAACTAACAACGTGAGACAAGAGACAAGCCTGGTGGCAAATGGTGTGACATGCACTCAGGGCAGGGACACCATCTGTGGCTGCTGTAGTGGGGGAGAGCTTTCTGGAAAACCAGGGATGTGTCACAAGAGCATAAAGGTGAGGCCGGAAAGATGCTCTTCCTTAAAGTCTGATAAAAAGGACATTTCCAGTGGGGCCCAAAGCCTATCTCGGCGATGGAGATCCAAATTACAAAGAAACGAGCATTTACAGTGACATCTGTTGGATTAATTAGCTGTGTAATTAGTCTCCCCTCAGTGGAGCTGGGCTTTGTTGCCGCTGTCTGAGACTTCCCCAGGTGAGATTTTATTCCAAATGCCATGTACAGAGAGGAATAAAGAGCAGACCAGGCAAAGGAGAAAAGCATGTGACAGTGTTTGTGGGAGGCACTGAGAATGCAGAAGGCGTGTCTCGGTGACTTTTGGGGTCCTCTGGGTGCTAGAACGTCAGAGGGGAAAAAGTCAGAGAGGAAGAATGACTCAAGAACTCGCCACCTCAGAACAAACCCACAGATGCCCCGAGCCTGAACTTCGGATAAACTCAAAGTGGCGAAGGCCCAGAAATGCAAACGATCGCAGCAAGATGACGGAGGTGGAGAGGTGGGGTATGGATTCAAAGTTGGACACGACGAGACTGGACTACTTTACAGAACTCTTGTCCCTGGAGAAACGGTTTGGTCTTCCCACACTGGCAGCTGTGGCCATCACTAACAGAAACCCAGACTGGACAAAAAAATAATAATAATGAAAAATGCTTGGATCCTAATCTGAGAACCAGAAGTGAAAGAAACACACACACACAGATGCCTCCAGCCAAATCGCTCCCCGCAGCGCTTCCTAAACCACAGCTGGCCGCAGAGTCACACTCGCTGACTCATGTCTAGGACACTGAGGAAATCAGTCCCGGGACCCACGCCTCCTGGCCTGGCTGGCTGGAAGAACCTAGGAATGCTCCCCAGGCTGCATCATCTTTAATGATTTCAGAAAGCGAGAGAGCCAGTGGGAGAAGGGAAATACGGAAATGGGAAGGCCAAGCAGAGGTGGGGAGATTACCCTGAAAACCACCCTGGCATGGGGGTGACCATCTGGGGTGACCCTTTATCTCCCGCCACACATACGCAGAGTGCCGGAGAAACATGTGATGCTCATCAGAGAACCTTCCTGGCCCACGATACTCAAAGGTTCACGGAGAGTCAGGAACTCAGATGAGTCCTATTTTAAATCAGCAAAACATGTTCTAAAGAGAGACGGGGTCGTGCCACCAGGACAGTCTCTGCCGTAAATAAAATCAAAGCCTCTCCTAGATCTCCAGGAGCACCGACATCCACATCTCATCTGCAGGTTCTCTGCAGGGACCCAGCCCTCCCTCGCAAGGGCCAAAGGGAACCCGGGAGCAAACACCAAATCCCAACATTATTGCTCCCACTGTCCCAAAAGCCCTAAGATACATTAACATAAAAGCCAAAAAAAGGAACTGACAATCCACATGTGTGCGCAAGACCACAAGACCAACCCCCAGCCTGGGGACACCAGTGCTCCTCCAACAGGTAAGGGGGACAGGATCCTGCTGGAAAAGCCTTGAGGTCATTTGGGATTCTGTCCTCCCTACTTGTCACAGGAGGACAGGTATCAGCAAGGCTGTGGTTGGTTGTGGGATCTTTCCAACTTTTTGGCTGGAAGAAGAGAGAAAGGAAGTAAGGGTAGACCAGAAAAAAGTTCCAGCCCCACACAGGTATGACCTGTGTGCCACAGGTTTTGGGAAAGTGATTTTCTCCTAACTCAGAACAACACCTGGTGTCTGCTCATGTCGCCCTGGGCACTCTTCCAAAAGGACGAAGATTCAGAAGCAAGAGCAACGTGAAAGGCAAACAGACAGATGCAGGGACTGGGGTCCCTGTCACAGAGCACAGACGCTGGAGGTAAAACACACTCCCAGCACATGCCACTCACTATGAGCTCCCTACGCAAAAGATGTTTTTAAGTAACATGTTACAAGATTTATCAGCCCAAGTCAAAAATCCTACTTCAGGGCTCAGCACAAAATCAGACTCGATAAATGTTGTTGACCCAGAGGGAGAAATCCCCTTCCCATTTACTGGTGTCCCATAGACCAAACCAGGGAATGGTGTGCTAAGTGCTGGGGTCCAAACCAGCAGCAGGAGAGCAAATCAAGGTGACAGGTGCAGGGACACTCCCATCCTAGAACCAGGGGCCCCAGGGCCCTGTCTTCTGTAGGAAAAGAAGGACAACCTGGTATGATACGTCACCCAGGGAAGTCCAGAGGTTGGCTCAGAAGCGGCTACAAGGGCCCAACAATCCTCAAGGAGGAGCCTGTGGTCAGAGAGAGAAAGAGAAGACTCAACAGAGACAGCAAGGACGTGAGAAATCCTCCCCGCAATTCCAACGCACAGGCTGACCCAGCAAACGAAATGGTGTTAAAACTGTTGACCTAAGAGACCGGATATGCTTTGGAGGCCCTCGTCCTGGGACTGGGAACCTGCCCTGCTAATTAACATGTTACAACTCAAATACTATCAGTAGATAAACATTTCTAACCTTCTAACTAGTTTGCCTCTTACAAAATGAGGATACAGACCCTAGAGAAGGTTCCTTAATCATTCTTGATGATTAGTCCTGATTCAAACCCACTTTCAGCGTCTCCTCGGAGAGTCCTACCTGTGGAAGGGCACAGCCGTGCCATCGACAACAGCCGATGCTCAAGGGCTGTGAATTTCTACCACTTACATACAAATAACAATGCAGAAAGAGGCCCAAGGAGCCAAGCGTGAGCAAGGACAGTGGAAGCCTCTGGCAAGACTGCAACGAACTGAACTGGGCATCCTGCCGTCCGTCTCGCTGTGCAACATGAAAGCACTTCAAATAAAAGGAAATAATGAAAAAATTATTGAAAAGTAAATCTTAACAAATAGCTCTGGAGAAAATTTCAGATTTCATTATAGGAAAAGCAATTTATTTAATGTAGAAAATGTGAAAATCTGATATGAGTTTTCTATAAATAACAAAAATTGGAAATCATCACTACAGGCCTTTGTAATTTTCCTCTTTTGTTGGGACCCATTAAAAAAAAAAAAAACAGAGGCTTTACCAACAAGGAAGCCACTTATCTCTCTTTATGCTCCCACCCGGCCAGTTGGTAGGACACTAGGAAAGAATTTCTTCATCATCCAGAGGAGAGTTACCAGAGAAAACACAGGATGCCCAGGTAAACGTGAATTTCAGATAAGTAAATATAATTATATTTATGGTGCATACTTATAACAAAAACTTACTTCTTGTCTGTCTGAAATTTACATTTGACTGGGTATTTCACAGTTTTATTTGCTAAATTTGGCAACTTGACCCTGAGGTCCCTGCTGTGGGATTTTCAGTCCTCCTCAGGGTCACCAGCCTGATGTTGCTGGTTTCAATAACCTCCAACATCTCTGTGAGCAGTAGATTTTTTTTTTGTCTTTAACATTTTTAACGTTCACCCTAAAACCTGGTTGCTTAAAAAAAAAAAGTGCTGGAAACCTAATTTTATTAAATATTAAAGTATTAAATGACTCAGTTAGTGCTACCGAAAGGGTTTTCATAGCAACAGACTTTCCCACCCTGCACCTAAATAGCATTTAGAGTTTCAAGTTATGTTGAAAAAGGAATAAAGACTATGGTTCAGGTGTATTATGTAATTCTTTAAAAACTCTTGCCTTCTGACAATGTTCCTGACAGTGCTGAATTGTTCCCTTACAATTTCCCTTTCAAAACAAAAAACCAGAAACACCTGTTGGGGCTAAATGTATGCAAATTTGTCCTTTGAGTCCAAGTCCTGAGCAAGTCGAAAGGACTCAAAATTGGGTTTAGGTCTTTCCCCCTGCTAGCTGGCATCGCTTTCCCCCAGACAGGGTTTACCTGGAGCAACTGTAACACAGGATTATTCTGGAATGTGGAGGCAATGGAATACTTGCAGCAAAATTCTTAGGGTTACAGACCACCCTAAGACGGCAGGTGGCATTCGTGCAAAGAACTCCACAAGTAGTACGGCTTACTCCTCTCCACGGGGCTGGGCTGGAGGGGATGGATACTTTGAGACTTTTCTTTCCCAAGAAGGCCTAGGGCTTTGAGCTTAAGGATTTGTGGGGCGGGGGGAGAGTGGGCGTGGTAGGGTTTCAAGTATTTCGACAAAGCGGTAGTTATTAGATTTTCTGAAATTAGACGACCCCGCTCCTCAGCCTGGGTCGGGGCCGTGGCACACCTTCTCTGGAATCCAAAAGACTTGTCACCAGTAGCTGAAAACAGCTCCTCCTGGAAATAAGCGGACACAGCCACACTATCCCCCTGCTATCCAAGTAAGAGCTTCAGAAAAGAGAAATTCTCAGACTTTCAGTATTTGTTCTCTGTCTTATTTATAAAAAAAAAAAAAAAAAAAAAAAGGAAAGAAAGAGGTGAGACCCACAGTCTCCACTAAGAAACAATAAAAAATTTGGTCCCTCTCTCAAGCCCCCTTCTCTCCTGGAGACTCCCTCATCCCAGTGTATTTGAGATGAAGGTAATTAATCTAAGAAATTTCACCCTGGGGAATGCACCAGAGAGGAAGAGGAAAAGGAGAGAGGAAGAAATCTCATCCACAGGGCTTTACATGCCTGGAAAAGAGAACCGCCTGCGTGTTCCCTCTTCTTGCGTCTCAGTGCTTTCGACAAGCAATACTCCGGAAATATGCGTGGACTGACCCAAATCTGCAAAGTATTCGGGAGGTGCTCTGTAAGATCTACAGACGGGGGATGATACACAGGGCTTTTCACATAAGCAAGGAAAGAATGGCTATTTAAGAATCTGTTGGACAACCAACCATCCTATCTGAAAGAAAACATGGTCCTAAATCACACAACACACAAAAACAGAGTCCTACAATGTACCATATACAAAATACATTCCTCAAAAATTAAAGTCTTAAACAGGGGGAGAAAGTATTGAAGAAACTATCAGTCAAGTGGTACCCACCTGCCTGGGTCTGAAGACCCACTCCAACAACACGCACTAGCTGGTGACTTGTAACGCCCTCTGCCTCGGGTTCCCCCATTTGAAAACAGGTGGGTTAAGAGAAGAGTAAATCAATTAATCCTGCAAAGCAGGTATGACAGATAGTACCTGCTTGCGATAAGTGTCGTATAGGAGCTAGCTATTACTGTTATTATTTTATAACATTAGCAGCGAGAGAGAGCCTCCCTGGAAAAAGAGAAGAGTAAGAAGGATAAAGAAACAGACATGCACATTGGACAACATACAAACGAAAAAGTTTCTGTAGGCTGAAGCACATCATACGCTAAGTGAAAGATGAATAAGACTCGGAGAAATTTCTGCAGCATCCACAGCACAGCAGGGACCACTGGCCCTGATAAACCAAGAGCTCTTGCAAACCAATCACAAAAAAGACCAAACCCCCAAAATGAATGAATGAACTGAATGAATGAATGAATACAGGGCAAAGGCTATGAAAAGGAAAGCCACTAAAGAAATTCAAACAGCCAAGGGACTTTGCTGGTGGTCCAGCAGTTAAGACTCCAGGCTCCCAATGCAAGGGGCCCAGGTTAGATCCCTGGTCAGGGAACTAGATCCCACATGCCGCAACTAAAGATCCCGCATGCCGCAACGAAGATCCCACGTGCCACAACTAACACCCGGCACAGCCAAATAAATAAATATTCTTTAAAAATCCAGGATGGGCTTCCCTGGTGGCGCAGTGGTTGAGAGTCTCCTGCCAATGCAGGGGACACGGGTTTGAGCCCTGGTCTGGGAGGATCCCACATACCACAGAGCAACTAGGCCTGTGCGCCACAACTACTGAGTCCACGCGCCTAGAGCCCTGCTCTGCAACAGGAGAAGCCACCGCAATAAGAAGCCCGCACACTGTAACGAAGCGTAGCCCCTGCTAGCCGCAACTAGAGAAAGCCCACCCGCAGCAATGAAGACCCAACGCAGCCAAAAATAAATAAATAAGTTTATTTAAAAAAAAATTCAGGACTTCCCTGGTGGCTCAGTGGTTAAGAATCCGCCTGCCAATGCAGGGGACACGGGTTTGAGCCCTGGTCCAGGAAGATCCCACATGCCGTGGAGCAACTAAGCCTGTGCACCACAACTCTGAGCCTGCACTCTACAGCCCACGAGCCACAACTACTGAGCCCACGCGCCTAGAGCCCGTGCTCCGCAACAAGAGAAGCCACCGCAATGAGAAGCCCGCGCACCGCAACGAAGAGTAGCCCTCGCTTGCCTCAACTAGAGAAAGCCCGCACACAGCAACGAAGACCCAATGCAGCAAAAATAAATAAATAAATATTAAAAGGAAAAAATTCAAACAGCCAATAAATGCATGAAAAAACGTTCACCCTATCTAACAATTAAAGAGACCCACATTGGAACAAATTTGCCAACCTGATGAAAACAAAAAAAATAACGTAGTGTCGGTCACCATGCAGGGGTTTGAGCATCACCTAATATAGGGAGGGGATAAAATGTTCTTAATAAAACTTGAAATGTTTAAAACAGTTAAAATACTTAAAACTTAATAATATTTAAAATGTGCTTAACAATGTGAATAATATTCTGACAGGGTCTTCTTTCTGAAGGGCCATTAGAAAGCACTCTGTCTACAGGCCTGACACCCTGGAACCCAGCAGGCCCACTTCTTGGAACAGCTCAAGTGTAGAGACATGTATGAGCACAGCTGTTCCCTACACCTCTCTGCCCGTAAGATCAAAACTGCAGATAACATAAACGTACATCAGTGAGGACCTGGTCAATAAATGGAAAACTATGTAGCCACTAAAAAGAGTGAGCTAGATCAATACATAATAACCTGAAATGATTTTCAGGATAAAAAGCTATATGAGGAAAGCAAGGCAGAAGCATAGCATGTGTCTATGAAGATTTCTTAAGTGAACAGTGTGTATGTGTACACACATGCACACATTATTTCTATCAGTATAAGCACAGGAAAAAGAAACCAAAAGGAGATCATCTAAATAACAGTGATTTGTTTCTGGAGAACAGAGCTGCAGAGTAGAAAAAGGACTTCCATTTTAAAAAGTACTGAAAAATACTTAAAGATATAAGGGCTGAGGTATAATACTGTATACATGCAGCATAATTCCAATTTTGTAAGATGACTTATGCATCTTGTGTTATGCAAAAAGAAAGAAATAAAAATATGTTGTCATATGATGGGGTTTAGGCTGATGATTATTTTCTCATACTTGCCTGGATTTTTCAAATTTTCTACAGTGAACACACATTACTCATACTAATAATTTCTACCATAAAAATAAGGAAGCCACATTTTATTATTAGCTTACACTTGAGGTAAACATGGGATGCCAGTCTTGAAGAAATAATTAAGAATACAATAATAATCTAAAGGGGTCTGATCAGTTCTTTACCATCCACAAAAAGGATGCAGGGGGAAAAAAAGAGAAAATAAAAATACTAAAAGCATTTGGAAAAAAGGGGAAAGTGTTATGGTTAATGGTTATGAAACTGGTTTTTCAACAGGTAGCATATTTACTACTGGACTTTAAAAAAAAACAGGCTCATCTAATAAGATTTCAATTCCATTATCTGGTATCTAAAGCAGGGAGCCAAAAGGTATCGATGACCCAACCTTCTTGACATGAAGGTGTGTATAACCCAGTAACCTGAGGGATCCAGGCAAAGCTTGTGCTTAAAGCCAATCAGCTGAATGAATGTGTTGAATGAAATGACACCCACTAGAGGGATTCAGGTGAAGGTGGGTGGGATAGTTCTGGAGGGAGGGCAAGACTGCACTGAGGTGCCGATCTTTCACACTGCACCCATTGGCCACACGCTGGCCACACGTTCCTATATCATATGTTGGCCATAATTCATACAGCAGTGAAGGATTAAATCTGTCCCAACACGAGCCCTGCCTCCAAAAAAGATCTGACTTTTCAACCTTCTTAGAGTCCCCTTGAAGTTATCATGTTGCCAGAAACACCGCCAGAGCCCCCCCCCCCCCCGGGCTCTCCAGTGGTGACCATGGGGCCCATGTGCACGCAGTCTCCCAGCCCAGCCCCAGAAGCTCCCCATCCCGCGAGCCCAGCCATCAAGTGAGGGAAATGAACTTCAGACACCCAGCTGCTCCAGGAGATGGAGGGCATGAAGGCGAAAGGTGCTCAAATTTACCAAAACATCTGGCCCTTCACACCTTCTAAATTAACCACAGGAAAACACTCCCTGCCTTTCATTTTTGGTTGAAAGCACCAAGGTATGGAGAGAAGAAGGCATAAGTATGCACTTAAAAAAAAGTCGACCTAATGAGAAAGCAAGGTTTGAGGGAACTGGCTCCAGAGTGACGATGGAAACCAGATGGCACCTGTACCAGGGCTTCAAACATGAAGCCACATCAGGGTGGAGAGGACGAGGAAGGAGAAGGGAGGAGGGAAGAGGGACAGCTTTTTGCTTTCCAAGCAACACAAAGGCTGCCGGTCACCATCTGTGGGCATGAAGCGTGCAGATGTGTGCCTAAGACCCCCACCCCGCGCACCCATAAAGGAGCATGAAGAATGCAAACTGCAAACCAAACCTCTGACTTGTTGTACATCTTCCAATCTGTCCATCCATCCTGTGGTGAATTTACTGCCCTGCTGGGAGAGTGAACCCCGTCAGGGAAAGAACTGAGAAGATGGATGCTAGAGTAATGCAGAGTCTGACAGAGGGTTTCTTCCTTCATTCTACCTCGAGTAATCCCAACAGCATGGCAAGCATCAAAGCCCACTACGTGGAGAATTTGGGTGAGTATCGTTCAGTCAGTTGGTGTCATACTCTACCTCCTACTTGAAACCGAATAGATCTGGCATCTCCCCCTCGGTTTGCCTAGCTGGCCCGATGCAGCTCACATGGGGCCCAGACCCAACCCTGTGGTAGACAACCTTCTCTGTGTATAATTTAAGATTAATATGAAACTTTTGGGCTGGGCCCAATCAAAGAAAACTCAGCTGGGAACTGTTTGAGTAATAGATTCTGGTGGGGGTCTTAATCTCTCTGCTCAAGTTGATGGATTTCCATCCCAATGACTCTCAGGTGAAGAAAAACATCAAAGTGAAAAACAGATTCTAATAGTTGGCAGGTGTGCACCGATCTCCACCTGCCCTTTCTGCACCCTCCTCCCCCAAGCGGAAAACACTACAGATTTCAGAGAGCTCACCAGGGAAGCCACACAGCAGGCAAGTCCAGATAAACACAGAAGAGCCCCCACTAGCTCTGAACCCACAAAGTGACTCAGGATCTGCGCTAGCATGGAGGAGAGGGGAGGGCAGTCGCTAGCAGTACCTGCTGCCCCCCTGCTTAAGACAAGCAAGAACACCCCGCATCTCTGTGTGGGGAAGGAGTGGGAGACTGGGGCCTGGGAGCAGGTCCTCTAGGAGAAGAGTGAAACATCTATGTGGGAAAGCAGTAAGGTGAGGAATTCCCGTTCTGGATCTCAAGCCCTAATGAGAGACGAGTACCTTTCCCACAACACACTTCCATTCCGGCTCAGATGAATCACTATAAGCAAAAAACCAAGAGCTCAGCCTCTAAGCCTGACTGGGGCCCCTGGCCTTCCCGCTGTGTCTCTGTGTCAATCTATCACACTGCCCGTAACGGCAGCTGTGAGGGTCTGGACATACGAGCACTGGGGGCTGGACCAGAGCCACGGCTATTTAAGACCCAATAAAAAGACTCAAGGAATTTAATCACGAGCACTTCAGAAAAGTAACCTGGGAGCAAAGAAAAAAGGAAACAGCTTCCATCTGATGCCTGGGGCTCCCCAGCTGACCCCCACTTTCCTTCACTTCAGGAGGCAGGGAGGAAGAATTCGATGAACGTTAATCTCGATTTAAAAACTGCTCTCACACAATAAGCCAAACTAGACAATTCCAGCCAGCCAAGAGAGAGTATCGCTAGTTTCTCCTTTTTGCAGGTTAGCCCAACCCTCTCTTGTGTCCAGATTAGGAATTACCTCATGCTTTCAGACAGCTCAGTCCTAATCCAGCAACATACGTGCCAGGATTTATGACACCGAGAGAAATGACTCTGGACCAGTGTGTGGTCCAAGGACAGACTGGAAAGCTACACTTCTGCTTGCGTCTCCCGAGACCGCTGCTCTGTCTCCTTCAGCATGCCAAAGGAAGAGGAAGGCAAAGAGAGGCTGGGAGTCCGACGAGGAAGTCGGATGCATCACGACCACTTCAGCAGATGCAACAGAAAGCAAGTGTGGGTCTCTCGCCGACCGATCGTGAGTAATTTGCCAGGGGACCAAGATGGGGTGGGTGGCGTGGGAGTGGGGCGGGGGCTAGGGTCGGCCTTGGGGAAGGGGTTAGTGCGGAGGGCCGTGTGGGAGAAGCCGGGTGCCCTCCCGGTCAGCAGCATCTGGAGCTGTTTCTCTAGCAGACAGTAAAGAACTCGATTATATCCAGTTAACTGTGCTCTAAACTGATTATGCATGTGCTGGGCTAATGGATTACATTAGCAAGAGGAAAAATAACATGCAATCAATCTCCATTTACCACAGGCCACACCAGGGCCTAGAGAAAAACTGACTCTCAAACACCTCCAAGCCCCACCCCAAAGCCGAGGACTCACAAGACCCTGTGAGAGGGACCCCCCTCGGGGGCAAGAGGAGTTCATCTCAGCCACGCTGTAGGACAGAAAGGCCCGGGGCAGGCACTGAGATGCTAAGTTTCTGGGTCACATCCAGGAGTGGGGGGGAGAACTCCCCACCCCCACAGCAGTCACGGGGACGCTCGTCACCCAATGAGACCAGACTGACGACCTTCGGCTCCTGACACGGGGGATTCGGCCCCGAATGTGGGTGGAGGTCACCCCTAAGATGCGCCAGCCAAACGCACTGCCTGGGCACCTCCCCTCTAAGCGCTGGTTCCCACATTCTACCCTGCACCCCAGTACTTATGCTTCTACTGTGCTGCCTTTTCGGGGCAGGAGTTTGCTCCATCTTCAAAAACACACACAAATACATACATATATATAAATAAATAAAATGAGGAAACTAAGGCAGGGGATGAGCAACCAGAGCTAGTTCAGCAAAGCACAGACGGAAACACTCAAACTGCTTCCCTCACATCCACCCTGGAAACCACCACAGCCCGACCCTCTAGGCGTGACCAGTGCACGAGGTCCGGGGACCAAAAAGGTATGTACTTAGCGAATCCCCCAGGTTCCAGGCCCTTCAGAAGCAAATCCAAGGGCTGGTCCACTCTTACTGGAGGCCGCAGCATGAAGAGCTAATCACCACCGCACACATTTTATCATCTAAAAGGCAATGTTCTTCCTCAGGTGGAAGAGGCCAGCTTCGTGCCGCCTCTGAACAACCTCCAGCAAAGCTGCGTACGACCTTCCGGGGCCACACCGGGTCCTCTGCACTAACTGCACTCACTTGGGTCCTTTAGAAACTCTTTTCCTCCGGTTTCTCCATCAGGTTTTCCTGACCACACCGGCACCACCCTGTGGCCAATGAAAACCTCCGATTTAAACCGATGGCGAGGAGGGTGGCACACGGTGAAGCCATCCAGGGAGGGTCCTGCTCACAGAGGGCAAGGGGTGGGGGTGACGGGTGCCCAGACCCTCCCCTCTGCAACGCTTGAGCCCATCCGTGCCAGAGTCAGCAGCCAATTCCAGAACATTCTATTCCCACTACCTCATGCCTGCTTTCTCCTCCTTTCCCTAAAATGGTCTCTCATCCCTGTTACCCAGGTCTCTTGACAAGCTGAGAACGAGCGATGGTAAAATGAATCACACTTATCAATCTCGGCAGAGGCCGATACGGGGAGAGGATGAGAGTCTTCCTTACTTGGAGTCTCCATTTAAAATCACCATGAGCAGAAAGGGGATGAAAGCAGCTCAGGGTCAGGAAAAACGTGGCGCTCGCTGGCCCAAAGATGTGGGAAACGGTGTGAAAGGAAAGAAGAGAGACTGACAATAAAAGGGAGGGAAACGGAAAGAGAGGGAGAGGGCGTGGAAGGGACGGAGAGGGAGGCCGGGCAGATTTACGGCGATTTGTACCTGATTGTTCATACTAAAGCCATTATGAGATGATTAGAGAAAAAGGTGAGGCTTTAAGTCCAGTGAAAATCAATAGAAGCGTCTGGAGCGATTCTGCCATGCCAGTGAAAGGACTATTTACAGTAGCCGAGCACCTCCTCCTTGTTACTGTCTGCGGACTGAGAGAAGGAATGGAGGGGGCAGCGAGGGGTGAGGAAGGAGGGACGGGAGGGAAGGAAGGAAGAAGCAGGCAGGACAGAGTAAGAGGTGGAGGACGGGAGAAGCCCGGCAAGAAGAAGGAAAATTGAAACATGAGGAAGAGAAAGGAGGTGTAGAACACGGGAAGCAGAGCGAAAAAGAACAAACGGGCCCCTCACCCGACCCTGTTTTTCCCCATAGCATTCACTACCTTCTGGCCTACCGTCTAATTTATCCATTGCGTTCATCATCCATCCCCCCGCCCCCAAAAAGAACGGGAGCTCTAGGAGGGCAGGGACGTTTTGTCTACCTCGTGCATGGACGTAGGCCCGGAACAGGGCCTGGTACATGGTTGGGGATTAATGTGTACCTGTTGAATAAATGAATGAATGAACAAACGAACGAACAAATAAACAAAGAACCCCAGGGGGCATCCGGGGAGAAGAGACTAAAAAGGGGGGAAGTAACCAGATGGAAAAGGAGAACAGAAAGCCTGCAGGAGAGAGGGGAAACACAGGAGAACAACGGCAAAGCCAGAACTAGGGAAATAGCAAATGTGGGATAGGAAAAAAGTCACTTCTAAAGACAGTGGGAGGGTAAAGGAAACAATGTGCAGTATTGGGCCGCTGGAAACACAACCTGCCCCCCAAATGAGGCACCCCACACACAAACCCTGCAGTTCCCAGCTGAAGCCCACCACCAGGTGGCCAGCTCCCCTCCCCACGCCAGGGCGCCAGCCAGCCCCCAGCCCCTCTCTGTGTGTCCGCCCCCAGCCCTCCCCGTCACCCAGGGATCCAAACCACTCCGTTCCAGAGACAGCCTGGGCCTTACCTTGTACAGCTTCAGGCTGGCCTCGTGCCTGGAGTTGACCGTGTGCAGCCGCAGCTTCTCCAAGCTATTGGTGTAATAGTCGCAGGCGTTGCACTTGAGGTGGACAGGGTTGCCGATGGCCACGCACTTGAGCCGCCACTCGTTGGCTTTGCCGCCCTCCTTGATGTGGGCCACCAGCTGGTACTTCTGCACGTGCTTGTCCGTCTTGCAGTGCAGCTGGAAGTTGGCCTTGAGCTGGGTGTTGTAGCGGCAGAGCTTGCACTGGTACGAGTCCCCCATCACGGCCTTCCACTCGTCCTCAGGGAGGCTGCGCTCCACGTTCATGTGCAGCCCCAGCAGGTCCAGGGTGTCCGTGGTGAACTTGTTGCAGACGGCACACTGGAAGAGCTTCAGCGACGGGTCGTTGGTCTGGATGAAGCTCTCGCCCAAGTTCATCAGCTCCTCTGACACCAGCTGCCCGCCCCCGAGCCGCATGTCTAGGGGGATCTCACCGCCCACTGCAGGGAAGGAGAGGGGCAGAGAATCAGAGGCCAGGCTCACAGCGGCAGCCCTAAGTGAGGCACCATGGGCCCTCCCCCACCCTCCACCCAGGTTCCAGCAGAAAAAAGATCCCATTTCAAGCACTGCAAGGTGCTACTAACCGGGAAAAACTACAACAAAAATCAACTTGATGTGTTCGCATCTTTCCTGTGGACATTCTGAAATGTGTGGAAGGCTGTATGTTTGTCTGTTTGTTTCTTCTTTTGGAAAAGAACGCCTAGAAGAATGTAGGAACCGCTTAATCGCTTGAATATTTCAATTCAGCTCCTCGCTCAGACCCAAGAAAAGACAGAAATAAAAGCATCATTCACTGGACATAACAGAATCTGAAACTCCCGTCCCCGAAATGTTGGAGATGAGTTAGAGCTGCATTCTAAGACAGCACGCCTTCATGGTGAATCAGAAGTGGGCGCAGAATTTACCTCAAGCAGTGCTATCTAACAGGAACTTTCTGCGAAGATGGAAACATTTTGTATCTGCACTGTCCAATGTGCAAACCACTGGTCACGTGTAGCTACTGGACAACTGAAATATGGCTAAGGTATAACTGAAGAACTGAATTTTTAGTTTTTGTTTTTTTTTAATTCATTTACATTTAGCTTAGTGGCTACTGTATTGGACAGCACAGCTCTAGACTCTTCTGATCCGTAGTCAGACGCGTTATCCATTGCGCCACTGGCCCCTGCGACAGCACAGCTCTAAATCTGAGATTTCGGGAATGATCTCCCTATTCCTTGTCACACCCCACTGGTCAGTAGCCTACCTGCCTGTCAATGGCGCTGGCTCCTCCCACACCTCCCCAAGATACGATCATTTCCGTTCCATGAGCCCCCTACATGGGACATGTCGCATTCTCCTTTGGCGTATGTCTGCCACATACAGAGCCACGTGTTGGCCAGTGTCCCCATCAGGGTGTAGCCTCTTTAGGACAAGGGTCCAGGCTTCTCCTTGCTGAACCTCTAGAGGGTACACAGGCCCCTGGCTCAGAGGCTCAAATGTCTGATGTGCCAGACAAGGTACAAAGCAGCCAAAATGTTACAGGTTTGAGAAGTTGGATCAAGATGGACAGTGAAACGCAGAGGTCCGCTCACAGCCCTGAAAAAAAGGGCCTGAGGAAGCTGTGTTCCTCCCTCTCCACCCCTGCTCTTTTTCAGTCCATCGCTGCCCTGCGTAAACCAGGGACCGGCTCTCATTCACCAGCGGTAAATTAATACTTTGAGCTCTTATTTATGCCACGGGAAAGGCCTGGAAAGAGCAGCCTTCCCTCCGTTACCTAGAAGCGAACAGTCAAGCAGAATGCTGAGCCTCGGCTTCTGTTTTCTGCCTCTCCCCTAAACATACGCACGCGTGAGCTATTACGTCTGCCCCTGTCACTCCCCAACTGATATTTAAACTTGACCTTCTACATGTGGTTGGGCTGAGGTTATTTTTTTTTTTTTGAATGACTGATTAGAATCCAAGTTAGTGGCTAATCAAGGAAAAGACGTTATTATTTTTTTAAAAAAAGATTTTCTTATTTATGCTACACAAGGCACTTCGAGCGAGCAGCTCAGTACAGGCCTGACTGAGCAGAGTGGCTGCATCTGAAGCCTGTGGACAGTCCAGCGAGACACAGAAATCTTCTGCGCACGCAGGTCAGAAGACTGGGGAAGCTTTCTGCTTGTCTTCTCTCTTGCCATCTCCCCTGGTGAGAGGAGCCATAACTGTGACACTCTTTTTAGGACAAGAGAGAAGAAGAGATAGGGGAAAAAAGCCTAAAAGCTCCATCCCTCGATGGGGACGAAGGCCAAGACAGCATCCATGAAACATACGCGGTGTTCAGTGAAAGCAGAAACTGCCCGGAGGGTAGGACAAGGAGCAAACACATCTTTGTTTCTGATGCCGACCACCTGAAGCATCAGATCTTTTCCACTTTTTAAATTTAACCTCAGCACATCCATATCGCTCTAAAGAGAAATGCAGCTGTCACCTGCTGGAGGCCTGAGTGAAAATGAGAAGTCCTCGGAACACGCAGAGGAAATAGGTCCCTGTTGCCATCCCAAGCTCTTAAAATGAAATGCAAATCAAAGGCAGAAGCAGAGAAGCAGTGAGATGTGGGCGACAGGCAAGCCAAAACTCCCTTGAGAACTATACCCTGGAGAGACACCCCTAGGGCCTGGAATCCTACAAATCCATAGGGCTGCAAGGAACTAATGCAGCCGCCGAGAAATAGAGGAACCTCACCCAATTCTCAGGCAGGTGGGAGGAGAGCGCCCACACTGAGAACTTAGCAGGTGCCTACTCATGAATCATGCCGGACAGATGGTCTTGGAGAGGAATGGGCCCCATGTCCCCACACACCTGACTTTAAGGCTGGAAGCTGGCACCCTGGCACCTGAGTCCCGCCCACGAGCACACCCTCAGAGAGGCAGAGGGATTAAAAGACACCTTCTACAATCAAAAGCAGAATCAGGGCTTCCCTGGTGGCGCAGTGGTTGGGAGTCCGCCTGCCGATGCAGGGGATGCGGGTTCGTGCCCCGGTCCGGGAGGATCCCACGTGCCGCAGAGCGGCTGGGCCCGTGAGCCATGGCCACTGAGCCTGCGCGCCCGGAGCCTGTGCTCCGCAACGGGAGAGGCCACGGCAGTGAGTGGCCTGCGTACCGAAAAAACACACACGAAAAAACAAAAGCAGAATCAGAGGAGCTCTTAAAGCTCATGTAGGTGTCCTGTGGCTGGCTGGCTACTCGGGAAGCTTGTAGACGCCTTGGCAAGCTACCCAGTTTTCGGTGCTGGGCTCAACTGTAGTCCAAAGGAATGTCTGGGAGGATGTTCATCTGGCCTCAAGCCTAATATCTGGTCTACAAATGGAGGCAAATTCAACCAGACCAGAGCGAGGGTGCGGAACTTTTCCCTGACGGCCTCTAGGAAGAAAGCACCCCCAGATCAGCATCTGTCTGATAACAGGAAGGAGAAGTTTCTGTCCAAGGCAGTATGAGGACATCAACTGTGTAAGCAAGAGTGTAGTTCACAAACACTACCTCCCCGCTGTAGAGCCCAGTAACACCTAATAACGCCCACAGCCTTCTCATAGACAGCCTAAGGAAGAATCAGCTGAGCTGCAGACAGAACTGAAAGTTACGCTCTTTTCATTTGCACACGTTCGCTTCTACAGAGGTCGTGCGACTTAAATTGTGGGTCCAAGTGGATACGTCCTATCATACCCACGCCGGCTTCCGGCATAAAGTATCTGTCACCCTCACTCCGCCTCGACGGCTCTGGTGGCTTAAGGCAGGCACAGGAGGTCTCCAGAGACTCACCTCGGCTGACAGGCAGCGACACTGGAAACTCAGGGCCCTCCTTGGCTACCTGGATGAGGTCTTCAGAAGGAAGCGCTCTATTACTCTATTCTCTTTAAGAAATGAAGTCTGGATCCTCTATGTGTGTGCACCTGCCATCTGCCCGGAATGCACGATGCCCCGCAGACTCACAGACAGCAGGTGTTAGAAGCAAACTATTTCTCTACCACTCAATTCAAGTCTTAGTCAGGATTACTGGTTCTCAAGGTAATTAAAAAGTCTTCATTGTGACCCAGTATGAACCCATCCATTTTTCTGTGTCTTCATTCCACTTACATTATCTTTGATTTACTCCAAGATCTGCCTCCCCAAGATTTTAAATCTCTAGACGAGAAAACCCCAATTCCCATAGGCTTTAAAAAGTGAAAAGTCTTCGAGTACTGAAGCCACCCCCAGGTGTGCATCCCCTGTGGTTCACTCTGGGGACGAATAAGATGACTGAGCCCTATGCATCCATGATGATTAACCAGTGGGTAAAACATCTTCAAATTGTTTGGTAAGAAAAGATCAACAGGTCAATGTTCCAAAACAGAAAACAAGATGAAAGTAGCAAGGATTCAAATTTAAATGCGTGGTAGGAACAACAAACTAAATGCTGTGAAATATCACTCATCCGCAGCAATTAGCACTGCAACACCACACGAATAAAGACGTGCCTACTGGGGAGGTTTAGCCCTCTGGCATGAACCTAAGCCATCCCAGGATAAAGGCACCTGCTCACGCTTTGTTGCCGAGAACAACTCGCTCCCGTGTCAGGAAGGGTATCCTGTTTCATTCAGGACATCACTGCTGGTCTCAAGAGGTTAGCAGGATCAGGGAATGACGACCAGGCAGTGCGTGTCCGAGGCACACACAGTGGGGGCGGGAGGGGCCCAACCATCACACTGGTCCTCATGAAACCGGTTTGTACATTTTCTTGCTATAGAAGCTCTCCCCCAGAAATGGTCATGATTCTTTGTACACAAAGAGTCATGGCTTCTGCAGCAACATGGATGGACCTAGAGATTGTCATACTGAGTGAAGTAAGTCAGACACAGAAAGACAAATATCACATGGTATCGCCTATATGTGGAACCTAAGGAAAAGGTACAAATGAACTTATTTACAAAACAGAAGTAGAGTCACGGATGTAGACAACACACTTACGGTTACCAGGGGGTGCGGGGGTGGGGGGGTGAGGGGGTAGGAAGGGATAAACTGGGAGATTGCGATTGACGTATACACACTACTAGATATAAAATAGATAACCAATGAAGACCTAGTATACAGCACAGGGAACTCTACTCAATACTCTGTCAATGGGAAAAGAATCTTAAAAAAAAAAAGAGTGAACATATGTACAACTGATTCACTTTGCTGTACGCCTGAAACTAACACAACACTGTAAATCAACTATACTCGAATAAAAAACTTTTTAAAAAATTAAACAGAAATAGAGTCACGGCTTTTGGCATTCAAATCCCATCCTCTTGGTCCCGTTCTAGCTCTATTAAGCCAATGGTAAAACGGCCAACCCATGTCTTCTAACACGGAGCCATGTTCTCCATGGCAACAAAGGCTCCGTTAACCGGGATCTGATATTAAAACTGGGCTTTCTTTAATTTACAATTTTAGAATTTAGTCATCTCTCATCTCTCACACCACTCCTCACGGTGCCCCAGGGTCATCTAATTCCCAACTATACTGATCACTGGCAACTCATGCAAAGTAAGAAAGAGAAAGAACCCGTCTCTTTCATCAAGGTCCTGGTGAAAACACTGGAGAGCTCTGAGAAACGTATCTGGGTGGCTCCCAGACAGCTCGGAACCAGCCTTGGCTTATTTAAATAAGGCACACTACGGTTTCCAGTTCCTCTTCCGGAGATGACTGTCCCTATTTAAAACTCCAGCTACCGTTTCCTGTACATTTCGATCAATATTTAATGGAACCCCAAAGTTTAGGGGAATTGTGGCAATTTTTCAAATCGAGAAAGCGACAGAGAAAGGAGGACTGGGAACAGAAGGGAAAGTTGACCCGAAGCCAAAAACTAGAGGAAACACTTAAATTTTAATCCCGGCCCGTGGAGCCGGAGCGTAATCATGTCTCTGTTGAACGCAAACCATCTTCCTCACACAGAGTTCAAGGGATTCTTGAGAAAAAGACGTGAGGGCTGGACGCTCAAGTTGAGCACAAAACAACTCTCAAGAAAATAAAGATCCCCCAGATCCACCGGACTCGACAGAATCCACCAAGTCAACACGATCTCGGCCCACTCGCAGCGTCCCCCGCTTTAACTCCCATCCTCAGAACAGACACACACGGAGTCAAGCCTCACCTAGAGCGGGCGTCACGGCGGCCATGGGCCCGGCGGGGTCCAGCTGGAATCCGCCCATCACGAACTGGGCGTCGGGGGCGGCGCTGTCCACCTTCAGGTTGGGCAGGCTCATGTTCTGGGCCAGGTAGTACTGGTAGAGCTCGGCCTCGGCGGGCGAGGGCAGGCTGCCGAGGCCCAGGTGGCGGCTGTGCTGGATCTGGGTCATGTTCTGCTGCAGCAGCATCATGTTGTGCATGTGCTTCTCGCTCGTCATGTGGATGCGGAGGTTCCTGGCCACGTTGGTCTCGTAGTCGCACACCTCGCACCGCCAGGTGGGCTTGGTTTTTGGTTTGGTGGGCGAGGGGGCCCCACAGGAGCTGCCGATGCTGGCCGCGGCGGCCGCCGCCGCGGCAGCCGCCGCCGCCGCCCCAGCCGTGTGGCTGAAGACCTGCTCGCCCCCTCCGTTCTGCAGGTTCTGCATGTTGTTGAGATGCTTGTCGGACTGCATGTGAATGCTGAGGTTGCCTTTGGTAGTTGTGGAGTAGTTACACACCTCACAGCGGAAAGGCTTGTAACCACACGTGTAGCTCTCGCCTCGGGCCAGCCGAGGGTGGGGCTGCCCGCTCTTGCAGTAGACGCAGGAGCCCCCCGGCTCCGGGTGCTTCTCCTTCATGTGCGCCTCCAGCGTCTGCTGGTACTTGTAGTGCCAGTTGCACTTGGGGCACTTGAGTGTCTTGCACGAGTTGCGAGAATGCATCATAGTCATGTGGCCGCCCAGCGAGCGGGAGGAACCCAGGACCGTGTCGCATTTGGGGCACTCCACGCCACTCCCCGAGGGGCACTCCCCCACCCCAAGCTCGCAGAGGGAGCCAGCATGCTGGTGATGGGGGACGAAGCCCCCATCGTCCCCCTCTGTGCTTTCATTTGGTTCTGGTGCTGTGGCATTGTCTTTATTGGCACTTTCATCAGCAAAGTCCAGCCTCCTGCCGCCCTCTGCCACGTTGGCCCTGACGCCCTCACCGTTAAAGCTTAAACGATTCCTCCTGTTCGCACCATCAAAGACAACAAAGGAAGAAGCGGAATTAGAACTAGTAGAAGCTGCGCCCCTCGACAGGGTCTGGAGCACAGTAGGCATTAAGGGGGAGTTAGAAATGCTTTGGTTTGAGAGAGCAAGGTCCTTTTTGCTGCCACTACCTGCTGCGGCCCCAGACTCCCCGGGGGGCCTGTCCTCCAGCTCCTCGTCCAACTCGCTTGGAAAGAGCCCTTTGCAGCCCTCGTCCTCCTCGTCCTCGTCGTCCTCGTCGTCGTCCTCGTCCTCCACCTCCTCCTCGTCCTCGTCCTCCTCCTCTTCGGCCTCCTCCTCGGCCGGCTCCGCCTTCTCGGAGAAGCAATCCGGATCGCCCACTTCTTGCTTCTCTCCTTCTGCTGCCCCAGAGTCCTTGCCCTCTGAGGATCTGGTAGGACTGGAGGCCAGAGGCCCCAGGGGGACTGAGGTAATGGGGGTCTTCAGGACCGAGCTGGTGAGCCCGCCAAGGTTCAAGAGGGCGCCGGGGGTCAAGATACCAGCCTGGGGCTGCTCGGGGCCGGCGGCGGGGCCGGCTGGGAGAGCCTCCTCCCCTTCCATTCGAATGCCACTAAATTTACCATAAAAACTGTGTCCGGGGCCTATGAGGTTAGCGGTGGAAACTAAAGGGAGTTGAAAGTTTTTGTTTTTTGGTTCCAGAAAACTTACAAGGGGTTCCTTGTCTTTGCCGATCCCTTGGATGATAGCGGAGATGTTCTTGTTGCTAAGAAGTTTCCGCTCATCTTCACTCAGGGTCATTCGATGGTCGTGCACCGCATGGGTCACAAACGAACGGACGTACCCGAAGGAGAGTTTGCACAAGAAACACATCAGGATGGGCTTCCTCTTGCCATAGAGCACGAAGCCATCGAATCTGGACAGGTCCACATTGTTGGGAACATCTTTGGATACGCAGGAGCTCTTGGCAGAGCCGTCACTGTTCAGATAATCCTTGTTGCTTTTGTGTCGCACGTCAAACACGCGGAAGCTGTGCAGGACGGGGCTGAGCCCCGTCAGGGCTGAGGTATTCGGGAAAGCCTGGTCTGGGCCCTCAAACCATTTCCCGAAGGATGAGGCTATGTGGAAAGTGTTGATGATCTGTGGGTAGACGGGCGCAGCGCAGGAAGGGTCCCCCGGCTTGCCCGCCGAGGCGGGGAGAGAGTTCAGGAAGAGCGACGGGAGGGGCCCACTGCCACCCGCACCCACGCCCCCGCCCGGGGTCAGCTGGCTCAGGCTCTCGACGATGTACGCCGAGCCGTCCGGCTGGTACACGATCTCCCCGGCCAGGTTCTCCACGTCACTCTCCTCGTCCCCCTCCTCACTGCTGTCGCTCCCGCTCTCCTCCCTCAGGGGCGGCGGGGGGCGCGCGCCGGGGCAGTGATGCTCCATGTAGGTCTGGAGGCTGGCGAAGGAGGCCAGGCACTCGTTGCAGCTGACCTCCTTGCCGGCGGGCTCGGCAGCGGGCCCGGCCGGGGCGGTGCTCTCCGCGAGGCGCTCATTGAAGGGGGCCCTCAGGCCGTCCAGGGGCCCGTGGTTCTCGCTTGTGGACTGCTCCATGCTACTGGGTTTGTCGGGGAGGTGGGTGCTGTTGAGTTCAGTCCATTGCTGGTGCTGAGGGATACCGCACCCATTGTCCTTCCCCGAGACGACAGGCGAGTCACAGCCTTCCATGGTAAGGCCTGCGTGGAGCTTTCATTGCACCCAGTACGGATCGGACCTGAAGGGCGGAGGCAAGGGGGAGAGGAGGGAGAGAGGGGGAAGAGAGAGAGAAAGGAAAGAGGTTAGGAGGGCCGAGGCTAAGGTCCCACACAGAGCGCTCTAACAGGCTTCTGTCCACACCCACAACAGAGACCGCGGGGCAGTGGGGACCCCGGCCGTCGCCCCACCCCGTCGAGGCGCAGAGGGTGGGCAGCGCCCCTGGGTGTCACGGCCAGGTTGCGTGGCAGAGGCGGGGGTGGAGGTGTGGGGAAAGGGGCATCAGGAGAATCCCTCTTCGTCTTCAGACTGTTGGCAGCTCTACCCCTGGAGACCGGTTCGAATCTGGGTTCTTTGCAAGCACAGCGTCAGAGTCGGGGCCGGGCGATGAGCCACAGGGGAGGAGGAGGACGGCGTCAACTCGCCAGGCCCCGCCGAGGACACAGAACAGCAGCCCTGCCGCACGCAGATGGCAACACAAAGCCACGCCGGCTGCCCGCACTGTCTGGGGGCCAGGGGGACGCCGGGGACGGACAGACAGGAGGAGGAAGACCTTGCAGCCCTCGAGGAAGAATCATGAACCTGGGAGAGGATACGCCATTTGATTTAGAGGCGAAGTTGTGCCGTCGCTCGTACTGACCCGATTTCTAGTTTGAGAAGTTCACAGAAAAGTGCTGAGGACTACAGGGCTCGAGGGCAAGCGTGCAGGCCTGGACAAGCTCTGCAAAGCCCCCAAAAGGGCCCACGGCTGCATTCATCCTCTCCGAGCCTGGGAAACATCGTCCCATTTTACAAGCAGTAAAACTGAGGGCCTAAATCTAAAAACGAGGCCAGTGCCATCCGGGCGCCGAGAAAGGCGGATCTCCCAATTCCCATCCCCTCCCTACAACCCACAGAACACCCTTGCTTGTGACTCAGCTGGTTTCAGACTCAAAATATGTAGGTGCAAAACGTGAGCTTGATGTTTCTAAGAAGAGCCACCCCGACTCTCAACGGGCCGACTTCCCCGCCAGCGGAGAGGATCTCGCCCTGCCTGGATGAGCCCGTTCACCACTGGCTGGGTGGTTCTGCTGTCAAGGATCTTCGCGGCGAGCCGAGATGGCAGCTGGGCTCCGCCAGCCCCCGTTCCACACCTGCCTCTCAGTTATTAGTCGCTACCCAAAGCAGCTGTCCTTCAGCCCTGGGGCTTTTCCGTTTCCGACTCCAAAGTGCCACTAAGCTGAATTTGCCCTCTGAGACCTCGCGTCCCTGGGGAGGGAGACATCAGATCACCCGCCACCGCTCTGCTCCTGTGGCAACAACATCACAGGAGTATTTCTTCCGTCCGGCCCCGCTCCAACAGGCAACGCAGCGCCTCGCAAGGCCCTGAGCATTCGCTGCAAATCCCAGGCCACCCTCCCGCCACACCTCCTTCCAGGAGAACACGTGGCTGCTTCTCCACCCACCATCTCATTCACACACAGTGGATGAAGGTTTTGGCTGCGTTTGGTCTCCCTCCCCACCAACCCCCATCTTCCCACTCTTTTTTCGTCGTTTGATTCTCGACTGCACAGTGAGCGAATAGGTCCCCCTCGGGAAAAGACGGGGAAGGCAGGTTTACTAGAAGTCTCAGGAGAAACAACTTTCTGGAAGGACGTGTCACGTTTTGTTTAAAACACACACCACCTCTCAGCATATAACCTCAAACTCCATTACAACAAGGTTCCGTGTTCCTGAGAAAAGACATATTGACTTTAAACAAAGATAACCACACCAAACCAAACAGCAAGGGCGATAAGACTTCCTCGCAAGGCTCAGCTGGGATACAGGTGAGAATCCAGGGTGGCTCTTCCTAAGGACGCACATAATTGGCTGGATGACATCTGATTGACAGCTCAGGCCAAAAAGGTTGGCAGGCCTGAAGGGGCGGGAGGGTTAACAGCCCAATCGTAAAATCAATGTCATAAATGCTTGGTAAGTTACAGGAACATGCGGGAAGGGGAGGCCACGATTGATAAAGGGGAACAGCTTTGATGCTTCACCAGGGACTTGTGTATCGACAGCAAAGCCAATCTCCTCTCCAGCCTGGACTGGGCTAAGAAACCTGCAAGCATTTACCAATTAATTGGTGGGTTTCTCTTGCTCTGCTCTCTTCTTCTTCCTCCTCCACAAATCATCCAGCTAAGGGACTGGGACTTCTAAAAACTCACCTAACTTTGTTTTCTATTCCTCAGCAAAAGGTGTCAAGAAAAGATGACCTTATAGGCAAAGACAGATGCACCCGTCGTGGTGACGCTAGCCCCATGAGAGGGGACACACAGGGGACCACTCATTTGCAGGGGCAACAGCCCACTGAGATGCTGGTGGGAAAGAAGGATCCCACTCTGGACCTCAGGCACCAGTTCTGGACTTCCTTTCAATGCTTGCTGGCCAGGGCAATCAGAAGCTCTTACAACTCTGCTAAGTCACGTGTGGTTCAGGGCCAGTGAGCTCACCCAGTGAGCCTGTGAGAAGCGCAGACTCTCAGATCAGAATCTGCATTTTTAATACAAATGCCCAGGGGATGTGCATTATTAAAGCTTGAGTGAGACACTCTCTATTTTACAACAACTTCACCAGACCACCAGCTCCTCCATGCCTGGGGCCTGCACTGCTAGGTAACCAGGCAGGGTCAGTCTTGGGCTCACCCACCAGTCCCTGGGAGGCGCAGGGATGGGGGTGGACAACAGGGGACCAGAGCACAGAGATGAAGAAATCTCTTAGCCCTGCCCCATCCTTCAGCTCCAGAACCTCAGGCCCTCTCCCACTCTCCTGCCCGGCCGGCAGCTCCTTTCACTCTGTTTATCAGCTAGTCAATAAGAAAAAGATAGTTCTTACTTAAGGAGGCAGAAGTCAACTCAGCAGGTCGATCGGCACTCTGTCTGTAAACACGGTTTCCCGTAAAATCAATGATCTTCAGTTACGGACGGCAGCCTGGGAATCCAGCGGGTCCCGGTGCTCTCACAGCCCCCATACGTGCAGCTCTGCCCCCCCACACATACTCCTCCAGTACCTCCAGGGCCAGCACACACAGCACAAACCCGCAACCCCTCCTGCAGCCTGCTTCCCTCCAGCCATTTACACCCCAAAATCCCCTTTAAACACAGATGTGCTCTACTCATGACCACCAGTGTCGTACTCAGCAAGGATATTTTGTGTGTGTGTGGTTTTAAGAATTCAGTTAGATTTCAACTGAGCACACCTCTCCAGTAAGAGAGTTAAAGGGAAGATACGGGAGGGATCTAGCCTCGCACTCTCTGCTGAGCGCCTCCCTCTGCCCTGTGAGAAGTCTTCTTGCACAGAGAAGTTCTAACATCTTCATCGAGAGCCCCCTGCTCTTGCTTCTCCCACAAGTTATAGTTTCCTTGGAACCTATCTGTAAAGCCCCTGCATCTTTGCCAATATCGGTCTTTATTTTTCAAAGACGGTTTAAAATTATAAAACTCCACCCTGTTATCCTGGGCGCCACGCCCACCCCCCCCCCCCCCATCTCGCTCTTTCAACTGAGAAGATGTGATGTGACAGCTTTATCCCATTCCCTTAAGGAGACAGAACCGGGCTCCACGCAACAGTTACAGGGAAGCTGGGGTGGGAGGTGCAGTTACTTGGAAGGGGAGGGGGCTCCACTGATGCGCCAGCTCCTGGAGAATTAAACATGAACGGTCGCACTCTGTAATTTTAAATTGTTAATTAGCACAGGGTTAATTAGGCGGTCCTTTCACAAGAGGCAGTTTGGCAGAAAACCAAGAAAGGAAACAAAGGGGAAGAAAAAAACAAAGAGAGAGCAGAGACAGCCAGAAACTGTTGCCCGCGGCCCCGCCCCCCCCCCCCCCCCCCCCCCCCCGGGAATAACCCATGCAGCATCGCCAGAGAGAAGCAAACCGGAGGGCTCCCGGGGACTCCCTAGTCTGCTGGAGGGGGATTCGATGAGCACCGCGATTTGGCAGTGGGTATCAAAAGCCTCAAAAATGCACGTGCCCTTTGACTCAGCAATTCCCCCATTCCAGGAAACAATCCAAGATATGCAAAGAGATATAAGATTATTCATCACAGTGTTCATAACAGAAAAAAAAAAGATGGAAATAATGTGGCGAAACAAGGTACTCTCTAAATAAATTACAGTGCATAGCATTCCATAGGATGTTAAAAAATGGCATTTTTAAAAGAAACTAGTTACGGGCGTGGGAAAATGATCACACAGGATGCTGAGTGAACAAAGCCTATATAGGTCTGCATATGGAAATACATAAGATTTCTATCAAAAAATTTTACAACGGTAATTGCTAGGGGATGAGGTTATGGGCTACTTCATTTCCTCCTTCGCGCCTTTATTTCCCAAGGCTTTTTAAAATGAAAATCATCTTAAGGGAAGTCATCACTTCCTGTGTGTGGCATCATGGTAAGGCCTGTGGGTTCAATGCCACCTCAATGCTCATAACATTCCATGAGATGGGTGCTATTTTTTTAAATTTTTTTTTGATGTGGACCATTGTTAGCCTTTATGGAATTTGTTACAATATTGCTTCTGTTTTATGTTTTGGCTTTTTGGCTGTGAGGCATGTGGGATCTTAGCTCCCCGACCAGGGACTGAACCTGCACCCCCTGCACTGGAAAGTGAAGTCTTAACCACTGGACCACCAGAGAAGTCCTGAGTGAGATGGGCGCTATTTTTATCCCCATTTTGAAGAAGGGAAAACTGAGGTTGCAGCCTAAATGACAAAACCGTAGCCTGGCTGTGGAGTCTGTGTTCTTTGCCACTCTACTGTGTTTTTCTGTAGTGTCTATTTCTCAAGGAGAACTTCAGAACATCTGACATTTACATTCAATCTTTAGGTACCAGGGACTGTTCTAAGATCATGGGCTATCAGGACTGCTCTGTAATGGAACACTGCCAGTTCATACACACGCCCTTTTTTTTTTTTGCTTGGGAGTGGTGGGGGAGGAGAGTTCAAAATGGACTCTCTTACTTGGATATCTTCATACAGGAGAGAAGGGGATAAAAGTTCTTTGCTGTTGCAAAGAACTGTACGGTAGGCCCATTATCCTGACTTCTTTTAAGAAAAAAAAAAAGGCAGATTCCAGAAACTATAAATCTAGAAATGTATTCATTCATTCATACATTAACTGAACATTTACTGCACATCTATTATGTGCCTGATGCTAGAGAATCAACAATAGACAGGTCTCAGCTTACATTCTTGTGGGGCAAAGACTGCAAACAAATAAATACAATGTTAAATGTGAAAAAGCACTCAGAAGTAAATATAAAACAAGAGAAGGGGAAGGAGTGACGTGTATCATCGTTTTGGATAAAGTAAATATAAATATATATATTAAATTTAAAAGGATATGTTATAGATTATATACTGCAAGTTCCTCACAGTTTGAGAACAGAGTTGACAGTTGCTGAATAGCATCTGGGGAGAAAAAAGTCCTGGGGAATTAGCAATTAGCTGTAGGTTCAGTAAGAAAATTCACATAAACTGAAAAGCAGCTTCAGTTAGATTCAATGATCTGAGAAATGCAGTAGAGGGTACTTTTTGATTTTAATAACATATCCCAAAGTTTATCATTTCTTTGTATCTAGGGTAGCAAAATGTCTTATACAGTCTGCCTGATTTTAAAGCTGGAGGATGCCGTTACCTAAAGTACCCACTCAGGGAATTCCCTGGCAGTCCAGTTAAGACTCTGCGCTCCCACTACAGGGGGCACGAGGTTCGATCCCTGGGTAGGGTAAGATGCTGCATGCCACGCAGCGTGGGGGGTGGGGCATATACAGTACCCACTCAAAGGTCAATGTGCCTGGGGACATGCCTTAATTCCTGCCTTATCCCTGGTTCCCTTCGCTTAAATCAACAACCTGAGGGGCAGAGGAGACCAAGCACATACACCAATTTGCAAAGTAAATAAAGTCGAGAGGACTAACCAATATGCTAATTAGTGGAATCAGGACTTAAAAAAAAAATCTCGATAAGTTGGAACAACAGGCTGAAAGGAACAAGATGAAATTCTGAAAGGATAAGTAGGAAGCCTTGTATTTCAGTTCAGGCAAGCAGTAAAACCAACAGAGAACGGAAGAGACCTGGATTAACAGTAGTTCATGCAAAGAAACCCTGGAGGTGTTACTTCACTACAAATTCAGTGGCAGCCCAAAGCTGACATGGTGACCAAAGACATAAATGTGGCCTCTGGGCTACAGGGGGTACCTCTACCTGTTCCAACTCAGCAGGATCACAGCCCCATCATTTTCTCTGCCTGCATGAAGAATGTTATGAGCCACATGGGGAAATCTCGGTAAGAGGGGTACTGACAACTGCATCGTGTCTTGACCACGTGAATCGTGGCTTGACCACGATCAGCTCAAGAGCAAAGAAAAGCGAGGTCCCCACTGCAGGGCAAGACAACTATCCCAAGCCATGCGAAGGCCCGCCCGCCACGTACGCGGAGGATTAGTTCCGAGTCTCCTACTTAGCTTCAGGGTTTAACTAGGAGTAATGAGGGGGAATTTATTAAAAATTAAGAGTTCAACTCAATATAAATGAAAATCTTTCTCTAGATTATCAAAGCTCCCAATGGAATGTTGACTCTGGTTTCATGAATGGAGAAAAAAGACATTTTGCCATGGCCCGAGGTTCCATCAGGCAGCCTCCTGGGTCCTTTGAAATGTGAAGATTCTATTCATTCCAAGTGCTCCATCGGGTTGCTCAGGCAGCTTTATCAGCTTTAACCTCCTCCTCTGTGATCCCCCAGTGTTCTGCATATGGGGACACACTGCAACTCTGGGGTTATCGCACTGCTGTAATTATATGTTGACTGGTCTGTTTCTGCCACTAGGCTGAAAGCAACTTGAGAGTAGGTTCCACGTCTCATTCATCTCTGTACTGTCCACATCCAAGATGTAATAGATGCTTAAAAAAACCATGGGGAAAATTAAGGCATTAGGAGAAATGATAACACTTTGAGAGGGGAAGAAAAAAGATGATTCCTATACACATTCTTTCTTTTCCTCTTAGCTGAAGAAGTGTGTGGTGTAACCATTCTCCTCTAAATAGAACCAGGTCTCCTTGTAGAACTGGCTGGTTCTTGGGCTGGGGCAGGGAGAGTGCAGGATGAGCGTGGAGCATCTTTCTAAGCCAGAACATAAGAAAGTGCTCTAAGAATGAAGAGAGTGGGACCGAAGGACCCAGGAGCAGGTTGCAGGGCTCTCACTGCCTGAACCTGGGACAATTTGAGCAAGAAAGTTACATGAGGGTAAAGAACTATAACCCAATATATAACATAAGAATCCATGATTCCATACTTTTATAAATTAAAAAAAAAAGTGGGAGAAGGTAGAGTTCTTGCTTAGGGTGGAAATCCAACTAACAAATGCAGAGGGAATTACGGATTTAGAAAAACACCATTTGGTAACCATCATCATAATAGCCCATTCAGGAAAGAATCGGTGGATACTAAAACTGGTGGGTGAAAGTTTGAGTAGTTACAGAATATTTACACAGTCTCAAAGTATCTCCCCACAAGACACTTATTAACTACAGAAGAAAAAACAGTGATTTTACAGTGGAGAAACCTGGCAGACATCACCTTCCTTCACCATGTGATCAAAGCTAGGATCACCAGGAATGAGACAAATAGCCATCCTGTGTCTCCTGAGAGGATACACTGAGAAGAACACAACACCCCTTCCCTGTCATGCCTGCCAGAAATGCAAAACCTGAGTCTAATCATGGAGGGGGCATCAGGCAAATCCAAGCTGGGGACAGTCTACAAAATGTCCTAGGCTCCTACTGAGCCTGCGTGCCACAGCTGCTGAAGCCCGCGCGCCTAGAGCCCGTGCTCTGCAACAAGGGAATCAATGCAATGAGAAGCACGAAGAGCAGCCCCCGCTCGCCACAACTAGAGAAAGCCCGCGCGCAGCACCAAAGACCCAACGCAGCCATAAATAAATAGATAAATAAAAACAGATCTATTCAAAAAACATGTCCTAGGCTCTTCAGAAATGTCAGTCAGGAGGCAGAAAGACAGATTAAAGGGGACTAAAGAGACATGACCAATGAACATAACAAAGAATCTGGGTTCTCTTTCCCTATAAAGGGTACAATTGGGACAACTTGCAAAATCTGATAAAGATCTGTAGATTGGGCAGTAGTAGTAGATGAATGTTCATTTCCTAATTTTGATAACTGCAATATGGTTATATAAGAGAATATCTTTGTTTTTAAGACATAGACACTGATACATTTAGAGGTGAAGGGGCATGATGTCTTGATTTTCAAACTGCTTAGAAAAAAAAGTGTGAGAGTGTGTGTCTGTACAGACCTGCGTGAGTACAAACATACAAATAGAACTTAGAAAATGCTAACTTGGGGGGGGGTCTGGAGGAAAGGTATGTTAGAATTCTTTGTCCTATTATTATAACTTTCTTGTACATCTGAAATTATATCAAAAGAAAAAGAAAAAAGAAATTGTCCAGTGCAGGAATACTACATGTTGAACCTCCCAAAATACTTATGAACAGCCAACCCAGCCTGATTCCCTACCCTTGTCTTCAGCTGAAATCCATTCCTGGCACAGCTTCATGAAAGGAGGGAGGCTGCAAGGCTGGACGGGGAGGTGCAGACAGACAGACAGACAGAGAAAACTGGTCTTCCCTTCCTTCAGCCGAGAGGTCCTGGATAGAGCCCACTGGTTGGAGGAGACAAACGGCCATTCTAAGCCAGGCGGAATTTCAAGTAACACACGCTGGTAAGATATTTCCTAAGACACCCATGACCCTGATTCAGGACAGATTTCCCTAACTTGGTGAAAAGCAATTCTAAATATAATGGCAGGGGCAGTCACCACAGAAAAGAACCCCAGCAACCTACAGAGGGTGGGCTTTGCTTAACCTAGACTAAAACACATTAGCGAAATACACAACAATGAATAAACTATCCCCTTGGCCTCAAAAAAAAAAAAAAAAAGCCAAGGGCAACCTAGATTCTGAGATAAGTAGAAACCTCATTCAAGGGGCAAAGAAATAATACCCTCATCTGTTTAGCTTGGAAGCCACTGAAGAAGCACATCCAATTCCATTCTGTGCTTTATACAATAACTGTATTTGTATATTGCTGCTGCGTATAAGTTAGTAAGTGTTAAACCGTAAATAGGTGAGATTCCACCCTCTTGGTAGCAATTTCCCAGTAGCCTTAAGAATTATTCTGTTACTATGGCGAGGTCAGAAAACACACACATGCTGGAACAGGTCTCTTGTGTTGCAGGAGGACCATTGCCCGGAAGGCCCAGAGAATTGTCCAGGCCCTGGGCTTCGTGTTTGCTAATAAGTGCATCTGTGCTCTTTCCAGCGTGAACATAAATCAGCCTGGAAGTGAAAACTGCTAGCTCAGTCCATTCTGCAGGGAATCCACAACTACCGTGATTATTCTGGCTCCAGTGGACTCGTGGAGGGGAAGAGGAGGGAGTCGTGAGATCATAAAGCAGAGCCAGGTCTAGGAGCCCAGGCTGTGGGTGTTGGGAGAGATGAGCTGGTATTTAGGGGAAGAGAATTTGTTACTATACACATGGACACACTCACAGTTCAAAAACAACCAAACCCATGAATACAGTAATAAAAAGTGAAATGACTCAGCTATTACTTAATTCTCTACATTTTTCTTAAAAAAAAAAAAAAGGATTTGGGGCAGTTTAACCAGCTATCCCAACACTTAGGTACTTACTTCAGTGTCTACTCTGAGACCTCTCCACCATATCCAGAGGACTACAGGCCAGCATCCTTTGTCCATCTCTGGCCTGAATGGTTCTCTCCTGACCTGGATTTATGCACCATAACACATGCATCCCCACCCCCCTCCCAGATGTGAAGCAGCCCCTCCTTCAACTGCCCCTCCTACCTGACAGGTGCGTACCTCAGCCCCTCCAACCTCGCCCATCCCTCAGTGCTTTCCCCGCTGAACTGGATACCTTCCCCCACTGAGTGTACTACTTCAGTGCCTTCTTTTGCCAGCACCCAAAACTTTTCATCTCTGATTTCCTAAAAATCCCTCTTAAAAGATCCCATTTCTGATCTCTCTGTTTTTCCTACTGGGCTGTGGAGCAAAAGCTAGGAAATGATGTAAAATGTACCATCTGGCCCGTTACAGCTTCATTCTGGCATCTCATGATGTTAGACTTATTTTAAATAATTTCTTCTTACTAAAGGAGTATGAACTCGGTATTTTAAAAATTGGGGGGTATGTGCAGAAAAGCTCAATAGCTGAAATAAAAATCACCTATAATCCCACCAGCCAGAGAGCCACTGGGAGGTAGAAAATTTTTAGGTTTTTTTCTTCTATGTATCGATAGTTAACACATCTTTACCAACCTCAGATCACGCTGCTCCTTAAGTGGACTGCCCCTTGAACTTAATTTAGGCATTAAACTGTTCCCATGTCATGAAACATTCTTCGTAAGTTAGAACTAATGGGTGCATACACACTGCATCCTGTGGACATAGCATCATTTCACTAAGCTCTATGACTGGACATGTAGGTAATCCCTAATATTCTGCTGCAATAAACTCTCATAAATCTTTGTGCATCTATAATAACACAATAATAAAAATAAGTAGCAGCTCTATCACTACCCTCTTAGTAGGGCCAGGCATGGTTCTAAGCACTTTTTAAATAGACATCATTTCATTTGATCGTTCAACAGCCCACTTTACAGATGAGGAAATTGAGGGTTAGAGGGTTAAATACCTTATACAAGTCACATACTAGCTAAGTCAGCCTTTGAAAGCAGGTAAGCCTTCCTTCCTACTTTAAAACCTAGGCTTTCACCCATAACATTCCATCTCTATTTCCTCAGGATGTATTTCTGGAAGCGTAACTGCGCTCAAAAGCTAGGAATATTTCGGGCTCCCCGGCACAGGCCAAATGGCCTCTAGGAAAGCCTTTCCAGCTCATGCCCATTGGCACACGAGCCTCAATTTTCCTGCACCCTCATCAATAGTGGGTATTATTTTGTTTAAAAAAAAAAAGTATATTTGGCAGGCAAGAAACGGCATCTCATTTTAACATACATTTTTTGCTAGTGAGAGAGAACCCATCTGCAGATACTCATTGGCAATTTCTATCTCTTTCGTTAATTGCCTGTTACTTCTGCGGCAGGGGTGTGTTGCCCTTTCCATGATGGTTAATAAGAGGGCTTCATAGGGTTTTACTGGCCAACCCTCCCACTCGACTGGCCACCGTATTCCACTCCCGCGTGAGCTCCTGAATGGAAGCCTGCCCACTCACACCGCCAGGCACACAGTGCTGCTCCGTCCTTCCCTTGGATCTCAACTCCTTTAAGCGAGTGGACTGTGCCCACGGCTTCACTTCCCTGACTCTAATCTTCTAAAGCCAGCTCTGTGCGCGTAGCGGGAGCTAGACCGCCTCACATCAACAGTTCTCAAGCTTCGCTGTGCAGCGCACCCGACCACAGAGCTGAGCGAAGATACACACAGACACCGGGCCCCACCCCAGAATACAGGCTCAGGCTCTCTGGAGGGGGCGCTGGACACTGCTTCGGGGGGTCAGAAGGCCCCATGCCTCCAAGATTCGGCCCTCTCTCCGAGGCCACCAATGCCCTTCTTGGGGTAACCAATAGTTGCTCCGCTTTTCCTCTCGTACTCTTCAATCTCCCCTCCATTCAAAACTGCTGACTGTCCCCTTGAAACCTTCTCCCCCCTTCACTTCTCTGGCACGGTTTTCTGGCTCTCCTCCTACCTCTCCAACCTCTACCCTGCCTGCCCCTCTTCCCATCCCTTCAGCCCTCCATGGACGCACTTTTCCAGTTATTCGATAAAATTCCCTATTACATTAACCCACAGAAGTCTCTCCTCTCTGTTCTATAGTATTGAACCACCATCATCCTTTCTTCCCCCCTGGCTCTCTGCTCTTATCTCTGTACCTCAACTACCTTAACTACTTCTGTGGTTTCAATTACTGAAATTATGAGTTGACTCCCAAAACAAAAATTTCCATTCCTGACTTATCGCTTGCATATGCATCCCATACTTTCAGCAGACCACAAGATGTGTGCAAGCGGCTAGCCTTCCATCGCTCCACGCTCAGCGTGGCTCGACATGTCCAAGCGGAACTGCCCCTCACTGAACGCCCTGGGCTCCCCAGGGGGAGCTCTCGGTACCATCTCTGATTCCAGAAAACAGGAAGGGAAGATCACTCTAGCCTTCCCGCTGTCATATTCGCCCAGTGCCTGTCCCATGCAAGAGACAGCTGATGCGCATATTCAAACCGATGCTCTCCAGACTGGTCTTAAAACGCTCTAAAATCGACCACCACACTATTAATCAATCAGCTCTCTCACTTGCCCGACAGCACCGTCTCCTCCCCATCATCACATTCTTGCCTCTGTTTCTGCAGCCCCAGGCCCCGTGGACGTTCTCTCTCTTCCTCAACATTTATCCAAACCTTGCACGTCCTTTAAGAAGCACAAGCTCCAGTTCCACGGAGGCAATAGACTCCCCTCCTGTCACTCAAACCCACAGAACTCTCTCCTCTCTGAGCTCCGACAGTAATCACCACCACACTGACACTAAAACACTCCCTCCTCGCTCCAGCTTGGTTACTTCTATCTCTACAAATGGACGATAAGCTGCTTGAAGGCAAACATCTGCTTATAATTCTGTTCATCTCCTAGCCCAGCGCTAAGCATGTAGGATGGATAAAACACTTGATGGAGTTTTAACTTAATTAACACGTGATTAGCGTGATTAGAAAGAGCACTCTCTCTTTCTAGGATACATCTTAAATAACATCAGTGGGAGCGTGTTGATCTGAACGTTACGTATAATTGATCACCGAAGACCCGTTCATCCTAATTCTGAGGCTCAGGTACGACACCTGAATATCTCAGTATTTTGCGATTTATTATTTCCTGTTCCAAATATCCGAAAGCTCTGAAGTCTACAGAGGCGGCCCTCATTCCAGCCACCTTAAATAGTCAACGAAACAGAAATCCAAGAAGCCAAGCAAGTCCCTAAATATGATTCTGGGTTTCAAGGGGAGAGTGAGGGGAATCAGGTATGGACAAGGTTTCTGCCTCACAGAAAGAGCTATCAGCGCTAGGCTCACTACGGTAAGAGGTTCTCATGAAGTAGTTCTTGGTCAGCAGAACGTTTAATTTGAATAGCAGGAGAAACTGCGGGGGTTCAAGCTGCACAGACCCAAGAGAAACTCAGCAGAGCAGATTCTCTGTTTGCACTCGCTATTTCCAGGATGCGGGGAGAAGCAGCCACGGGCCTTAAGCTTTCTTTTGTATAGGTCTGATCTAGGCGAGAACAAATGAATACCCTGTTAGCTGCTCTTCTCTGGTCCTGTGGCAGCGCCTGGGAAACCCCATCCGACCTTCCCGGATAGAGGAACTCCTGCTCTCCGCGAACTCTGCCACCTGTCGTTCAGGGATGATCGGGAAGCCTGGGAAGGGTGAGGGGAGAGGTGGCCTTGGGGAAGGACAGTCTCCCTCAGCGCGCATCTCCAAAATGACTCTCTGAGAAAGGAGTGTGTTCTCCTCCCGGCCGGAAGAACGCCACATGGCGGGCTCGCCATCAGCGGCGCACTCTGGCACAAGGCTCCGGAGTTGGCACCATGACAAGACAAACAAGGGTTGCCCTTCGAAGGCAATTAATGGGGCAACACACACACACACACACACACACACACACACACACACACACACACACACGCACACGGCCTCTCACCAGTGCAGGCACAGCGAGGTCTTCAGATCTTCCCTGGCTCATTAGCGTAAACAGCTTTTCAAGCAGCAGGGAGCAACAGGCACCACTAAATAAAGCGGGAATGGAGGCTGTGCAGCCCAGCCGTTGGCAAGTGCACCAAGGGGGATGGAGAGCCAGCGCGCGGGGTCTTCCCCAGGCCCCAGGAAGGGGGCGCCCTGGCTGACACCTTCTAGGTGCTGTGCAGCCAGCACCTCCCTAGCTCCCTAGTTGGACAGTACACTGTAGATGGCAATCCCATCGCAGAATTTCCTCCTCAACAGCTTCATTGTACTCAACTGAAGGTCTGAGAAGCACACTTCCTATTGGGTAGTCCTTAAATCCCAGAGGCCTAAGGACTCATTTTACATTTCAGTTCCCTTCCTCATGGCAAAGTGGAACAGCAGTCATGGTGACCGTGGAGGACTTCAAGACGGACTAAAGAGGGTACAGATCCTGTTCGCCCTCCGAGTGTGTTTGAAGGACTTCCAAATTCCAAAGCTTAAAAAGCCAACTAGGTGTTGGGTGGGTGGGTGTGCGGGTTGCAGGTGTGCCGGGAGTGAAACTTAATTACGTGTCCTACTCTTCACAGTCCCTTCTCCATCCCGCCTGGCAACTAGGAAGCCAATCCTTTGCACCGTTACTTTTAATCAAGAAAAACAGGTTGAGACATATTTACCACTGGCCACTTCAAAGAGTGGCCCTGGGAATGAGGCAAAACAACAAAGGAAAATTTCTTCTTCAAGTGCAAGGATCCAAGCGCTTGCACTTCCTCAACCCTCCAGAAGCCACCCGAAGACCCAAGTGACTGAGGGTAACAAAGACACCCTCACAGACTCAGCACAAATGGCCCAGGTGGGCTTTCTCCTCTTGCTGCTCCAAATGCTGCTTTGGGGTCAACAGCTGCTGTGAAGAACCACCAAGGCCACGTTCAATAGGACTTGAATTAATTACGCTTGAAAGTCTCTTATCCAAGCACTGCTAAGACCGAACAACTGAGTTTGGGAATGAGTGTGGTTACATATTTTTCCTTAATGGCTTCCTGAACACCCTGGTTAGGTCTGATCCCTGGGGGGGGGGGAATTGTCAGTTCAAGTCATAAAAAGTGATCAATGTAGATCAAGACCCTGTGCTAAGTGTCTAAGATCAGAGAAGAGAAACCTATCAGTGCAAACACACAAACATCATTTTCACACAAAATGAAAAATGCACGCGAACATCGAGAACTTCAGCTTCCTTCTGAAGTGGCACCCTCTCCCCTCTCACCCCTACAGTTCGGCTCTTCCCACCAAAACTTCCAGGCTGCAGCCCTAATCCTGGACAGCGCCAGAACGAGAGCAAGCTGGCGGAAACTGTTTCTGCAGCTCCGAAAGATTGCAGCGTTAAGCCACGCTGAGATTGGGGGAATCCAACCTGGTCGGCTAACGGGGCCAATTTCTTCGGCACAATAATAAAGAGGCTACTAGGGTTCCGGCCCCATTGCTCTTAGCTTGAAATTCCTGTGAATCATGCTTGGCCAAAACCTCACTGGCTGCTCTAACGATTTTTATCCGTTCACACAACAGATGTTCACTGAGTGCCTACAATACGCACAGCATCCCTCCTATACAGACTCCCACTAGCTTGCTCTCATTAGAGTTCAGACACGCAAAGTAAGAACCTGGACGGCAGCGGCCATCCAGGGCAGGGTGCTAGCAGGGAGAGACACAGAACTTCACGCGCTCCTGGATTCACGGTATCAACACAGTTAACCAGGTTACCACTCCCCCCGTTCCAGAGCCTCCCTGCTCTAAGGCCAGAATCTGTCCTTCTATTAATCAGATGTGGCCAGTGAGGACCTCGGATGTCCACTGCATTTAGAAACACGGCTCAACTACTGCAACGCATGGTTTGGCGAGTCGTGCCACTACCCTGAGCCCCTATGGTGCTGGGGACACCACAGTGCTCACACCTGGGTCCACCCCTACCACGACCCCCAGCCGTGCTCATCGCTCTCAAGGGTCTCACCTTCAACCTGCGTGGGAGTCAGTGGTCCACGTTTGAGATGGACCATTTCCTGATGGCTCAGGATGAAGGTATGCTGTCCCCCAAATAACTTATGAAAAAATGCCAGAACCACTGAACCGGCCTTCACCTAAGCATTTCTTCTTCTTGGACATTGTCAAGTTGACAAGACATGGTGCGATTTCACTTCTACTGGCTCCTCTCAGGTGATCCAACAGGTTCCCTCATCCTCACCCGCCCTGAGCATCCCCCACCCTGGTGTCTCTGGCCTCAGTTCCTCTTTAGGCTGGAGCCAGTGACCTGAGAGGCTCTGCGCGCGCGCGCGCACACGCGCGCGCACACACACACACACACACACACACACACACAGAAGTAGCCGAATGTTTCAGAGGCAGCGTTCACCCTCCCCCAGCCCTACCCGGAGGTGCTGGAGCGGGCCTGTCCCCACACTCCAGCTTCCACATAACCAAACATCACCCTCCGACAGAGCCTCGTGTTCACGACACGGTCCTGAAAGTTCCAGGGAATAACGCAGGGGCGGGGGGGGGGGGGGGGTCTGGTTCTTAATGGGCTGATAATTGAAGCCTAAAGTCTAGGAATTAAAATGAACCAGCTCTGAGAAGCCTGTTTACCAACTTTAACTCGGCTTCGAGTTGTCCCCCCGCAACCATGTGGTTTCCTATCACACGTCAGTGGAAGAAGCTGAAATTTCTGTATTTCCTTTGGTGTCTGTCTTGGGTGGGGTGGGTGGGGAGAGAGAAAAGCAAAAGCCACCTTCATGTGTGCCCATCACAGAGCAATTCTACTGACCTCACACAAAGGGCAGGGAAAACCTGCGCACAGTTTTAAACCATCCCCACCCAAAGGGTCGGGGAGAGAGTTCAGGGCAAGGAGGGAAAAAGAAGGGAGAAGAAAAAGACCGGGCATTTTCCTTTTCTTTTTTTTTTTTAAAGGGAATCTTTCCTAAACATTCACTCGCCAGCCCTTCTGCCTCCGGGATGGAAAGTGTTACTCAGCTGCAAGGCCTCTTGCTAATTGTGGGTTTTTATTTTTATTTCCTATTACCCTCTCGCACGCCTGATGAGATTATTTTACCGGAACTGACACAGCTGGAAGCAGCAGGCATACGTGGAGCCTCTGAGGAGGTGATGCAATTTCATTTTCATTGATCAGAAATCAGCAGGGCAGTAAGTGATGGGAAATTCCATTAGAAGAAAACTTGCAAGCCATGAGCCTCAACTTCCTCGCCACACCCAGGAGCCCCCAGGGGTCTTGCCTTCCTCTGGACTAGGTCTGCACAGAGCAGGGGCTCGGAAGCGCCCTCCTCCACGTGGGAATGAAAGCACGAAGGCCGCGCTACTGGCCCGAGAGGGTGTCTGGCTGGGAGAGGAACGCCGGCAGGACTCCTTCAACCAACAAGGGCACCGCAGTTCTCTGCGGATGAGAGAGAAGTCATCCAGGGACCCAGAAGAGGAGCCCTCAAAACCACGCCCCACAGCCCCTCAAAACCAATGCTTAACGGCTCCAAGTGTCACAAACAAGGAGAGAGGAGGCCACTGGCAATCGTTGTAAATATGTCTCCCAACCACTCGTAGAGATGCTCCTGAAGGCACTTACCATGTATTTATTGAGCGCCTACTGTGTGCCAGGGGCTCAACAAGCACAGACTCAGATCCTCCCCTAATGCTGCTGGAGGAACATCCTTCTCTCTCCTGGACAATCAAGGAAGCAGAGGTCCTGGGAGGTAAGGGAGAGAGCCAGTTGGGACCAACGACTTACTGAGGGTTAGCACAGCCTCCCTGACAGCAAAGGCAGGCTGCGTGAGAGCCAGCGAGAGAACTCGCCGACTCACGCGTGAGTCTTAGGATGAAGCACATCTGATTGCCTAGCCTGCTTTTCTCCAGGTAGAGCAGACGACTGACTGATACATCCACCTCTGTCACCCTACACATCTCAACAACAGCGATCCTTGCGTCCAAGGCTGGAACCAGAGGTGAACTCTTCAGAATGCGTAGAATGGCAACTGTTTTAGCAGTTAACACCCCCTCCCCCCAACTGTCTGCCCAGCAAATACTGCTTCACTCACCAAGGGAAAAAAATAGCAAGGGGCTACTCAAAAAGACAAGTTCTACCGACAAACAAAAACAAAACAATCATCAGCCAGGCGGCTCACCAGAGCTCCTCCTTTGGCCATTCTGCCGTATAAAATGTGAATCAGAGAAGGACCAGGCCACACTCACAAAATTAATACTGTTCCAAACAACTGTCCACCACTAAAATGGGGGGAAAAAATGGAAATGCGTGAGGACAATATGTCAAATCAAAATCTATCAGTAGGTTTTTATTGAGCACCTAAGCCGTGGCTCTACAAAGCAGAGACTACATAAGACCGGGACCCTGGGTGAATGAGCTGGCAGAGAGGTCAGAGTCACATGAGAATACCCAGCACACATTTATTCACACTGCTTACAAGAATATACAATACCACATGATAGCATAAATTGAGGCCAGGTCAAGAGAAGAAACAAACAACAACAGTGGAGGGAACTTTGAGCCAAAAATGAAGCTTAAAATGCATACAATAATAACCAACACATTGAGCCATAAATGTGGCTCTAAGCTTTCTGGAAGTCCAGAAGGAAAACATAATAGCCTTGTTTAAGGTACACTATTCACAATGTCCAAGAGAAAAAGAACAACAAGCCCATCGCTCAGGATTATTTAGCATCAACAATTTCTCAATTACAAAAATTGGGATAAGGACTAGGTAGCAAGCAGAACCTTCGAGGTCATAATAAGGAGGCTTCGGCTTCAGGTCATTCAGTCTCACTGCCTCTTTCTTTTCTCCCTCCCCCCCCATCCCGGTACGCAGGCCTCTCACTGCCGTGGCCTCCCCCTCTGCGGAGCACAGGCTCCGGACGCGCAGGCTCAGCGGCCATGGCTCACGGGCCCAGCCGCTCCGCGGCACGTGGGATCTTCCCGGACCGGGGCACGAACCCGTGTCCCCTGCATCGGCAGGCGGACTCTCAACCACTGCGCCACCAGGGAAGCCCCTCACTGCCTCTTTTGATGGACAAGAATAATGACCCCAGAGAGTGCTGGTGGTTTATCCAAGGTCAGATAGCTGGTCAGTGGCAGAGCTAGAAATAGGACCTGGGTATCTTCACACCACACGGACAGTGTCCCTTTCTACCACACGTAGCTACTCCCCAACATCCTTCAAAATCCATGGGCTGGTTTGGGGGGCACATGTGGAGGCTACAGTTGGGGGCGAGGGGGCCGAATTAGATTAAGAGACCTAAGAACCAAACACCTAAATGTACTAGGTAGACCTCATTTGTTAGACCATTCTAACAAACCAACTGTAAAAAGCCATTCTGGGGACAATCAGGTAAGTTTGAACAGCAATTTGGGATTTGACGATGTTAAGAATGTGTTAATTTTGTTATGTTGACATAATATTATTATCACCTAAGAAAATAATGAAGCATCATGATATCTTTCACTAGCTCTAAAATCAAAGCCAATGAACAAAAAGATTAAACAAATCCAACAAAAAGTGAATTGTTGTCAAGTCTAAGTGATGGGGTTCATCATATTATTTTGTTTATATAATACACTTTTTTTTTTTTCTTTTAAAAAAGGAAGTTCTGTCTTTACCCAGTTCAGGAGCACCTTCTGAAAAAAAGAACTGCACTGGCCGGAGCCAAGCGTCTCAGCCTCGAGTTGACACATTCATGGCAAGCTAAGCCTTTTTTCAAGGAAATAGGAATTGTTCTTTCTTTAGAGGAGCTAAAGGACTTCCAAAGAAGTACTTTAGGCCCCAGCTGCCTCTGAATCTTGTTCAAAACTCACCATTTGCTGACCCCACCCTTACTCCTACCCTTGGAAGGTACGAGGCACCATCCTGCCACTAATACACGAAGAGATGATATGCATCATGCTCTGGGCGCAGCCCCTGACACGCTTATACGTGGCAACTATCACTATCATTACTGGGCAAAAATGAGCCCAATGTAACAGCCTAAGATTACATAAGAGCTTGATTTAGAGCATGGAGTCAAACTCTGATTGAGAAAAACACATCCACTGATAAGTTAAAAGCCTCCAACTGGTTGATTTAGCGGGTTAAAAAGTAATTTTAAACACTTCCAGTGAATTTACTCCCTGGCAATGTTTACAACCATTGTTTCTGAGCTCATTGTCTTTCATCTCAGTATGAATGTTTTACGTAAGTCACCTTAATTGCTTTGTAAAGTCTGAACTGAGCTGGTTCCCACTGGGCTGGCTCTCTTGTGCTCATCTTCAAGGAGGATGACCCAATGATAAGTAGGCTTCTTGCCATATGTGGGCCCACACACATCCATCACCATGCTACAGCTTCCTGGGAAGTACTCTTCGCAAAGAACTTTTTCATAGTAGCATTAGCATTTGACCAAGAAAATAGTCACACCCAGCACCAACTTCCCCAGGAACAAGTAACAATGCTTCTTTGATTTATATGGTGGTTTATACATTTTCAAACACTCTTATATTCATTTCTCATTTGACCACCAACAATCTTGTCTTGTTAAGTAGACAGACTAGGAACCATAATTCAGATTTTACAGGCTTAAAAAGATTCTAAAACATTAGAGCAACTACTATGAGTCATTCTTTCCCAAGGTCATCAGCTGCTTAGTAGCAAATCAGGAACCAGGATCCATTCTGCAGTTTCTACTCCAGTGTTCTTTTCTCTATGAAGACACCACTTCCTGAAAAAGAATCGTCTTTCCAAACCCTTCAGAGATCACATTTCATCTTCTAAATGAGAAAAAAATCTGAGTACACCAAACACCCAAAAAAAGATATTTCACTGCTCTGCTCACATCTAAAAAGCAGAGTTATAAATAACCCCAAATACTGGGTCGCTCCACACAGCCAAGAACCTCGATGCAAGGCATTAAGTCTTAAAATTTTACACAGAATGTGACTCCCTCTAAAACATTCTCCACCACGTAGACAATATTACTGCCCGGAAGTCTGACCACATGGCTCAAAAAGCTGTTTGTGAAAAGAGCAAAGTAAGAAAGCTGTCAACATCTAGGAGCTCCTCGTGAATGAGGTCGAACTTAGAAGAGCTAGTATCAACGCAGAGTTCGAGTTAAGACCAGTGGGGTAATGCAAAGGGTGATTTGGGCCACAGTATTACTGCCTTATAACCCAAAGGGCACAAATCTACATAAAACTAAAACTGGGGGTTTCATCCCCGTCATGAATGTTGCTTATTCTGTAGGTAAGGGCCATCTGGTCTACCCTCTGCCTCTGTCACAGTGGAGCCCTTTGAGCTACAGTCCCTATCATAATGGAAAGTAATCAACTTTGGTCAACTTAACCACTGCCCACCCTCTAAGCCTAACTGATCTAACTGACACTTTAGGAAGAACATTATGCTTAAAATAAAACTTTCCAACTTGTGCAACCAAGGTAGTCTGGGCAAAGAGATTGAGGACAGAAGTGGGTGGCCCAGAATACAAGACAGTGATGGGGATCCCTTGACATCCCAATTGGAGAGAGGGTGACCTGGTAGGGTGGGGTCAGGAGGGAAAGCTTGCTTAAGCTATGGCCCTGGGTAGACTCTTCAACTACGTCAAGAGGGCCACCCCCACCAACTTCCCACCATTACTCACTGGGGCCATCCTCTCACCTGCACAGGCCTAGCTACTCACTGCCACCTGTGGGCTCAGCCCTGCTCATCAAGCCTGTGGCTGGATACCACAGTCATGTCTTGCTATTACTACCCTGGGCCTCACCAGACAGAGTCTACAGCCTTACATCTTGCTGCCCAGACTCTATGGTCTGGCTTCCTGACCCTCTCTTATATGGGCTCTTTTCTGCTTGGGACTTGAATCTCATGACCGGGAATCCCATACACCTGCAACCCTCTTGTCTATACCTACCTACACTTCTCCAAGCTCAGTCCACAGCCCTTGCCTTCATCACGTACCTACTGGCCTCCTCCCCATCTGATAAACTTCCATTCCTGGATCCTCTTGGGTAACCATGAGGGATAAGGAAGCCAGAGGCTGCAGCCTGGCGAGAAGGGCAGGAAGGTGACAGCTGCCAGAGCAATTCGCCCTCCCTCTGGTCCAGCTATTACCACCTCTTCCTCCCCCACTCCCCAGCGACTCCATGAAGCTCACCAACTTCTAAAACTGACTCCCAGATGTAGTAGCTGGCTTCTCACTAGAGGTCAAGGTCACTCAGGTTGAACAGCACCTGTGTTGTTTGGTCTATAAAGACCCCTACGAAAGCCTGCACTAAAATTGGGCCAAAGGGGTTAAGTTGCTGGATATGGTGTGCAAGCTCACCTCCCTCCCAGCTTCATTTATACTCATTTTATATATGAATACATATATACATACACACATATATATAATATATACACACACATACATACGCGTACACACATATACATCTTTCTCATTTAAAGCAAAACAAAATATAGCAGTTACAGGAGAAAAACGACATAGAAAGTCAACACACACACAAACCACCATCACCCCCACTGCTGCTACCAAGACCTTGTCCTGAAAGTGTCTGGATGACTGTCACTTACCACTACCTAACCCTTAACTACAGGCTAGGTCTGGGGACTCCATCCCAGCTGCTCCCTAGAGCTAAGTATCCTTGTTGCCTTTGTTTCGTCAGGAGAAAAGGGAGATGTAAACATGAACCAGACAAGAGACAGGAGATAGCCAGTGAGAGTGACATAATCTAAAGTGGCACCAAAATCCATCTCCAGCATTCTGTCATCTTATGATCGACCATTTCACTTCAGACACTCATTGTCCAGAGGAACCTGAATCCTAGAACTAGATGTCCCCAAGTAAGCGGTTTCTCTCTAAAAGTAAAATGTGGTACACAAAGCAAAGTGCTCAAAGCGTCCCAGGAATGCCTGTTCCATGAGGGCGTCAACACTGCAGTCCTCAGTTCCATCGTGGGAAGGGTGGGGTGGAGTAGAGAGGACCCCTAGACATAGCCAAGGCAGGGAAGAATCAGGAATTTGAGCTCTTAACATTCAAATTCCCGAGTCACAGTTGAAACCCCACTGCTGTAATTGTTTTATACACTGTCTACACACACACACACACACACACACACACAAGATGCCTTTTAAAAGTTGCATTAGCTTCCCTGTTTAAAACCCTTCCTTCTGTTGGGCACCTTGAGATAAAAGCTGTGTTTGACTCCCTGGCCGGCCTTCAAATTCTGGCACTTGCTTGGGCTGGAACCAGGACAGCCTTCCATCCAACCAGGGAAGGCACAGGCCCTGCCGGCAGAGCAGGGGTTAATGGAAGCTGACCGCAGCACGGTTGTTAAGGTAATCAATACCGCTGAGATACTAAAGCAGCATAAGCCGCAGTATTGATCGCCGAGCAGATGATAAAACTGTTTATTATGATAATTGCAGGGTCCCTGCAAGATGCTCCCAGTGCTTCCTAAAGCTGTTTACAAAACTAATAAAGATTTGCCATTTCAAGATCTTCCATTTTAACCACCCCTCCTCCCCCAAGCTTCCACCCCTGGCCCATCACCAAAAGGCAGAGCTCACCCCCAGGCTATGAACATGTTCCTCCCTGGGACAGCACCAGAGCCTGTCCTGGGTGTGTCATGACTCTCAGGGGCCTCTGAGGAAAGGGCTCACCTTCCACACCCTCACCCTGCCCCCAACTTCAGGAAAGGGAAGCAGGAAGCACAGCCGACTAGACCCTCAGGACGTTAAGATTTCCTCCTCAGAGCCCGCCACGTGATAATTATGGGTTTTACCGATGGAGGGGGCTGCTCAGGGCTCCTTGAGCTAACATTCATTTGTTACAGCACATTTAAGAAACCACACCACCCTGGTTTGTAATTAAAACTTCTCTGGAGAACCTGGTGGCCATGGAACTAACTGAACACAGTCAAATGCTGGTTCTAGAATGCGTTTCTGCCAACACAACTCAGGGGTGACTTTGGCTGCTAGGCTGGGCTCATGACTCGAGTTCTATCATGCCCAGTGCAGCAGCTTCATTTTATTAACAGTGGAATTAACACCTCAGTTATAAACACGGCTATCTGCCTTGAGACCCAAGTCTTTGGATTAATAGCACTGTTGATGATGACAGTGATAGTATTTTCACATGCTGTGATATTACTTTCAAGATGAACTAGATGAATGTGGAAATGTTTCTCGACAGAAGTAAGCACCTCACAGACAGCATTAATGCTCTTCAAACTGTTCTAGGGAAAACTCACTGGGTCCTGAGAATAAGTATGGTAGCTTCAGGATGCAAAGCTTGCAAATACACTAGAAGTGTGTTTTCAGAGTGTGCAAGAAGAAAAAAAGGAACCCAAGTTTTGAGAAGAAGCCAGTAGCCATTCCGTTAGCAATGGAAGCCCCCCTTTCTCACTCAGCCCTGAATAATGCTGGCTCAGTCCATAGTGACCACCAGGATTTTACCCTTAACAGAATGTGACTGGACTTGGCCTTCAAAACCACATTTGCAACTCAGGGGCACTGATCTGAGAGCTGATGAGCCAAAGAAAGATGATTTGGAGGCAGCGTCTTTCTTTTCAATCAAAGCACGGAGAAATCATTAACCAATGCTCCTGTCTTGACCTTGCACCACGACCTCAGCTTAGGCACTGAAGCCCTGACCCTCCTGATTCTCCCCCGAGTCAGCTGCCCCCAGCAGCTCTGGGAGATCACTGCCCACGGAGCCTGCCTGTGTGCGGACACACGCACGATTTAATTCTGTGGACCAGTAGAGACACGCAGCTCCTCTGTAGACACCTGTCTGCTCCGCTACTCACAATCACACAGAAATCAGGAGACTGGAGCCAATTTTATGTAGAGTATAATCCCCTTGCCAAAGACCTTGCCATGAACTCACAGATACCACAGCATGGCTGGAAGGGATGCACCGAGATTAGTTTAACCTGGTTACCCGCTCTTACAGGAAGTGCTTGGCAACCAGAAATGGTAGGAGGAAATCTGAGACTTCCCTATTACTGAGTTTCATGAACGATACACTCCTAGGCAAAGCGGCAGAGGACAAACAGTCATCAACTACTAACTCCCAGCTAGATGCCCTGCTCCCACACCAAATGCCCATGGGGCCCGTGTTCACAAACACATCCCTGGATCTGATACCAAGAGAAAGTTGAATATTAAGTGTGACTAATTCTGCTGTTACCTTTTAACCTCACTCACACACATAAGTTGTACTCTCAACAAAAACTTCAACAAAAAAATACACCCTCGGAAAGATATGGTCCACACTTGGAAACCCGCCCACAATGGCCAGCCAAGCCCGCCTAAGCGCTAAGAACCATTTAGGAGCATTGTAAACCATCAGGGCCATTAGTTCTAATTTGACCTCAACAAAATAAATCAACCCACTAGGAACAAATTTAGAAGCTTTCCAGAGTCAAGTTCCCAAACCCTGAAAGGCTCACAAGCACAGTCCATGGAAGGGAACAAACGGCTACCCTCCGGGCTACCCTCCCCACTCCCACCTCCCCTGCAGCTCACGGATGACAGCATGCTCACCTGGGACCGGGACTCTGGATCCTCCTCAACCCACTGGATCAGAAAGCTGTGACTCCTGATGTTTAAGGGATTCACTCTTTTCCTTCCTTTGAGTTCACATCAGATACGATTTTCCATCTGTGCTGCACTAAACGTCCTCTTTCAAGGCATGTGAACATTCAGATTTATTTTCAAGATATCCTGATTGGCTTTCAACTATGCTGATTCTCAGCTCTGGGTCAGAGTTCCCCCAGCCTTTTCATCTTTCAGTCGGCAGGTATCACGTATATCAAGAACTGTGCTCCCCCACCACATTAATACATGTGTCAACACAGTAAGTAATTTCTCAAAAAAAAAACTTATAACCACAGCATACACCCTAGATTTAAATTGCAAAATCGTCCTAAGTTTTCATCTTTATTCTTCCCTGGTATTTACTTGCTGCAGTTTTTTCAGTGCTGCTGCACTGCCTTCACGAAGAAGCGGAAAGTAAAACCACGGCACCACTGAACTCCACTAGCCGATGGGAGAAGAAAGTTAAGAACGTGTTTGCTCGAGGGGCAGGCAGTCCACAACCATTCAGTTGTTAAAATATTAAGAGTGAGCAAGGATGTCACGGACGGCCTCTGCCTGCCAGGGAGCTCAGCGGCTCCGGCATCCTGCGCTCCAGGGGTCCCGGGTCCCGGAGGGCCTGATAAGGGTTGCGTCTCACGCTGCCGCCGGGAGGCGGGAGGCGGCACAGGGCCCCTGACCTCCGCCCTCCGAACAAGGCGCACACTTTTGGCACCGCCGGTAGTCATGGCCTCTGCGAGGAGCGCGCTTGGGGAGCGGCTGCTGGCCCCCTGCCCTGTGGTTCAGGTGCCGTCCTAGGCCAGGCCTGTGCTCCTGGCCCCGATCCCCTTGCTCGCACCGCAAGTGACGGGGGAAAGGCCCCCTGACCCCGGCTGGAGGGAATGAAGGGTCACCCACGCGGGTCTGTCTCACCGACCACGGCTCCCCACCGCCAAAGGTCTGTAGGTAGCACTTTGGGGCCCAATTTTCATGCTACCAGTGTTTTATCAGTAGTTCATTGTAGTATTGTATGAAAAATTGTTAATAAGCGAGATCTCCAGAATGTTGGTTTCTATTGCTCTGATCTCAGTGGGGCCTTCATGGAATAATTGGGGCTGCTGTAGACAGGCCTGAGAGAAGACATAATTAAGATCCTCATGGAAGCTTGCAGCCCAGAAAACCCTTTTCTACCTGCCCCCAACATGTCTTAGGCAACAGTAACACTTTCTTGTTCTGACCATGTCTCAGATGCAAATAAAAGTCACTAGTCTTCCTTTCAAAAAAAAAAAAAAAAAGATTAAAAAAAAAAAACAACCACCGTATCATCATTTCCACTCAACTTCACAGGACAGAAGGAAGAATTAATAGCGAGATATTGGCAAAACAAGTCAGCAGTAACAGCAGAACCAGGACACAGCACATGCGCTGTATAAACCAAGAGTCTGGATTACTAAAAGCTGAGTAATCCTTTCCAGCTCCACCCAGCATGAGTTTCCAGGTATTAAATTATATGTTAATTACACAAATGTGAAGTTATATGAGGGGGAGTGGTGTTAGTCAGCACCCACTGGGTGGAAGTTCAGTAAAATAGTTTTGTAAGGCATGTTTCACACGCAGGCCGGGGGCTCCCCAGGCCCAGGAAGAGAAGAGGAATCACACTGCAGAGGCCTAGGTTCCACCTCCAAACCATTGGCTGACAGAGCTTCCAGAGCCCATTCAATACCCACTCCCCTGACAGGAGAACTTTCCTAACTTACAAAATACCCGGGGTTCTTTTCCTCTCCTTTTCGTCTTTTCCTCTCTGCATATTTGTTATACAAATCAAAACATGCTGGGGCTCCTGGTCCAGGAAGATCCCACATGCCGCAGAACAACTAAGCCCGTGCGCCACAACTACTGAGCCTGTGCTCTAGAGCCCGCGAGCCACAACTACTGAGTCCACGTGCCACAACTACCAAAGCCCACGTGCCTAGAGCCTGTTTTCCGCAACAAGAGAAGCCACCGCAATGAGAAGCCTGCGCACCACAACAAAGAGTAGCCCGTGCGCAGCAATGAAGACCCAATGCAGCCAAAAATAAATTAATTAATTAATTTTTAAAGAAGACTTTGGAAATAAAAGAAGGAATAAAATTATTAAAAAAAAAAAACATGCTGGGGCTCATTTCAGACTCAGCCAATCCAAAGAGGGGCACACAGCCCTGACCACAATAGTGTAGGGGGCAGCAGTGCCACTCAAGGTGATGGAGGGGCCCACGTGACACCTCCCAGCACCCACTGTCCTTCGACTATTTCGGAGGGTCATGATGGCACAGTGTCCTCCCGGGTCCTGGCAGTGCCACAGCCTCTGATGCTGGGGAGACACCTCGTACCTGCAGTGAGGCTGAACACGGAGCTCTGAAACTGCTCCGAAGCCCAGGGCTCGGGCTGCAAGCCCTTTACTAACGTAACACATAGTACCCCTGCCTGCCGGGTGCCCACCAACCGCATACTGATCTGGCCCTGATTTGAAGTGGGGGAGCCATGGTGAAGTCCAGGCCTGTCCCAACCAGTGAAGGGCTGAACAGACGACTGGAATGGAGCACTAAGGACCGCACCACAGCTGCTGAGGAAATTTAGAGATCCACCCATGAGGAGCTGAACACTCTATTCTTTCCACTTCTCATGTCAAATGATTTTTATCTAATGCTACACCCCACAAGCAGCTATCAGAGAGGCTCTAAACTAACACCTTGAAGTGGGTCAATGACAAAAATAAATAAAAATCCCTATACATAGTATAGTACAGTACAGTATAGTATAAAACAGGCTCTAAGCATATGCCCTGGGCTGGCATTCCAGCACAGAGGCCATTGAAAAGCTGCAAATTCTTAACCTACTTTGGGTTCGTCATACCTATAATGGGTGTAGAGATTATATTTGCCCCATATGGTTGTAAGGATTAATAAGACACTGAAGTATTTAGCACAGTAAATGCTTAATATGTTTTAGTTATTAATCTTTATACACACACACACACACACAGAGTGCGCATAAAATTGTTTCATTCGCATAAAATCTAACCGAGACTGCATCCTCATTTTTAAGGTTCAGAGAAGCAGGGAGACTCACCCATAGTTTCACATCTCATGAGAAAGCAATGCTGGCCTGCAAAACAAACACTCACACTTCTGGACTGGTGTCTTTCACACCATTATTTTCCAGCGTGTCCTACAAGCACCACTGGCCACAGGCTAGGTGATGCGTGGGTGAACATTTTAAATTTGAATCGTCACCTGCTTAATGTTTATTTGAGCCAATACAACTAGCCCAAACCTGTGATTCTTCTGATATCACTGCTTGGGATGATGGCTAGAGCAGGTAATTATGGTTTTAATAGGGGAATCCATGAAAAGAAAAATTTCTAAGCAAATAATGTAATACAGGAGTAAAAAGACATAACAAAAAGGACACTCCACATTTGGGGAGCTCTCTCTTAGGCCCTACTTCCCCTCTCAGAGGCTGTGTGTGGCTGAACCAATCTCTCTAACAGAGTCAAGCATTAAAACTCAGCGGCGGGGGCTTCCCTGGTGGCGCAGTGGTTGAGAGTCCGCCTGCCGATGCAGGGGACACGGGTTCGTGCCCCGGCCCGGGAAGATCCCACGTGCCGCAGAGCGGCTGGGCCCGTGAGCCATGGCCGCTGAGCCTGCGCATCCGGAGCCTGTGCTCCGCAACGGGAGAGGCCACAACAGTGAGAGGCCCGTGTACCGCAAAAAAAAAAAAAAAAAAAAAAAAAAAAGTCAGCGGCGGGCACATCCTGGTTTCCCCTGTGGATCTATCTTGCCCTCTCTAAAGCACAGCCTCTCAATGAAAGGGCTGCACCTTCCTCCAGGCTTTCTGAGGAAGGCTGTGAGAAGGGTTATCAGCCTCCGTGACCCCTTTAGGCAGCCATGGCTCTTCTCCCTCTCCCATTCCCCCCCACCCCCCAGCAAGGACCCTGCAGCCTGGAGCTGGTCCCCAGTCTTCCCCCTTAATGCCTTTTTCCTTGTACAGCTATCACAAGAGGGCTGTTTAGTGAGAGGACCTCAGGCTGACCTTTGCTGACAGGCTCCAAGCTCCCTCTGTAAACTGATCTAATGTGAGGCCGGGTAATTAGCTACCAAGTAGTAATTGCAGCTTCTAACTATGCTGGACCAAGACTGCAAAAATTCCCCCAGGGGATGGGGTGGGGGGCTGCTGGGGACCCCAACCCACACAGAGGCATCTGCTCACAGCCAAAAGGAGGGACTCAGCAACATTTCTGAGGGAGGCCAGCACTTTTCCAGGTTTTAATTAAAAGTGGGGCCCAGGGAAGGAGACAGCTACAAAAGGAAATCAGTAAATAAAGAAGAGGGGTGAAGAAAGAAATCCTTGGCTTGCCTGGAAGAGCCCATTCAGGAAAGCACCAGCTCTGGAGGCAGATGGCCCTGCACAAGAAACTTTCATTTCAGCCACAGAAGGAACACAGCAAGTAGCCTTAACGAGGCAGCAAAAAGAAATGCAAAAAGGAAGGATGCACGAGGGCAGCTCCACCGCTGGCTTGCATGCACTCCCACAAGCGCACCCCTCAAACTTAGAATCTTTAGGTGCCCCCCCTCAAACTGAAGAACAGTCAAGGTGCCAGGCTGGTAGCCTGCCCTAAGGGTTCTGCATGATCGTGTGTGCAGATTTGGTAATTCAGCCAGACCTGTCCAACGGGCCGACCCCACTAGCAGCCTGCAAGTGTATGTAACGTGTTTCAGAGTAGCGTGCAGAGTCCCCACCGAGAACTCAAGAGGCAGCATGTCCATGGACAGCGGACTGCCCTTACTGGGACTCTAAAAATAAACCTAACTGCACAAAAGACACCATGGTCAGAAAGACTGAAAAAGTGTCCCGCCTTCCTATACACCAGGACAGTAAGACACCCGACAGCACAAAAATAAAGGAAACCTTTATTTTCCAACTCCACCCCATCCCCATATCCTCTATCTGCTCTGGACGAAAAAAGCCACATCACTGAACTGCTGTTGCCCGTGATAACTCCTGGACCTCTTTCCTCAGCAGAGGCAGCGACTTCACGGGGCACCGCAGCTCTTCCGTGTGGGCTAGACTTTCTGCCGATCTGAGTTACGTCACAGGCTTCCGCAAACTTCATTTCCTCTGACCCTGCACCGCCTCACCCCCCAGTAGATTCAAGGCGGTACAGACTCTCCGAGTTGAAACCAGTGAGGAAAACCAGGGTAGCAGCAGCCGACTGCACCAATTCACCCTCCATTTCCTTCTCCAAACAATTAATACACTTAATAACTCCGACCCCAGCGACAGACTCAAGACACCCCTCTATTAACCCCTCCCCGCGCCAAGCAGTGGGTCTCCACCAGAATTCTGCTGTTCGCTATGACTTGACCATTCTTCAATCCACAACAAGGACTTCTCGCCACACTGTGGTTTTGTTCTCTTAATCTTTTATGAGGAACCTTATCAAAAGCTTTTAGAAAATACCAGTGAATTTTGCCTACCAGGTCATCTTTATTATTTTAAAATTCCTCATGAAGAAATTACAAACCTTAACGTCGTAAATGAATATTTAAGACAGCATGCACTTAGGCACGCAAGTCCGACTCAGGTTACATTTAAGTCGCTGTATTACCTCCCTTTTTAGAAAGATTCTTGTCTGGCTGTTGAGTAAGGAAAGATGCCCCTCCCCAACTCCCAGGTGTGGGATTCCCCCATAGACCTTCTGGACCTGCTGAAACAGAGTATGTACTGAGTACCAAAAGGATATATAGTGCAGAACACAACTTCAAACCAAGAAATAAAATGCACTGAGTCGAGGAAGGCCTGGATGTGGCAGCCCATCCCGTCTCCACCTTCCCTACCTTTCCCCAGGTGCATGGAGGTAAGCAGCACGGTTCTCCCCATCACAGCTGGTCCACAAAGGGAGCCAGCGACAGCTTCTAGACGTTGACACCATTTATGCTCCCTCCTTGCACCTGTTTGTTGTTGCTATTCTTCCTGATTAGCATTCTGCCCACAAGCTCAGCCCTGAATGTAGGGGCAGCTTTCCCCATGATGGAGCAGTTACAGATGCACAAGGGCCAAGGGGTGTTTCCTGGTCACCTCAAATTATTTTCTTGGCAAGTTTAAAGGTAAATCATCTAATCAAATACACATCTCTTCAAGAGTTGCCTTTGAGCAGGGTTCAAAAGCTGCAGTGCGATTCTGGAATCCCTGTCGGAAACCCTTTTCCATTGCGTAACAGAGAGAGCGCTAAGGTAATTCACACTTACGCCGCCTCGTGTTCCTGATCAGCAGGGAAATCCTCAGCCTTACTGCACACACATCAGCTTCTAACATCACGTCTAACCACCAAAAATGTAGGCAAGGTCCTATGGCTAGATGAGACGGGCCTCCCTCTTCTCCATAACATAATGGTGAAATGGACGAGTCCAGAAAGTAGTCTATAGAGTCCAGAGTGCCGGGTAATTCTTTATCCTTGAGGAAGACCACCAATGTGAGTCAAGTCATAACTGGATGTCTAGTAAAAGGGTTGGGCTGCCCCGACTCTCCTCCAACCTCAGCCCATCCTCGCCAACATGGGGCCCCCAGAGGACGGAATGGGAACTGCGGGTCCAGGCACTCCATTACAGCAAGGCGCAGTTCAGCCTGGACTTAATGAGCTCTTGCAAGGAAACAGGAAGTCTATAAAGTAATTTAAATAACTTCCAGTCCTGAAATAAAGGAAATTAAACCACTGGCACAAACCTCTCTGATGGACACCTTTTCTGACCCTCCGATCGCACTCACAAATACAGCTGTCATAGTCTTCTCCCCAAGGCCAGCCCCCATATTCCTCTCATGTGAAACACGCAGAGGCTACCAGTCAGCCTTCAGAGCTCTCCAAAATTCTGCGGAAACTGTAGGCGAGGGATGAGGCGTGGTGTGCAGCAAAAACACAAGAATCAGCCCCCAACCCCACGTGCAGTCCTGATGCTCCTGAGCTGCATGACCTTGGGTGAATCACATAACTTCACAGGGGTCTCAGCAGCTCACCAGCAAATACCAGGAATGTCTTGGTCAGCGTAAGGGACCTCTGAGATTGTTAAGAGGGTCAATGGGCACATTTGAGAACAGTGCAAACTGGAAACGCAAATAAACACTGACATTATTCCAGCCACCAGAGCCCTAGGCTCCGGAATTTCTCAATTTTCTCTTCAAGAGGCGCTGTGCTATCCTTGCCTTCCTCTATCACTATGCATATTTATTCACAGATGCTTCTGCTTCTCCTGTGCCCTTAAGTGTACGTAATCCTTTGTGTGGATAATTATTAGTCCAACTAGACATGGTTTCCTGGCAGGCAAGGACTGTGGCTTTTTACCTTCTGCAAACAGTGTGTGCAGACCACCAGCCAGCACCACACAGGTTCTCAATAAAGGGCAGGAACCGACAGCCCACACGGTTACCCATTCCTTCTCAAGCACCAGTATGCTAACAACTATCCGTCGACTCTCTATGAAGAGAGACCAACCCAGTGAAAGACTCGGGACTGGCTGTGAGTCTACAAGAGGGGTGCGGGCTTTGGTCCCCCCTCTCTGTGCAGAAATGGCCCCGACTTCTCACTTTCACAGGCACTGCCCCCCGCGAAATGCAAGCCTCAGTCACTATGGCAGCTTCACCGGGTAAATCTACGCTGCCGGATGCTAGAAACTGTTTCTGGCCACAGAGTTAAGTTTACTTTATTGATAATAATCAGGCAGATACGGACTGGTTTGACCAGTACTCTGGATGCAGGATCACAAGAAAGACAAACTTAAAAGCAGCTTAAGGTCAATCTCGTTTTGCGAGCCCTCTAGATATTACTACTGACAACTGGGATGGTGAACCCTTGACCCCTCAGCTGGTAAAAGCCAATAGCGAGGCTGGACATTCCTTGTCAGCGAGAAAGCCTCCCGGGCTCCCTCCGCGCAGGAGGACAAGACCTGGTGCTACAGAAAGAGAACTGTTGGGCCCTGCTCCAGAAGGGACCCTCCCCAACCATGCTGAGAAAGGAAATCACCAACAGGAATCTAGCTTTGCTTTACATAAAGGCACAGTTTCACAAACAGGCTGTATGTGGAACTGCTCTGGGACTCGCGTCCATGACTGGGGGGTAAGATCTTAATACCACCGAAGAATTAATCGGTGCTGTCTTGCCTTGGGCCTGTGTAAACGGGAACGATTGGATTCAGAGGGTCCAGAGGTTCGTGTCTTCCCTCAAAGGTCTCACCATTGAGCAAGAGCCCTGTACCCTGGAGGGCTGCTCTGGCCCTTGAGTAATCATCCTCCCCCACCTCCCCGAGGGCTCGCCATGGTTAAGGCCCATAGCCTCTGCGCATCTCACGGCACTCAGGCCTCCCCAGGTACTTGGGGCGACTTGTTCTCCCGGCCACAGCATCTGTCTCATCCCTTCACAGTCCGACCACAGCCAGGAGGACACAGTCTAAACGAATTTCTGCCTAGGACGGGTTCACCCCGAAAGCAAACACGGATAGTCTCCCGTGGCATTAGCCACAGTGCTCCCAAATGAAGCCAGACTTGACTTTCCCCAAAGTTCACTGACCGAGAGCCAAGAGCAGCATATCTCTGGGTCTCCCTTGTTTAGCCATCCTTCATCTAAATCCCTCATCTAAAACGGGAGCTGCATATGTAATTTTAAATTTCCTAGTAGCCGTGTTTAAAAAAGGGGGAAAAACAAATAAAATTAATTGAAATATGTCTTATTTAATACCAGTATGTCTAAAATACCATTTCCAGGGATTTCCCTGGCGGTCTAGTGGTTAGGACCCCGCGATTCCACTGAAGGGGGCACGGGTTCAATCCCTGGTTGGGGAACTAAGATCCCGCAAGCCGTGTGGTACAGCCAAAAATAAATAAATAAAATAAAATATTTCCAGTGCAATCCATCTCAATGTTACTAAGCTATCTCCCCCCTTGTTCTCATACTAATAGTCCTTGCGAACCTGTGTGTGTTTACTTACAGCGCAGCTCAACGCAGACCAGCCACAACTCAAGTGCCCAGTAGTCACACGTGGCTGGTGGCTACCATACTGCAGGAATCTCAAAAGCATCGCCATCCTCTGCTGATGAGAACCTAAAACAGAACTCTAATCTGGCCTCACCGTAATAATTCATACTTGTTTTTCCCAGTCACAGACTTCACAGAACTCACCCCTACTCAAGATTCTTTCCCACGGCATTTACAATTACATTTGGGTGACATGTCAAGAAGTTTAAGCTGGCTGGGACTGGAGTGAACAGATATTCAAGGAATCGTGTACAACTTATCTGGTCAATCAGATCTTCTCTCCAGGGCTTGTCCACCATTCAAGTAAACCCCTGGGGTTCCCTAATTTAAAATCCTCCTAACCCTGTAACTTGCAAATTGACCATCTTCCCGGTGATGTGTACTTAACTCTTTGGTGCCCACATGGAGGGCTCCCTGTCCTTGTTGAGCTGTTCGCTAGGACAGACCCCACTTCCAACTCAAGATCACACTGAATCATTTCTGCCCTGGTTGCACAAGATGTGTATACACCACAGATACAAAATTACGCAGAATCATCGACTGAGGGCATGTCTGTGGAATCCTAAGGCATAAATAGGCACAGGACAAATCCACAGGTTTGGGAATTGCCTGTAAACAGAAGGAAAATTTTCCACAGAAGATAAAACGTTGAGGCCGTGTTCTCAGCAACTGTTAACCAGAAAACTTGGTAACAGATCTGTGCAGTCCAGATCTGTGCAGGAGTGGCACAGAGCTACTTTAAGTACCATAGCTCAGAGGTGACGCATCTGTCCTGAGCGCTGTGCCCCAACAGGGCGCCCAGCCTGCGTGGATTCTCATCATGATGCAAGTCAGGTCTGGGCCAGCACGCCTCCCAGTGCCAGGGCTGGAACGGAGGGTGGGGAGGGGGTCCCACTGAGCCACCAGACGCACTGCCCCCGCAGCGACTCCCAAATCAGCCCCTTTCCCTGCATTTGCATCCGCCCTATCCAGAGGGGTAGAGGGTTTGATCCAGAAAGCACTACTAGAAAGCTAAAGATTCTTTGCAGGCTCATCCACCCAGATTCAGCTCTCAGAGTAGGATCACCAGGAGAAAACTGCAACATACAGAAAACAGTTCACTTCTGGCTCGCTGCTCTGGCTTCGGGCAAGAGAAGGTGCACGTGAAGCTTGGGAGGAAGGACTGGAACGGCAGAGGCCGGGACTTGTTCCAGGAGCCCCCAGGGGATGAGCCTGGCTCCTGAACCTGGAAACGCAGAGGGCTGCTCTCCAACAGGTGGAGGGCTCCCCCTCTAAGCCAGGCAGGAGGAAACAGGGGAACGCTCTCTGTCAACGCTGCTCTTGGCATCCTCCCACCCCCAAGGGTCTCTCAACCTGTCCACCCCAGGCCCTGGGAAGAGCAGCAGGGGACGAGCACGCGGGGAGAGGAAGGAAGGAGGCGGCTCTTCTTGGCAAGCTGATGGGTGTGAGTGGTGAGCATTAATTAAAAAGCCATCCGGGAACAATGGTCTTTTCATATTTGGAGCCTGTTCTGCACAAAGCTCAGCTTGTTCTAGGGGGAGGTCTCTGCTTTGGGTTTTTTTTTCTTACTCATTTCCTAGGGCTGTGGCAATGTCTGGCACCCAAGCTCAACCCACTGGAGTGTCCCTTACCCAGAGGGGGTGCCAGGCAGACCTCCGCGACTCCAGAGGTGGTGGCATTCAGACACAAAAAGGGGCAGCCTCGGAGGGCTGTTCTGTTTTGACCCACGGGCTCCCAGAGAGCTCCCGGGCGTTCCCCCGAGTAGCTGCCTAACCCACGGAAACACACACTGGACTTTCCATCGGCCGAACACTCATTTTCCTCTCAAATTACGCTAGACATGCCACAAAGGCAGACGTGGGATGAGGAGTCATGGGTCTACAGACTGGCCAACAGACACTTCAAGGCTTCAGCGTAAGAAGACGGTGAACGGACATGAGATCGTGTAATGAGACTACCCGCCCCATTTTAACCTACTCCACTCAACCTCACAGACTATCCTTAAGAAAAGCAGTTCTTAAACCAAGGGTTAGGGATGGGGGTAGGAGCTAACTCTGAGCGTCTAAGACGTCCTGACACTTTAAAAGACCACCTCCACTCTCTGTAAGGAGTCCTTACAACTCCTGGTGGGCAGGCCCCTCTGATCTCACCTCCTGGTATTCACAGCCTTGTGTAGCCCCCTCCCCTTCGGTGTGGGCTGTGCACAGTGACGTACCTCTAACCAACAGGCTACCAAGAGGTCACTTCCAAGATGAGGTTACAGAGACACTGTAGCTTCTGTCTTCCGTACCTTCCATGCTCTCCCCAACAGAAGCCAAACGCCATGCTGTGTGCTGCTCTAAGGAGAGGCCCATGTGGCCAGAAACTGAGGGCATCCCCTAGCCAACAAGAATAGAGGCCCCCAATTCAACAGCCCACGAGGAACTGAATCCTGTCCACAAACACACTAATGAGCTCAGACACAGGTCCTTCCCCAGCCGAGCCTTCAGATGAGAGTGTAGCCCTGGTGGACATTTTCACGGCAGCCTCACAAGAGATCTGGAGGCACACGGTCCGGCTAAGCCACACCCAGATTTCTGAGCCACAGAAACTGTGAGATAATAACTGTTTGTTGCTTTAAGCCACTAAGTTCGGGGGTAATTTGTTATGCAGCAGTAGATGACGAATACATCCTCCATGTTACAAATGAAAAAGGCGAAAGTTTTGGCCAGTATGTGGCAGAGCTGGGCTTCTCACTTAGGCTAGACTGATGCTCTACAGGCACTTTCCCCTCACCACGCAGCTTCAGCTATCAAGCTCACTTTTGGGTCCACGGAGCTAGGAAATGACAATACTCGCTGGGCCTCTCCATCACATACATACCTAAAATACATGCTTTAATATAAAAAGACACGGGATTCGTTCAGAATGCAGATCTGAAAGCACAGTGAAGAGAGGAGCTAATGTAACCGTCTCCCTTTACAGATAAAGAAACTGAGACTCACAGTCCTAACGCAGCAGAGATGGAACTTGAATGCTGGCCAGGATGGCATGTGACTCTTAGGGATCTGGGAAACTTCAGCCCAAACATACTGAACATACTTCTGATTTGCTGGCTAGGAAAAGTCATCAGAAACTCTGGTCTTCCCTTTTTGGCACCACTGTTAACATTCTGTGGCAGCTGGTCCCCACTTGACATTTCCCCTCTAACTGGAAGCTTCTCCTATGCATATCCCCCAAAGTCCTTCCACACAGTGATGGGTCACAACAGGTAGACCGTTTGCCCCTTGGTTAACGTACGAGTTGAAAATCCTCATCCTCAGCTCACACTGAAGTGCAATCTAAGTGTACTTTGAAATTCTATGATGCCTCAGGAAGACAACGGAACATTTCAGTCAAGAAAGCTGAATAGGCAGAGGTGTTCTTGCGTCTCTAGGAGGACTCCACAAGCTTGCACATCACTGACTAAGGCTTCCACTATTTTTACAAACACATACTCTAGACACTTACAGTTAAGGTCATAAATAATTAAGACAAAGCAGCCTAAGGACATTTTGTGAAGCATTATTGCTGACTTTTTAAAAATTAGGCTTTTGCTAATTCGCAAGATTGAATAATCTCCAAAATATTTCTAGACATAGCCACAGACCAGTAGAATTCAAGTGATCCTACCTTCTCACTAACTTTTAGACATATGTATTTTTTATTATGAAAGTAACAGATACTCACTACTCAGAATTCAGAAAACCAAGTATTAAAAGTAGCCTGTACTTCTACCACCTGGATGTAACCACTCAAGTTAATATTGCTATAGGTATCCTTCAATCTCTCCCTTATGCATATTTTTAAAATTAAACTGAAGTCCTATAGTACACACAGCCTCCTTTCATGTAATCTAACATCACTGTTTTCCCACATTCCTAACCGTGAGACAGGAGCTTTAAAAAAACCACGTAAGAATCTGACATATGGACGCACCACAGTTTAGATCAATCCCCTGTGAGAGATGTAGATGGTTGCTATTTTTCAGTATTATAAATGTCTGCAATGAACATCTTTATTTATAAATTCCTCTTGCACAACTGGTGATTTCTTTATTATGCATGAAGGTACTGGATCACCAGTCCTATTCTAGACATTAGGGATATATTTGTGAAAAAACAAAGATCTCTGCTTCCTGTGAAGCTTGTATTCTAGCAGGGGAGACAATCAAGGGTAATAAACTTAAAAATTATTTAAGTTTAATTTTAAAAAATATTTTAATAATACTAAATAGTACTATTTAGTATTTTATTAGGCAAAATAGGCTATGGCAGAAAAGATAGGACAGAGTAAGAAGAATCAGTAATTCATGGTGAGACAAGCTACAAATTTAAATAAATCTTATTTTAAAGCTTTCTGATATACACTGCCAAACTACCCTCCAGAAAGGGTACATCAATTTTTCCACTCCCTCACCATAACGGGGTACTTGCTCTATAAAAAAAATCTTGGTTGAAAAAAACCAAGAAAGCTCAATCTTGCTAGTAAACAAATAAGTTAAACCGATGAGCTATCATTTGGTTCTTCAAATGGGCAATCTGAATACATTCTTTATATAAGTTGTCCATTTAGTATTCTTTGCTCATTTTTCTCATCTTTTTCTATCATTGATTTTAAGAGCTCTTTATATATTAAGGATATTTAGGACAAACTCTGTCAATTACATGTGTCATCAATATCTTTTCCCAGTTTGTCATATGCCTGTAAATCAGTCTTTTCCGTTATGATTTCTTCACCAGAAGAGTCAGACCTCATATCCCTCCCTGCCCCATATTCAGATTAATATTCACCTATACTTTCTTCCAGCTCTTTTGTGATTTAAGTTTTACTTATACCTCTCTAATTCATGCAGAATGTATGGTAACATACACTGTGAAGAATGGCTCCAACTTAAGTTTTCCCTATTTGTTTATCTAACTGTCCTATAATTATTTACTGCATAATTGCATAATGCTAGAGACAGTAAAGCACAGTGATGAAGGCCACTGGTTCTGTTGCCAATCAGATCAGTGTTCAAGTCTGCGTGACTGGGTAAGCTACTTCAACTCTCTGAACCTCAGTTTCCTCATCTATGGAAAGGAACTATATGTAGTGTCCACCTCATACTATTCTTGTGAAGATTAAATGAGATGAGTTCACGTAAAAGTGTTTAACATAACACCTGGCACTTAGAAGTACTGGAAAATGTGAGCTGTTATTATTTTAATTCCTCTCACTTATTTGAAATGCTACCTTTCCCAGACACATTTCTATTTGATTCCATTCCACTGAGTGGTCTCTAATATATTCCAACCCAATTTTCCTGGTATATGAGAAAGCTAATGATTTTTGAAATTTTACTTTGTAACTGAACTCTGTACTTAATTCCATGTAAATGTGTCTTGGGTTATTTTAGGAAGACAGTAACACCTGCAAATAATTTTCATGTTTCTTTTTAAACATTATTTGACTTTGGTTTGTATATCCTGGCCAATGCAATAAGGCAAGAAAAAGAAATGAGTACGATGGGCAATCTTTGTTTTATTCCCAATTTCCTTTTGGTTCACCATTAAGTCTCCAACTGTTGGAGCTGCTGGTTTCTTCATCGAATTAATGCAATCCCTTTGTAGTAAAGTTTTTTAAAAAATTTCTCAGCAAACTAGAAATAAGAATAGAGAACTACCAAATACCTTTTTGGATATATGTTTTTCTTCTTTGTTCTACTTATACCATGTATTTGGAGAATAGACATTCTAATCTTAAGCCCCTCTTACATTTCTGGGATAAATCCTATGTGGTCATGATTCTTCTAAAATACTGTGGAATTCAAGCTGTGACTGTTTTAGTTGGCATGTTTGCATCTACACTTGTGCCTGAGCTCAATCTTCAGCCTTATTTTTGTGTAATCTTTGTAATGATGTTGGTTCCCAGAGCTGTGCTAGCTTTGTAAAATCAACTGGGATGCTTTATTTCTTTTTCTATATTCTGAAACAGTTTATTGAGCAATTAATTATTTTGTCCCCCAAAGTTTAAAAGAATTCATCCATTAAACTGCATGCATCCCAGAGCCCTCTTTGGAAGTATTATTTTTTTTTAGTGCTTAGTTTCTTCCCTAGTTCCTAGTTTAAAGACTCAGACTTCTGATTCATCTAGAACAGACATGTCAACTGAGATTTTCAAAGCTGCTGTATTTTAAGCTACTAATATTTTATTTCTATATTATAAAATAATTATTTCAAATATAACTTAATTTGTTACTCCTTTTTTCTATCACGTCAACTCACTTTTAGTTTTGTTTATTTTATTTTCTCTCTTCTTAAGACATGATAGTGGTTTAGTCTATTTCCTTGACTTTTCCCCAAATAAATAGCTCTTAGATTGATCACTTCAATGTTTTCGTCTGTTTTCTAACTCACTGACATCACTTCCATCTTATTAGGCTTGTTTTATTCTTTCCAACTTTAAGTTGAATACTTAATTCATTTACTTTCATTTTCTCTTATTTAATAATGAAAGGATTTAAAGCTATGAACACGCACCCCTGAATAAAACTTTGGTAACAATCCATACATTTAGATACACAGAGTTCTCAATATTTCTTAATGATTCTGTAACAGTACTTCCTCTTTGACTCAGGTAATTCAAGAGAATATTTCTTAATTTTCAAGTAACTGGATTTCATTAGTATTTTTAATATTAAGTATTCTATAGAGGATAAAAACATCTCTGAAAGAAGATGAAGAAACTCTGGCAAGGGGGAAAAAAACTTTTAAGCAGAAAACACTACTTAATGCTTAGTTAAAAGAAAAACAAAACTACTTATATAATGCTGTGATGGCTGTATCCACGTATATGTGTTCTAGAAGGGATATAACAGCAGGTGATTCCAGGGAACTGAGTGACTGGGGGCAGGCAGCACAGGAAGAGAGGGAAAAGGAACTCTCTTCTGTGCCTTCTGAAAATACTATGAGCAGGTACTGCCTCTTTAAAAATTAATTTAAAAAGCAAAGCCATCTCTCAATAAATGCAATGAAACCATCCCAGATATACTAAGTATATAACCAAGGAAACTTCCATACTTCGATGAAATTTAGAGATTGGTTTTATTAAGCAAGACTTGGCTCCAAGATGATAAACATCTGGGGCTAGAAAAGGGTAGAGAAAAAAACGATCTCTAATTCTGAAATCTCCAAGTTCAGAAGAAGTAAGAGCTTCAAGGCAAAGAAAGTACAAAAAAAAAGAAAGAAAGCAAAAACGTTTAGTCAGGTTTCAATCAGGCTACCATTTTGAAACCTGAAATTCCTGAAGGTACAGCTAAGAAGACAGCAGACGTCCCAGTTTCCTCTACCTCCTCACCACAGCTTTCCCATTTTAGGAATGCCCCATACTGTGCATCCCGGTTGTTGCAGTCTTATTACTTAAAATGAATTTAAATCCCAAATTAATTCAATTAAGTGATGATTTTAAGCATTATGCCACTGTCAACTCATTTCCCACAAACTTTGCAATACCAAGTTAAAAAAAAAAAAAGAAAAGAAAAAAAACCCAACTCTGTAAATCAGTTTTCCAATTTATGCTGAAGAAATCTGTTTTCCACTTTCTAATTTCTGCAACTGGGAAATTCTGTATATTATGTTACCATATAATGAAGGATGCCAGTAAATAGAAAGCCCACACGCCTGCATACACAACAGATTACACTGTGTGTAATTGCAAACACTACCACGTTATGTGCTCCTGGGAGTATTATTACTGAGATGTTGTTATTTAATGCCTCATCTATTTAAAAAAAATTCATTCCATATGGATGAAAAATGAGTATACTAGCCTGAATATGGGGAAAAAAATAAAATGTAATCATAGATCACTTAAAATCTATACCATTTTATACGAGCATAAGATGGTACAACCAAGACTTAGGAATTCAGAGTGTCTCATATTACAAGGTATGAGCTCATTGCTGGCTACTAAGATCTCCTCCCTGGCACTGGGACTAGAGGAGGCCAGCAGAAGTCACAGCCATCCTCTATACTTTCCTGGACCATTTACGAAATTCATAAAAGGACACAGCACCTTGGGACTTCCACTGACAGCACCCATGGAGGCGCAGCCCCGTGGGCAGGGAGCACTGAGCAAGGCCCTCTGACAGCTAAGAGGCTCTCCCTCCTGGGGACAAGCCAGCCAGACAGACAACCGCGGAGCCTGGCGAAGGACACCCAACTCCAGGGAAGCAAAGAGCCCCACCTCCATCGACCGCCCCTGTACCAAAATGGAGTTCAGGACTTTGCACGGTGCCCCACTCACTCCCTTTTGACTTGGTGAGCACAGGAGGCTCAGCAGACGTTGCTGCTAAAACAAAAGACAGATGACAGGAAAACCTACTGCCCTTTGGCCGTGCCGAGAACAGGGGAAGTGTAAAAGTGCACAGGGGGAAAGCAGGCCAGCTGCACTAATCCCTTTTTGTCCAACAGTAATTAATAGTATAATCCACATTTAAGATGCATTAAAGCGAAAATGCTGCGTTATCAGACTGCCCGCGCATCGCCCCAAAGCAGGACCCCCGCTGCTGACCTGTGGAGCCAGGTTACCTCAGCTCAGCCTCCTCCTCTCAGGGGAACTGACTCTAGACACCTCATAAAAGGACGGAGCTGGCAGCCAGGAGTCTCAACTTGGCCGAACACTCCGTGTCCGTCTTTGGAAACCACTCCCTCCACGGGCAGGCTGTCTGGCACACGGGCTCCACGCAAAATAAGGAGTCATTAAAATCAAGTCATAGACTCTCTGGCTAACACACAGCATTTCAATGTCACAAGTCGCCCTGATGGAGTTTTAAGATTTAAACTAACCCCCCAAAATCGTGCTGGAATGATGCGAGGAGAATTAAGACGCCCTTCAACTCCATTTGGTGCGATGCCCTTTTTGGGTGTTTCATACGAATTCCAGCGGCACCAGGTAAGATTCTATCAAGGAGTAGAAGCCGGCTGCTGCTGTCAGTGCCTGAGGAGTATGCCTCTTCCACCGAGACTGAAATACTATCTTTAGACAGAGGCATGCTATTAGCTCATCAAGCACCTCAAACGTCACCGCCACTTAAAACTAGAGGCGCCTGAAGGAGCAGTCTTCTCAACCACGCTTTGAAGCCACCGCCGACTGAGGACGCGATCTCAGTTCTCCAACACCACCCATCTGGTGGAACAGGTACAACCAACAGTAGACGGAGAGCCCTGAACTCCCGTTTAACCCCACGATGCACTGGTGTCGCCATCTCAGCTCCACCTACCTCCGTACCGGGTCACGGCCCAAGCCCGTGGCAGATGTCTGACAGTGGCCACGTGCTAGGGCAGCATCTGGCCTCCATCCCGTACGTCCTCCTTGGAGCTCGGTTGAAGCCACTTATTTCTTAATCTTGGCAATTGGATATGAAAAAGAGGAACGTCAGAGAAATCATTCTGACCTCAAGTTTTTGAGATCCTGGCACGTATGACATGATCTGGGCACCTAATTACCTACACCTGTTTCAAGATTGCTCCTTTAAGATCTTTACCTAGAACCTAACACCTTCCTCCATAGCGACATTTAATCACTCTAATGTAATACAAAAAAGAGCAATTCCACACAGTTCAAACTAACACCACCAGGGGCTGGCCAGGGAATGGAGCGCCACTGGCACTATCGCTTCTAGCAGAAAATGTATCCATGGTGGTTCTAGAAACATGTCCCCATTGTATGAACATGCTTCCTTCTGAGGCTGCCAAAAAAGCCACGGTCCAGTGACTAGGCACACCACCCGGGCACACACGAACACCACGCCACAGACCTGGCACGCGTGTCGGGGAGGCACCCAGCCTGAGGAGCTGTGCAAGCAACACAGGTGGCTGGGAGTCCTCCATCCCACCCATCCCCGCTGCCTACTGTACCCTACGACTGACCCTGCAGTGTTGTCGGGCTCCCCTGAACCTCTGCTCTTAATCGTACATCTCTAGGATTCTTCCTCAAGAACCCTCCATAAACTCTCTCTCAAGTCCTACTCTTGGCGCCTCACCACGATCTAACAAAACAATATCACATGATTTGGCGAGGAGAGAAGCTAACAAATTTCACCACAAAGCCTCCCCCGCAGTCCCCAGGGAACCTCCTTTGCCGGAACAGGCATCCTTTGCTTCAGTTTCCACAGGGATACTTGGTTGAGCTTTGCCATCTAACTCCATCCGGGTCCATGCGGGCTTCTCCTTCTTTGCTGACTGCACCGACTCCTCCAAGAACCCCTGTGGTGGGCTGCCTAATAGCACCACCAAGACGTCTCTGTCCTCATACCTGGAACCTGTGACTGTGTTACCCTAAACGGCAAGTAAGACTTTGTAGATGGGATCCAGATTATCCTGGATGATGGGGGCTGGCGCATGTGATAACAGGGGTCCCTATAACAAGGATGCAGGAGAAGTTCAGAGTCAGACTGAAGTAGACGTGATGATGGAAGCAACAGGTGGTGTGATTTGAGGAAAGGGTCGTGAGCCAAGGACAGGGGCAGCTTCCAGAATCTAGAAAATGCAAGGAAACGGGTTCTCTACTCAGAGCCTCCAGATGAAACCAGCCTTGCCAACACCCTGACTTTAGCTCACTGAAACTGATCTTGGACTCTGGACTCCAGGACAGTAAGACGATCAACTGATGTTGTTTTAAGCCATGAAGTTTGCGGAACCAATAATTTGCAATGACATCAATGGGAAACTAATACGACCCCCTTCTGGAGAAAGGGGTGACTGTGAAAATACACACACAGAACCAAGAATGCCCTTGAACTTCAAGGATGAGTCATCCTCACTGGGATCCACAAAACCTTCCTCTCTGGACTTGAAGAAGTGTCAGCGGAATCCCCTCTTTCTCCATCACCAAAAATGAGAACCGAAGGCCCCCGATGCCATAAGCAAGGGTTATGACTCGAGGGTAGCCCTCGGTGGAACATCTCAGCATTAGAAGGAAAAAACTCCCATCCTAGCCTACTGTATTTGAGATCCATAAATATCCACAATAAACCATGAGAACAACAGAAAAACAGTACTTAAAAGACTATATGTGTACCGTATTTTATCTAATAGAAGATACTGGACTTAAAAAAAAAAAAAAATCTACAGGGAAGGATCCCCAGATCCAAAGTTCCTTTTATCAAACGTACAGAAGCCGGGCCAAGCCAACCTCGCCCAACGGATCCCACTAGTGGGCCGGCCTGAAGTCCCACCTTGATGCCAGGCAGCCAGCGTGAAGCCTTGGAAAGCCCAGGCCCGCGCCCACTGGGCTCATGAAGACAAAGAGAGGAGGAAGGCTCGGGAAGGTGGCGGCGTCCTGCCCACCTCAGTGGTAGCCTGGGGCCACTGGATCTCACCATCTCGCCAGCACCTGAGAGGCGTGAGCCAGGCCGCCAACACATCAGAAGCTGGCTGCTGGCCGGCCCCGGCTGCCCAACACCTCTGCAGGAGCCAGCTTTCCAGGACTGGGTTGTACACACTACACAGGTATAGGCCACTGCTGACCAGATCGAGGCCTGGCGCCTTGAAGAACGCGCCACACAAAGACCGGCCTCACGTGGGGAGTGGAGGCTATCCCGCTGCAGAGCAGCGAAAGGCATCTGTGATCCACCTTGGCCTCCACGCAAAGAACATTCTTCTTCACTGACTTTGCAAAGCAGGATCCCACCAGGGTCTTCCTACTCCAGTCTACCTGGGCTTGCTTTCAATCACAAGTTAGACCTTCCTTCCACTTAACCCTCCGCACACATACACTACTTAATTCTCCCAATCCTCCAAGGTGTTTACTCTCTCCCAGTCTAGCCCATCTCCTTTTTGTTTAACAGGTAACACGAAGTATTGTGTTATAATGCTTAGGGTCAGGGTAACTAGGCTTCCTCAGTGGGATTTCAACATGCGATTTCAGTGCACATGTACAAGGAGCTACTTGAAACAAGGTGAAGTAGTCAAAAAAAAAAAAAAAAAATTCACCCGTCTTCCACAAAGGATTCTCATTCAGCCTCTGCTTAGCAAAGATGCAGCTTCGAATATTCAAAGTCCAAAAGAAGGTGAATTCTGGGAAAACTGGCGTCTAATTTGCCCAAGATTCAAAATCTTTATGCTGCTTGACCAGTTTCTCTTTCTTTATCTACTGCTTCTTCTGATGTCCCCCTCAAAATAAACCAGCCCTAGAAATAGAATCCCATCTTCCTTAGCCCTTATGACTAATTTATGGCCTTCTTTTAAAGCCCTTGCACCAGAGCTCTGACTCCAGTAATTTCCTCTTCTTCTGTACGAATGTCCATTTACAGCCACTCTGTAACCTCTACGTGAACCGAGCATGTTCTCTGTGCCGCCCACGGATGTGAGATCACGCCCTGGCGAGGGCAGGGTAGCTCTGGGGCGGAATCTCTCCACTACAGTATGAGCTCACTTGGGACCCTACCCAATTTCAACTCCCCAGAGAGTTAGACGAATACTTCTTTTGCTTTAAAGCGCCTTTAAAAATGACAAAGGAATACCAAAGGCTGGATGGGCAACTAGCTGTGATCTCAAGACATGGTTTGGGTTCTTTTATGCTGGGATTAACGGGAGTGTGGGTGGGCGTCTTGATTTTGTTTTTATTCAGGGAGGCGGGTATGAGAAGATGTCCCAGGAAATATCCTCCATTGGCCACAGGAATTGGCCACAGGAATACTTAGAAGGAATATCTGAAAGTGCTCCAAATTGCCCCCATCCCAAAGGTTCCCCTCGCCAAGCCACCAAAGCTTTGCTGATACTTTTCTCCACTGCACTTCCCTGGGCTCCCCACCTGTGGCTCGGCTGCCCTCATGTCTCAAGACTGCCTTTTCTGCTCAACACACTACCGTGAGGCTCTCTGATATGTAGCTGACTTCTTTGATTCCAGGGTGCTAGAAATCGTGGTCCCGCACAAAGAGCCCTTCCAGCTTAGCATCCCCCAGTCAGAGCCTGTCCAGCGAGCGGCCCACCCATGCGCTCAAATATCCGAGTGGCTCCGGTGTGCCAGGGACTGCCCTATGGGCTGCGGATGAGGTGGGCCATGAGCCCACCAGGCCAAGACTCCTGCTGCCAGCACAGAGCTCCCATCCAGTGCTTCGGACCCTCCTTTTGCCCCTACTTTTACTTCCTTCTTTTCTGGGAAGGATTTCCCCATTTTGGCCGGAAAATTCTGGGGTTTTTTAAGGGGGTTGGGGAGGGAAGACCTACGTTTTCATGAGTTTTCATCTTATTTTAAAAATTGACTTTAGGCAATAAATGATGAGAATGTTCTTTAACTGAAGTGTTTAGGGGCTCCTGAGCTAAAGCAACCCACGCTTGGTGTGTGCTGTCACATCCTCAATCTGAAGCCGCTCTTCGCCTTGAAGACAGAAGCCAGTCTCCGTAAATTCTAAGCGCTGAACTCCCCGATCCTCCTCTGCCATGATTTTATCCCCAAAGCTACAATTCTTCTCATTCAAAGGTTATCCTCCTCAAGCCAACCCCAAACGAACTCGGCATCCAGCTTTGCTTGCGCCCTACTGCTGGTGCCCAAGTTTCTGGCTCCACGAAGACCCTGACCGAGCTTCCCACGAACACGCACCCAGGAGACCTAGCGCTCTACGTGATCGCGCTCTCGTAACTACATGTCTTCAGATGCGTCACCCAAGAGTCCTGAACACCGTCACTGGACATGAGAGCAAAACAGTAATGCATCTGGCACTTTCTCATCCTGTCTCCAGTCAGAGCTGGGATTCAATCCGCTTGTGACTTTACAAAGCGACCCCTATGAGGCAAGGATCTGGTGGCCAGCTAATTTTGGGAAGTGGCCCAATGCAGCCGGTAAATGTCTGCCTCACTCCCACTTGATCTTTAAAGACCCAGGAAAGTGGCCCTCAGGCACAACGCTAAGCCCCAGAGGGGCCCTGGAATCTTCAATCTGCACCAGCACGTGTGTGTGCGCACGTGCGCGCGTGTGCGTGAGCTGTGTGGCTGATCGGCCACTGCCACCCTCCCACCACGCCTAAACACACATCCGCCCTTCCCCACCAGTGTGCCCACCTGAAGCCTCTGCCCAGACCCCACCCCACCACCCCGGGCCCCTCCCAGCCTCACTGCAGCATGGAGGCGGCAGCACTTTCCTGTCCAAACCTGAACTGACCCCGGGCGACTGCTCACACCGCCTGCATCTGCACCCTCAGGTTAACATTTTCCTTGTGCAGACCTTCCTGCTCTAAAGGGCATGAACCTGGAGAGTGTGAGTCATCACTACTAGCAGGAAGCAACTGCTGGACCCAAGGCTTGACCCAGTTCCTAGAGAGATTTCTCTGCCCCCGCCCCCCTGCCCCCGCGCCCGGTTCTCATGGCGCTCAGGCTCACCCACCCCGTCCCCTCTCTCTACAGCCTTTTCAAGATCTCTCCCTCCAACTACCCACAACCGGGACTGCTTATTTGTTTAGTCCACTGGTAGGAAAAATGAGAGGGCTGTCTGCCATTCCTGGCAGGGCATAAACACTTCTAAAAAAATGTACGTTCCAGCTCTGCTTGGGTCGGAAACCGAGCTCTTTAACCTTTCGGAAGAGCCGCGGACGTTCCGTGGGAATTGACTATGACCACTCCTTATCATCGCTGAAAGACAAAATCCACTTTGCCCTGCAACATCTCACACGGACCCTTCACATTCTTGGTCTGAGAGGTGAGCATGTCAGAGAAAGAAAGAGGACACCCCAGAAACGTGAGAAAGGCCACGGTCACCAGTACGAGAGGCACCAGCACCCCGATTACTCTACAGAGATGTCAGGATACTTTATTTTCAAGTTTGTTTAAGTAAATATAATGACCCACATACAAAAACTTTACGTTGGAAGAACATTTCCCTGGTGATCGAGACCAAATTTCAGGTCAGATCAAGGGAGATTGCCCAGGGAAACCATAAAGGGGCCCAACATCACTATCATTCTATAAAAAATAAAGGTACAGTTCTGATTTCTTGCCAGGAGTTTCAAAATGAAGGGTCTCCATCTTAAATTTGGAAAGAAAAACATTCCCCACACAGCCCGGAAGGGCCAGGAATGGCCTCACCGTATGTAACAGCTTCTGCAACACACAGAAAGTGGGAAACGCAGAACACGTGGAATAAACCCCTGAGAAACCAGCCGCCCAGGCCAGACCCACCGTGCTGACTTTGGCAGCGCTGGTCAACCAGGACTCGGCAATAAAGTTATCGAAACGGAAATCAAGTGGCACCGATCAGCTCAGACCTCCAATGCTGGGCTCGACTCAGTGATTCTTCAATGTCCTACATGGGCTAGACATTTTTCCATTTAAATGCTGACTAGTTTAAGGGTAAGGTTAGGGAGTCACAGGCCTGGTCATTGGTCCTTTTCTTTCTTATTCTATCTAGCTAAAAGTGGGGACAACATTAAAAAGCATGCAGTGTAACTGCACAATTAACACCTACAGCTTTATGCACCAGGAACTACAGTAAACATTCTACCTGCACACTTGGTTCCATTCTCCTGACAACCTGTGAGATGGGTACTAGCACCAATTCTGTTTTGCCCACAAGGAAATCGAGGCCCAGGGAATCCAAGTAACTTTCCCAAGGCCACACCGTTAGGGAAAAGCAGAGCACGAATCCAGTCCCTGGTTTCTCAAACACCAGAGCCTTTGAGAGCACAAGACATTCTCCCGGTAGGGTCGCCTGCACACCAGCCAACAAACCAATCGTGAGCATTGCCTGCAGCATGTCTGGTTCCTACATGAAATCGTTTCTGGCCAGAAGCTCATCTTGATCTGTCCTTCTTCTCTACACACTCTGCCAACTACGGAAAAGCCCACTCATCTCAAGAGGAGGAGTACAGCTCGTGGTTCCCTTCCTCACACAGGCCCTCAGAGGCTGAGTCCCCATCATGCACTCAGGTGGTTCTGAGGCCTCCCTCTGTCTGGATTCTGAGCCATCCTGGCGTGAGGCGGGGGGCAGGGAGCAGAGACCGTCTCCCTACGATCCACCCCCACTCATCCCCCCAACACTCTTCCACTTGATGCCCTGCCTGCCCACTGGAGTTCAAAGTCAGATCGGAACCAACTGCTAGGTGATCCTCTTAAGACACTTAGCCTCTCGGTTTTTCCAAAAAAGATGACGTGTCCCCACCCTGCATACCTTACAGAACAACTGTGGGGATTAGTGGAATGGACACAGGCTCCAGGGCTTTGAAAAATGAAGCCTCTTAAATTCCTTTCCCGTTTTCCTCAGACAGATGTGACACCTCTCCCTTCTATTTAGAATTAAACAGTTTAATACTTGAGTGGCTAACTCAGGGGCCTAAACAGTGACTCCGAGTGCACATGTAGTAGCTCAATAAAACATCGATGGGGCTTAGAGCCACGAGGAAAGATGCAACCCCGCGGGTGGAGCTTGCGGCTCTGGCTCCGGGACGAGGGGCCCGGCCAAGCTCACAGCCGTCCCTCCAGTCACTCAAGGCATCCCTGACTCCACCTCTCCTGCCCCACACCCCACCTTCAACATACATTCAAACGGTGACCGCCTACAGTGTCCCTCAAAATTTCATGTCCACCCAGAACCTCAGAATGTGTCCTTATTTGGAAATCGGCTCTTTGCAGGTATGATTAAGTAGAGGTCATACTGGATGAGGGTGGGTCCCAAATCCAATGACTGGTGCCCTCAGAATGGAAGAGGACACACAGGGAAGAAGGCCATGTGAAGACCGAGGCAGAAATTAGAGGGATTCAGCTACCAGCCAAGGAAGGCCAAGGACTGCTGGCATCCAGTGGAAGCTAGGAAGGACCCTTGGCTAAGCCTTCAGAGGGGCCACGGCCCTGCTGACACCTTGATCTCAGACTTGGAGCCTCCAGAACCGTGAAAAAACAAACTTCTGCTGTTGTAAGCCACTCGGCTTATGAGTCTTCGCTCTGGCAGCCACAGGACACTAACACCCCACCTCGCACCCCTGCGCCGCGAGGGCCCTGGCCAGAGCCGCCTCTTGCCCAGCTGGCTGCAATTATCTCCCTCTGGTCTCCGTGCTCCCACCCTCCGCCCAGCATAGCTGCCAGAGGGAGCCTGTCCAGTGCCAGCCTGGTCACGTCACTCCTGCGGACGAATCCCCCCCGAAACGGCCACCCGGCTCAGAGCAGAGGGGAAAGCCTCGCAGTGGCCTCTGAGGATGTACCCCGTCCCCTTCCCACACCCACTCCAGCCGCGTGGGCCTCCTGCTGCCCCCTAGACACGCCAGGAGGCTCCACGCAGGATTTCTGAAGGAGCTTCTCCCCGTCCAGAACTCTCTCCATCACTTACTCCCTCCAGCCTCTGCTCTCACGTCGTCCCCTCCCGAGGCCCTCCTCACCTGCAAACCGCTGTCCTCCACGGCACTCCCTCTTCCCCTGCTCGGCTTCTTCTCCGTAGCATTTAACCTCTTTTGAAACACTGCATTTTTCTTACTGATTACACGTACTGAGGGAGCAGAGAGAGTATAAGCTCCATGAAGACAAGGATGGTTCCCTCCCCGACCGCAGGAGCGCCAGCACCCAGAACACTGGAGACGTCCTCAAACGTTTGATGAAAAAGTGGACAAAAGGTCAAGGGCAGGCAGGAGCCTGAGGCCAGAGGCGGCCTCACAGTGGAGCGCAGCCCCGACCCTGGGAGCTTCAATGGGGCCAGCGGGCCGAGCGGGAGGGGCTGGGCTCACGGCCACAGGGCTCCCAAGTCCTTGCAGGCAGGTAGAAAATGCCAGGCATCGAGGAGCCACTGTAGGCTCCTGATCAGGAGAACGAGAGGAAGGAAAGAGGGGAGGGTCTCTTGACCTTGGCACTACCGACGCCTTGGGCTGAACGGTTCTTTATGGGGGTGGGAGGCTGTCCTGCGCACTCTAGGAGGCTTAGCCGCACCCCTGGCCTCCACCCACCAGATCCCGGTAGCATCTCCCCCCACGTTATGACAATCACAAGTGTCTCCAGACATTGTCACATGTCCCCCAGGGACCAGGGGAAGGGAAAATCGGCCCCTTTGAGAACCACTGCAATAGAGTTTCTGTGGTAATGTGTACACAGAGTGACCCCAGAAAGCACATACCTACAAGGACCAACAGGGAACAGAGGTGAGCGAGCTGGCCAGGTGTAAGGTACACCTGTGACAGGGACCCACCCTGACGACCTAAAAAGCACACGTCCTTTCTAAGAGGGGCAGTCACTGCTCTAGCTGGCTTTTGCCCTCAAGGTCCGAGAAGTACCAAATCCCCCCCCCCTTTTTTTTTCCAGGAGAAGGTTCGAATCCAGATTTTTATGTTGAAATATGTCTATTTTTAAAATACCATAGGTGCTGAACAAAACTCATCTCTAGGCCAGGTTTTGCCTGCAGGCCACGACTTTGAAATCTCCAGATAGAGGCTGCCTGGAGGCAGAGGATGGGTGGACGGGAGATTCCTCAGAGCCTGCAGGAGTTCAGCCACAAAGGGATGAGGCCCGGACTCGGCCTGTGGGAATGAGGCTGAAGGAAAGGGCCACGTCCCAGAAACTCAAGTGGAAATGAGATAAGCACACACCAGGACAACTCCCCAGATGTTACTAAAACACAGGTCCTCACTGCAGGTGTCAGAGTAATAGCTGCAGACTTGGGAGAGTCTCCTGCAGATGAAAATGAATGCACGAAGTCCCACCCTTAATTCCACAAGGCGTGTGAGCCTGCACCTACGTGATCCTAAGCCTTAAACCCGTCCTGGACAAGGCCAAGGCCTCCCCACCTTCACGCTGGTCAGGAACCGGGATGGCCACCTGCGTGGACCTTCCCCTGCCTTTCAATCCACCCAGACCACCAGCCGAGGAACAGGCAGCTGGAGATCAACCTCCCCCAGGAATTGGGGCAACGTCACCGGGCTGATGAGAACGCTTCCTGCCGCCCCTGCCAGGTCCAGGCACCTTCCGGACTCCCTCCCATGATAATCTGGACCGAGAAGGACCCCTAAGGCATCCTTCAAGACGGTCCCTCTGTGTTAAAGAAAGCAGGGCTTAGGCGAGGGTTAAAGTGAGCATCTGAAGTTTGGTGGAATCACAGCTCAGGTCCACAACCTCAAAACCACCAGGCGCATGCACTTCGTGTTGCTTTGCCCCCACCTACGCTGATCCCAGAGCCTGGAGCAACCAGGAGGAGGTCGCTCTGACAACACACACCATCGTGTCGGTCCAAGGCAATGTGAATTCATCTATGCTAGGCGGTGACAGAAAGCAGAAGAGCTCTGAGTGACACATCCATTTCTGGACAGGCCCAAGGTTGGGGGGTGCGGGGAACGACACCAGCTTTCTGTAAACGGGGTAGAATGACCTCCTTTAAGTGCCGTCATCTTCTCAAAGTTATCCTATAACAAATCATTACCATAATTAAACAGCATCGTCCCCGGCATGGGGCATCACCAAGAGCAGAGGCACAGGCTGCCTTGATCGGCGTCAGATGCTGGGTCTGATCAAGGTCACTGGAGAAAAGGTAAAGAGGCCCCTAATCTCACTTCCACGCTGCTCTGCTCTGCTTGAGGTGAATGGAATAACTGAGTCTTTGGCAGAGGAAGGAGGAGGCTGGCTGAGCAGCGGAAGAAGGTAGGAGAAGGGAGGGACAAGGAAGGAGTGAGGCAGGACAGCCTCCCACGGGCGGTACCTTCCACGTGAAGGCAGCAGACTCCAGGGAGTTACTGGCCGGTCTCCCCAGAGCCTCACGATATCCCACAGGCCTGGGCCTCCTCCCCCTGCTTTCCCTCCCCCACCCACAGGCAACAGCACCCTCCACGGTGACAGTGATAGGGTTTGAGATTCTCCAACCATCACAACACAAGCCTCATTCTCCCTTCACCCAACCAGCAAGAAGCGGCTGCAGAGAGATCCACGTAAGACACACAGAATTCTCTGGGCTGGACCCCGAGGCATGGGGACAGAGAGACAAAACTCAGTGGCACGGGCGTTCAGGGAGGCCAGAACAGCCAGTGGGAGCCGTGGGCTGGCCACCCCCAAATGCCTCCCAGAATCCAGTTGCCCTGATTTGCAAGCTGATTATTGGGAGAAGAATCTGGGGGTCTGACGGCATCTAAATGACTTGGCCATGTAAAAACACTAAATCAAGCAGCGGTCCGCTTTGCAGACACACTCCACGTGACTAGTTACAGAAGGATCCCAGCAGCTCTGGGGTCACACGCCCCCCTCCCCAGCCCCCCCACCAAGCCCGTGGGCACAGGGAGGCCCAGCCCCCTGCCCCGGGTACCACGGGGTCTCTCTACGCCCCAACGCGGCACCCTCCCGGCCTTCCCCCAGATGCCCGCCCAACTCCTAACGACACTGCTCGGCCCTCTCCCTCATATGATTTCCTCATGTACCCATTTTAAGGAACCAACTTTTTTGTGAAAAAGAGGGGGAGACGGTTCCCACATGTAGAAAACTCACACCCCAGGGGGGAATGAAGAGGGGACCACTAAGCACTTGTTGAAAGAAGACGCGGACAAGAGCGATTTGGAAGAGAAGAAAACGTCTCGTCAGCTCTGAAAGTTAAACAGGAGCATCCCCCGCATCGCTCGCCGCCGGCCCCCAAGGTGGGAGGGCCCCGGGAATAAGCCGGAGCTCCATTGTCGTTTGCGGGAGCTCCACCTCTGGGAATGGATTTGATGTCAAGTGTCAGCAAGTAAATTGCTATTGGCTTCTCAATAAGCAGCAGTAGTGAGCTAAGTGTTTCCCCGTATTGTGCGGGCTCTCACAGGCTCAATACGGCAGTATTGACAGCACAATCACACAGTAATCCAGGCTCCACTAATACCTACACTTCCTCAATGAAAATACACTTTCCACTTGGACATCAGCCCATTAGCCTTGGGCTGGAACCTCCGGCCTCCCCCGTCCCCCAACCGGCCCTGGGCCCTGGAACTGGCATCTCGCCCCCGAACGCCCTGGCCAATGAGAACAACCCAGCCAGCATATTGTCAGGGCCTAACCTAAAAGATAAACAGCCAGAGACCTACAGGAAAAGGCCTGCTCTCTCCATCTATAAATCACCGGTGAGAAGGAAAGAAAAGTGATCCAACTCTTTAAGGATAAAAATCTCAGCAGTCGCTGAGGAAAACCGATGTTCCCTTGCAAAGCGAAAGATGTTCGCTCTGGGAAGATGCGTGTCTTCAAGTTTTCAGAGAGACAAAGAAACTCAAACTTCATCCAACACAATGCAGGGATGAGACAAGCTCTAACTACCACGCCAGGTGCTAGGTTTCCACAAGGCAAGTCCCCACATCCTAGCAGTCTTAGATAGGTATACACCCTGAAGGGTCTGCTAATTTAATAATAAATACCGTGCAAACACAAGCTATTTTTCAAATGCACCTCTCACCACTTTCCATTTGACTTTCAGAACATCCTGGAGTACGCAAGAGACAAGATTTTATTACAGAGACCAATGAAACAGAGAAGCTAAGTGACTTACCTAAGGTCACACAGCTAGTTAGCAGTGGATTTGATATCAGAGGCTAGACTGGAGATTGGCAAACTTTTTTCCATAAAGAGCTAGGTAAATATTTTCGGCTTTGTGGGCCGTTCAGTCTCTGCTGCAACTGCTCAGCTCTGTCACTGCAGCATGAAAGGCACCACAGACAACACGTAAACGAACAAGCTTGGTTGTTTTCCAAATGTTATTTATGGACACAAGTACGATTTTTGCAGAATTTCATGTGTCGTGAGATAACATTCTTTTTTGGACTCCCCCCACCATTTAAAAAGGTAAAAACCATTCTTAGCTCGAAGACCATATAAAAACAGGCGTTGGGTCAGATCTGGCCTGCAGGCTTATAGTTTGCCGATCCCAGCCCACTGGGAGACTTGTAACTATCAAGAACACCACAGGCAAAAAGGACAAATCATTCTCAGGCTCGTTACAACTGTAATAGTCTCGTCCACTGAAACTGCTTGACCATCCGACACCAAACACAAACTCCAGCCCCCAAGTGTCCAACATCAATACAGCTGCGCACCCGTAACACGCTGGCCGAGTCTGAAGACTTCTGTAGAAGCACTGCCTTTTAATGGGAACTTGTGCACAAATTTCAAAGTTAAGAAACTTTCCATAAACGCACAGGGCACGCCCAAGCCAGTGCAGGAATAATATGCTAACTGCAGAAGGCACTTATGTCCAAAACCAGCACACGTGTATTTAACAGTGTCGTTAAATACAGTGTCGGGGTGAGTGGACCCCCCAGCTCCCAGAAGGAGTTTCCGTCTCTCTGTGTTCAGTAAGAAGAAATGTGGCCAGAAAGGGGTTAAGGCCCTTCCAGGCTGTGATCTGATAAATGGCTGTGCAGAAAGCAGGTTCCCTCACTTTGAGATATGATGTCACTAACCTTTATTGATCCACTATCAGAGAACTTTGCTTATCTCTCTCCTGTGATATACTGCCCCTCCTGTGCTCAACTAGTGTTTAATACACTGCCGGCTGCCCCGCACTCCTCATTGCTCAACAGCGTGGCAAGAGGCTGCCACGGGGGCCAATACTTTACAGCCTGGCCTCGCCAGCACAAAAGACTCCCTACCACGGTGGGGAAGGCACGCCCGCCTCCCACCTCCTTCCCGGCTGCCAGGTGCCGGGTGCACCTTGACAGGGGGCCAGGGGAGGACAGGATGGAGCAGGGACCCTCTGGACGTCTCCTTTTTGCCTTTTTTAGAAGCACAACTCCAACCCCTTCAAGTTCCAGCTTCTCTTCCTCCACTGTGAAAAGACAACTACCAGCCCACCACGTTCACGAGGCAGAACGGAAGCACCTCTAAGAAAACCTCCCGTAAGAGAAACGAGCTCCTGTTTTTCCCTTTCCACAGTCAAGACCTCAGTCTACCAGGAGCTGGAAAACACTGTCCATCGAGGTATGGGACAGTCATTCAAGAGGAATCACGCCAGGACCAAAGCCAGAGGACATACCCAGATGTGGCCAGGCAGGCTCAGGTTCTGAAAGATAACAGGGTTCCACGGCCCGGGACAGCATGATGCCGGAGCCGCCACACATGAGGTTTGGGGTCCTCCCTCCCTCCTCCCGACCCACAGCTGGATAGGGCGTGATGCACAGCTCGTGCCACACCCAAGGATGGGAGAGCCGGCAAGTGCCAAGAGACAGGAGAAGACTGTTACGCTGAAGGGCTGGCATCAACCTGCTCCCGTCCCCGCCACCAACCTCAGACGCCTCGGCCAAGGCCCCGCCTGTTGCCCCCGGAGGAGCCCGTGGACAAGACTTTGCATCTCCCGCCCCATCCCTGCCAACAGGGGCCGTGGGTAGCCAGGGAGAGCCAGCACGCCCTTCCACTGACCTGGGGCACCCAGAATTTGCCTAATTGAACATTAACAAGTTGCTACAATAAAGTTCCTCTATCCTGAGCTAGAAACCTTTTCGGCAACAACAACAGAAGTCTTGTTCCAAACCTCTCTCAAAGCCAGGCCTCAGCCTCGACAGGTGTGAACAAGATTTAAACACCTCCTACAATACAATGCAATCCAAACAAAGGGGAAAGTCAATCCCAACCTCCTGGGGTTTCTCCTTGTCTAACATCTTCTTCACTCACTCAGCCCAAGGGAGCCAAGTGAACGCGTGGAGAGGCTGTCTCCAGGCCAGGGCGCGGAGACCTAACCAACCATGAAGCAGGATCCTTTGCCGCCCCCACAGCGGGCCACCAGTCCAGTCACCCTCTGGCAGAAGGGGAGGCCATTAACGCCTCACACCCAGTTCCTGGGTCCCCAGGACCCCCAGGTGCACCTTCCATCCATCCCTAAGTCAGCCAGCAGATGGACCAAGCTTCCCACACCACCTGACCCTAGCTCAGCTCTCAGCTCTCCCATGTGAGAGGTAAGCAGAGGGAAGACCCCCAGGCCCTGGGGTCTGAGCTGTTCCTTCTCCTAAAGGGGATCCAGGCACCTCCTAATGCGTCCTCCTGAAGAATGCTGGGGAAGAAATGGGACTCCAGGACTGGATTTATCATTAAAAAATTTTTGAGCGCCGCTCGGGGAAGAAACACATGAGAAGTGTGTGCTGAGGAGGAATTATCCCTCCCATTGATTTTTTGCTCCGGAGTATTCGAGAGAACACAGCATTTACCTGGAGATTTCTTCCCGAAGTCAACCACATAAACAGGACTTGAAAGAGCTTATCAGACAAATGATCTGCTCCCACCGCCATCCATCGTGGAAAGTGGGCACCCCAGGAGGGAACTCGACGAGCCCCACTGTTCCAGGGTGACTGCTTGAAGCAGTTGTTATTGTTACCTAACTTCAAACGAGTGAGTGAGAAGGCAGAGAGGGGAGTGGCAGAGGGGACACCACGGGTAAGAGTGACAATGGACAAAGAAGGGAATTCTCTCTCCCCTGGGCCTCTGCTCCAATGAGAACGCAAAACGGCTACAGAACAAAACCCAAAAAAGCAGCAAGAACATAGGTGGGCCTCCAGCCATTTCTGTTTTGGGCACCCCTCCTCTGTTCTTTTCCAAACTCTTGGGTATTTTTTAAAAGTGGCAAACACTAATAGCCCCGCTCTTGGTCCTAACTGTCCCTCTCTCTCAGCGCCAAGAGGAAAGCTGTCGGCATGTTTTTCAAGTGACAGAGAGCCAGGAAACATGCCAGGGAGACCCCCAATACCAGCTACTGTCAAGTTTCTCTACCTCCAAACTTGGGGCAAGGTCAAGGGTGAGAGTGACCTGCAGACTTGCGATAAAATGTTCGTGACCACCACGATGGAATTTGTTTTCCAGAAATTTTTACTAATGAACCTTGTAGCATGAAAACCCATCCCAGGCAAGGAGTTAAGTTGGCTCATTTTCCTCCATGGTCCCCCTTCTCCCACCTGATAAGCAGGCACGCGCTCCCAGGCCCGTGGAAGGACAGCGGCCAGCTCGCAACAACAACAAATAAAGGTTCAAAGGCTCAAGTCCCCTTTCCAGGTAGCTGGGAGGATGCAATTGGTGAGGCAGGAGATTAGAAATATCGGCAGCCTCTAAGTAAGACTTTAATTTACTGGCAGATCAATAGAGCCGGGGTTATATTGGCAAAGTGTCCACAGCTCTATTGACTCACGCAATGCCTCTTATCAATTTATCAGAAATCTGGAAGTCAGAAGATATTGTTTGAAGGGAAAAGAAGAAAAAAAAAGAGAGAGAGAGAGACAGGGAGTGACAAGAGCCCGAGCAGTTAGAAACTGGGGTCCCCAATGACGAACTTGGTACCAAGAGTTTCTACATCAACCTGTCTCCTGGAATGGAAGCCAGGATGATGTGATTTAGAGTTAACATGACCCCCGAGATGGCCCCTCAGCCTTCTCACATGCTTCCATTTTCCATGAACCTTGGATTCTGGGGGGCGGGAATCCTACCAAAGCAGAGGCCATTTGTCTATTTGTTTGTCTCCGCAAGGAGCTACTCCTCCCTTTGGGGTCAATGATTCTTGCCCAGGTTGCAGGCAACTCACACGCACCTGTTTTCTTTTCATTCTAGTGCCTCTCCGGCTCCGCCTTAGCCAGAATTCTTCATTTTAGCTTCTTTTTCACCAATCTATAAAAAAGATTTTCTTACGTAAAAGGGATATCTATCCCAGCATCCCAACCCTCTCAAGGGGTCGCGAAGTATCTATCAGACTAACAGTGGCACTTGGTCTCAAGAAGCATAGAGAAAACAGACTCAAGTTCCATCAACCGCCACACAAGGATATGCAAGTTTTCACGAATAATAATCTTCATTGGAAAGGGTTTTGAAATATCCCAGGTAGTGGACAAAATTGCCAGGGAAGAAAAAGGTAACCGTTAACACTTCACCAAACCTAACTACCCACACCAATGAAGGCAGGACACAGGAAGACACGAGTTCCGGAGTGTTTCTATCAGATAGCTCCAGGCGGCAGGTCTTGAAGACAGGGCTTGGAGCATTCCACTCTCCAGGATGCCAAAGGGAAGAGCGATTTTACTTGGTTTGGAGGAACCACGACCTGCTTTTGACAATCCATTTTGGCTCCTGTCTCATACAACAAATTTCTGCTTAATTGCTGTTTTGCATTTCGTTGAGACATCAAGTAAACAGTACTTAAGTGTTTCCAGACAAAAACAATAACTCACTAATGACTAAGGCACTGCTAATTAAAATGCCCCTGTGATGGCGTGACTGGACTCAGCGCCACGGCAGGAACAGAACTGCCCGGGCCTTGAACGCATGAACCAGAACGCAAACGTACGAGGCGGGGGTTGGGGGGGGACGTTCTGCTCCTTCCTCTGTGGGTCACGACGGTCCTCTGGTTGCAAAGAAGGGAGCCCCTTATAGGAATGGGGTGGGGCAGGGGGAGTAGAGTGGGAGAAGTCAGGAGTGGGGGAGTGAAGGTGCTGGGATTTCAGAAGGAATGCCAGCTCCCTAACAGAATGTATATTCTAGAACCTTGTGGGTAAAGTGACCTGGCATGACCCTCAAGACTTTGAGTTCCCATGATCTCCTGAAGAAAACAAAAATGTATGTGTGCCACCCCAGTAGGGGAGAAAATAAGATGTGTTAAACCGACCCAAAAGATCCTTCCCTAGAGACCACCATTCTTACAGGGAGGAGTTTCCAAAAGCCTAAGTTCCCAACTATGCTTTAAATAAGAAAAAAGATTCAGAAAGAATGAAGCAAAGATATACGATACCACCTGATTGGTGCGAAAGTATTACTTTAACCAAAGAGTCAACATTCACAAGTGCTTTTGACAAAGTAGCGGGAACACAGAAAACTTCTCTTCCTCCCCAAATAAGAGATCAAAATAACTAGACTTCCCCTTAACAGAAGCCCTTCCCTCTGCTCTCTTCAACATTCAGTCTTACAGATGGAGGCCTCCCAAAACCACTCTTTCAATCTCAGCATTCAAAACCAAAAAGACAAGAAAAAGGAGGCGCCCGGAGCCCTGGGTTTTGCAGAGGACCTTATCTTCCTCTGCGCAGGTTAAAGACCTGCTAGTTAGCAAGGGAGTGGGTGGGGACAGTCATTGAAACCGCAGGGGCCTAATACCCATTTGTATTCACACTCAGACCCTTTAGGGATATAAAATCGGAGAGGTTGAACTGTTTACATTCACCTAATGCTCGAGTAAACAGATCAGGGCCCGAGTGCAGGGGTTTCCGGGCGGCTGTGACCAGACCCCCCTCTGTGCGGGGGAGCAGGATGGGGGAGGGGGAGGGAAGAAGGCTGCCACGGCATTTCTGTCACTTCTCCTGGACTGAAGACCGGTGGAGGCCAGGCTCCCCTTCCCACCCCACCACCCCTGTTCCTCCCCACCCCCAGGCCCGCGCCCTCCTTGACCCCGTGCGGCCCCACTTTGATTCCACCCACTGAGGCCACAGAAGCTTCCAGAAAAGTACAGGGCTTCCCTTGCTCAGGACTGCCAATGGGCACAGAGGAGAAGGAGGCTGGCCGACTTGCCCCAGTCGGGCCCAGCAGAGCATTTTAAACCACAAGGCCAAGACAGGGAGCAGCCCCTCCCTGGAGAGGGGACCGTGGCCACCAGACGTCACCTTGCCTCTCCCCTCCCCGAGGCCTGCCAGCGCCTCCACACCACCCACAGTGGCCCTGGAGGGAGGAGGTCAGAAAAGGAAAGGCCTTGCCACGAGCACATGGGGAAAGGGGTTAAACACCCAGCGTCAGACCAAGGTACAAACTTCCGACTCCCCTAGGCGCCCAGTCGGGGGTAGTGTCCCTCAACAATCATTGTTACCCAAGAACGACATCTTAGAAGAGACCCTCCCACACACACACACAGCTTCCCACATCATCAGGCTGTGGCAGAAGTGAACCAAGAGCTGACCGATGTCCCGGCGCGAGGACTGACCATATCCTCTAAAACACGTACAGTTTCAACTTGACTGGGGGTAAAAAAGGGTGGGGCGGACCTGGCACTCCTTTTAAATGCAGATTTGAACTTTTCACCCAGGGTCAGACCACTGCACTCCTCCAGCTCCAGCAGAGGCCGGCGCCGGGGCCACACAACCTCGCACTTTCACAGGTTTCTTCCTGCCTGCACAGGAGGCCGGCCCGTTGAGGGAATTAGACACCTCCTTCCCTAAAACCCCAAACCCACACCCGCCTCTCAGCTTACCAGGGGCACACCTCCCACTGCCCTCCCGGAGGAGGGCCTCGGATTGGCCGAGGCTGGCTGTGTGCCCTGGGCACAGCGATGGTGAAGGAAGATTGTTCTTATCACACGCATCGACTAAGGAACGCTGAGATCAATAGTGAGAAAACCCCAGCACTTAGCCGCCGCTCAGCAAGAAGGCGCATCCTCTGTGGGACAGGTTTACAGCTGCTCTCTCTGCCAGCAGAAGCCAGGGGAAAGCCATCCTTGCTGTTTTACTCATCGGGGCTGTAATGTCAGTAGGACTTAAGTCCTCCAACTTTGAGAAGTCCCTTCAGGAGCGAACAAGAGAAACGTATGAACAGCCTTAAAAAAAAAAAGTCTAGGGTGGGACTTCTTGCCTCTGTCATATCCCTTCCCTTATCCTCACGTGCAAGGCGGTTTCTGATTTTTCCTTATCACCCTTTGCCTCCCTCTTTCTCCACCTCCAACTAGAGAATACCACTGGCCCTGGAGAGTGAAAGAGGGCTCCACTGTGTGGCATGAAGATAATGTGAAAAATCAGAAATTCGAATAAACAGTAAGGGAAGAAGAGAAGGGGTCTTTTGTTGGGATTGGGGACCAGCAACACCAGCGCCTAGGCAGCACGGGAGCCTCCAAAAGACAGGCCTCTCCAAGCAACACACCACATCGGCCCAGGTCAACCAACCAGGAAGCCTGTGTGATGTCAGAGAGGACGGTGCACTGATTACCCACACGTCCAAGGTCCCCGTCCCACCAGACTAGTAAGCCACCACGGACAGGGTGGGACGGATGGTTTCCAGAAGCTCCCTGCAGCCATGCCACTCTGAGGGCACAAAAAAGCAAGGGGTGACGCGTAAAGCAATAAGACTGTTGTAAGAAACCCACCAGAAGTCACACAAATGAAGGCTGTCCTGCCCTCTCCCACAGGGTTGGGGCCACTTGCTGCCACGATGCTGTTCTTTGTTTGGAATGGCCTTCAAAGCCAGGTGGATACTTCCTCCTCCCACCTGCGTGTCAAGAAACAGTTTAAAAAACACTTGCACAGCAGCATCACATTTTTTGCCTCCTAACAATCCCATAAGGATGTCAGCAGACTTGGGCGATTTTTACAGAAGAAACTGTGTCGATGCAGCCTGTACCCCTGAACCCCAGTAAATGGAAGCAGCTGGTCACAAGAGATGGTGGGTGACTCAGCTCCATCCATCGAATGCCTCAGAAGAGCTCAGGGCAGCATCCTGAAATGCCAGCCCTGCCCTGTCGATAGGCAGCCACCAGCCCCTCAGGAATACTGAGTCGAGGAAAGGGGGCTAGTCCGAAATGAGATATGTTTTAAGTATAAAATACATGTGGGATTTTTTTTAAGGATGCGAAACGTCTCATTCATAGTTTTCTTTATATTGATTACACGTTAAAATGATTTCAGATATAGTGGGCTACAGAAAATATAAATAAAATTAATGTCACCGGTTTCTTTTTAATATTTTTAATGTGTACACTAGAAAATTTTAAATTATATATGGAACTCCTGTACTGTATTTCTATTGGATGGTGCTATTCTAGAAACTCAGTCTGTCTTTCAACTTCAAACTCAGCCAGGAGTGAAGTGTTCTTGAATAGGACTGAGACAGAATTTTCCTGTCGATTTGGAACATCACCCCACTAAAGCTACAACGTACAGACTCCCAAGTGAGTCTAACTGCAATTGTGCTGAAAAATCTTAGTATCCAAATCACTTACACTTGCAATTTGGCAATGGCTCGGGGGGAGGGGGAGGTAGAAGGTCAGACGTGCATCAGAAGCTGGACAAGGCCAGTGGAGTGACACACCCTCTTTCAAAATGTTATCAGTTAACGTCTAAGACCAATCATCTGATTTGAAAAATAATACAAAGTTGTTTATTGTGGTTTAATACAAGGCTTGTCTCCTCCTCCAGCTGGATTTCTCACTATGGAGAGCAGAGTTCTCTCTTGTAACTGCCCTTCCCATAAAATATGCCCAGCAGGAGGCTGGTACCCAGCCGCAACCTCGGCCTCACATACACACACTATTAACTGGGAAGGGAAGGGGAGCAAGGGGCAGAGGACACAGACATGGCCCCTCTCCTATGAGACGGTGCCCATCCTACCACACGGGATCACAGGCCAGTCTCATTTTCCATGTAAATGAACTTTTTAGCCACCTCCTCAAAGAAGAAAAGCTGCACAGATGCGGAAGGCCCATCCTGGGGCACACAATTACAGCCATTTGCATTCCTCCAGCAGCAGGATTAGCACAGGAATGTGCTTTGCAGCTTTGTGGGGGGAAAAGGAGTTTAGGAAGAAAGGAATGGGGGGGGGCTATTTCTCCCCAGTCTGTCCATCCAAAGCTCTGTGACACACTTCCACTTCTCTGAGAGTCAGAAAGTGGAAATAACTGCTGCTCAAGCTTTCTAAAGAGGGGGAAGGTTGAAACACCCAGGGAGGGGGAGTGAGAAGGGGGGGGACGGCGTGTATTAGAACTGCCCCTCCTGGTGCTTTGATCCCCTCGGTCGCTAGGAGAAACCAACTTTTCTCCTTGGGTTAATCAAAACCAAATTACTCAGGAATGTGGCAGGACAGGTCTGAGCTTCCAGGTCCCTTTGTCTTTAAGGATTTAAAATGAAAAAATAAAAATTTTAGAGCAGATGGCAGTGGCTTACGGGACTGGTAACATGAAAAGTCTGAAGGAACCTCAGACCGCATCACCCACCCTCAGAAAAAAAAAAGTTATCCACAAACCTACTCCAATCTACCAATCAAGAGGTTATTTTTGTAGATAGGTCCAAAACTCAGAAGAACTTCCTATTTTATCCTTGTCGCCCCTCAGGAAAGAACCCCCCCCCCAAAGAAATCTGTACCTAGTCAAAGTGCAAATAATAAATAAGCAAGATTTTGCTGCAAATACTGCAACCCGATCATAAAACGCATCGTGGGGAGCACAGTGCCCGCGAGCTCAAGATCATACATTTTCCAAGAACAAAGCTTGGGAGCAGTTTCAAGGTCCTTCCTTGGGATACTGGGGTAGAAAGGAGAGCATCCAGTCGTGGGGACTTCGTAAACTTTGGGATCTCTTTAAGTTCTAAGAAAGGGAGCGCTGAGGGGATGGCTAGTGCAGGGATCCCATCGGGTGTCGGAAGATACCCCTGGAGCACCTGCTGTCCAGAAACGGCCAGGAACTCGCCACCCAAAGCCGCCCTGTTCACTAGCAAAGCGTGCCGGGGTGTGCTGGCCGGCCCAGTGACGCCGGCCCAGTAACTCTAGAGGCAACAGGAAAAGGCTGACTGACCTCAGAGATGAAAGAAACCTGGGGCTCGGGGCTATATTAAGGACTCCACACCTCCTGCCCTGGTCACATCTTGGGCAGGCTTGTGTCACCGTGCAAGGGGTGGGCCTGCACTCCGGGCTACTGGAAACTCTACAGTGCAACGCCCAGGGGACGTTATTATTTAGGGACAACAAGGAGTGACACGTCCCAACGCACCCAGGAGCAGAAATATGAACGGCTCTCTGTGCATTAAAAAATGCCACTAAGCTTCACTGCAAAACCTGACCAGCCCCCGCTGCCCTCCCCCGTCCAAAAAAAGATAAAATAAACAAACAGAGCACCACCAGTTAAGCTACAGAGCCTGGACTCAAAAGATAAAACGAGGCCAAGGCACAGGCCTGACTACCAGCTCGCCATAAATTGTAACTGGCCTCCCACCTATGGTTATCTGGGAGGTTGCACTAAAAGTAACTTTTAAAATACTCTTCACCTTATCTTTAGGCCCAGTCAAACACACACATACATCAGCCGTCTTAGATCTCTGCCATTAGTGTTCCATTTAGACTTTCCGAAACAAGGTCATCCCAGTAGGCCCTTCCCCTGTTTCCGGTCACAGCTGCGGACTTTCACCCCCTTCTCCAACAAAAGGGACCTTGTACACAAAATTAACCCGAACCATTAGTTTGTGCGGTGTGAGAGAGTACACTGAGCCCTCGGAATTATTTATCCTCCTCCCAGGCCCGGCCCAGGGTGCTCCCCCACGGAGGCCGGGGGAGCTTCCCTAGAGATTAGAGGCCCCGCTCCCTCGGCCTCCACTCCACACAGCTGCATCTGGGCAGCCAAGGCCCTACGCTGCAGAGAATAAACACAAAGCCTTTTTTTTTTAAGGAAAGAAAAAAACTTTCTCCCAGACTCAGGAACTGTAGAAAATGGTTTGATCCCACAGCTGGAAAGGGCATGAATCATCCTAGATATTGTTGAGCTGTCCAATATGGTGGCAGCCACCAGAATGGTCCTAGATAGGGCTGAGCTGTCCAACATGGCAGCCACTGCCCATACACTGCTCCTGAGCTCTGGAAACGGTGAGTCCCAACTGCTGAGCTGAGAATGTTGTGGGGATACTGTGGATTGTGCAAAAAAAGACATTTTAAACTTCATTCCGCCTGTATCTTTTTACTTTTTAGTAACGTGATGCCTGGAAAGCGTACAATTACATATGGGTTCTATTTCTATGGGCTGGTCCCCCAGGGGATGAAAATGTTACAACCTCAAACACCAGCCCATGACCATGCCCTAAAAGGAAAGAGTCTTAATTGTTAGATGCTAAAAAGACCATAAAATTAAGCAAATGGCAACATATTGATATCAGCTATGTCAAATCACTATCTCAGAGGATGCCTGACAAGTATGTCTAACTTGTGGAGGTGGGAGGAATCTGCCCTCTTTTTATCCAAGAGAAGCAAATGCAATGTCTATCCCAGTGGTTCTCAACTGGGGGTGGGGGTGGGGGGGGCAATTCTGCCTCCCCAGGAGACAGTGGCAATTCCGGGAGACATTTGTGATTGGGAGTTGGGGGGCAGGGGGGCACTGCTGGCATCTGACCTGAAGAACTGAGGGACACCCCCCAACAAAAAATTATCAAACCCAAATATCAACCGTGCCCACACACAACCGGGCAAGGACTAGATGAGGTCCACGAAACCACACCTTTAAATACTCAGATTTCCAGGGGCGGGGTGCTGGAGGGGGGCATCCCTTTGCCAAATGGCTTCTCCGCAGGGCTCAGGATTGGGAACAGGTCTCAGTGGTATTCACGATGTGGGAAAATGAAAGTAATGATAATAATGTTAAAACTATATTCACTTTCTCACCAGACTGAGGACTGAGTTTCAAGGGCTGAAGGGTCTGGGCAGCTGTGTTTCAGGCTACTCGGTAGAAAATGGGGTTTAAAAGCTCCGTGCAACGTGAGCCTGACCCCGCACTGCACGCAGGGTGACGCCTCTCGCGGAGGCTCCGAATTGGGCAGGCCACTGGCATGTCCAGTTCCCCAGCCCAGACCACAGAGGTTCCTGCGCCAGGCGGCAGAGCAGTGAGGGAGCTGTGAGCGGGCCTGCAGGGACAGGAAGGGGACAGGGCAGCGGACGGAGGAGGCCAAGACAGGAAGAGCTCCGGGATGAATGCGAACAGCCCCTTTCGCGGAGCCAGGCTGGGAGGCTGTGCAGGAAGGTCGGGGGGGGGGGGGGGAGGGGAAATGATAATTAACTCAGCAAGTTGATAGTATTTGCATATAAATGCCTCCACAAATCACGACAAACAAGCCAGGACAAGTCAGGCCTATTAGCATATACAAGCCAGCCCGGGAAGGCCTCTCTAGGTGGGTCATTGAGTGGGCTGCTCACTTCGAAGGCCGCCTGCCAGCTTGGGGGGCGGGGGGGGGGGGGGGCGAAGGGGGGGGACATGTGAGGGGAGGGCTGGGGAGGATGGGGACACTGTGTCAATTTCAGACCCTTTCACTCCTGATCGCAGTTGCAGGATGTCAAAAAGAGTTGGCTGTATTCCCAGCCCCTAAGGGAAGAACAGAAGAAACACTGGACCTTTTAGTTTCTTTCTTCCAGGGTGCTGGGAAACAAGGGAGCCAGGGCCGTCGGCGGGAACAAAAGAAACAGAAAGGAAAGGACATGCGGATGGGAACTAACATTTGTAGAGAGGCTACCGAATATGCACCGGGAAGACTTGTTTTCTATTTCATTTCATTCCCACTTTTAGGTGTGAGGTGCCCATTTTGCCCATTTTACAGAGAAAGGAAGTAATAAGGCTCAGAGAGGTTGCATGGTGGGTCCACAGTCACTCCGTCAGGCTGGAACAGAGCCAGACCCTACGCCTACGACCCCAGCAGAGGGGTCCCAGACTGGAGCAGAGTGGAGACCAGAATTCCCAAAAAGCAGGCTCATTTGATTCATCTCTGCTTCTCCCAGGACAACAGAGTGTGGACACCAGCACCCCCATTTCAAGGGCTGACTCATGAGCGGCACTCTGATCCTGGCCTGAACCCTACCCTGCTGTATTTTGTCATTATCTCATTTCTTTCACCAATGAGCAAGGTCGCACCTCCTCCAATCAGACACTTAGGAGTTTGCACCAGGATTTCCTTCATCAGACAATATCTCCAATGTCTGGACAAACACTAGATTCCCCAGCAAGCGAAAAATAAACTGACAGTCCTTTCCCAAAAGGTGTAAAAGTTCTCTGCTTTCCCCAAAGATACCTCTACCTCTGGTTTCACACCTGTTGCAGGAAAAACCAGCTTCACCTCCTCTTTGAAAAAGTGGGGGAACCCCTGGAATTTTCACCCCTGCCGTCCTTTACCTGCAACTACGTTTTAAGAGCGGTTTGAAAGAAGCTGCTTTTGCAGTGACATCAGCCTTCTAACGCACACTGAATCCACGGGCCTCTTCTTTAAGCGCCCACGAGTTGACCTGACGCTTTACCAACGACACAGATGTTGCACGGGGAACCACGGCGATGTTACAGGGAAAGCAAAAACCACTCCCCCTACCAGCCAAATGCACATTAAGAACCAAGGCCCTGAGCCAAAGAGCATTTTAGGAAGAGGGCCTGAAATGGTGGAAGAGGCTTACATTGTTTCTTGAGCAGTTAAGAAAAACTGTTTAAAAGAAAAAAAAAAAAAAAGACAGGAAAGTTGCTGAGGAGGAGAAAAAAGACACACACGTGTTCTTTAGCATATTTTCACTGGACAAACGTGTCAGGAAGAGAAAAGCTGTCCAAAGTAGGCCGCTCAGAAACCGTAAGTGTGGAAAGCAAGTAAGCTGATGGCTATACATATGTACTTTTTATAGGCTTACAGGAGTTTAAACTCTTGAAAAGAGCTTTTTACATACTGAATCGAGACTTCCTATCTGAACAGGGATACATATGACTTTGGAGGGGGGGCGGATGCGGCCTGAACTCAAGTATCGAATTAAGCCCCCCTGTCTTCATTCAGCTCATCTGACTCTGGCCTCTCCACTAAGGAGACTCAAAGAAGACAGAGAGCTGGCTGTGAACTGGAATTCTCATATGGAAATGCAGAGCCTACAACAGAGGTGTGCAAGGGCAACAGTTCTCATTCAAAATCTAGCTCAACCAATAGACTCCCTGCAGAATTCTCCTCCAGTCACATTCCTGGATAAAATCAGGCACAACCAAGAACCCAGCAACATTGCTTTTCTGCCCACCACCAAAGACCCACAAGCGGTTCAGCCCTGCTCTATGGCTAACTCACCCCCACCCCCCCACACACACACACACTCACTCACACAAAGAGTAGGAGGTCTGAGCAGTCACCAACTCCTGCCTCCAGAAGCACACAAGGGGGGGCAAGTTTCACTCTCAGATCAAAGGTTTGTGGCCGAAATCACTTTCAGGACAGTGCGTGAAATCGGCAGCAGATGAAAATTCCACCGTCTTTTCACAGCGTCCGATGGAGCCAGTTTTCCCAGTTCAGAGTCTGCCTACAGATGACAGAAGATACTCCACAAACTCCCAACTGTTGCCCCAAAAGACCCACTTAAAATTAAAGACAAGATAATCATGTAAGAAAGCCTTTAAGGCCATTATGTGATTAGCAGAATAGGAGAGAGGGCTCGGGGGTTTCCCCATCTTCACGAGGAGCAGCCTGCAAGGGGGGTTTGATGGCTTCAGTCCCAAACCTGCAGCAGCCAGAAGGGGCAGCGGGTGGGAAGGGAGCACGTGTTTTGCATACCCCACTCCTCCCTTCCCTGGAAGCCTCAGACTGACTTCAGGGAGGGAAGAGGATGGAAAAATCTTGGAGGCGGCACATGTGTTAATACCAAAATTCAAAGAATAAGCAGCTGAATCACCTAAGACACCCCCCCACCCCCAGGAGGCCAGCTAAGGCCTCTCTGGAGGGGTACACATCAAAACCTCCCGTGCATTAATCCTCGTGTTGACAAGACTGCATGGCGACCCTCCTGTGGGAAGGGAGAAGGGCTCACCCAAAAGGCAGATTAAGCCCAGGCATTTTGCTAAGAGGCCCTGTCCGGGATTAAAACCAACAGCACAGAAGTCTTATTCTGAAATGAAGTCAAATTTGCCACTTAGCAAACTTTCTATGTCTCTTTCCCTATTTTTATTCACACCCTTACCCTTGCAAAAGCAAGAAATTCCAGGAATTAAGGGTGAAAGAAGGGCAGAAACATCTGACGAAAAATCACCTTCAAAAGTGACAAGTAAGCCAAGCCACCTTCCTTAGGCAAAGAATTCTCTAGAAACACACCCGTCACTGCTAGACCACTCACTGCCTTGTCCTCACCATCTTGTCCCCTGCCCCAAAGAATGAAAACCAGAAAAAAGCATTCAGGTTGTCTCACTGCTTCTGAAGCTTCAGCACGATACTGCTGTCAATTCCCCAGTTCCTGTCCATGTAAGAGTCATTTACTTTATTAGCTAAAAACAAAACAAAACAAAACAACCCTCTAACATCTGACTGTCAGTTCACACATGTTCAAAGAGAACAATCTGGCAGCCAACTTTAAATCATATAGAAAAGAAATCTGACAGTTGTTGATTTTGTAGTTTTCCTCCTTAATCTGGATTTTGAGAGTGGCTTGCCAACGAGCCAAGATTTTTGCCTGGGTCTCTCCCTTGGGGCAGTCTGACTCAATCTTAGCTTCTGTGTGTTTGTTCCTCAATTGGAGCAGTCTAAGGACTCAGGACACTGCTTTGAACAGAACAGGAACCTTTTAATATTTGATTGAGATTAGCTCCTGCAAAGGAATTCCCTTATCTGGATTCTATTAAAACTAGGTCTCCATTTCCCTGACCACAGCTTCGAACCCAGACAGAGGATGGTAGTTCCGAGCTCTGCTGTGATTTCTAACCACCACCCTTACAACCAGAATCTCATACCAGAACATTTCGAGAGCCCTCTGCAGCTCACTGTAATGGAATCTGCCTTCACGTTGTATTTTTACAGTAACGCCCCTATCCTGGTTAATTACAACAGGCCCAAGCACTACAGAAATGGGCCAGGCTAAGAGCAAGCAACCATCTTAATAACAAATGCAAGTATAAACCACAGCACATACTGTACTTCTCGAGGTTACTGACGTTTAGCATCAGGCGCATTATCTTTGTAACACAGGGAAGTGTGAGACGGAGCTTGCAAGTTTCTTCAGGCCAGAATCACCACTGCCTCCCCTGTAAGAGGAGGACACAAACCCTAAGCTACTCTAAAGAGTGGGTGGAAAGACAGTTCACTTTCTTTCCCTTAGAGCAAGTCTCTACCCTTTTATAAAATGTTGCTTAGTCACTTAAACATTTACTTCTTAACATGAGACTGTTGCAACCCTGCAATAAAAATTATTTCTTAGATAAAGATATGCTTTGGGTCCTGGAGTATGTCTAGCCTCTCACACTTAACACTTCAGAAGCAAAACAAAAAACAACAAAAAAGCCCCAACGTGCAAAAGGAACAACAGCACACAGTGAACATAAGGACATGCTCTCTGGACACCACTTGTGACTAGAACTGAAGGAACCAAGTTAAATCATCACCAGTCCCAGATAAGATTTTACTAGTAGCCTGCAATCACGGATTTATTCTAATGAACTAACAACCTTTGGGTCACCCAAGGTGAGCCAGTGCTGTCCTGGGAGTGTCTACTAATCATCAGTTAAAGTCATAATGATGAAAACCGAAATCTTGCTTCGTTTAGTGCCTTGCCATTGGGCAGTCCAGTTGGCACAGAGCTGATACAGCAGTTAAATCCAACCCCAAAACAGCAAGAAGGCAGGCACGGCATTGTCCTGTTGGGAAGAGCCAGAGGCCTGCTGAGGATACTGTTTTATTTGGGTTCTTTCCACTCTCCCTGAGTATTCATTTGTGCAAATAAAAGATTTAAGGGAAAAACCAAAATTAAAGTTTCAGGTGGCTGGGGAAGCAGCTCAGATTTTTTTCTATTTTGGAAGAGTTAGCAAGTGTTTCTCAATAGTCCCCTGTCAATCAAAACTGTTCTCCAGAGAACTGGAAAATAGCAGCTCTATCCAATAGAAAATGCAGCCATTTCAAAAGAGAGTTGGCAAAGGGAGGTGACCCATGTCATCAAGACAGAAGGTCTCCAAGTCACTTAATTCCTTGTGATTCCAAAAGGACTGATTTTAAAGTGTAAAAGTGCTTGCTTCTGCATCTGCCCCATGTTGTTAAATAATACTTGTGTAATTAAATAAAAGAACAAAGTGTGACCCTAGCCCATTCTGAGAGGCACTTACACGCTCTCTGAAAACATGCTGGAAACTAAACGCAGACAATCTCCTTAGTCCTGTAATTTAAGGAAAGGGGAGAGGAAAAGTTTCTCTTGGCCTTCATAGCCACATGCCTCTGAAAGGGGGCCTTCGAGGTCTCCACAAAAGAGAATGAACACAAATACAGGTGTGCAAACATCCAGGTATGTACCTCTCTCCAATGACCCTATTCTTGAAACCCTTAAATTATTTAGAACCCCAGTCTCCTGACTTCCCTCACATTCCGCCACCTCTGTTCCCTAATTGCTTTCTGGGTTGGGTAACAAGAAGGAATCAGAATCTCATGCCGCTAGTGGCTGTTCTGCTAACAAGGAACAGGCCTGTGTTCCTGGCCTCGGCTTTTCTCGATCAGGTTACCCTGGAAGGTGTATGTTTTCCTCTCCAATGTAGTCTCTGCCCTCTCACTCAGGCTTCCCTCTCCAGCCCAGCCTACTGGAGCTCGTGATCTTTAGGGTTTCCCCTTGAAACCTATCCAGAAACCACAGCCATTAAAAGAACATGAAGGTTTGACACCTCCTGAATTTAGGAATGAGGGGACCCCAGGGGCCAACTCCACAAACACACCTGCTGCTCGACGGCAAAGAAACGAAGTTCCTCAGCTAGCAGGAGCTCTAAATTATACTCTATTTATTTAGTGACCTTTCCCCAAGGATCTCAAAGCATGGGAATGAAATAGGATGACCTGTAACTTTCTCACTATCTACCTTCAAGGCTTAAGGTTGTTTTCCCCGCTTTGCCGTGATGCATTCCACCACGCAGGCCCCAGCCTGAGGGAGAGGCCTTCTCCCTGTGCCCAAGTGGGGCCAACTGTCCTCTCCGAGGTTATCTGTCAGTGGCTTTTAGAGTCCTCAAGGCCAGTTAAAGGACACAAATGTAGGGCGGGGGGAGGGGGGAGGACCCTCTTGGATTCACCTGCTAGCCAGTTTCATTTAAACCAGTTTATATACCGTGCACCACTGTGCCAGGCAACGCACTCTTGGACTACACCAGGCATGGGCTGTGATCTTTGCCCTCTAGGCATTTTCCCATCATTATAACACAGGTATATCCAAAGCAGAAAGGACCATTTTCCAGAAAGTTCTTTTCCCTCTAGCCTTCCATGATTACTTTTTTTTCTGCTACTGACCTAACTTGGGCCTTCCTCTTCTTTTAACAGGGCAAACGTCTCAGCTCTCCCTCTTGCCCACCCCCCTCCCCACGGAAATGAACGCTGCTCTGTTTTTCCAGAGTGCCAACAGACTCAAAGTTGAGGGTGGACAAGTCGATCTCCAAAGGTGTTTTCCAGCTCCCAAACTCTGATTCTCCCTTTAATTACTCCCCAATAACCCCGTTCTTCACATTGTTTCCAACTGGCCAGTGACTTCTCTCGCGATGAAAAGGGTGCATTTTTAGGCGGAGGAACTCAAACTTCTAAATGACACCAGCACCGAAAATATTCAGAAGGCAGGAACTAATCCAAAAGCAAAATAAGGAAGGCCGGAGGGGGGGTGGGGTGGGGAGGAAAGATGGAAGGAAGAGAGGGAAGGAGGAAGGTCTGTACTCTGTGCCCAGCAGAATTCAGAGGCTCTCGCCCCAGGTCGGTTCCAATTGGAGTCCTAGTAGTTCAGGTGCATCCAGCCTGCCCTTCCCCCACATGCCCCAAGAGAATGCGAAGTTCAGCCAAGACTCGCAACACCTGCCCGCAGCTCCAGGCCGGCTGCGCGGACCCGGAGGGCGGGCGGGGGAGGGAGGCTGCACTCACCTGGCACACAAAGGCTCCGCACACCTCCGGAGGGAGGAGGCACTCGCGGGTCCGGGGGCCGAGGCAGGCGCGACAACGGGAAACTCCAGCGGCACCCGAGCCCCGAACTTACCCACCCCAGGCGGCCTTTTCCCCACCTCCCGCTGCCCCCGGGGCTCCGAGGTGGCTCTGGCTGGGTGCGGGGGGGCCCGGGGCAGGGGAGCGGGGCTCATGGTGGCGGCCCGGGCTGGCAGCCGCCCCTCCCCGGGAGGGAGGGTCCCCGGGCGCGCGGCGGAGATTCACCCACGGGGCGCGGCGCTCGCGTCCCGGTCGCCGGCCTGCCCGCTGCCGGCTCGGCCGCCCGCCCGCCCGCCCGGAATCGCTTTATGTAAATGAAGCTCAACTCGCAGTTTGCAGCGCGCACCGCCCGGGGAAGGGGGGCGGGCGGGGCGGGGGGCCTTCGGGGATCCACATTACACAGCAACAAAGCGGAAGGTTAATTTGAAACTCACAGCCCCGCCGCCGCTCCGCTCCCCGGGCAAAGCCTGACATCTACAGTCGTGCCGGGCGCAGGCCGGGTGCTCGGCGGCAGCCGCGCCCGCGGGAACACGGGGACACACACGGGCGCGCGAGGCCCAAGCACTCGGCCGCGCTCCGGGCACGGGCCTCCGGGCAGGCCGAACCTCGCGCCCGGGGACCTGAGCCCCGGGCGGCTCGGCCTGCGCCGCGCGGAGAACCGGCCCGGCGGGAACAAAGCACGATCCTCCCCAGGCGCTGACCCCTCACTCATCAAAAGTCAGGGGCCGGCCTAGAAAACGGCGAGAAGAAAGGGACATGCCCTCGGCCACAAGAAGGAGCCTGGGGCCTCCGAACAGAAGCCATCGGTCTCTGGGCCCCAGCCACGTCACAGCCAGGCCACTCTAGCATGGGGACATTAGCCAATGTGGACAGGAATTTATTTGAAACACACACCCATCCTATTAACTGCTTTACAAAGCACTTCTGTTTTTCAGCTGCAGAAACTTATAAAAACATCCCCTGCTCTCCACTGAGAGTTTAAGGATAGAGTTTTTCTTGGGAGAAAAAAGGAAAAAAGAGACATAAAGAGAGGAAGAAAAGTCGCAGTCTGCAGTTAACCTTAGGGTCTTAAACAAGATGCCTTAAGAAGCCACAGATAACGCACAGCTCATGCCCTGCGTAGGAAGATTCTACTCCCCGGGTCAAAATTAATGCGTCTACCCCAGGTGGTCAAAGTAATCGCTGGACACTTTTGTATCTCCCCAGGTTCACCTTCTCCTTTCTGATATGAAAAGACAGCGCCACAGAAATCTCACCGGAAGTCCCCTGTCCTCCCTGCCAGAATCCCACGCTCCGTCTGAATTTACTCCCGATTCTCAGCACAGAAAGGCACCTGCTTTTACCCTTTCTGAAAGCCACCCACCCAGGCTGGCCCCAGAGCCTTGAGAGTCCTTTCTGACTGCACAATAATGAACCGTGCAAGTGTTAGAAATATAATAAGCTCACGAGGCGAAGAGCTGTACGTATGGAATCGTATTAGCATTAAGCACACACTGATGCAGGAGAAAAGGATGATGAAAACTAGAAGGCATTTTGCACAATATAATTCGGGTTCAGATTAACATAACTATCTTACCTGTTGGGGAAGGACAATCCCTCTCTACATTTTAGTCCAAAAAAGAGACTCCAAAAAAAATTTTTTTTCCAGCTAGGGCCCGGGGAGAAAAGACTGCCTCTAGGGAATCATGTCCGATTAGGGACAAAGGAGAACACAAGCCACATTCTGTCACACATGAGAGAGTGACGGGGTGGGGGGGGGGGTGAAGATAGGAAAAGGAAAGTGGAGGATGATTTTGTAAACCAGAGTATGGCCACTGCAGAGCTGTTTCCAGACCGCCTGACTTAAGGCCCAAGAACAGGTGGTGTTTTCAAAACACTATTATTTATGTTAGCCACATGAGTCGAGAACACCTTAAAGAAAACTAATGAATAATTTAATTGAAAAAGTAACTATGAATAATACACGTAGATGATGACGCTAGCAATAAGGCAAGTAACGTGGCACACACGACTCAGAGATGTCTCTGGAAACGTCTTCACGAGAATGAAGACTCTAGGCCCCCATTCCTGCCTGGAAGCAACCCACGGCCCAGCAGATAAATTAATGACAATACGAAAATGTTTATACTCCCAGAAAATCGAATTTTGCTGCTTTGTCTTAACTTTTATTAACAGGGGAAAACCTAATCTGGTGACATCATGAACCTGGTGGGCCAACAGATAAATATTTTCAATACAATGAAAGCTAGAAAGCCCAAAGAGCCAGCTTCAAAGCAACCTGGAAGTATGTGGAGGTTGTGGGCAGAAGGCCCTGAGGGGGTCTGTCCTGAAACTGCCTGTCCCAAGGGGCAGACACTTGCATCTGCCTGCTGCACCTCAAGAGTCCTGGCAAGTAGAGCTGAGCGTGACCCTGAGTCCCTTTCCTTTATCTTAATCGGACACCAGCTACAGACACAGTGAGGCCTGGTCAAGCTTGCCTTTGTTACAGACACAAATTTAACAGGTAATCCACAGGCCGGTAATCTGTGGCCTCTGGATCATCAGGAATATAAAGGATCACACAAAAGCCAAAAGCGGGTGTGTTACCTCGACCAAAACTTCTTTCCATCGCTAATCAAAACAATACCTTTTCAGAGGGGATTTGCAACTTTTGCACTTCCATATGGAATCAACAGTTTCTCTGACATACATGTTACAAATTCTGTCCCCCAGCTCTGAAAGGCCCCAGCTCTTCCCAGGGCAGCTGCCTGACGTGACACCCACGGCCTACCCAACAGTGACAGCCCGGCGCTCTCCGTCCTGAAAACTGTTGACAAATAAACCCACTCTCAGAAAAGGCAATTCTTTCCTTCCAGCTCTCCATAACTAGTCTCGTCTCATCTGGAAAGCGTAACTGGCAACAGCCAAAAGGATAAATATTTAAAAATAAATCAGGCAATGCTAACCCTTCCCTCACTCCTCCCCTTAGCCACTCTCCAAGCCAGAGGCCAGCCCCCTAATGCTTACTTAGCTGGCTGGTAAATTACAAAGATCCCATCTGAGCCAAACTGGTTCTCTCTCTCCCTCTCTCCCGCTCGCGCTCTCTCTCTCTCTCTCTCTGGCGCGCGCGCGCTCTCTCTCTCTCTCTCACTCCACATATACACTCACTCGCCAATGCTGTTCCTTTCACTTCAGCAAAGGTAAATATGATCTCTGAGCTAAGAGACAGCGAATGTCAGCCTGCTGACTTCTAGCTAAACCTGGGCTCTACACAGCACAACTGGGTTGAGGCGGACTTGTGTATTCTTTCAGATCCTTCTATTTTTATTAAATTATACATACACGATGATTTTAAAACTAGTGCTTCAATAACCCTGAGGCTTTAACAAAGAAAAAAGCCAGAAGAGGGCACAAAACAAAACAAAAACAAAAGTCCCTGAAATAAGCAAGGATCCATTTGGAGCTGAACTGCACTGCATGCCCTGAATTCACCCCATCCTTTATAGGCAGTTATACTTAGAAGCCTGGTACCACTGGGTGGCCAGGCCCTCCTGGGTGTGATACAGAATGCAGGCTTTCCTCAGAACAGCCCACACTCACCTTCAGAACCGCTGGAGGCTGGTGTGCCAAGGCCTAACAGATGTTTTGATTCACATTTCTCTGTCACAAACCTCAAGGCCTCCATCTCTCGCTACAATGCTAATTCCATAGATTAATTTTTACCCCCCAAATCGTAGGTGGAAACTTATGTGGTTCACTTCCCCACCCTCCTCAGCTCAGACCCTAAAGCTATCAATGACACATCTAAAAAAGACACAAATGAGGAACCATTTTTTTAAAACTGTGATAGAGAAGAGCTTTCCTCAATTTTAAGTTACAAAGGCCAAGTTTTCGGAAAGCAAAAACAAAGACCTTGCCTTAAAACAGCTTCAAGACATTAGGTAAAGAGCTTGCGCTTTTTTTTTTTAAACAAAAATATTATTTCTGAAAGGGCAAAGAGGATTTGCCATGCAAGACTTTTATACCCAGGGGGATTCTTACATTTGTGTTTCTAAACCTTGAAATTGAGAATTTTAATAAAAAGGCAGACAGATGCTTAAGGACAACATTGCAATCAGGGCCCATACATTACAGGAGAGAGGTGCTTTGTTCGGGGCCAGGAAAGAGAGGTGGACTCCTAGTCTGTTCACAGGCCATCCCCACGGTCTGACACATCCCTCTGCACCAGCCTGATGCAAACCACTACATTCTTGGAGGGGAAGCGGGTTGGAGGGAGAAGAAAGGAAAAAGGAAACGGGAGAGGAAAGAAAAGGGGGGAGGGGATATGGCCTCTCTATATAAATCGTAGTTTCAAAAACAAATTCTCAACACAGCATCAGTTCCACAGTGCATACCAGCAGGCCCCACACCGGTCCGGTGCTTTAAAACCAACACTGAAACGATACACCAATAGCACAATAACCAGAGTCAGATCTTTTTTAAAATGAAGAATTGCATTTGGATTTGCAATTCCTTCCCATCAAGCGACCACTTCTTGGGGTAGGATCCTAAGAGATAAACAAAAGGTGACCCTTTTCACACTTCCCCTAAATGATTCCAGAATCCCATTGTCTTATCTTTTCCTTTTAGTGCATTTTTGTTCGAAATCGGTGCTAATCTCACTTAAGAGCCCCAAGCTGAAATTTCACATCTCCTCCAAGTCAGCCAGTGTTTTAAGAATCTGGATTTCTATTGAGGCCGTTCCAATTGCCAGTGAGGCCTATGGTAAAATGCGCTTGCTTCATGCTGTTCCGTTTGTCTCTCTGCAGACAAATAGAAACTGTGAAATTTAAAGAATGGATAAAAAAAAATCTAAAACAAAGAGGTTAAAAAAATAGGACAAATGTTTTTGCTTTTGTGTCTCCCTGGAGCAATTGTTTGGGGGAGTCTGCATTGACAATAACCATGAGAAGGCCATCTAAAGGCGATGCGCACACAAGGGGACTCCTTGCCTGCCGCCTTTGGTCTGGGAGAAAAAGCACCTTAGCTCCGTTCTCCAGGAACAAAAGGCCAGGGCAACGGAAGGGGGGAGAGGTTACTGGGGCTTTCACATGGAGCCAAGTGTCAATGCAGGTTCATTTTTCACCCGTCTTAGTTGGAAAGCAGCTCAGTGAACTTCCTAATGACTGCTTTTCCCTCTCCCCCTATTATTTCTAAACCTAAAAGAACAAAACAATAATATTTTTTTTAACCTAAAACCCATCATCCTATTAGAGGAAAGCCTTGGGGGTCTACACACTCAGTTTTTCCTCCTTCCTCTCCCCACCCTTTTTTTTTTTTTTTTTTTTTTTTGAGGAGGGGGTATCCCGATTGTGGGTCACATGGAAATAAGAGACACTGGTCATTACGGTCATTTTTAGTAACACCAGGATAGCCTTTACGTCTATGAAAAGGCAGGGAACAGAAAAATAAATGCAAAAGGAGAAAAAAAAAAACTGAACAGGGATAGAAGGTGCAGGGTTGCAGCGAGACTGTGGGGCAACGCCTGGAAATGTTTTCTTTTTTTCACAGCATGAAGTCCCTAAAGCCAGCTTCAGATTTGCAACTGAATCAAAGTCATCATTACGAGATTAGGTGTTGTTTCTTTTTTTGGGGGGGGGCGTTGCATGGAGATGTGGGCAATAAGGATGTCCTAAAGACACAGACAAGGGGTGTGTGTGTGTGCGTGTGTGTGTGTGTGTGCGTGTGTGCGTGTGTGTGTGCGTGCACGGGCGCGCGCACGGGCGGGGGGGGGGTGCTTCAAAGAAAGGAAGCTGAGGTGAATCACTGCATGCCATGAAAATACCAGGGCAAGTGGATGTCGGAGTGCTTAACCAGATTCGAAGCTAGAAACATCTTCCCCAGCGGGCGAACCCTAGGACGACGCAGTGACACGCAACCCTCAGCCTTTGAACCCAGACCTGGCAGCTTAGGAACGCATTCCCCCTTCCCCAGGCGGCCACAGACTCTGGCTGAAAAGCGAGGTGGGGGTAGGGATGAGAGGGCCCTGCGAAGAAGCACAATAAACAACTCAAATATGAACGGAAATGACATCAGCAAAGTGAAGGGCCTGTTTATTGCAGATCAAAACAAAACAAACTTCCAAACCTTTTGTGTATACAAGATAACTCTATAAAAAGCCCTCCTAAAATGTCACCAAGGTCGACACATCAGCATCCCGAGAAAACAGATGACAGTTACCAAGGCCCGGGGTCGGAGGGGTGGGGGTGGGAGGGGATGATGAAGGGAAGAAGATGGGAAGGGATTTAAAACCAGAAGGGGCCAAAAACCCAGCTGACTATTTCCCCCCTCTGCTGATCCTTAATATTTATTGGTGTTTATAATCTAAAAGCCATGCTCTGTGTTTCACTTAATACAAGGCCAGACAGTGCTGTCTAATGAGGCAGCATTACAATCAGCTTGTAATACTGAATTTTTAATGCTGCCAAGGATTCTGTTACATAATAATATGAAAAACAGAAGCTGAAAGTGGGCTCACAGTGACAGGACACTGGAGGTTCTAGGCAGGCAAGCGCCACAAGCCTGCCTTCCCTCCACTCTGGCCACCCCGCCTCACGATGTGCAATCCGCCCTCCATCCCTATACAGGAGATGGGTATGAAAACCAAGAGGATTTCTTAGGAAATCCACTTTTTAAATTATTATTACTATACTCCCTGATCCAAAGTCCTATTTCAAGAGTTTGAATTCCAACTTACCTGGTGTCAGAAGTCTGAAATAAAAATATTTTGTGCAGGAGGATGAAGAGAAAGGGAATATAGGAGGAGGGATTTTTTTTTAAAGCAAACTGAACAATTTAAAAAAAATCACAGAGGGGAAAAAAAGAACGAAGATGCTTGGGGGTGGAGGAGGGATGAAGTCTGCCGACCATATTCACAGCTGCTGTACTCAGTTTACATTGGTGTAATTTAAAAGCATACATATAGCCGCCCTGCTCTTCGCTGTAATACCCCAAGACTGTAAATCTATAACCACTGCAATGATTTAGTGATTAAAAACATGATAACATATTGTGTAACTGCAAACCACAGAACCCCTGCCAACTCTCCTCTAAGATAAAGGGAAAAAAATACAGAAAATGTGTTGCTTGCAGCGATCTTCCTAAACCCAAAGATTTTAATAAAAGAACCTATACAGTAGACAAATCGGAAAAGGGTGAGTGAATTCTATGTGAAGCCAGCAAAGGGAGGGGGGAAAACGGCAGCTTTATGTGGGATTCTTTTCCTTGTACTAACAAATTACGACCTAAACATGCCTTTTCTTTTCTCTCTCTTTTTTTAATAGTTTGTTGTAACTGGAATAACTGGTCCTGTGTGCTGTCTTGCATATTCAGAGCTGCTTTGTAATCGGATCTGGAGACCCAACCTTATTTGCCTGAACTCAATAGGGGTTTTCTTCCTCCCCCTCCTTCCTCTGTTTTGTTTTGGATTTGGTATGTGGGTTTTCTGTTCTTGCTGGAAGCAGACATCTACTCAGGCAGAGGCTCTGGTGCCTTTAAGCTACAGAGCAAACACCTGAGAGGGGGAGGCCCAATTTGTAACATGGCAGGAGGAGCCTAAAATATACACAAAAAAATAAAATCAAAGCAGCTGTAGGGGTTTTGGCCTCTGAGCAGCTGACCTGACCCCATTCTATATATTCTTTTATTTCCCCATTGCAGGATTCCTGCACCTTGGGTCAGATTCGAACTCAACGTGACCCTGAGGAGAAGGCAGTCACGGAGCCCTGCAAAACTGCTCCATATTTAATGGGGGCGGGGGGGGGGGAAGTGCTGTAAGTGCATATGCATTCAGACTCCCCCAGGGTAGACCCCCCCCCCCGCACAGTACGTACCTGTACACAAGTACACACACACACACACACACACACACACACACGCATCTGTCAGAACTGCCAGGCCTTGGGGCCAGCTCCAGCCCAGAGGGGACTGAACTCTCCTTGCAGCCCCCCAAAATCTTCACGTCTACAACTCTACCCATAAACGCACACGTGCACAGACCAACCCTCCTCCAGAGACTTTGTATGTTTAAAAAGTCCACAGATCTGAATTGCCTCCTCTCTGGACCTGAGCAGGGCAGTTTATCCAGAGAAATCAATAGGAAAGAGCATTTGCAAATATTTATATAAGCCCTGTGCGTTTCAGCATTAAGTAATTAAAAACTAGAACTCAGGGAGGGGGAAGGGAGGAGACACACAGACAGAGGAAAGCTGCTGGCCTAGAGTGGGTTTTCCTGCCCACACCTCATCTCCCCGAACGGCAATCCTTTCAAAACTGACTCCGTACACACTTTTTACGAAATCCTGTTCATGCACCATTTGCTAGACTATTTCAAAATCATCTCCAAATATGGATTCACCTACCACCAAGCTTTCAAGCCTGACTATAAGTGTCTGTATTCTCTCTCTCTCCCTCTCTCTCTCTCTCTCCCCCTCTCTCTCTCTCCCTCTCTCTCTCTCTCTCCCTCTCTCATGCACACACAGAGCAATCCTTACTTTTCACACTGCTTCAGTCTCTGGTGTATTACTCTCTCATATTCCTCACTCTAAATTCCTTGCTCTTGTTAAAGATATTTCACATTATAAGATAAGCAGAGGACCCCCGAAGTGGTAATTCAATAAATGAATTCCCATCTCCTAACCCCCCTTCCAATACTTTCCACTCCCAACCTATAGGATACCTACACTTTGGGGGTTCAGTACCCGAAAGCCTCACATGTAAACAGATTCACCAAAAAAAAAAAAAAAAAATGTACAGTACTATGAAGGAGGTTTAAAATGAGACACGATCCAGCAGCTTTCCCCTATATTATTCCGGAGGGCTGGCAGTAAATTCTGCTTGTACTGCCTCTAAATCTGCTCCAAGAAGCCGAGCAAGGCACTGGAGCACCCACGCTGCAGATACTGTAGAAATTTACAGTAAATGTAGGTACAAGATTGCAGCAGGCTGCCCTATCGATTATGCAGATTGTGATCAATCTTCTCCCCTCTCCCATTTCCCAAGCCTCTTTCCATAGACCTCCAAATAAGTTGGTCTGGAACTAGCCATTCTCCCAACTAGGGAGAAAAAAGTAATTTTTTAAAAAACATAATAAATCCTCAAGTGTCCCCACTGAAAGGGCTCGAGTCTTTTTTTTTAATTCCAAAGTAAATTTATGTTCTGTAATTTGCATTACAGCCAAGCGATCACCGTATGTCATATTCTTCAAAGGTACTTAACAAACACCCTTTTAAAAGTCACTAGAACTGGAGGCCAGAAAAAGGCAATCAGCCTCCTTCTTCCATATAGTCCATAGATCAAGTTTCAATAATTGAGACCAATAAAAACTGTCATATTTACCCTACTTCAAAGCAACAAGGGGGAAAAGTTAAGAGTGGGTGATTTTTGCAAGCACTTGTAATCAAAGAATTTGCCACAGTCGAAGGAACTGCACAACATTTTGCAAAAGTCAGAGTCTGAGCAACAGATTAATTTGCAAAGTAAAATGTATTTTTTCAACAGCTCCACAAACAGCCTACTGAGTCCACACACAATTTAAATACCCGGCATAAAATACACTTAGCTCTACTCTCCAATAGATATGCAAAAAGATGTACATGAAAATGCATAATGCAAAATTCAGGAACGTGATTTTTGCATCTAATGGGGAAAATACATGGGAAAGAGGAGTGGAACAGGACGAGGGTGAAAGTGGGGAACGGAATGTAAACAATCCCAGATTCGCGTGAACAAAAAAAAAAAAAAGAAAGAAAGAAAAGGGAAAAAAGAAGAAAAAGAAAAAAAAAGAAAAGGAAAGAAACAAAAAACAAGGGGGGGGGGGAACAGAAGAAGGAATCATCTGATGTCTCTCAACTCAGCTGGCCAAGGAGAGGCCGGCCAGGCGAGGTCTGGTCCCGGCCGGCGGCGCAGCCCCGAGCCCCCGGGAGCCCCTAGTGTCCAGGGCAGAGGCCCCTCAGGGCGCTCGCGGCGCTGCCAGTGGGGCAGGGCGGAGGGCGCGCAGGTAGAGAAGGTCGGGGTGCCGCCTCGCCCCCTCGCCCGCTCTCGGACCCCGGGGCTCCGGCCCGGCGGCCGCGTTCCCGGCAAGTGGAGCCCTGGCGCGGAAGGCGCCCGGCCGGCCGGCCAGCTGCAGCAGCCGCGGCGACGGCTCCAGGCCGGGTGCGCGCCCCGCGCCGCGGCTCAGCCCGGGGCCCCGGCGCCTCCCGGGGTGGGGCAAAGTTGGGGGCCGAGGGCGGGGGAGCTCGGCACCGCGGACCCCCCCCACCGACTGCCGCCTTTGTCTCGGCGCCCGGACCCCGGCCGCCCTCCCGCCCTCGGCCCGCGCCCCGGCCGGCCCTGCCCGGCGGCGCCTCCAAACTCGCCGCGCGGGCCTCGCCCCGGGCGCCTCCACCCTCCCGGGGGTCGCCGGCGGCGGCGGCGCGGGGGCCGGGGAGGAGGGGGCGGCCCGGGCTCGGCGGCGGCGGCGGCGGGAGGAGGAGGAAGAAGAGAAAGAGAAAGTTTGGCGCAGGGGGAAGGCGAGCGGGACGCAGCGAGCGAGCAGGGCGCGGGCGCGGGGAGCGCGGGCGACGGCGGCCGGGCGCGGGAGCCGGGAGGGGGCAGGACGAGCCCCATGCAAAGCAGCCCGGGCGCCCCGAGGAGCCCCGCGTCCGGGCGGTGGCGGCGGGAGGAGGAGGAGCAGGCGGCGGCGGCGGGAAAAAAAAAAAAAAGAGGGAAAAGTTGCCACTTACGCGGTTGCTTCTCCGGCGGCGGCGGCTGCAGCGGCGCTGCTGGCGGCGGCGGCGGCGGCGGGAGCTGGCGGCGCTTTTAATCCCGAAAAGAGGCGCTCGGGCCGCGGAGCCCATCAAGGCAGCAGCGGCGGCTGGCGGGGGTCGGCGGCGGCGGAGGACGCGCTGCTGGCGGCGGCGGCGGCGGCGGCGGAGCTGGAGCGCGCTCGGCGGAGCCCGGGGCGGGAGGCGGCCGCAGCCGGGGAGCCGGAGCCGCCGCCGCCGCTGCCGCCGAGCAGCATGGTTGGCGGGGAGTTTACAGCCCCCGGAGCGGGCAGGGGCCACGGAGGAGAAGCGGCGGCGGCGGCGGCGGCAGCGGCTCTAGGCTGTAATTGGGATGCAAAGCAGGCGGTGGCGGCGGCGGCTGCGGCCGGGAGGAGGAGGAGGAGGAGGCGGCGGCGGCGGCGGCTGCAGCGGTCGGAGGGGACGCGCTGGAAGTGGGAGCTGATGAGTGAAAAGAAAAAAAAGTCTTTGGATCTTTATTCTGCTAATTAGTTTCCTGCAAAAAATGGCTGTGATTAATTCAGTGCGCATGTGCTTCATTACCCAGGCACGACGGGAAGGGCTAATTAGCCACCTTCTGGATCAATAAGATTCAGCAAAAAAGAAAAGGAGGAGGTGGAGGGAGGCAGAGGGGAGGAAGGGAGGGAAAAAAAAAAAAAAAAAAAAACCAGGGGAAAGTGATGAGCTGGGCGAGGAGAGCAGGAAGAGAGGATGGGAGAAGAGCCCAGGAAGAGGGAGAGAGGCACCAAAAGTTTATGCATGTATTAAAAACACATACACACGCGCGCGCGCACACACACACACATACACCACACGACACACACACACACACACACACACACACACACACACACACACCGAGAAGTGAAATGCAGAGAAGCAACAATAGGAACCTGGCTAAGATTTTTTAAAAGATTTTTTTTCTTTCTCTTTTTTCTCTTTTCTTTCTTGTTTTTTCTTTCCCCCTTTCTTTTTTTCTTTCTTTTTTAGGCAGACGCAGCAATGTTTAAATTAAATAGGAAGAGAGCATCTTCAAAGAAGAGTGCGGGGGGGGCAATAATGGAGTGGGACAGCTTAAAGCAAAGATTTAAGTGAAAGAGCAGAGAAGCAGCAGAGACTTAGAATAGAGGCCACTTTAAATTGCAAATCGGAGATTTTTTTAAAAAGGAGGAAAATTACCTCCCCCCCCCAAATCAGAGGACAAATGGAGAAAACTTTAACCGTACCATAGACTAGACGAAAAAAGATATAATATGTTAATTTTGTCCTCTGAAATAAGATGCAATCAATCTTCTCTGGTTCTTTAGAAGGAGACGGGAAGGGGGGAGTGATGATTAGAAGTAAAAGGGGGAAAGTGAATCAGAACTGAAAGGGGATAACTCAAGGAAAGACAAGAAAAGGAAAAGTTGCACTTGGAAACAAGTCCAACTTTCTACCTTTCTGGACTTAAGAGAAAAGTAAAATCAATTTTCTCGTGTAAAACCTGGAAAGCAGATGTTTTCAAAACACAGGAAGCTATTTTGCCATCAAAAGCAGGGATGTAATGAAGGCAGTGAAAAATAATTTCAGACTAAATTCGTAAGAAAGAAAGCCAATATATTTAAATAGCGAGGAAAGGTCTAGAGTGTGTGTTTGGGGGGGTGGGGAATTACATACCCCTTCCCTAAATGCCAAAAAAAAGAAAAAGAAAAAAAAAGTCTTATAGCTACCTCCAAGAGTTTGGAGCAGAGTCTCGAAGCCAAAGGGCTTGAAATGAGAGGATGGGTTTCAGATAAAGACTAGGAGCGCGGTACATCCCACCAGAGCCCAAAGGAGATCCCTAGAATCAAAGACAGCAACCAGGGACCCTGCTACTGTACCGATTCCCAGTACATCAAAGCCATCACTTAGGCGGGTGTATGATACCTCCAAAAAGCAAGCAAACAAATGCAGGAAGAACAGGACTCTCTCTCTCTCTCTCTCTCTCTCTCTCTCTCTTTCTCTCTTTCTCTCTCTCTTTCTCTCTCTCTCTCTCTTTTTCTCCCCCCCTTTCAAATCCTAGCCTTACCGTCACTGCTACTGCAATAGATTTTTTTTAAATGACAAGTATGTATTTATGTAAGTTCTAAATATGAACTAGTACCATTGAAATTACAATGTCTGGAATAAAATAAAATGCAATTTGCACTTTAAGTGATCTGCACACAAATGTAAAAACAACATTTATGTTTTTGAAGGCATTATTCGTGAACTCTGTAAACATCAGGTAGAGAATACGCACTAAAACTTATTTTTTAGAGAAAAAAAATTTTTTGTCCCAGCCTAGCTGGATTATTTATTTTAGAAGGAATTGGGGAATTAATCGGGAAATCTGTTTGACTAGAAGGGAATTCTTCATTTTGAGAGATTTTCCAGTGCTCTTAAGTGCATGCAGCTTCTTAGTCAAGACTAAGAGGAGAAAACCGGTTTAGGATTTTGCAGGGTTACCTCATCTAATCCTTCTGAATTCACTCTGGGAATAATGCTGTTTTATTTAGGAAAAAAATACATTTAGAAAAATCGGGGGTTTCCTCTCTATGAGCCAAATCTGGATTGCCATTCAAACTTCTCCTGGCTGCTTTCCACGCGGGACAGTAGATCAATAAAGCCAAGTCCAGCCTGGCTTGCTACAGGTTTCACCAATCAGTGCTTGCAAAACCTTTGTCATTTTCTAAAAATAAAAAAGCTAAAAGTTATTGTAGAAGAAGGGGCTTTTTTTTGTCCCCTGCACAATGTGTCTTTTGTGAGGCTAATACCATTCTGGGCTCTCGATAGCCCTGGACAATGGGAACTCTCCAGGAGTCTGCAAAGACTCTGGCTTTTTTCTTTCTTGATTTTTTTTTTTTTTTTTTTAAGGGAAGGATGAAACATTCCTACAGCCCAAACACAACTTCTACGTTGATTAAATAAATATTTATCTTTATTGTAGCCAACGTATATTTTTACCTTCAGTTTGTCCAGTTTCTGATTATTATTTTAAAATTTTCATTGGCAACAGTTAATCTTTTTTTTTTTTTTTTCCCTTTCAGTCCAAAGTGCAGGTCAGTGTAAAGTGTAGCTGACTGAAAGAAGACTGGTAAATTCTGAATTTTTCCATTATACGTCAGGTAAGGAAAATTGCTCAGACCCTCAGGAGTATATGTGCTTCCTCTTTATCTGTCTTCATGAATCTTCATAAATCTGTTAGTTTATTTTCTTAAGATGTACCAGAATTCAATTTCTCCTTGTAGATGTTGAAATCTCACTTAAATGCTACGTATTTATATTCTTTTAAAAATGTAACTAGTACTAGAAGCGAACTTGTAGCTTGTATCATATACAAAACGGCATGGAGGAAATCAGTCTCTCCAGTGGTATAGGCGATTTGAGGGAAATTCTGGATATAAATGTATTTCGTGTTGCCATATAGGAAAATGTCAGCTTAATCTGGTAAATACTTATGCTAATTTTACTGAGTGAATTCGTTATAAGGAGGACAGGTACCAAGCTCATATGATTGAATAATGCTTAGGCGATAATCCAGCATCTCTATGGATTATTTATGTACAAAATGAAAAAAGGCACCAAGAAATTCAGAATCTAAATCCTTCATTAAGCTGGCAAGAGGACAGAAAATTTGAGACCAATCTGTTTTTCAGACATTTACAGTAGGGAGGGAAAGTGGAATGTAGGCTAAATATTGCATTGATACGTATATTTCCCTGGCTCTCGCTCAAATGAATGGATATATACATAAACACAAAGATATATGCATAAATGAGTACATAAATATACATTTGAATGACTTTAGATGTCTTTGCATCTCTGTGTGCACATGAATATATGTGCACACAAATATACAAGGTGTACATAAAGGCAGGTACTGTACAGAGAGCTGTGCTCTCCGGCTGAGGGTTTCTGTTTCCAGATCTGTTTGAAGCTACTTTTTTGCAACTATAACATAGAAATGTTGGTTTAATGACGAAGATATGGATAGCAAATTTGATTAAGAATCTGCTCCCCTGCAATTTTCAGAGTCAGTTTTCAATGGGAGCAGCTATTATTTGCTCCAAGGGCTAAAACGTGCGATGGGCCAGTCTTTTTTTAAGGGAGAAGGGAGATGGACGGGATCTTAGGAGATCTCACTTCCAAAGAGCCTAGCTTCTGGACCCTGGGTTCTCTTCTGCTGGGGGACTGGGGACACAAAAACAAAAAAGGGAAGAGGAAGGAAAAAGAAAACCCCGTGTGGAGGCAGGGGAAGTTGAAAGGACGCCTCTCCGTACAACTCCAGAGCTAGATCTAAGAGAAGGGTTGCAGGGTGAAGAATGTGCGGTCCCTTTCTGAATGTATATTGTTATTCTAAGTCTATTGTATGTACGTGTTGCTGTCCTCTCATTTGCCACGACAACATATGGATTCCATAAATGCAGACATGCCGAAGTGCATCTGTCTGGGTAGTTAACACGATCCAAACATCCCTCTTCGTTCCGCTAACTCCGGCTTTTCCTCCGGCTCCCCGGCAGCGCTCTGGGCCGCCCGGCCCGTGCCCCAGGCTTGCAGCGCCCCGCGGTCTCGCCCTTTTGTGGTCTCCTGGTGGGATCCAAGGTGCCGCGCGGAGGAGGCGGGCTGCACCGCAGTGCCGAGGTCAGAGGCGCCGCTGCCGTCGGCCCCTGAGCGCGCGGGGACGAAAGGGTTAAGCTGCTCGAGCCCGGGGAAGGGGCTGCGCTCATCCCGGAGCGAGGTGCAGCCACCAGCAGCTGTGATTTAGGGGTCAAGTCCGAGATCACCTTTCTCCTGCCTCTGGAAATGGCAGAAGATGAGGTAGGGAGGGAGAAACAGGAGAGAGAGGCAGCCTGGACCGGCAATTGGCGCTCCATACATCCGTTCCCTCCCCGCGCCCCCCAGCCCACCTCCTGACCCCCAGACAAATCGAACAGTTCCCCCCTTTCTCCTAGGGGTGCAGGGCGAGGTGCTTCGGAGCGTCCAGAATTGCTCCACCCGCAACTCTGTCCTACGGTGAAACCACCGCGCCCTGAGCCTCAACCACCAAATCAGAAAGTTTGCTCTTCATGCACCAGACGGTGAGCAGCTAGGTCTGGATAGAAAATGCTCCCTGTTTGTAGAAATCAGGGGCGCTCTTGGCAGAATGGGGGACTTTGGATGCTGGCACCAGTCCCTCAGACTCGGGTTGCACACCTCACAGTCGAGAGCGGATGTACACAGTGGTGTCCATTACTTGCAGCTTCTTGCTTTCTGCCCATATTCTTGGTCAAAAGCTTCCCCCCCACACACACACATCTAAGGCAGCCTGAAGAATACTTTAGTGAAAATATATTTCATGCCTGCAAGAAAACCAAATTCAGATTTGTTTCTGAGGCGTTTCACTGGAAAAGAGAAAAGCGACTGAAGTCCCCTTTTGTTTTGGCGCTGGGCCGGGTGAGCCAAGTTGTGGGTCTCAGTGCCCAGGTGATGTCCTAGGGACTGCAGGGGCATGTACACGGTGCCCAGAGAAGGAGCTTTAATTGAGAAAGGGCTTCCCGGATCCACCCCCACAAGGTTGGACTTCAGGACAACGACAGCTCTTTTGGAAAGTTACTCCAAGAAAAAGGAGTTTCTGGTGGGAAAAGAACTGGCTCGAAATGACAGAAAGGGAAACTAGATCCCTGGGGGACAGTAGGCAGGTGGGGGGTGCCGAGAGCAGAGAGGGAGAGGAGGGAGCTAGGAGGTCCACATACAAGAGGCTCAGCGTCGCGCTCCCCAGACGCTCTCTCCAGCTGCCAGGGCGAGGGTGAATCACCCCGATTTCAGCTTCTGCTTCCAGGGCCAAGAGCGGACCAGCTGGTCCAGGAGGCAGCTGAGGTCTGTCTTCCGAGCCCCGCCGCCCTTTACCCCACCAGAGCCTCCAAACCGCGGAAATCAAACCAAATTGGCCGCTAGAATCTAGAGAGGTTTCATCGCTGGGGCAAGGGGGAGGGAACAGACTTTTTTTTTTTCCTTTTGAACTCCCGATTCAAAAGAGACCACAACCTACTCTTGAGTGCCATCCCCAGTACATGGATTGTGGGTATATTTCATTCTTTCATTCTTTTCTCCCTATTTCTCAGAAGTAAAACCTTTAAAGAATTAGCCCCAAACTTGGAGCGCCCAGGTCCTTGAAAGAGTTCCAAATGATAAAGCCTGCCCTTCATTTCGAATACATGGCGCATTGTGAAAATGCAGGGCAATTAGTCAGTTCCAGGGTTTGAGTCAGATTCCCAGTTTCCTCGGCTCCTTTGCAATAGAAATCTGAATTCCAGCCTTGGGGCAGGAGGCGCCTCGGAGCTGGTGGCTCTCCTAGGTTCCGCACCGCCCACACCACTGACGAGCGCTGGCTCCCCTTTTGGTGACCTGGTACCAGAAGTTTGCACTACATCTAAAGCCTGGGGCGGGTGAAGCAGAGAGAGAACTAACCTCATCTTAACGTAACAAAGTGAACAACTCGAGGACAGGAGACCCTCGGTCAGGCTACATGCGCTTTAGGGAATTCCAAGGGCTACTTGGCGGGGAATGATCGAGGCTTCCGACTTGCCAGGCGGAGGCAGAAAAAGGGATCCTTGAGAGGCACGGGCGGCGGCCTGGGGAGCAAGGCGGCGACCGCGTAACTGGGACCTGGCACCCATTTGCTCGGAGCCTTCTAGGGCCGGCGTGGGGAGTCGGTGCCCGTGGTAGCACGTGCATTGTTGACACGCAGACACGCAAGCTTGCGCTAATGGAGGGATGCGCGGCTGAGCATTCCCCCGATGCCTGCGTTTCTTGCAGGCTTGTTTAATAGCCAAGGAATTGAGTGCCTGATATCCCCCTCATTTTTTTTTTTTTTTTTTTTTGCTGAGAAATGTAAAAAGGGACCTATACCGTGTACATATTCTGAAGAAACATGTGCATTTTTTTTCTTGAGAAATACCTAGCGCCATAATATTTCTGATTTAAGGGGTGAGGGAAATCTTTGAAGTGAGGGAAATCAGTGGGGGACGAACCATCTTTTCCTGATTTTTTTGTGCTTCTCCTCAAAGACAGTAATGGGATTTAAAATGAGAGAGTCCCAGCCCTCATGCTCCCTCCCATTCCATTTCACTCTCTTTGCCCCAGAAAACATCTGCAGCAACCGACTGCACGTCTAAGGGGACGGTTTAAAGAGAAACAAGGTTTGGGACGCGCATCAACTTTCTTTTTTTTTTTCAAACGAAGCTGGAAAAAAAAAAATCCAAGGACAATTTAAGCACCGAACGACATCGAACAGATATTTTTCCAAAGCAAAAATTTTCCAATTCGTTTGTTTCCTATTCTTAGAAATAGAGAAAAAGGCAAACCCAATCTTCCTGCACACGGATGGCACGAAATTTGGAGCCGGCGCTTGGTTAAGGCCGGCGGGCGGAGAATGCGGCGCGGCCCCACGGGCTTCGAAGAGTCCGGTGCACACCAGGCCCGGGGGGCTCTGGCTATAGCTGGACTCCCCGCGGATGTCCTGCGGGCCCAGCCTGTGCCGGGGCAACGGGCAAAACAGTGGTCCCCTGTGGGCGCAACCACCTCCCTGTTTAATTCCAAGGCCCAGTGGGGCAGCAGGGACATTCGACGCCACCTTCCTCTGGCCCGGGCATAGGGCGCACGCTTTTCACCGCTGCCCTCCTTCCCCCAGGGCTCGGTAGAGACCTTGCGCTGTTCCCTCCTTCCCATGAACCACAACCTCGAGGATCCCGACAGTTTCCCGAGACACTGACCGCACAGTTCACTGAGCCAGGGCTCGCGTCCCTAAAGTCTGGCACACCCAGTCCCATTTCGGGAAAGCTTTATTCTCCCGCCGGCTCCGAGCTCCCGACAGGAAGCCCGGGCGCTCAGGCCCCTGGAGAGGCCAGCTGGGGAACTTAAGCCGGCGCAGAACCGCTGCCCTGGGACCTGGGCAACCCTCACAGGTGTGCGCAAAGCACGGCGGCTGGCTCTGGGGGGAAAATGACCCCACGCGGAGCAACTGGAGCTACCCTGCGGGGCGCCCCCCCCCCCCCCCCGAAAACCACCACGCCCGGCGCCGGCAGCCACCTGGGAAGGAGAGGGCGTGGCGGCGGCGGGCGCACGTCTTGCACTTGGCCTGAGATGCCCAGGCCCAGCGCCTGTCCCCGTTGCATCCCACTCCCCACCCCGGGCTGCCCGACGGCATCCTTTCTCCACCGCCCACGCCAGACTTCCCAGCTTCTTTCAGGACACAGGTGCCCCAACCCCAACCTGCGGGCCACCAAGCTGGGGACAGTTGGGGGCCCTGAATCCAGCTGCAGAGAGCAAGGGGTGGTGTTCCCAGACAACACTCCCAGCGGAGGCTTGGGGGGGCCAGAGGGTGGTTGTGAACCCCACAGCCCCAGGAGAGCTGGGAGTGGGGGACCCCCTGGGAGACACTCAGGCCTGGAGAAACAAGACTGGCCAAGGGGATGGGACTGGATGTTTAGGGTTAGCGAGGGCCCGACTTGAGCAGTGCCTGTGTCTGCGTGTTTGGTTCCGCATGTCTCCCTCCCTCTCGTTTTGTCTGGGAAGAAAAAGGAAAGCGGGTGGATTTCTGCCGACCCCTCTTCCCGCAGTCTGGGAACGCTGCAGCAGGAAGAATTGCTCATAACGACACTTAAGCTCCGACACTTGAATGCTAAAGGTTAAACTCACAGTCTTCAGGGAAGGGCTTTCTGCCAACTGGAACAGTGGTGCTGCCGTAGGCTCTCCTCCACCCTGCCCAGCCCGCGCTCCAGGTACAGCCAAAGTCACTGGCTCTTGGCCTTTGTGCCCTTCAGGGAGAGGTGCCCCTGGGTGGTGGCTATTCCCATCCCACCCCCACCTCCAGGGAATCTTCTTGCCTCCTCTCCCCATCATTTATGCCTCAGTTTGCCCTCAGCATCCCTGACGTGTGCCGGTTCCACCTGGTTCACACAGGTGGATACTCTGGGAGAAACCACACTCATCCCTTTTCCCTTTGCTCTGGGTACTTGCTGGCCCCTGCAACCTGGCGCAGAGCTAATATATTGAACATAATGCCTAACATTGGAGGGGTCTGCAGGGAGACCTCGGTTATAAGGGGGGCCGGCGTGGGGGGAAGACAGATCCTTCAGGCTGGGAAGATTTCCCAAAAGGAACAGCCACAGGGGTCTCTATCCCAGGGACCCTGTGCTGGTGTGCTGAGAGGCTGAGTCCAAGAGCATTTCTTTGCTTCCCGCACCCACGCCCCCCAACAAAGGATGGCGAGACTCATTTCAGCAGCCTTAGAAAGGGCATCCCCGTGGGAGATGGATGGTGTAGTAACGGAGATGGAAATTAGCTCTTAGGAACCTGGCAAAATGGCCCTTTCCTCTTCCTCCCTCCTCCCTCCCTGAAGGCCTGCCACTTATCGAGCACCTACTACGTGTGGGTCCCCTGGAAGGCACTTTATAGGTTATCGTATTCAATTCTCCCAGTGGCCTTGGGAAGTGGGTATTATTAGTCCCATTTTATGGATGAGAAAAATCAGACTCAGGGATTAAGCTCGCACAGCTATTCAGAGCTTAGCTTCAATGTGAACCCAGCTCCATCTGGCTTTAGAGCTATTTCTATTATACCATCTGCCTCTTGTTAAGATAGGGGAACCAGGGACTCAAGAGAAAATAAAAGAGAGATACGAGGTGCCGTGGGCTGAGGGGAGGGAAAGAAAAATACTGTGGGATGGGTTCTTTGGTTTTGGTATGGATTCCGGACTGGATCCAAGGCGAGGAGACGGGCTACTGAAGGTCATGGAGGATGTTGTCTCAAGGCCAAAAGACAGAAATGACAATGAAACACAACAGCATGAACAAGCTCCCAGGAGGATGGCAACATACTGTCACCCCGAAACAGCTGCCCAGCGTACCCCTGGATTTGTAGGCCTACGTTGGCCACACCAGGAGAAGTTCATACCTGACCTTTTTTTGTTTTACTTTGTAAATTTTCTTACTGTGTCTGAAGCTCAGACACATTTCTAACTTCTGTGAGTCAGCAGGCTAACAGGAAGGGACGATCAGATGACCGATTACTCATGAACAAGTATGAGGAAATCCAGAAGACCGGGAAGAAGAGAGGGCAGCGACATCCAAATGGCAGGCCTTCGGAGGGTCTCCCAGTCCCTTGAGGGCTGGCCCCAGGAGCTCAGTTTTGCAGGCCTTGGTGGGATGGGTGGGAGGGTAGGTACGGGGGAGGGTCTGTGCTGCAATGCATATCGTGCATATCGAGGTTTGCCATGGGAGAGTCTTCCCCCAACTCTGGCCACCAGCCACTGAAACACTCCTTCTAGGGGCTCTACAGCACGGGGATACGGTGAGCAGGTCAGCAGCGAGGGCTGATGTCTCCTCACTATGTTTCACTGGGTTGACCTGGGCTGAAACTGCACAAGAGTGAGTGTGTGTAATTGGGCAGGACTGGCCAGGCCCCCACGGAGGGGTTGCTGAAAGCCTTGTTAAGGAAGTCCTCCTGACCAGGGAATCCAGTTACATAATGCTGCAAAAATAACTCTGGGCTGGGAGTCTTGTCAGAGTGACGTATTTTGTTAACAGAGAGGGGTATCAAATATCTATCTTTCAACCCAAGGGCTGAAAGTACACTTGTGGCACTGATGGACCCCTCCTCCCCCTCCAATGAATGGGGGAAGTGGAAGGCAGGGAGGAAGCAGAAGCAGCAAGGATGAACCTTTTCTCCTCCCTTCCTTTTTCCAGGGGTAACTAAAGCCAACTGTTCACCTCAGCCGTATTCTGCCGGCTCCCAAGTCCGAGTACGCAGTCACATACCCTCAAGTTCGTCTTGCAGTGGCAAGTTGAGGGGAAGGAATGATGGCGGAGAGAGGAAGAAATGAGTAGAAAAAGAGTGAAAGAGTTCTGTTTTGTTTGTTGGTGGAGCAGGGTGGGGACGAATTATTATTTCTCTGTCCACTGGACTAGGCCTCCCACTACCATGACCAACTGGTCCCACTTTGCCCAAGACTATCCTAGATTTAAAACTGCATCCCAGAAATGCCCTCAACCCTGGAAGACTGTGACAGTTGGCCACCCTCCCTCACACAGGCTTTGGCCAAATTTCCACAAGGACGTAGAAAATGATGACCAAAATAAGGTAGCTCCTTTCAATCCAAAATTATTCAAAGAATGACCTAAATAAGCTATTGCAACATGATGCAAAGGCCCTGTTTCCAGGAATTTGAAGAAAGAGCCATGTTCTCCCCACCCCTACCATTTTGGATTCGACAGCCTTCCAAGTGGAAGGATTACCTGTTCCATCCACTTTTCTTTTCAGATAACGTTTCCAGACATGCTTTTGCCATTCTAAAATGCTCTGCCCTGTTTGGGTTGGGAACCGTCATTTTGGAAAACAACAACAACAACAACAACAACTCTGTTCGGAAGTCACAGTAACTTGTCTTTTTTTCGCCTCATCTCTTTTGTGGGGTCTCCATTCCTCCTGTGGCACCATGGTCACTACTGAGCTGTATCCCACTCCTTTAATATATTCACCTTGAGTCTGTTAGCATTTTCTTTTTCCTAATCTTGATAATCACAGCATCTGATCCTTTCATTCTAAATTGCAGCCTTCCTATCCACCCTTCATCGAGACCCATCTGACCCTCTTCCAAAGGAGACAAATGAGGATAAGCAATCCACTCCCCGAGACACAGCATCTGAGCTTAAATTTACATTCACCCCACCTCTGTTCTTTTTTAAAATCAAAATGTCTCGTAACTCCTTGAGCTAATTATAAAAGCAAATAGCTTTCCCTCCCTGAGTCATGTTCCTTGGCTCGTAAAAATGCAATTCCACTCCGAGACCACCTTGTCACAAACATGAAAAAAAACGGCTTGTTCAGGACGCCACAGCGAGGAAAGGGTGAAGTGGCAGGGCCTCCCACCCTCCCCCAGCAGGCTCGGCCTTTATGGAGTCTATTTCCAGTCTGTTTACCTGGCAAGGACCATGTGACCAATCCAGAAGGAAATGCTGACATCATTGTCTTTCTCTCACACATGTGCAGCCTCCCTCCCTCCCTCCCTCCCTCCCAGCTCGGCCGCATTCCGGCATCCATGCTGCCCGCCTCTCTCCGCCACCGGCCTCCTCCCCCCACCACTCACGCCTGCTCCCACTTATTTCTCTGTCTTTCTCGTGTCACACGTCCCTTTGTTTTCTTGTTCCTTGTAGGCTGTCTCCTAAGCTGTCTTGGACACACACACACACACACACACACACACACACACACACACACAGAGACACTCTTCTGTAGGCCCTTTTCCTTTCCCTTCTTCCACAAGCCTTTCTTCCCCTTTCATTCTCTTTCAGATCTGTGGCTACTGAGTCTTCACTCTGTTTTAAAAATACACTTCCTCTTTCTCTATAGGTTGGAGAGTTCTTAAAAAAAAAAAACAGTCTGTAAGGCCTAGAAAACCTTCTAGACCAAGGATGGGGGAAGGGCAGAGCAAGGCTGCTGTGTCCAGCCACTCAATTTCCTGCTCCAGTGGGCTCAGAGATTTAGGTGTTGGGGGCCTTATTTATTTATTTCTTCTCTGCCTGTCCTCTCCCACATTTACACCACTGCTGCAGGCAGGGGCACCCTTCCCTCCCCACAGCCGGACCACAGGCCCCAGCGGCCCTGCAGAGCGGGCGCCTGTACCTGGCTCGTGCCCTCTTCTCGGCGCTCCTCATTTTGCCAGGGGCCCAGGAGGCTTCTCAGCATCCTTCCAGCCCAGGACCCAGGGAGCTCTGAAGACCCAGGAGTCAGGGAGGAAGGGCGGCGATCAGCGCAGGTGCCTCCTGCCTGCTCAAAGGGCTATTTATACGAGGAACCGTGTGGCCGGGCTCTGGGGTTCGGCTGCTCCCAGAAAGCTTTCTTGGTTCATGTGGGCACACAGCCAAAGCATGCCGTTTAGAGGAAATGTTTAATAAAGACACGAGAGCCTCAAACTGTTTATTTATCCTCACAGAAAGGTGGAGACGTGATGTCCCTGGAAACCGCCTCAAAGGTAGACCACGAGGTGGTGAGGCCGGAGGGTAACACAACCGGGGCGATCACAGGGAAGGGCTGGCCTGGCCAAGGGGCAGAACGCAGATCCTCACCTGCCCTTTTGCTCCCACCTTCCACCCCAGGCTGTTCTCTCCTGAGCTCATACACGTTAGAGTTCGGGATGGGGCAGTGAGGTAGAAGCGGGAATGGGACGGTCACACGAAAGCGAGGTTATTAAGCAATCATTACTTAAGGTGAGAACTCATAATCCCCAACACGCATGAAGGTGGGACTCTAAGGGAGGACATGCTTTCGCGGGCAAGTTTACCACCAGGTTATATAGAAAATCAGAAATACAACATCCTGTTGGAGGACCCTAGCAAAATCTAGAGAAGGGACTTTCAACGTTAAAAGAGTACTGGTCTTCAGCGTTCAGATGCATTCCTGTTTCCTGAGAAACACTTCCAATACTGTAACACTGGCCCTGGCAGCCAGCCAGGAGCGCATTCAGGTATCATGACGTTACCTTCCGGAGGCCCTGTCACAGATCAGTGTACAGTACCGGCAGAAGGGTCTGGTTCAGTAGGTCCAGTTATAGATGTGTCTCTTCAGGCACGTCAGGATCTAAATCCTCTTCAGACATGCTGGAAATCCAGAACTTTCGATATGTTGTAGAAGTTCTAATTTTAACTTCCAAATGTTACAGGCCAAGGACCTGCTGTTTTGAGTTGTCAATTAGGCAGATAGCTCTGTGGGTCAAGTCAATGATTTTTGTGGTTTTAGAACCTGCATAAAGTGGTGCTGAGAGCCTCAATGCCATTCTTATCATCTCCATGAATATTTATGGAGCCCTCCCTGAATTAAAGTACAAACGAATAAGATGGAGCGCAGGTTCCCAGCCGTGGGCTGGAGAAGCCTGTGGCACGGACTTTACACTACCCAAGCGAAGCCCAAAGTGGTAGAGAGAGGTGACATAAGGCGATGGGAATTATGCAGAAAACATAAAAGTGTTCTCGATCTTTCAATATGGCAACTTTCAACTTGGAGGGATCTGCGAAAGGATGTGTGGGAAGTCCTTTCCCCATCCTTGAGTCTAGCTCAGGCTCACGTCCTCATGGGGACCCCGCCCCCTGGCCCAGTGCTGAAGTCCACGTCATCTAGTTTCTCGTACTCAGCTCTCTGGGTAGACTTCCTGGATTAGTTTACACAGGCGGCAAAAGAGCATCCAAGATCCATTTGTTTCACTACTCAATACCTGTGATGATGTGAAAATACACATGCATTTATGAACAGATTTGTATTCTTGTTACGGGTCAGCCCACCTGCTTCCCCCAAGGGTAGGCACCATATGGTGCTTACATGTACACATCTCCATAAATGCCCACAGCGCTAATTGGTGCTCAGTGATGTGCCCATGGCGAAGAGGAGAGTAATGATAATGTTGATGATGACGACAATGACGATGACAGTGATGACACTGAATTGCTAATGATTCCAGGATGAAAACAGTTCTGGGCACAGAGATATGCTTAACAAAGACAGAATGAATGAATAACGTTGAAGACTTCCACTGAGTGTTTTTCTGAGATCTGGTTCTTTATTTTTATTTAAAAAATATTTACTCTAGTATTACTTATTAAAAGAAACAATCTCAACTGCTGAGCCTGTGGGCTGGGCCAAAATGGCGTCACAATAACACAAAGTGGATTGACAGTCGCTTTTTATCATCAGCCTATTTTTAAAAACATGATTTAGTTACCTAATACTTCTCGCTCTTAAGGCAAATGACCACAGAACAGAAAGTACTTTGCTGGTACCTAAACCATAGAAAGACTCTCTCTCCTAATCTGCTCAGGGCAGGTCATCAGGGAGATGATGCTGGTAGCTCAGGACAGATGTGCCTTACGGTCAAGGCATGAAGAAAGATGGTGAGCTAGAGAGGGATGCACGTTGCAGTGATGTACACATAGAAATCAATAAACAGATTTAAAAGCATACAGAAAGGTAAACACATATGAGAAAGAACTCCTTAACTACCTGGAAGAATCAAGATCTTTTCTTAAAATGTAGAGAGTGGAAAGATCACATAAGACTTGGGTCCTAGTCCCAGCTCTGCCACTAAGGGTTGGATGGCCTCCAGTGAGTCACTTGATCCTCGTGTGTGTTTTCTCCTGGTAAAAAGGAGATCACAGCACACACCCGACAGGGTTGTTGGAGGATTAAATGAGATGGTACATGTAACACGTCTAGCACAATGCCTGACACATGGTGTGTGTTCAGTACACGGTAGAAATGCTGAACGTTATCCCAGTACTATTGACCTGTCTGCACTGCTGGGTTGGAGTGTGAAGATCGAACGATGGTGAAAGTGCTGCATAAAACAAGAGGGCCCTCAACAAAGCTAAAATACTCTTCTTAGGCATTATTGGGCGCTGGGTTAAATCTGTTAGCATTGGGAAATGAGGCAGAGATTAAGATATATTATCAAGGACGAACTTTCTCCATATACAGGTATCTGATATACCCAATTCCGGCCATAAAGTTACTGAAATATGAGGAGCACAGGCACCCACCAGACTCCCTCAGGTGGGGCCTTGGGAAGATTAGTTAAAAATGACACAGGTTAGGAAGGTACTTGGGTTCCCTGCAGCAGAGGGCATATGTAAATCCGAGCAATCATCATCAGCATAATATCATCACCATTTCTAGCAACAGACTCTTTCCTAGGCTGGAATAGAACTTCCAGAAGTATCTTTCCCTTTCGGAATTACAGAGTCTGACAGATTTATTTCCACACATCTCACTTGCTTTCAGAGTTATTGTTTCCTCTTATTTTTTCCCCCTCCTCTTTGGTGACAGAGAAGCCTGAGAACCAGTTCTGTCAGGAAGTTCTTGGGGAATTTTCAGAAGGATGTACAAGCAGGGCATATGAATGACTGTGCAGCCAGCATCCATTTTACTTGATAAAAATATATATATTCATAACTGATCTTCTGAGCATATCTACACGATCAAAACCACGGATGACGAACACATCAGATGCATTTTTCAGGACTCAGAGGGTCCTTTTGGAGTAAGCTGCCATCATTTCTTCCTCTCAAAGCAGATCAGGTAACTCCTCCCCTGTCGCAGAGCCTCTCAAAAGGGACGTGCCATTCAATCCAGACCGCAGGATAGGTGATCAGCTGCCCCCTGGACATCTAATGCAATCCCCAAATCTTCTGAATTTATCGACCAAGATGTTGGATGGAACAGGCTCGAGCATCTTGCTGAATAAAATATAGATTACATTTATCATTTCCCCTCAATCTACTAAAATCTTGTTACTCTTTCATGGAAGGAAATGAATCAGTTTGACAGGACTTATTCTGTCAAGTGACATAGGTTCCCAACACTGTATTCACTACAGATTATTCTAGAAATGGTTTGGTGATTCTTTTTCAGGTGAAGTTCCAGATTAGGACATTATGAACTTCCCTTTTGCTTTTTAAAAATAGAGGCATTAATCCTGCTTCTTTTCAGTCCTGCCAAGTTTTTAAAAACAAAGTTACACTCCCATGATTTTAGCCAATAATGAGATCCCCTCATAAAAAACGTCTGCCCTGCGAAGAATTTACTTAAAAATAAAAAAAAGAAGTGTTTCTACCAGTGTTTAAGGCCTATTTAAAAGTTGACCATGAAAAAACAACAAGGAAGCAAATGGTCAAGGCTTAAGACCTCTACTTTGACAGGCCTGTTTTCAGTTTTCCCCCACGGATTTAGGTATTATCTGAAAAGATTTCTGAATTGAATGGGTTCAAGGCCAAAGACAGCTGTGGTGAATTTCCAATTGTGTCAATCTTGCAAGTTTCAGGCAAGTCAAAGCCATTATTTTCCATAAATATATTGCAAATCCACTAGAAGGTAAATGAGAAAAATAGAAGACAACATATAAGAAGCCTCGTAGCTTACACCTCTTAACACAAATTACAGTGGCCACAGGGTCTGCACACTCCCTAAAATCTCAGGCCTTAGTAAAAGCCCCACATTTCTAGAACACACGCTGCGTGATACCATCTCAAAGTCAGAACAGCCCCAGTTCTGTAAAGACCAAGATGGGAGCACAGAGGTGACATTCTTGAAATGAAATTCAAATATCTTGAGTACTTCTGAGTAAGCATCTCTAGAGTGTAGAGTTTCTATGTTTCGTGGAGATAGATGCTTCAGAGGCTCTGAAGAAGAAAACCCCATTGCCCTTGACAGGTCAAAGCTTGGTATTTACCAATTTTTGTGAGCCTGAAATTTAAGTTGTTTTTTTTTTTTTAATCATTTCTTGGGTCCACCATGCCACTTCCCAGCCCATGTTACCCCCAGCTGCTTGCTCTCTTCACTTAAGCCTTTGGATTGATCAACACTGTCAGGAATGCAAAGAACTTGAGTTGAATGTACCCTGTTAAAAGTTCTACAATGCAATAGCCAATCATGGATGGCTGCTGGCTCCTCAACGAATTCCACAAACCTGCTACTCCACACTTCTTCCACATTCCTCAAGCCCTCACCAACCCTACTCTTTCTTAACTCTGGACAACACATTTCAACCCCTTGTTTCTTGAAACCATAACTGGAATGAACTTCAACTTGCCCGTTGCGTTACTTTAAGGTACCTTGCACAGCACCCCCTTTTCCACTATAAAATGCCTTTGGATCCTCAACCATTACCTCCTTTCTTCTATTCTGCTTGCTTCCACTGCAAATCTTCCCTGGGCTCTAGAGCCCAACCCTTCTAGGTCCATCCAATGCCCTGCTTCTTCGTGTATTTACCTCTCTCTACTCCCGTCCCCGCCATGTGCCTGCCCCCATCCCACTCCTAGCTTTCTTTAGTCCACCCATTTTTATTTGGAAACCTAAACATGCTCTATTCTATTCTCTCCTGCTAAAAATGAAACAAAACTTCCCTCAATCCTAACCACCTATTCAATGTCCCACTCTTCCTTTTACCACCAACTTCCTAAAAGAATCATTTCAACATGTTCTCCAGTCCATGCTTGAACCCCTCTAGCCCTGTGCACCTCTGCCTATTGGAGAAGGATGGTCACTCTTTTGAGCCTAACTCGATTCCCCTGTAGCTGCTGCACACTGATTCTAGTGTCATTCCATGAGGCCTCACAGAGCAAATTTACGCAGAGCACCTTTCTCCGGTTCTGTCCTCTTCTCTCTGATCTTTCTAGGCACTGTCAGTTCCTTCAATTATTCTTTGCGTGACCTGGTTCTGAGTCCCTCTGCCTCCCTGTTTCTAGTCTGATTCTCTTCTTCAAGGGTCACGGCCCAAGATTCAATGTGAATTATTCACATCTGCTCTGCCTAGCCCAGTAGAGCAGGGTTCTCACCTCCTTTGTTCTCCTCATTACACTTTACTCAAAACCAGTGTTGAATTCCCTTCCTATCAACTCAGACCTCTACGACAATGGTTTGCAAAGTGTGACTTACAGAGCTTCTACCACAGAATGGCCTAGGATCCTTAATAAATGCAGATTCTTGGGCTCTACCTCAAACTTGTTGAATCTCACCATCTGAGGGTGACACCTGGGAATCCACACTTTAAACAAGCATGCCAGATGATTCTTTTTTTTTTTTTTTAATGTAAATGTATTTATTTTTGGCTGCATTGGGTCCTCATTGCTGCGAGCAGGCTTTCTCTAGCTGCGGCGAGCAGGGGCTACTCTTCATTGCGGTGCGCGGGCTTCTCACTGGGGTGGCTTCTCTTGCTGCGGAGCACAGTGCGCGGGCTTCAGTAGTTGTGGCTCACGGGCTTAGTTGCTCCACGGCATGTGGGTTCTTCCCGGACCAGCGCTCAAACCCGTGTCCCCTGCGTTAACCACTGCGCCACCAGGGAAGTCCCCCAGATGATTCTTAATGCACACAAAATCTGGGGGAAAAATGCTTTCTCAACATCTGTTGCCAAGCCTGGCCCCTGCCCCTCTCTTCGTGCAGATGGGTTTTAGGATTCAAGACAAGCCCTTCTATTTCCTTGTTTTACGTTTTATCTTGTTAGATCTGGTGCATTGCCCCAACTTATCAAAATCTGTTGAGTTCTTCATCCTCAACATATGACTTTATGACAACCACACACGGATCAGGATGAAAAACCTTAAAGTCATAGCACAGGGAATCTCTCTTCACATTGACACCAATGACGACAGTCAACCAATTACTAACAAACTCATACTTTGTCTTCTTTCCCATGAGATAAATGGACAACTTGTCATTTGCCAAGTGCCTCAGGAAAGCCCAGCTATTTTTTGTCTTCCATATTTCCTTGATCCACTGGTCTATATTAACCCTGTCCGGGAGGGAAATGAAACATTCTCACAGGCCATTTACACACGCATTTTAGAATCTGTGGCCAGGCAAAGGACTGCAGTGTGCAGAACCCACCTTCTTTTCCTATGACCTTGTTCTGAACACCTATGGCACTTAGGTTCTAGGACCCTTGACTTGTACTGTGAATGTTCTTGTCCACAGTTGACTCTACTACTAGACAAAGAGCTCTGGAACTCTGCAGCTGTGCCTTATGTGTCTCTAAATATCTCACAGTAACTAGCACAGCGTCCTACTTGGTAACTTTTCTTTGAGTGAATGAATGGATTTTACATTTTATTCCCACTGATTCACTTTTTGTGCAAGATGAAAGGAGACTCTGCAGTGAATATTGGGAGACTATGCTTCTTAGGCACAAAGGAAGTGCTGGGCCTGGACAGATCTCCACAGGCCCAGTTGTCGCTCTCAGTCACTGCTCACTCAAATGAGCTTGTTAGAATAAAGGCTGTCTTTGAAATGAAGTGTGATGTAAACACTGAGAAATGATGACACAGTTTCTGAAACATCACAACTTTACTAGAATCTGTGGCAATGGCCAAATGAGACACAGGAAAGGGCATTTCAAAAAACCCTTGGCTTTACTGGAACCACCAAAGTCAGCATAACAAGCAGATAGTTTCTTAGGGGCTTTCTAACAAGACCTCTTGTGATGACAGAGACAAGTGTTTCCATAGGACATGAGATGGCTGGACAAGGAAATCTAGCTTCTCCCTACATCACAACTGCTAACACGTCTGAGTAATTCCCTGATACATAAGATAGTGAGGGTAAAAAACTATAAATGAATGGTGGAAAATCTTGCAGTTTCCTTGGGTCAAGTGACTTCCCTCGTGGTCAGGTCTTGTCTTTCCTGTTTCTTACAGGCCAGAGATGATTCCACAAATACTAGGGAACATTATTCCACTGGAAAAGCCACATAGCCCCACATAGCATGAGGTCTAGAGCAGTGATTCCCAACTCGGGGGTGAGTCTGTCTCCCTACCCCAGGGACATTTGGCAATGTCTGGAGACACTTCTGCTTGTCACAACTGAGGGACAGGTGCCACTGGCATCTAGTGGGTAGAGGCAGGGATGTGGCTAAATATCCTACAGTGAACAGGACAGCCTCTCTCTACCAACAAAGAATTATCTGGTTCAAAATGCCAAGAGCAATTATCTCAATAAAAAATTTCAGGATTGATATGTATACATTACTATATTTAAAATAGATAACCAACAAGGACCTACTGTATAGCACAGGGAACTCTGTTCAATATTCTATAATAACCTAAATGGGAAAAGAATTTGAAAAAGAATAGGTACTTGTATAGGTATAACTGAATCACTTTGCTGTACACCTGAAACTAACACAATGTTGTTAATCAACTGTACTCCAATATAAAATAAAAATTTTTTAAAAAGCATCAAGAATACCACTACTGAGAATCCCTGATCTATAGCTATGCCTCTAGGCCCAAGTGTGGAAACACTGGTTCATTACAAAGGGTCATGTAATCACCTGTTGTGGGTCTGCGAAGTAACCCACAGGTGACAAACACTATAAGGTACTTTGCAGTTCCATGGTGAGGTGAGGGTACCAAGGCTGGAAGCCCTACCTAGTGCACTGGTTTGGATGGCAGCCTGAATGGAAGTAGAGAGGTTCTAGAATGCTCCTGATAGCTATAGGTTTGACCTCGGAGTAGCTTACTGGAAAGACCCTTGGTGAACCCCACTCAGAGGGCAACTTCCTTCTCTGCAGATGGAAGAATGAAGGCTCAGTAGAATCGTGCAAGAAGCATCAGTGAGCCACGTTCATGGTCATAAAAGGGCTATGAACAGCAGCTAATAAAGACGTAACTGGACAACGGAAGGCTCCAGGAATGTGAGGTGGACTTGAAGCAAATGTACCAACTGCAAAGTGTGCTGGGTTTTTTTTGCTGACTGCAGCAAAGTCTCAGTTCTATAGGAATGAAAGGGGAACTCATTTTATCTGAAGCCCTTAGATGACAGATACATTTACCCCAACTTCCTAGTATTTTTGATATGGCCAAGATTTTAAACCTCACCAGTTTTATAATCATAGGGAAGCTGGCAGATTTAATGAAGCCTCCAGCTGCCTCTTGAGAGATGATTACAGTTCTAATTAAAAATGGAGGATGACAGACAAGAAGCCCACGGGACTCTATAAGCAAATGGCATTCAGACACCTTCTTTCACGGACAAGATTACTTTGTTCATGTCAAAGTAATCTTTGGGCTCTTTCCAGTGGGAAGTGTCACCAAATTCTAATAACCTATGAGATTTAATGTGGTTCAAAGATCAGAAAATGTTTTAAGTTGTAAGGGACAAGGAAGTTTATTGGCCAAGCCAGACTTTCATTTCTTTTATTTCATATACCTGTACTTACCATCTCCATGATTACATATAGCCTGGAACACAAGAGGAGTCACCTAGATGAAGTCTGTCTTAGTGTCAAGTCTAGGCATGGAGAAGCACGAGGGAGAAATGAGTGGGGCAAATGAGGATTAGGGCTCAGAGTAGGTTGTGGGACCACAAATCCCGGTAATCACACGAGATTTAAAACATTAACGAGGAGGTCTTGAAGTTCAAGGCCATCCAATGTATAGGCTCAGGAGGTCAGGGATATTGAGACAACTGTTTCAGAAGATAGAACTGCTAATAGGAGCTTGTCTTATCACAAGAAGGGTGGTCTTCTAACCCCTAGCATGCTGGCCACGTTGGCTAGTCACTGGAGAGTCTTGGCCGGGCATAGGTCCTGAAAGGGAGGTCATTCTACTTAATCTCTACGGGAGGGCTGTGGAGGAGGGGTGTGGGCAGAGAGAGCTGGAAGCGGAAGGGTGTGGCTCATGGGAAGCCTTAGGCTTGGGTGGGGCCTCTGCCTATGGATATAATACAGCCTGGATCTCAGGAGCCTGCACAGCCATACACCTACTTCCAAAGGCAAAGGCGCTGTTTCATCTTTACATACGCGCTTGCATCTCTTCAATCAATGCATATCTTTTACCAAGGAGAAATCAAAAAGGAGGGAGTTACGTCAACATGAAATCAACTATATCATTGAACAAAGGGTCTATCCAGAGAAAACCATAATCTGACAAGATACATACATCCCAATGTTCGTTGCAGCACTATTTACAATAGCCTAGACACGGAAGCTGCCTAAATGTCCATCAACAGAGGAATGGATAAAGAAGATGTGGTACGTATACACAGTGGAATATTATTCCGCCACAAACAAGAATGAAATAATGCCACTTGCCACAACGTGGATGGACCTAGAGATTGTCATACTAAGTGAAGTAAGTCAGACAGAGAAAGACAAATATCATATGATATCACTCATATGTGGAATCTAATATAAGAAAAGATACAAATGAACTTATTTACAGACTTACAGATATTGAAAACAAACTTATGGTTACCAAAGGGGAGGGATAAATCAGGAGCTTGGGATGGACATATACACACTACTATATATAACATAGGTAATCAACAAGGACCTACTATATAGCAGAGGGAACTCTACTCAATATTCTGTGGTAACCTATATGAGAAAAAAATCTAAAAAAGAATGAATATATGTATAACTGGATCACTTTGCTGTACATCTGAAACTAACACAACACTGTAAATCAACTACACTCTAATAAAACTAAAATTAAAAAAAAATCAAAGGATGTAATGCAAGAAACATCAAGGGCTCCACTGTGATTGAATCATGGGTGTGGTGCACACACTATCAATGGACCCTGCATTGACTGTACTGCTAGGAATCAGGGTACAGGTCTCAGAAGTCCTCTGACTCAAGATTCATTCCTGGATAGGATGAGTGAACCAGGCAGAGCTCCCAACCTTACAGACACAGAGCCTGAGGCAGGATGTCACCCTGAGAGACTGAACTGCAGGCTTTAATAATGATCATCAGGTGTTTTTTTTACCAATGACTGGAAAGGTTTGGAGATTCTCCCCCACCAATGTCCAGGCCTCAATTGTCTGCAGGGTGTAAGGATGAAGAAATATTCCTGAAACCAGGCTGTGGTTGCTTTGAGGCTGCGGATCCCTGAACTCATCTCCAGCCTCGATTCTTGCCTAAATCCCGGATGTGACCCACAAAATATCTACCCGTGATTTCTAAATAGACTGTTTCCTTTGCTGGGAATGCCTTCTCCCTCTCTGTCGACACCTACCCAAAACATCTCCTCTGAGACACCCTCTAGGCTGAGCTGCTTTCTTCCTGCTCTGTGCTCTCCAAGTTCAGTGTACATGACTCTATTTAAAATATATCGGTGATTATTTGTCTACTTGATTCTCTCACTCGTGAAGCAGAGAGTACTTTGAGCTCAGGGACCATTCGTTTAAGTACATGAGTACTGTGTGCCTTACCAGTGCCTACCACGTATAGTATATGTTCAATCAATGCTGGTGGAGGGAAGGAAGGAAGGAAAGAAGTAGGTTAAAGAAGCAGTAAAGACCTCTAAGCAGGCAGACGGTAGCGTCAGGCTCTTCCAAAAGGGATTTTGGCCAGCCAGCCTGGGACAGACCATCCCGGGAGATCTACAAAGGAGTGGGCCATGGTTGTTAGTGGCTACAGGGCTGTGATTCCCAGTGCAGCTACTGGCAGAACCCTGGGGAATCCCTCTTTCTTGGCCCAGCTAGTCACTTACCTTCCTGAAAGGCCAGTGCACGGTTCTGTGCTGGCGACACTTCTGCAGAGCCAGCCAGCACCAGCCCGCGGTTGGCTATGCCAGAGGGCTCCTAGCATCCCAGAGGCTGGGCCTTGCTAAGTTCCGTCACTGTCCTACCAGCTTCCTCTGAGGCCTCCGATATGTGATATTATCGTTATTTGATCATTATTAATAATGAAAAATAGTTAACCTTAGTTTTGGTGAATTGCTTTTATCTGTTGGCTATTCCTAATCCAGCGAAAGAGTTTGCAGAGCTGGGTCCTCATTCAGAAATTCCTCACTATGTAGCTTTTGAAAGTGCTTCTTAATTCTCCAGATATTATCCATTGGCGACAAAGAGTATTGTAGCTGACAACGCTGAGTACAACTATAAGGATGTTTCAAGATCTCAGAACTTGACAACACAGATCTCTTCTACTTTCCACTCCTTGCCATTCATTTCCGCAAACCACTAACTTCAGTATTCAGGAGATTCAATAGAACATTCAGCACACATCCTTGACTGCTCTTAGAAAATCAGTTCTGCCGATGGATAAGCTATTCAGAGAAAGTGCTTTTAAGCTCGTCGTTGAACATGGTAATGTAATATCTTGCAATCACAGAGTCAAAGTATGTTTGAACGAGAAGGGATCTTGTAGGTAGACTTGTCTGAACTGAGGACGCTAATGCCCGGCTGGAGAGGGTAAGTAAGTTGCCCAAGGACACACAGCAAGTGAGTGGCCGAACCTGGCTTGAACGTAAACATGATGATCTTAAACCACCTTTCTGCCACTAAGTATTGATGGTATGTGTATATGTATGTTCCTATATATGGTAATATATATGGTAATACACACACACACACACACAAAGTAGAAGGAGCAAGTCTTGCATCACATAGTCCAAATTGTCTATAGAAAGCGACAGCCCTGCTAAAACAATAACCCATTTAAATATAGGGCATCCTAGTCAGGAATAGGCCCAGAGCTTCACCAGCCCTGGGCCCTGATGGAAAACAGGGCATTGTTTCCATCCAAACCTTGCACTGAAAGGCAGTCTGTCAGCTGGCAACGACCTCGTGAGACAACTTTGGGGAGAGCAAAGGGCCGAGAAGAGAAAGGCCTCATTCTCGCTGCAAACAGGAAAAGGAAAGAGAAAAAGGAAGCTCTGTCTCCACACAAGGTTTGCTGGGCTGGCTATGAACTGTTCCAGTACGTTCCATCAAATAGACGCCTTCATAGAATCAAGCCAAGCGCGAACAGCGGGTCTGGGACTCGCATTCCCCGGACGCGGGCAGGCCGGCTCACACATGCTCCCGCTCTCTCGCACCCTGGGAGCGCACTTATATGGGCTTCATGAGGCTAAGTAATAAACACTTTGTCTTCACCCTGCTATTTATGGGTTGCTTGGGGCACCCTTACCCGGACAGTTGGCTCCCGCAGACCCCGCATTTAATAAGGGACGGCAGTAAATGCAAAAGGCTCTGTGTGACCCCAGCTCCTGTTTTCCTGACCACCCGTGCTGACTGCACAGAAAGGACACTCTGCATCCATCCACCTACCCTGCAGGCTCCCCTCCTTGAGGCTAAATCCGTTCCTATTTTTCCTGCCTTCGAGACATTTCACTAAGACGTCTCTCTCAGATATCTGTTTCTATTTTACCACTGCCAGGGATTCTCTCATTCTTCAGCGATGGAACAACCATCTTGGAAAACAAGAGCAGCTCCGAAACTTGTAAGCCACCACCATCGCCTCCCGCGGGGGGCCGGGGCCGGGGTCGGGGGTGGGTGGGGGGAGGTCTCCGGACGGCCTCGCACGCGCGGAGTGAAGAAGCCAATTCGTCCTACCTGTGGCTGACCTCCAGGTGCACTTAGAAGCCTTGTGCTTCCCCTGCGCACATGGTGTCGGGGTTGGTTGCAAAGGGGCGGGAGGCCCGCGTGAAAGCAAGAAGCGCGTCCGGGCCGACAGGCTGTGTGAAGGCTGCGGAGGAAGACGGCCGAAGTGTCCCCCGGATGCAGGACCAAGGCCCGTCACTTTGGGGGCCTCTTTCACTCCGCTCTTTTGGGGGTTTCAGGGCTCTCAAGGCTGATGGGTCCTGCATGAAGAGAGTCACGGCTGCATCCTGTCCGCCCGTGGGCCGTCACACAAGCCCCGAGCCCGGCCGCCTCTCGGCCTTGTCTTCATCTTGGGCTAACCCCTTTGTATCCTGAAAACACACAAGACAGAGAAGGATGCGTTAACTCGCCTTCTCCCCACAGAACACAGTTCACCATTGCAGCACTGATTAAATACAGGACATTATCTCACCATAATGCCCTCCTGGCGGCGTTCCCAGGAAAATTCTAACTAATCATAAAAATAGAAAGAAAAACGCAACCTAAATTCCATTCCTCCTCTTAAATGAGTGATGTGTTCATTTTTATTTATTTTTCTGGAAGCGAGGCGGGAAAAGAAAATGAATTTTAGGGCTTAGGAAAACAAGCTACTAATAGTACTAAGTAGAGCAGGGCAGTGGTGCAGACAGTGTGGGGATGTAGCCGGCAGGGCATGGGCGAGTCCCGGCCCTACCCCTGGCTGTAAACTGCGAGTTTTAAACTGGAGCACCTGGCAGGGCAAAGCCAGGATGGGGCGAGGAAGTCGGGTGGTTGTGAGGCCACGTGTAGACACATACGCACACACAGACTCACACGCCCACACAAGCTAGGCACTCAAGAGCATTTTTAAGGTCCTGGCAGGCAAACGCGCTGCCGATACTCCTTTTACGCGGGGCCTGCATGCTTCTCTAGCATCATCCTTTCTGGACACTCTGGCACGGTTTAGCTATTCCCTGACTGGAAGGGTTTTTCCTGCAGGTTCTGCTAGCTAATTTCTACTCACCCTTTAGAGATCAGAGCAAATGGTATTTCCTTCAGGAAGCCTTCTCCAAAAACCTCTACCCTGCCTCCAGTCCAGGTGCTGGAGCTCTAAGCCTGCCCTTTCTGGCAGTCACGTGGCTGTAATTAAGGCACTAATTGCATAGCGGGTTGTTTAAGGGCTCTCCCCTCCCTTAGATCTAAGAACGTGTTGGTCTCATTAACCATTTTGCACATGCCTGCCTGGTAGGCAGTAGTTGTTCAATAAATGCCCATGTTGGATGAGGGCTGATGGGTTGGCCCAGCCTGTGAATGGTCCCCTGTGTCACTGGCAGGTCCCAAGTTAAGCAGCAACAAGCAGATGTGGAACCAGATCACGGTTTGCAACACTAAGTACCATGCCCCTCCCAAGTAATTTCTGCTCTTTCCTGCTGGGAAGACTTCATGGGAGAGTTCAAAATCCTGAAAACCAGCTTCGGAGATGCTTCTCATCTGCCCTGAGTGAAAAGAAAATAAAGGACCCCCACCCCCACCCCCCTGCCTCTACCTGCCCCCGCTCCTGGCATTAGAATCCCAAAGCTGCCATTCCCCATCATGGCTACTGCTGCAGTAATGGGCACTGCTACTTGATGGCAAAGTTCTAGCTGGGCTAATTAAGCATACTGAGCTAATAACCTTCCATTTTGGGACCGGTATTATTCATAATTTAATGTATTGCTGCTGAAACATTAACCTTTCGACAACTGGCATGCTGCCCACAGCAGCCCAAGTGCTGACCATCTTTCAGTAAAATGAGTATTATTGTTAAAACAGGTATAAATCATTCATGCCTGCCGCTTTTGTGTCAGACCCTACGTGAAAATAAGCAGTAAGCTGGGTAATTTATTTACCTTTTGGTGATTATTTTTTATGATTTTATGATCATATTCAATGATTCATAAACATTGGCCCAGTGCCATTTTGTAATCATTTCACATTTTAAATATTGTGTGGCTGTTCTGCTTTTCATCTTTAAAAATTTCAGGATTGATACCAGGCAACTTAATCCAGACACAAATGCAATTTCATTTGAAAGAAATAGGGTGGGGAGGGGGGAGAGGAAAGAGTCCCAGCCCCATTCATTTGAACAAAACCATTTTCAACAGAGCTGATTGGAGCTTGCCCTTGCTACAGCGTTGCACTTACTGTAGCAAACTTTCTTTGAAGTTTAACACACAGAGGGTGCCTTGAAATCTGGATAAAAGCACAGGAAAACAGTTAACAAGCTTCTGGTTGGAAAGATGATGGGAAGGACCTCAAGGGTGGAGGGAAGCCTGGAAACTCTGGCCTCCGGCCAAGAAGGTTGGAAGCCACAAGCCTGCCTGCCAGCACCTGGTTGGAGAATGCGATTACATCCCCCGGGATCTGGAAACTTTACTGCCCGCCCGCTCCCGCTGCCCGTGCTGTGTTTGGGCTCCCGGAACGGTTCCAGAAATTAGCCTTTTCTCCTTCTGGCAACAAGTAGGAACTGGAGGCTGAGAGGCAGGCAGGTCTTTCATGGCCCGAGAGCTCAGGAGACCTCCCCACCTTCCACAGGCCGTCTCCCGGGAGCCCTCTGTGGTTCTTCAACCAGTGAAAACACAGAATTCCCAGTATGTAGGCGCTGAAGCCGATGTTCTGAGGGTGGGAAGGCAGCGGGGCCAGGAGCAGGCAGAGAGTGTGGCATTGTGTTAGCACTGCTCCTCCAGGACGTCCAGGAGTAAGCTGGCTTCGGGAGCCCCATCTCACGCCAGGCGTGTTGGCACAGAGGAGCGTGCAGCCAGACGCCGTCGCCGCAAGCGTGGGAGATGAGGTCTGGAAAGGCGGCCACGGGTATGTGCTGTAAACAAATACCCACGTCCACCGGGAAGCCCAGGCAAGAGCAAGATAAGAGAAGCGCTTCTTTCTGGGACAGTTTGAACCGTGTAGCTCTGAGGTGGCTGCGTACTGTGTTTTCTCCCTTTAGTCTGCTTAATTTCCCGTGTACAGCTTTCATGGTTTTTTTTTTAAAAATTGACTGTCTGGTTTTACATTTTACCTGTAGATATATATACCTATATCTCCACAATAAAAAATTAAATAATTATGTATTAATTAAATACTTTTTAAAAATGCTGCTAGCTATCCTAATGTCAGGAGGTTGTAAGCATTAGAACCATAGCAACCCCGTGACCATCTGAAGCGGGGCTTATTGCTTCCCTCTGTCTGTACTTAGAAGTTGAGAACGCGACCCTCAACCTCCTGACGTCAGGAAAGCAGCTTTTTAATAATATCTATTAATTAAATAATTATATATATAATTATTTAGTTTCTCATTGTGGTAAAATATATATAGCATAAAATTTGCCACTGTATGTGTTTTTAGTGCACAATCCAGTGGTGGGAATCACTGGATTACATTCAAAATGGTGCACGTCTCTCACCAGTAACTATTTCCAAAATTTCTCATCTCCCCCAAAAGAGACTCTGTACCCATTAAGCATCAACTCCCCACTCCCTCCTGCCCTTAGCCCTTGGAAACCTCAAATCTACTTTCTGTCTCTGAGGAGTTGCTTATTCTGGATATTTCCTATAGATAGAATCACACAATATTTGTCCTTTTGTGTCTGGTTTATTTCACTGAGCATAACGCGTCCAAGGTTCATCTATGTTGTGGAATGTATGGGAACTTCATTCCTTTTTATGGCTGAATAATATTCCCCTGTATGGATATACCACATTTTGTTTATCCATTCATCTGTTCATGGCCATTTGGGTTGTTTCTAGCTTTTGTCTATGAGCATTGTTTCTGGCTTTTGGCTGTGAATTGGTCTATAACAAACTGAGTCCCTAGTATACAGGGACTGATATATTTTCTCATTAAAGGTCACTGCCCATTATACACACTGATCTACTTTCATCTTGAATGCTCTGCTTGTTAGCTTGGCAGAGCTGGCCTGGACACACATGGCAAAGCCATTCATGCCTGGTAATTACTCTCCAGCCATCCTGTCAGCACTGCCACCTAAGAGCACTTCTTGTAGTCACCTTCTGGCGTCACTGAGGCTGGTGCCAGTTGTGAATTCTGCACCAGTAGGTTCCAGTCTCTATATTGGACTTGATAAAACACACTGCTTCTCAAGTATGATGAAGAACAAATTAAGAAACAGAATAATCTGGCATGAGTGAAATTCCCTTTCAATCATGTCAGCCAGAGCAGATGTTGTCATGAAATTTGATGTTATGGATTTACTTCCTAATATAAAGTCTAAGAGGGAAAACAGCATAAGAGCTGCAATGTGAATTGGACATGTCTACAGAGTGTGAATTGGATTCAACACAAAATATTGTGAATGGTTAATAGGGTCAGTCTAAGTATACTTGCTGAAATAATCTCTTGGATATGCAAATATTCTGAGAACTACACTGTCAAATATCTATTGTATCCTCTTATCTATGTGTTCACAGAACTGCTACATGTTATAACAAATGAAAAATGTGAATTTAAAAAATAATGTCACCCTAAAATAATACTTTACTTTGAATAGTAATTTTTGTTGTCAGCGTTTTTTTTTTAACTTTTGTCACACACCAGCCAACCAGGTTCTTAAAACAGCCTTATTTGGAAATAATAAGAGGTGAACTTTGTGCATCCTGTTCCCAGCAGATACAGAAGTGGGGTTGGGGGTAGGCAGGGAGTGGGAACAGGTCACATGCTCAACTTGATCTGGGTCCCTCAGTCTGCTGTTAGCATCTGCCATGCCTTGGTATTATTGCGATGGACCTTTTCCTTCTACTATCCGGGGTCCCTTCAGTGGAATACCTTTTCCTGGGAACACTGTCTTGAGGACTTGAGATGTTAGCTACATGTTCACCATCTCACTATAATAATCAGCCCATTACACCTGAGGATGGGGGCAAGGAGAATTAGGACAAAGGACACTTGGAGAGAAGCCTTTGGTTTCACTGTTGGTAATTTCCAGGATTTCACCATCAAACTGCTCACTAAAACCCTTAGCGAGTAACCAAACTGTGAGCTTCATTTAGTTTCTTTCCCTCTCCTTTTCCTAATTTCTGCGAGTTGGGCTGGTGAGCAGGAAGAAAAAATTAAAAAATGGTCAGCAGATGGATGGCCCTCACCCCCACCCCCCACTCATGTCCTACAGAAGTTCCCTCCCCCCTCCCCTCTTCTCCCTCCCCCACCAGTTTGCAGACACTTACTCATCCATGTTTCCCCAGCGCTTTGAACTTCCCTCTGTGATAGCACTTCTCATGTTGCATGACAGTTCATTTGTTTTTGTATATGAACTCCTCAGGGTGGGGATTAGGTCTCATAACTCTTTCTGTCCCAGTCACAGGGCTTGGAAAATTCTAAGAGCTTGATGAACATTTTCTGGGTTTGATGAAATAACAACTTTTGTTTACAGAGTTGTTTTTTTTTTTTTTTTTAACATAAGATCATCTTCCTGGATCTGAGGACCAAACTAGGGTTGTTCTGGTGGATACTGTGAGAAAGACATAGAAACCAAGACCAGGAGTTTAGTGATTTGGCTAAAGTCCCGAGGTAACTGGGGGGGGGGTCTCCTGATGCCTCTTGTCAAACCCCTTGTCTCATGGCTTCTCATGGAATATTTGGTGATGTGAACTCAAAGGAAGAAATGGCCAAGTCTCTTTGGGACAAAGTCAATTGATAGGGGAGATTATGAAAGACATCTGTCTCCACCTGGAGCATCAGGTGGGTCTCCAGAGGACAGCCACTGAAACTATTTCCAAAATAATGGGGCAAAATGATGTGTTTAGTTTCCACACCTTGGAATTAGGTACTACCTATGGATTTAAATGTGACCATTTGGGCAAATCTCTCAGTGAAGTGCTGAGGGCATTTTCTTTTTGAGGGACTCTGGAAAAATGCTCACCAATTAAGGCAGGCTGACTTACAGTTCATAGACTTAGCTATATAGACAATGTAATATTACTCAGCCATAAAAAGGAACAAAATTGGGTCATTTGTAGAGATGTGGATGGACCTAGAGTCTGTCATACAGAGTGAAGTAAACCAGAAAGAGAAAAACAAATATCATATATTAATGCATATATGTGGAATCTAGAAAAATGGTACAGATGAACCTATTTGCAGGGCAGGAATAGAGATGTAGATGGAGAAGACGGACATGTGGACACAGGAGGGGGGAAGGGGAGGGTGGGACAAACTGGAAGATTAGAATGGACGTATATACACTACCATGTGTAAAATAGACAGCTAGGGGGAACATGCTATAAAGCACAGGAAGCGCAGCCTGGTGCTCTGTGACGACCTAGATGGGTGGGATGGGGGCAGGGGGAGGGAGGTCCAAGAGGGAGGGCATATAGTATACATATAGCTGATTCACTGCATGTACAGCAGAAACTAACACAACATTGTAAAGCAATTATACTCCAATTAAAAAAAAATTAATGGGAACAAACAGAGCATCCAGAGAACAACTGCTTCTGGGCTGCAGCTGACTTGAGGTGTTGACCTGCTCTGCACTCTCTCCACCTGGCTAAGTCCCAGTCAACTTTCAACACATAGCTCAAGTCTCACTGACTTCAGGAAGCCTCCCTTGGCCATCCCTTCAACCCTGCCCTCTGCCCCCCAGTGTGCTTCCACAGTGTTTCACGTTCATTTCCATCATTACACTGTGGAGTTTGTCCCTCACTTGACTGTGTGCTCCCTGAAGGCAGCAGCCTGTCCAATATGTCTGTCACTGGGCCATTCTGAGAGCACATGAGATGATGTAAGTGTCCTGCAGAGGGACCGTGACCACCAGATATCAGCTTACGATACCCAGCCATTCCTTGTGCTTGGTGACATAAATTCTTCCATAAATATATGGTCGGCTACTGCTTTTTTTTTTAACAATTTCTGTCTGCTAATTATACAAAACAAAACAAAAAACGAACAAAAACACTTCCCTGGTCTTCTAGGTCAAAATTTGTTCTCGTGGCCTTCAAGACCTTTAAGATTGAGATTTCTGGGACTTCCCTGGTGGCGCAGTGGTTGAGGGTCCGCCTGCCGATGCAGGGGACGCGGGTTCGTGCCCCGGTCTGGGAAGATCCCACATGCCGCGGAGCGGCTGGGCCCATGAGCCATAGCCGCTGAGCCTGTGCGTCTGGAACCTGTGCTCCGCAACGGGAGAGGCCACAGCAGTGAGAGGCCCACGTACCGCAAAAAAAATAATAATAATTGAGATTTCTTTGGATTCAGTCTACCCGCTGACTCCTCATCTCTCTCACTTCACCACGTACATGCTGACCTACCATCTCCAACCTCTGTGCTTTTGCACACACAGTCCCCTCTGCCTAGAACACCAGCCCCAGAACCAGGAGAATCCCTTCCATCATCCAAAACCCAGATCACATGGCCCTCTGAAGTCTCCCCAGACCCCTTTCCCCAGGTCATGTTAGGCTCTTCTCCTCTTGGTTCCCTGGGCTTCTGCTACTGCCTGACCTTTCTCATAATGCTCTGATTATTTGTTTCCTTTAATTAGAGTGCAAGCTCTCTAAGGCCAAGGATCTTGTTTTTTTTCCCGCACCCAGTGCTAGGGGCTAGGTGGCTGGATGAATTTTTTTTTAATTAATTAATTTATTATTTTAAAAAATTTATTTATTTATTTATTATTTATTTTTGGCTGCGTTGGGTATTCGTTGCTGTGCACAGGCTTTCTCCAGTTGCGGTGAGCGGGGGTTACTCTTTGTTGCGGTGCGCGGGCTTCTCATTGCGGTGGCTTCTCTTGCTGCAGAGCACAGGCTCTAGGCGTGTAGGGTTCAGTAGTTGTGGCATGTGGGCTTCAGTAGTTGTGGCTTGCAGGCTCTAGAGCGCAGGCTCAGTAGTTGTGGCGCACGTGCTTAGCTGCTCCGCGGCACGTGGGATCTTCCCAGACCAGGGCTCGAACCCGTGTCCCCTGCATTGGCAGGCGGGTTCTTAACCGCTGCGGAACCAGGGAAGCCCTGGATGAATGTTTGTGAAAGAAGAATCTGTATAATTTTCCGTTTAATGAAGTTGAAGTTCTTTACCAGCTCTGAGAAGATTTTAAATGTACACTGGTTTTTGTATGGTGTCAGCTTTTGGTTTCCAGGACTTTTGTTCTAACAAAAGGAGAATGAGAACCCAGGAATAAGCAAGTTGCAAATGTACAAACTTTCCTTCTCTAAGGGCCATAAAAGGCTGAGCACTGAGACAGCTGCCATACTGCTGTCCAATTTCACCCTGTTTATTGTAGTCTTGGGCCTAATCAAGATGGCCGATGTGACATTTGCAACTAGTTTTATGCAAGATGCAAAATCTTGTGCAACAATAACCAGAAAAACTGTTGCAATTCTATGCAAATTGGAAAAAACTGGGGGCTGATTTGGCCTTTGCAGATGTGACTTCATTTCTTTGTCTTCATCATTCATCACAGAGGCCCTGCTTTGGAAACTTTAAGTAATTAAAACATCTATCAACCTTCCATCGACAGCGATGGCGATGTGCCTGTGCGTAGTCAGTCGGTTCCGTTCCAAGGGTGTTCTCATGTGATAATTATGTAACAACACACTTTGTCACTATGTGGGTAATGAGAAATGGTCACGACACTGTTATCTTATCAGGCATTATTAAGTTTTGCTAATGGATGAGACTTTCTATCTCACTTTAGTTCTATCTAACTTTCTATCTCACTGATTGGCCAGTAGAGTCACTTGCAACACCAAAAAGCCAGTGTTTAAATATATTTTTTTAAATTAATTACTACTTAGTTTTATTTATTTATATCCAGCCTTACAAAGAAAGAAAAAGGATTTAAGGAAGCTTCGAAGACACAGAGAGGTCCATGTTACAAGCGGGTGTCTAAATGGAAGCCCTTTAGGCAACCAACAGACGCTGTCACGACTACATACTATGAGATATCACTTTACTGACACATTTGTCTTTCCTGACTCACCCAGCAAGGGTGATAATTCCCGCCTCTGTACCAGCCCTGTGCCCTGAATAAACCTATCCTGTAGTGTAGCTCCTATCATATTGCAAGTCTTTATACCCATGTCTGTGAGCATCTTGGGGGCAGGACCCTGGCTTATTTACTTTTGTACCTCATGTACCTAGTACGGCTCTTCAATTAAGCAAGATGATGATGATGATGATGTGTATTATTGGGTAGACTCAGTTTTAGATGTGCCCTTTCCCCCCAGATTCCCTTTTCAGCCCATCCCTGAGCACACCCACCAGTACCTCTCTGGCTGTCCCTCCTACTTCCCCATGGATCTCTTCCCCATCAGGCCCTGTTCGCAAGGGGCACAGTCCTGCAGTGAGTCTAGTCATCTCTGCTGTGGTTATAACAGGGTTAAAGTTGAGGTTTCTAATTGCTCCCATGAGGTCTTATTACCTGTTGATTAGGTCCTTTTGGGATCAGCATCAAACTGACAACAATAATAAACACTCCCTTCTTGGAACTCAGTAATGACCCTGCCTGCCCCACAGGCCTGGTGGCTGTGGGGAGGGGCACTGTGTGGGCCTGGAAATGGCAGGCCATGCTAGGGGGCATTTCCTGGAGATTTGCTGGTGCAGGCGCAGAGGTGCAGCTAACAAGCTGACGGGCACCAGCTTGAGATTTTTGCCTGGCTGGAGGCGCCTCTGTTGTTATAGCACAAGGTGCTCAGAGGACCCTCCACAGCCAGCCCAAGGATTTGAGTGATGGAGCTGGGTGGTTTTTCCACAGGACTTGAGGAATTTCTGGAGAATGGCCCTGTAACTGTTTCATGTGTATTTCATGTGTCAACTTTTTTCTATGTGCATATAAATGTGAATGAGTGTGTGTGTGTGTGTGTGTGTGTGTGTGTGTGTGTGTGTGTGTAGTTTTAGTGTTCTTATTATAAAAATGCAATCATACTAAACATTTTGTTTGGCAAATTGCTTTTTCGTTCACCCAACCATCTCTCTTGGACACCTTTCCCTATCAGTGCTTAAAGTTTTGCCTCAGATAATGTGACCTACAAGGGCTTAATTTCCAAAACACACAAACAGTTTGTACAATGCAATAACAACAACAACAAAAAACTCAATCAAGAAGTGAGCAGAAGGGCTTCCCTGGTGGCGCAGTGGTTGAGAGTCCGCCTGCCGATGCAGGGGACGCGGGTTCGTGCCCCGGTCTGGGAGGATCCCACGTGCCGCAGAGTGGCTGGGCCTGTGAGCCATGGCCGCTGAGCCTGCGTGTCTGGAGCCTGTGCTCCACAGCGAGAGAGGCCACAACAGTGAGAGGCCCGCGTACCGCAAAAAAAAAAAAAAAAAAAAAAAAAGAGCAGAAGACCTAAATAGACACTTCTCCAAAGAAGACATACAGATGGCCAACAGGCACGTGAAAAAATACTGAACATCGCTAATTATTAGAGAAACGCAAATCAAAAGTACAATGAGGTACCCCCTCACACCGGTCAGAATGGCCATCATTAAAGGTCTACAAATACAAATGCTGGAGAGGGTGTGGAGAAAAGGAAACCCTCCTACACTGTTGGTGGGAATGTAAATTGGTGCCACCACTATGGAGGTTCCTCAAAAAACTAAAAATAGAGTTGTCATATGATCCTGCAATCCCACAACTGGGCATGTATCTGGAGAAAAGTGTAATTCAAAAAGATACAGCACCCCAATGCTCATTGCAGCATTATTTACAATAGCCAAGACATGGAAGCGACCTAAATGTCCATCAGCAGATGAATGGATAAAGAAGATGTGGAATACATACACAATGGAATACTACTCAGCCATAAAAAGGAATGAAATAATGCCATTTGCAGCAACATGGGTGGACCTAGAGATTATCATACTAAGTGAAGTAAGTCAGAAAGAGAAAGACAAATATCATATGATATCACTTTGTGTAGAATCTAAAATATGACACAAATGAACTTATCTACAAAACAGAAACAGACTCATAGACATAGAGAACAGACTTGTGGTTGTCAAGGGGGAGAGCGGGTGGGGGACGGATGGATTGGGAGTTTGGAATTAGTAGATGCAAACTATTATATATCAAATGGATAAACAACAAGGTTCTACTGTATAGCACAGGGAACTATATTCAGTATCCTATGATAAACCATAATGAAAAAGAATATGAAAAAGAACATATATATATGTATAACTGAATCACTTTGCTATACAGTAGAAATTAACACAACATTGTAAATTCAACTATACTTCAATAAAATAAATTTTTAAAAAGTTTTGCCTTAATGTGATAAAGAACACTACAATAATCCAGAATAAGAACAAAGCAAAATACATTTAACCATTCTCTTGCTGTTGAACATTTCAACCATCTCCAATTTCTCGGTATCACAAATAAAGCTACAATGACATCCTTGTACATTTTCTCACGTACTTGTGCAAGTGTATATTGTGAATGGTTGTGCCTATTTGCCCACCTAACAGTAATGTCTAAGTGTGTCCTTTCTGTGGCTCCTGGTTAGTATAATTTTACTTATTTGTGACAATTTAACTGTAATAAAATATATCTCAGTGATATTTTAATTTGATTTTCCCTGACATTGCATTTATTATGGAATTAAAAATATGTAATTCAAACCTAAAGAAAAATTATAAGAATAATCCAAAGAATTTCCATGTACCCTTTATACAGGTTCACCAGTTCTTTACATTTTGTCCCATTTGTTTTAGTATTTTTTTTCTCTTTCTATATCTGTGCTATCCAATATGGTAGCCACTAGCCACACATAGCTATTTATATTTAAATTGAATTAAATTAATAATTCAGCTCTTCAGTTGCATTAGCTATATTTCAAGTGCTTGGTGGTCATGTGAAGCTCTTGGCTTCCATATTGTCAGAGCAGGAATAGAACATTTCCATCAGCTTCACTGGAAAGCTCTGAGTTATATGAATGCATATTTTTGAGCCATTTAAGCGTCAGTTGAAGAAATCATGTATATTTACCCCTAAACACTTCAATGTGTACTTCCTAAGAACACAAACATTCTTTTACACAACCACAGTACAATGATCTAAATCAGAAAATTTAACATCAGTATGACATTAATCCACTGACCCCATTTGAATTTCATCAAATGTCCCAATTTTTTTCTTTATGGCCATTGTTTCTTCTGGTCCAGGATCAAATCCAGGATCAGACTTCGCATTTAGTTGTCATGTCTCTTTATGTCATTGCATTTTAAGAATTAAGTATTTAAGTATTCAGTCCACACTATGAAATCCTCTGGGGTATGTAGCAGGTCTCATTTATATTTCCGTGCCCAGCATTTAGAGCAGGGCCTAGAACGAAATCAATGATTGGAAAAATGAATGAATGAGTGAATTTCTGTGCCACCTCTTATTTCATTCTAATTTTAATCATTCTAATCATCATACCTCCTCATTCCCTGAAATCAAAACAGAGGAGGGCAACATATGATTATTTTGGAAACATATTTTCAAGAAGACACCTAAGAAAAGGTATTAATGTAGGGCTGTAGATTGGCACCACCATCTTTGGAAGACATTGTGGCAATCAATATTTAGAAGAAGACGTCTTCTTTGCCCTAGCAATTTCACTTCTTAGGACCTACACCAGAGAAATCCACGCATATGTGCACAACAAAACAAGCGTAAGGATGTTCACTGCAGTGTTGTTTGTAATAGGAAAAAAAGAAATCGCCTAAAGTCAATCAGTAGGGGAATGGTTAAAAAATGTATGTGGTTATATCCATGTCAATTCATTTAAATGTTTAAGAAATAGTTGTAACTGTTAACATAGTAGTAAAACACCTACTATGTGACAGGTAATGTTAGAGGTTTAAGGGACAAAGAAATGAAGACAACATCTCTTATTGAGCCTACATTTTAGTAGAAGGATTATGGAACGCACAGCAGCAGGTAGAAAAAATGAGATGGGGCTCTGCATAATGACAACAAAAGATCTCCAGAGCATTTTAAATAGTAAAGAAACAAACAGGCAAGTTGCAAAATAATAACAGTCAGGATATATTTTATGTTTAAAATCACAAAATAAATCTAGACATTTCTGTATGTACACATATGCATGTGAATGAAAGGTTTTCCTTTTGGTCTGAACGGACACATGCCAAGCTGTTATTACCTCTGGGACTGAGTTTTGTTTTATCCTATCTCCTTGATTTTGTTTTTTCTATGAGAATGCTTTCATGCATTGCTAGTGAAATTAAAAATAAATAAATAAGCACACTAATGGGAAGTCTAATCATCATGCCAGCGAAGGGAAAACAGCCACTATCTAAGCATTAAAGAATCGAATGCAGTTACTACAGCATAACCAGAATAAAAATTGACCTGTAGACTCTTGCCATTCATAGGAAACAGCACCAACCAGTACATGAAATGCTTTGCTCTCAGCACTTCAAGTACCAAGCTTTATTATTTATCCTAAGTCTTAGCAGTTTCAATATTCTCTAGGAGGAAAGGAGGAAATTAATATTCACTGTATACTTAACACCTTCCAAACACTCGTCCTATTTACTATTTCATTCTGTGCCGGGAACTTCAGAAAGTATTACTATCCCTCCATTTTAAAGATGGAAAAACCAAGGCTCAGAAGGTTTAACATGTTTGTGCAAAGTCTTGAATACACCAGCTAGCAGGTGATGGAGGCTAATTCAGATTCAGTCCTTCCCAACCCCCGAAGCTCACTGACTCTGCCTTTCAAGAATCCCTTAAGGATGGCTGGAGAGCGGGTTTGCAGCTTCAGGATCTCAGTGTCTGTCCTGGGTGTCTGTCTCCTTGTCCTTTTCCTCGATTTTTAGGGATGCTCTAGAACAAACTTTGAGTAATGCCCTGGGCATGTTTGACACGCTTCTCTCCAGAGTACCCCCATTTTTCTCTGTTCCCATTTGCCCATGGTATCCCATCTCAAGAGAGAGAAATAAGGAACAGTGTCAATGAAGAAGAGAGGATGAGATAGTCAGAGAAAGAGAGGCAGGAGACCACAGAGGAGTCGATAAATAGAAGACAGAGAAAATGAGCCGGGGCGGGGGGAGGGGTTGGACCTGTGATACAACGAACTATGGGAATCTTGGTCTCATGAATTACAAGGATGACAACAAAGCCATGCGAAGGATTAAAAAATAATAAACACTTTTACTTGGGGCTTCCCTGGTGGCGCAGTGGTTGAGAGTCCGCCTGCCGATGCAGTGGACGCGGGTTTGTGCCCCGGTCCGGGAAGATCCCACAGGCCGCGGAGCGGCTGGGCCCGTGAGCCATGGCCGCTGAGCCTGCGCGTCCGGAGCCTGTGCTCCGCAACGGGAGAGGCCACAGCAGTGAGAGGCCCGCGTACCGCAAAAAATAATAATAATAAAAATAATAATAATAAACACTTTTCCTAATAGGATGGGAAAGGGGAGGTTAGTGAAGGGTGGAGAGGAGAGAAGCGCCCCAGACACCACCCACTTTCCTTCTGTGTCGAGGGGAGCTGGTGGAGGGTCCCCAGATGCTGCCCTGGGGCCTGGCTGACCAGGAGGGAAGTCTGCAGCCCCTCTGGATTCGGGCGTGGCAGGTCCCCTCCACACCCTGGGAACATGCTCCACACTTGAGGCCCAGACACCCACAGAAGACCTGCACCTTTTATGTTACTGTCTTAGGGATTTTCAAAGTTTGCCCTTGGCCTGAAAGTCTCTGGGCATCCATGCAAAATGATAAAACTAAACAGTGCAGCAGCAAACCACGGGAGAAAGGGTACGGGGAGAAGAGAGAGAGACAGAGACACACAGAGGGAGAAAGAAAAGCAGTTAGAACAAGAGACAAACTGGAAGGAAGACAACGGGAGAAAAGAGGAAAGATGACAGGAAAAAGAGATGATAAGAAACAAGGAGAGAGGGAGAGAAGCTGGCAGAAAGAAGGGAAGGGGAGGGAAGGGAGGAAGGAAGGTGTTTTATATTCCTAGGAAGGAATGTATAATAATATATAAGAATAATATACAAGAATATAAGAATAATATAAGACTGTTCCCCATATCCTGAAGGTCAGTAAATCTGGCTGGGAAATAAAGAACAAGTTCTAGTTGAGGGTTAGCAAAAGCCCTGAGGAAGTACGAGAACTTCTGCCAGCTTCCACAGAGCTGCCTCCCAGAAATTAAAAATCCAGGGCCAGTCATTGTGCACATGGCCCACGTCTATCCATGCTCATGTCCACATTACAGCCTAGAGAATGAGGCTTCAGCCAAGGTGTTGCTTTAATGTGAGTAATTACAATTAAGCAAGAACTCCTGTGGGATATTACCACATACATCTACTACGTGAACTACGGGGGTGAGGTAAGGAGGCAAGTGCCACAAATACACAGGAAGGAATGTTCCAGAAGAGATAACAGGCAGTGGAATCAAACATGGATGGGAGGTCTTGATTCCTACAGATGGGCTCCATACACAGAAGCAGGGAGGCCAGAGGGCTCCCAGGAGATGAGACTGGCACATGGCGAAAATGCTGACCCACCTCACCCTAGGCTCTCCTAACACATCCTGTTAAACCGTCTCTAAGAAAGGGAGGCTCACATGCTTTGTGAAATTGTATGTGGTAGCAGTCTAAGGGCTAGAAGAAATGATAAGAATCTCTCCATCCAAGGCTATTACTTTTATTCGCTTCAAAGCGGAGGCTAAAATGAAGGGGGAGGCCTTTAGACTAGGCCTCAACTAAGGTAGTGCTTTCAAACTCTGGGTGTGACCCATTCGCGGGCTGTACAATCAACTTGGTGTTTTGTGACCAGCTTTTCTCTTCTTCCTTTCTAATAGAACAGAAAATATCGGCAAGCACCTCGTGTAGTGAGGGTACATACTGTTGCATGAAACTTTTGACCTGGCTATATATGCATACATAGTAATACACATACATGCATAATTGCATACTGGGTTGTGAAGTACAGTTCATTTCTTATCATGAGTTGTGGCCTAAAAGTTTTTGTTTTGTTCTGGCCACGCCACACGGCTTGTACAATCTTAGTTCCCCTACCAGGGACTGAACCCGTGCCCTTGGCAGTGAAAGCGCGGAGTCCTAACCACGGGACTGCCAGGGAATTCCCTATGGCCTAAAAGTTTGAAAGCCAGTAGTCTAGATGTATCAATGAAGCATAGAGGTTTTCAGCTAGAAAATAGAAATTTCCAGGTTTGAAATGCATGATCAAACAGAACCTCTGGCTGTGGTTGCTGTCCGATGGAGTTGACCAGAAGCAAAGGACGGAAAGCCCATTAACTTTTCTTGAGCTGTGTCTGCCACAGAAACTCCATGAATGGAGGACAGTAGTTTGCAATTGCTCAAATCTTAGGAAAACTTTAGGATAATCCCTAGTGCCCAAACTTGCACCAAGCGGTTGTGAACTGCTAAAGCAGTATCATTCCCAGAGAGCACAGCCTTCCAGCTCCTTTCTCAGATATGCTCACAGAGGACAAACGGAAAGAGGCGATCCTCCTTGGTCTATGCTGGATACCAATAATTCTTTCCACTGCCAAGAGCCTTAGTTATTTCTGTGCTGTAGGATATGCTATGCTCTTTTCCCTGTTTTTCCAAACAGACTTTTTCTTGTACACATCCTGTTCTTTATCCACTGTATTGGGGGTACTGGAGGTAGATAACTTATCATTTAACCACAGGTCATTGAACCACAGGAGCTACCTCTAGATTTCAAGGAAAGAGATTTCACAGGATGTAGTTATATGAACCTTTGGGTTCTTTCCATTTGAGTTGCATGAACTTTGATGTGTTTTATGGGCATTTGGGAAAGTGTTTCTGCGGAAGATGGGCATGAATGGGTGTTGAGTGGGCACCCAAAGGGGTGGACTGTAGTTGACATTTGTCAGTTGCTACCGGGCATCCGTGTCCTCCTCTCCCACCTTAACAGCATCTAGATTTTCCTCTGGATAACTGCACCCCCATGCAGCCTATGGACTTTGTGGGCTGTTCCAGCCGTGAGCTCTAATGACTTGAGTCAGTCAGCACCTTTCATTTCCCTGATTACAGTTGTTCCTTCAGGGGTGGGCATAGTGTCCTGGGATGGTCCCATCAGGTGTATTTCAGGAATCCTACTTGGAATGATGGTATGAAACACTCTCTACCACTGACATAAATGAGGGAACATGGGGCTCCAAACTTGGCCGGCAGGCATCCTAAGACTCCAAGGGGAACAGGCTTTAGGACAAGGTCAACATTGTGGTTGACAGAGTGGAGGGGAAGAAGAGCTCTGGCCCTTCTTTATACTCTTGAGCACTTGAACCAACCAGCCACGTGGCCTGCCTTACCTCTGGACTGTTCCCTGTGAGCCAGTAAGGCCCCCTCACTGAAGCATGCTTGAGTTGACTTCTGTTGGGTGTAGGAAAGACACACTTCCTCCACTCCATACTTCGTTTTGCCAAGCTCCATCATCTCAGATGTGGACTTGCTGAGCCTCTGTCCTAAGCTTCCAGGAGGGTGGTTTCCTTCACAGTAGGGTTTAGTGGCCTCAGCCAGGGCCTACACCTGAGACTCCTCTCTGTGCCCAGCTTCCCTCATATATTAAGCACATTCTTATGAAACACATGATCCTTGATTCTTTTGGAGCACTCAAGGCTCATTTGACTGTCTCTTGCCTCTTCCTCCACATTTAGCTCATTTCCCACCACTAGCCTTGCCCATTATGCCACAGTAATACTAAACGGCTCCGTCCAAACCCCATACAATTGTATATGCCTTTGCTGACACTGTTTTTTTTTTTCCTGCCAAGAATGCCCAATCCTCTCCACTTTCTTTGCTTCTCATCTATTTATCCTTTTAGACCTGTGTTCTCCAATATGGTAGCCGCAAGTCACACATAGCTACCGAGTTCTTGAAATGTGGCTAGTGGAAGTGAAAAACTGAATTTTTAATTTTATGCCATTTAAATTAATTTAAATTAAAAAAGAATATATGGAACAATATAAAATATGTTTCTATTAAACACACCTTTATTGCTTTGATAGGACTACATTTTACTTTAACTGTTGAGAAGTTGGTGTCCAAATTGAGATGTTCTGTAACTATAAAATACACACTGGATTTCAAAGACTTTGTACAATAAAAAGAATGTAGGGCTTCCCCGGTGGCACAGTGGTTGAGAGTCCGCCTGCCGATGCAGGGGACACGGGTTGGTGCCCCAGTCCGGGAAGATCCCACATGCCGCCGAGTGGCTGGGCCCGTGAGCCATGGCCGCTGAGCCTGCGCGTCCGGAGCCTGTGCTCCGCAACGGGAGAGGTCACAACAGTGAGAGGCCCGCGTACCGCAGGAAAAAAAAAAAGAAAAAAAAAGAAAAAGAATGTAAAATATCTCGTTAATAATTTTTATATTGATTAGGTAGTGAAATAGCAATATCTTGGATATATTGGTTTTAATAATATATGTTAAGATGATTTTCTCCTGTATATTTTCACTTTTTAAATGTGGTTACTGGAAAATTTTAAATTACATACATGGCTGGTAGTATACTTCTACTGGGACAGCACTGGACTAGACCCTACCAGGTTTCATCTCCTTGAGAAACCCTTCCCTAGTCACCCAGGCGAGGTGCAGTGGCTTCCTGGCTTCTCATGGCACCCTCTTACATAGTACTTATGTCATTAACCAATACGATCTCTTCATGTGTCTGTCTCCCTCCCATCTATCCCCAGACTATAAGTTTCTCAAGGGCAGGGACCACGTATTATTTTCCAGGGCCTGCACAGTGCCTGGCACATAGCAGGTACTCAGTAAATACTTGTGAAATAAATTAATGAATGGCTAACCGCATCAAGTTCATGACATCACAGGTATTTCAAAGTGAACTTTCACGTACAACTACTTTCTAGATTGATATGCTATCTTAGGGCTTCCTGTAGGTCCCGTCTTTTGACTGAGTCTCTTGGTTACTGTGTGCAGTGCCCAACCTGGGGGGCTGTACAGAGCAGCCCTATAGGCTAACCTTTCAGCCTTTCCTAGAACCCTGATCCTGAGAGGGTACCAGATGGGTGCAGAGCAGGAATGGGCAGATAAGGATGAGCTCCAAGAGGAATGGAGGGAAAAAAAGAGGAAGTGAGGAATGCAGGAAGCAAGCCTTGTCCCTCTGCCTTCTGTGGCAAAGTGAGCTGAGCATTGCTGCCAAGCAAACAGTGGTGTCGAAGGCCGGGGAGGAGAAGCAGGGCTGGCTGTGGTATGCCACTGGGTGGAGTTAAAATTTATAACAAGGGAGAGGCAACTGAAGAAAAGAAAGATTCTTTTAAAAATTCTGCTGAAGCCTAATTAGAAAAAAATTCCATTCCCTCATGCTAAGTTTTAAGAGACTTCCCTTTCAGAATTATTTTCAGTCTGGTGGTAACAGGCAGGAAGAGTGTCAGATGTTCACCAAGCTATAAAGCGGATACTCCCCACCCCCTAAACACAGAACCTGCCCATATTGCTTTTCTGACTTGGGTTATGAGGATACAGGATATGAAGTTGTCAAGGCATAGATCTTTCCAGATAGGAATGTCCCTTGTGGTAGATTGAAAACAGAATGGCTGAAGTATTTTGCAGCTGTTCCCACCAAAGAAGTGGAGTAGATTTTGCCAGGCCTTGAATCTGGGTTATACCCATAGGACATTAGACAGCCTGATGCAACCAGAGGCTTGAAAAGTGCTTGAACACTGAGGCTTGCCCTCTTTTGCTCTTTTTGGAACCCAGCCACCATGTGAAGAAGTCTAGGCTAACCTGCTAGATACTGGGGACATGTAGCTGGTTACCCTTGTGGATACCCCCTATATGCTAGACATGTATGTGACACCACCAGGGACCACCAGGCCTCAGAAAATCCTCCAGCTGACTGCACCATACAAGCAAAACTGGGCAAATCCAGCAGAAGAACTTCCCAGCTGAGCCCAGCCCAAATTGCCAACCCCCAGAATGGTGGGCTACTAGATGATTGTTGTTTGAGGCCTCTAAGTCTTGGGGTGTTCTTTCATGTGGCAAAAACAAACTAATATATTCTGACAAAGAGGTGTGGAAATCCATAGAGAAATAGCCACCTTACTTACACCTTATTATAACAGAGTGATTCAGAGTATGGGCTTTGGAGACAGGCAGATGTGGTTCCAACACTCGCATGATGTGCTCTCGGGCATCTTTGGTAAAAATGACAGTACCTACTTCATAGGGTTGTAATGAGAACTGTGTCACCCAGCGTGGCACATTGGAATTAAGATAATTTGGGGATAGTTTATAGAGGAACAATTGTATTTACAAAGGTGTGGTCAGGGTTCAGGGACCCACAAGGGAGAGTGCAGTGCCCTGGGGCCATGTTATCACCGCAGGTGTGAAGAGACAAGGAGGTGACCAAGAGCTGGAGACACAGCAGGCAGGATCCAGAGGGCCACCTGGCAGGAGCCATGACCTTGAGTTGAGAGACGAAGCTGCTCCGCAGTGACACGTCTGAGAAGGAGCTGGAGGAATAAAAACTCTGACCCACACTTTTTCCTCCTTATTTCCTGCCAGTGTTCCTTGTTGGCCAAATCCAGCTGGGAGCCACTGGACACACAGATCAGCCTCCTATGGCAAAAAGTAAGGTGACGAAGGAGGGAGAGTAGATCTGGGGCGAATAATGTGCATCAAAGAACTGAGCATGTACCTGACACCCAGTAATTATGATGAATTATCATTCATCTATAAACAAGGTCTGTAAGAGGCAGAAAAGGAAATGAGTATTTTTTGCTAGGGTGACCTAGAGAATATTCATGGACAAGATATGCTTTGGAGGGATTGGGAAAATAATAACAAAATGATAAGAGCAAATATTTATTTGGAATTTACTATGTGCAGGTACCATTCTTTACACCTTATGTATGTTAATTTATTTAATCTTCATAACTATCTTATGGGGTAAGTACTATTATTATCCCTATTACACAGGTGAGAAATTGAGGCAGAGAGAAGTTAGATAACCCAACTGAGGTCACACAGCTAATAAGTAAGGGAGCCAGGATTTGAACCCATTTCAAAGGCAGTGTGGGGCGTGACTTTTTTTTTTTTTAGGCACAGAGCTAGAAAACTCTTATAGAGGAAGTAGGATGTTATCCAGATGGAGTAGAGTGCGGGGTTTCTGCCAGAGGATAGCAAGAGACAGTCTGGAGAGAGCGAGGTAAGGACCAGACTACTGAAGACCAGAATGATAGGCTGAGGAATTTGCCTTTATTCTGATGAGCGATGGGAAGCCACTGAGGATTTCTGAGAAGAGAAAGGCAATCACAGCAGAGTGCAAGGAAGATAAATCTTTGTGCGGCGTGAAATTAACAAAGCAGGGAACAATGGGAAGCCAGGCAACCAGCTAGCAGATACTGCAGTAGTCCAAGCACCAGGAGATGAGGGCTTGAATAAGATGACAACATCGAGATGAAGGGCAGGATGTTGGAACTGCACGCAAGGGAAGGCTCAACAGAACGAGGGGACTGAGGAGCTGGGTGTGTCAAGTGGTGGGGGTGCTGGAGAAAGAGAAACAGGACAAGAGGTTTGGGACCCAGGTGAAAGGGTCACGACGGTATCAGATGGACCACTCAGCCACACTTAGTGTACAAGTTGAGAAAAAAGTGTACGTCATCCAGTCTTGCGTTTTTTCTAGTTATAACACAAATGCCATGAAGTTGTACCAACCCCTAATCAATTGCAAAATAACAACTGGTTTTGCAATATCAGCTCCTGGCAGATTCACTGGTGAGGCTGGAATAAGGATGGGGAGGAATTCAAGGACTGCCCCCTGTGGTGGTAAGAGACCAGGGTTGCAGGATATTGTGAGATTCGTTCTGGGGAAGCTGGAAGGATGCTTGGTTGCCCGGCGACAATGCTGTCCCCACGGCAGCCCTGGGTTTCCTGCAGTCCCAGATGCATCTTATTAAAAGGAAAGAGGGATGGCTGGCTGACACATTTCCCGAAGTGGCATTTTCAATGTCCCAAGTCTTGGTCACTTGTTTATAAGTGGCACTTACAACATACAAGGGAAGGGGGAAAGTGGGGAGAGGAAGAAAGTTCTCCTAGGGTCTCGAGCACATGAGGAGTTGATCTTGACTCTATGATTTCAGCTCGTCTAACAGACACGGTGTGCAGAGCCTCCTTGAAATCCACCTGAAATGAATTAGCCTAAAGTAAAAGTAGGTGTTTGTCTCAAGTCTTTGCCTCGAATAGCTGACTACCTGTTGGAAGAAGGTTCTGATCGATGCAGACCAGAGCAGCCGTGCGTGAGCTGTTACACAGCGGTTAGTATTGATCAGAGCTAAAGGCTGCCGATAGGAATGTGGAGTGAACTGACAGGCAGAGAAGAGGGAAGGAGGAGGCAGTCTTCGCTGGTGGCAGCCATACAGAGGAAAGCCGATAAAAAGTCAATTCCACTTAACTGAATGGCTGCTAACTAAATATTTTTGGGGCTACAGCCTTCCCAGGTAGCAGCTGGAGCATCTCTGTTCCAGAACTGAGATATCAAGCAAGAGCTGGGCATCGACAGGTGAGATCACAGGGCCCTGGTGATGGATGGGGGAAGAAGAGAGGCCCCCGAACAGAGGGATGGATGGCCCTGGTCTTGACTGAGCTGACTGGGTGCACTGGAGGACAGCCATGGACCACGGAATGCTGCTGATGGGAAGGAAAGGGACAAGAGCCAGTCTGGGATTTGTGACACAGTCTCTGATTAATTAGTTCATTCAAAACCTTGATTCTTTTCTCTGCACTTAAGGAGTATTGAAACTAACTGCTGCAGTAAGAGAAAGTTGACCAAAGGCTGGTCCATTCACAGAGAGAGGCAGAATGGTGCAATGCTGAGCTGCTAAGCACCTGGCTTTGGGAGATTCGGTGCTCACTGATAACTTGTTTTCTGAACTTGCACGTGCTCAGGATTGCGTTTCTCTTTCTTGAATTAGGTATGACTATGTAACTTGTTTAGGCCAATGAAATGTGTGTCTCTTCTGGGTGGACATTTAATTGCTAGTGAATAACTTTCCTGCTCTTCGCTTGCCACTGTGATCATAGGCGATTGTGTTCATATGGATAAGAGCAAAACCCCCTGGAATGTTAAGCTAACACATGGATAGTTGTCCAAAACTGCACTGGATTTTGTGTGAGTGAGGAATGAACTTCGATTATGTCATGCTGCTGAACTTTTGGGCCTGTTTGTTACCCAGCATAACCAAACCCTTTCTGACTGGTACAGGGGGATTTTGGTTTTTAGAATCCTGTGTCTACCAGTTGCTAGTAGTTGTGTGATTTGGCCCATTGCTTAATCCACCCATATCTTGGACTATGTATATAAAGCATATAAAAATAGTAACAACAACAATAAAAATTATGATGTATTGAATGCTTACGAGGTATAAGCATGGCATAGGCTCTGCTTATATTAATTCGTGTAATTCTCAAAGCAGCCCTGCAGTAGGATCTATTATTATCCTCATTTTACAAATGTGGAACTCAAAGCTCAGAGAGGTTAAAAGGCTTTCCCATGGTCACACAGCTTGTAAATGACAGGCTAGAATTCAAGCCTAGGCAGATCACTCCAGAACACTTTTTCTTAACCATTTTCCTACCTACCATTTTCCTGGACCTCAGCTTAGTCGCTTAATAAATAACAGGTCTCCCAGTATAGGCTCGGGAATAAATTTACCAGTTGCTCACACTCAAGCATTCTATATGGGAGGAGAAGAGAAAAATGTGGCTAGTATTTCTTTTGCTCTCTCACTAGTCTGTCTACACCATGCCTTCCCACAAGTCTCTGTAAGGTCTGAGCCTGTCTGGAATAACCTCCATTTTTCCCCTCAATCTTGGGTTTTTCTAAGGCTCCAGATCAATTCCCTACTCATTCATGACACAAACAAAGAAACTCCTTATCAGTGGAAGAGACTGAATGGACTTCTGTCAAAGGATGCCATTCTGAGGAGTTTCTCATGTATAAAATGGGGGTAATAACCCCCATCTCACTGGGTTGTTATACCATTTTTTCATCTGTTTTTTAACATCATATTCTAGGTTCTAGACACTGTGTTATGTGATTTTATATGTGTGTGTTTGTACACACACATATAAAAGATCTATCTGTCTATCTATCTATCTACCTACCTATCTATCTATCTACTTACCTACCTACCTACTTAACGATCTATCTTTTAATCTTCGCAGCAATCCTAGGAGATAGATAACATGTCCATTTTACAGATGAGAAAACTGAGGCTCAGAGAATTTAAATACTTTCCCAGAAGTCACTCAGCTAGAATGAAGGATGGGGAGCTAGTTCAAATTATAATCCCAAAGCCTGGTCTTTTTTCTGTTAAACTCTAGTACCTTTCTCCCTCTTGCGTAGTTAAAATAGAATAAGAAGTTAAGATTCTCTTAGAGTACAGGGCCTGGCACATAATAGCAGCTCAAGAATTGGTAGCATGAATTACGGTTCATTCATAAACATTTATTTATTTATTTGTTATTTTACTTTCCTTTATTTTTTTGCTGTGTGGCTTGTGCAATCTTAGTTCCCTGACCAGGGATTGAACCCAGGCCATGGAAGTGAAAGCAATGAGTCCTAACCACTGGACCACCAGGGAACTCCACATAAACATTTATTGAGCAGCTTCTATGCACTAGGTAGTGTGCTCCAAGAAATTCCTAAAGGAATTTTTCAAGGAATTTGAAAACAAACATATAAGGAAATCATTTCTTGTCCCTACTGCCTTTCAAGACACTCTTGGGCTGCCCACAGTGCCAACTCCTTAGAAAGCACCAAACAGAGGGGATCCCAGGCCAAACGAGTGATGGGATACAGGGAGTGGCAGCAGCCCTCATCATGCTGGTGTGCTTTCTCAGTGGGTCTGGGTCCATAACCTGCCTGCAGGCCGTCCGGGTAGCTGTGTAGGGGTGCGTGGAGTCCCTGGAGAGCAGAGCAGTGCAGAGCAGCTAAGACCCTGCTACCTGCTGGGCACCTGCCATTCAGCATCGCAGTCATGCCTCACAACAACCTTTGGGATGGCGATGAGAGTTGCCTCATGTCCAAAACAGGACCGAGTTTACCCACGACACCACCCTGCCCTTTCTTTTTTTTTTTTGCGGTACGCGGGCCTCTCACTGTTGTGGCCTCTCCCGTTGCGGAGCACAGGCTCTGGACGCGCAGGCTCAGTGGCCATGGCTCACGGGCCCAGCCGCTCCGCGGCATGTGGGATCTTCCCGGACCGGGGCATGAACCCGTGTCGCCTGCGTCGGCAGGCGGACTCTCAACCACTGCGCCACCAGGGAAGCCCTCACTCTGCCCTTTCTTTATGACCTTAGGTGAGGAGAAAAGGATGGTGATGGAATTCTCCTTGATCATAGTTAGAATTTACCTGGATTGAAATGTAGATTCCAGCCAGCCCCAGGGGGAGGAGAAAGAGTGCTCATATTTCATCAGCTGAACCACCATGAGATCCCCAGGAACAAGGGGCCTGACACTACATACCTCCTGCCTTTGTGCCGGGGATCATGCCAGGCTATCTCCTTATACCTTCCCCACATCCTCCCATCAATCACTGACCCCACATGATTGATGAGAAACTGTCTCAAAGAGGTTAAGCGGTGCCTAGGATTGGGCCTTATTTTCTCCGTGCCCTTATGACAACATTTAATAATTTTTCTGAGTAACTGGCCCTTCTAAGTACCTTAATTAGGGAGGTCATCTTTGCTCTCTGCTTGTCAAACGTTAGTTATTTGAGAAATGCCTTCCATTTATTGATATATCAATGTATTGATGTGTGTGTGTGTGTGTGTGTGTGTGTGTGTGTGTGTGTGTGTGTTCATGTGTGCATGCGTGCCACCTCTATGCTTGGGTTCCTCTCAACCAATATTTTGGGTATATGCCGAGGGGAGTGTGCTCAAGCTATTTTGAGTTTCTGTACTTAACTCCTAGTAACTTTAATAAACTTCATTCCTTTAGGTAGTAGACTTAATATTTTAAGTATGGTTTTAATTACCATCCTTCTCATGTTGAAGGAAAAACTGGGAAAAGGTGGGGGGAAAATCTAACCTATGCGCATTGCCAGTGATTTCACTCTTTGTGAGAACGAAGGCCAGAATTCCAGAACAGAGAGGCTAGAGTCTCTCTAAATTGTTTCTTCAGGCATGGGCACATCATGCTTAAATCATTTTGAATTTCGCTGGGTTCTATTCTTCCCGCACAGGCTGTAAACATTTATCTTTGGGCTTTCCCAGAAATGTGTCTTATGGAAGGGATTAGCTGTTCGCGCATTTAAAGTTCCGAAGGTGAACTCCTCTAACCTACCCCACATAATTAAAGTGGAAAATTTCTGGTGGAGAGAAAAAAAAAAAAACATCAGGGAAAATACCATGTTTGGGAAGAGAGCTGGACTCCTACGGTCTCAAGAGATGGCTCTGCATTCTCGGGCACTTAATTATAACCCATCTCGCTGGGCGCTCTAGTTCTTCCCTCTGCTCTGTCTTATCTCTGCGTTGAGATGATCAGCAGCTTGAGGGCGTGGCATTGGAGTGAGGAGAGTGGTTGGTTTTATGGTATAATATTTAAAAATGACTCAATTTTTAATGTGGAGTATACAAGGAAGAAAAGATCAAGTAACAAAACAGAGCAATAGTTTAATTTTTTCCGATAGATCCTGTTGGTATAAAACAAAACCAATGTGTGGAGCTGGGTTTGAAAACTCAAATAATACAGAAAAAACCCAAATGAACATGAAAACCCCCGCTCTCCTCACCCATGTTTGGTTCTGCTCTACAATAACTATCACTGTTAACATTTTCTTGTGATTCCTTCCTTCAATTTAAAAAATATATTCATCGGGGCTTCCCTGGTGGCGCAGTGGTTGAGAGTCTGCCTGCCAATGCAGGGGACACGGGTTCATGCCCCAGTCCAGGAGGATCCCACATGCCGCGGAGTGGCTGGGCCCCGTGAGCCATGGCTGCTGAGCCTGCGCGTCTGGAGCCTGTGCTCCGCAGTGGGAGAGGCCATAGCTGTGAGAGGCCCGTGTACCGCAAAAAAAAAAAAAAAAAAAAAAAAAAAAAGTATATATATATATATATATATATATATATTCATCGTATAATTTTAGCAGCACCCAGAAAGCCCTCGTTTCTACCTATTGTCTGTCCTCTTTGCTATAATGGCTGATAGTTCACCGTTACAGATTCACTGCTTTCCATGTGTATGCTTAAGGTACTTCTTTTTTTTTAAATTTTATTTTTATATTTTATTTTATTTTTTTTTGCGGTACGCGGGCCTCTCACTGTTGTGGCCTCTCCCGTTGCGGAGCACAGGCTCTGGACGCGCAGGCTCAGCGGCCATGGCTCACGGGCCCAGCCGCTCTATGGCATGTGGGATCTTCCTGGACCGGGGCACAAACCCGTGTCCCCTGCATCGGCAGGCGGACTCCCAACCACTGCGCCACCAGGGAAGCCCTGGAGCAAAATTTGAACCAAGGAAGAGGCAGTCAGGTGCTCTCAGTGGAAGGCAGACTGCTCCTGGGCTAATCAACCTTGGTTTTACATGAAAAGAACCTGGGGTGCTTTAAGATGTTCAGAGTACTGAATCCCACCCACAGAGATTCTGGATGTCCTGGTGTAGGGTATGGTCTGAGCACCCCCTTGATTCTAATATGTAGCCAAGGATGAGAATTACTGGTCTGCTCAGAGTAGCTCTCGGTAAAAGCATCAGGTGTGGCAAATTTACTCTGGGGGTCCTTGTACCCCAACTTCTGTTTTCTCTGTCTCACTGTCTCCAGGACCCTTTCCTATATCTCATCCTGCTGGAACCTGCTTTCAAAGTGTTCCCCAACAAGGTATTAGTCGATAAAAACTTCAGGGTTTAGACCTTCCAGAAGTACATGCATTTTCATATGGGATACTTAAAGTCAAAATGACCTGGAGTAATCTAGCTACAGAGGGGTGAGAAGGTGGCTGAGATGCATTTGAGCCAACAGCTTTCTAGTCATCATCACTGTAGTAATAGTCAATACGTATTATGAGCAAAACACTGTTCTAAGTATTCTCTCTCCATATATAAATACATATCTTCACTCACTGAATCCTCCCAATAGCCTTATGAGACAGGTGGCTTACATTGGATAAACAAGACACAAGAGGGTTGAGTAATATATACAAGGTCCTACAGCCAATAAATGGTAGAGCCAAGATTTGAACTCAGGAAGTCTGACTCCAGGTACCATCTTTTAACCACTCACTGCTCAAATGACCTCAATGGTCCCTACCAAGGGCAGAATGGAGTCTGAGGTCTAGTTTTGTTTCTCCAACAGGAGATGCTGGGGAGCTTCCCCTTATTTTTCCCTTTCAAAGTCCCTGAGGCAGTACCCTCTATGGGAGATTTTCATTGTTCCTAAATGTCGCCTTCCCTGTGAGAGGGTAATACTTCTCCTGCTTCGTCAACATCAGGCTTGGCCATGTGACTTGTTTTGGCCACCAATAAAATGTGAGAGGAAGTGATGTATGCTACTTCTGAGCAGAAGCCTTAAAAGTCATCATGTTGTTTCTTTTCTCCCTTCTAGCAGGATATTGTTTTGAAGCAAGGGAGGAGCTGCTCCTTCAGGCCAGGACTCAGCATAAAGACAAAGTGGAGCAAAGATACAACCATGTAATTTAGATGAAATGGAGCAAGGTGAAACAGAGGGATTACTTTCATGTAATTTTGTACATGAAAAATATATCTCCATTTTAAGTCACTAAGGCTTGGGGATTGTTTGTTAATGCAGCATTACCTAGTAAAAACTGACTGATATACCTGCTGAATATCAATATTTTTAAGCTCAAGTGCCAGAAATGCTATAAGGATAATATCCTTAAATAAGCAATAAAATACATTATAATTTTTCCAAGAAATATTGCAAATAGGCTCAAAACAGCTTTCCACCTTCCACGAATACTTTTTATGCATTGACCCATCCCCATCTCAGAATGCTAAGAGATCTGAAGCATTCGCCTAGCTCAGTACATCCAGAATTCATTCACCAGCCCAATACTTACAAAGAGAATCAGAAAGAAAGGATGAAGTAGATTGAGTTATTTTAGGTTTGAGGGCATTGGATAGCATGGGAGAGAAAAAGTGTCTATTTTCCTTTATAGATGGGAATTAGCGGCAAGACTTGATGAAACTCTCCCTTATCTGAGACAGAGAGTGAAAGAATCCTTAGTATAAATTCTGTGTTCCATGCTTCAGAATCTGTTGCTCCTTTTAACTCCCAGCTTCTTGCTTCGGTCTCATACAGTTTACAAACTTATGGCCCATGAGCTGAATGTGGCATGTTGAATCTTTTATTTGGTTTGTATGTTGTGTGGGTATTTATATCAGATTGATTGCCAACACTCAAAATTTGAGATATTTCAAGTAAAAAAATTGATATTTCCAGCTTCTCTTGAAAAATCAAAGATTCTGGTTACATTGGGCCTGGGAACCATTGGCTAGAGTTAAGCAGCAGCTGCCCTTAAGGCTGAGCGTGTTCTCCATAGTCCCCACCTCTCTTTATTGCCTTATACTATTCCCACTTCACTTATTTGTATTCTTTGCTTAATCGATGCGGCCACAGGAGTTTGCTTCTCTGGGGGTCAACTTCCTTCTTTTTCTTCTCTTCCCTTCTCTCCCCTTCCCTCCCCTCCTCTCCTTTTCTTTTTCTTTTCCTTTCGTTCTTACTTCTTCCACAGTAAGGAAGGAGATCTCTGGGAGCCCGTTTTTTGCCGCCCTGAGGACACTACTCTCTGCCTTGTTCTTAGAACCTGAAGTGACCCAAATTTGACAGTCCAGCTGTTTGGGTCCCAAAGAGAGTCACCTAAACTATCTAAGACCATTCTGGGGGTGGAGGGAATAGATGCTTCCCTCTGGAAATCCTGACTATGCTTATTCAATGGATTCTATAATATTTACGGATTTGCATACTTGTGTAGCTTGAAGGTCTTGAAGAAGCATAAACCTCCTGCCCACTAGATAATTCTGTTGCTTAACAAACCATAACAGCTCTGATTACATGCAGAATACTAGCAGTAAATGGTTTGAAAATGATTTTACTATTTTCTGTTATGGAAAACTCACATGTAGGAACATTACGGAACTGTTTTGAAATATCTTTAGCCTTCCAAATGTAAAATCACTAGACTTTGATATTTTAGCAATTCCACGTTTAAAATATCAGAGTTAATGAGACCTGCATCTGCTTTATTGACACCTACACTGGAGAAAGTCATCCAACACCGTATGGATGAAGTAGTCAGTGGGTGGGCATTTCCAATCCTCTGGCACGCCCTTTTCTTTTTCTGCACCAAATTTGTTGCTAGACCAACTTCTCACTGACTAAAACTTCACACCAAGGCTCAAGGATTATACACCTAGGACCAGGGCTGTGCAGATTGTGGTATGGACTGTGGGCATCAAGATGTACACTGGGTTCCCAGTAATAAGGTCATTCTGAGAGCTCTCACACCAGCACTCAGCTAGTTGTAACCGTCTCCTGCATGCCTTCTAAGGACATTAAGACTGGACATTTTATTTTGTTTCCGTTTTAGTTTATTTGAAGGTTTTATGATGTCTTAGTTGATTGACTTCCAAATAAACACGCTGCTTTTAAAAATGGCAAGTTGTTTTTATTTATTTCTTTTAGGTGCCCAGTGGCTTCAGGGTATATTAGGCAGCTTTGAATTATAATTAAAATAATAACTGTGGGCCTAAAACAATAATAGACATTGAATTATGTGAACACCAAATTAGGATGTTCAGAAAATCTGTCTGAAGGAAACCAGGGTAAGCATGGAATTTTAAAAAGTTATCTCTGTGGCAATGTGACCAGAGGAAATTTCTAACAACAGCCTTGTTATTATTTTTTTGCTTTGTTTTGCCTTCCTACAAGGTGACTCAAATTTTTATTTTTTGTGTTTGCTGGACTTGGGGTGCGTGTAGGGGGTATCCAGTTCTTTCGGTGACCTTGTCATGATTTTACAGACAAGAGAAAATAATAAAACCTGCTTGTCATCTGAGAAAATCATTGTATTCTAATGATTTCTTGAAAATTTCTCAAGTCCACGGGCACAAGTAGTAGAAGCTGGCATTGTGCTTCACTGAATGCCAAATCCTCAGAGGGCTTCTGAGTTCCTCTAAGACACACACATCTGCCTTCCTCCATCTGTCATCTTAGCTCATCTTCCTCTCCCAACTGTTCTTAAATTAAATGACTACGTCTAAAGGGAGATTTTCTCGGGAAAGCTTATGAGAATTTGTCCAAAGGCAAATTAAAACACTGCAAGGTAATCACCCAGCTCAACTCACTGCTTGGTGGGTCTCAGTGCCTTTTCTTACCCAAAGGAGTTCATCAACCTTTGGGCCCCATATGGAGGAAAGCAGGAAGAAAGGGAAGTCAAGGGAAAATGGAATCCACTGGCTGATGGTCAGAGTGTCAGGAAATGAAGAGTGTGGCAGACAGGGCTGTATCATGTGCAATGGATCCAAAGGCCAGGGCAAGAGGCATAGGAGCTAAGAAGTAAAAGAAAGCAAGCATCTAGTTCTAGACCCTCCTGGCATGATGCTTAATCTCAGGGATATGAAAATTCACCTTCTCTCACCCCCATGTCCCCAGGGATGAATGGATAAGAGTTCCTGCAATCATCACGGGCCACTAGGATTGACAGGACTCTTCAGCTTGGCTGGTCATTGCCCTTTTATTCCCTCGATGCTCCACGTGAATTCTTTCTTAACATTGGGTTGAAGGGGACAGCTTTCCCAGAAATTACAACTGTGGGAATTTATCCTAAGGAGACAACTGGAAAGATTCATCAAGCACAAGGATGTTCATTAGAGTATTGTTTAAGATAACATTACTATCCATCCGTAGGGGATTAGTTAAATGACTGACAGTACATCCAACACTGGAATGCAACACAGTCATTCAAAAGGAACATGCAAATCTGTAATGCACTGGTGTGTTACGTATTTGGACAACATGTATAATATGATACCACTGACATAAAATAAGACAAATATATGTATATGTCTGAAGACCAGGCATCTGATAGGATACCTTTCAGGTTAAGTGTTTGCTTCTGGGTGGTAGAATTTTGGGTGATCTTAATTTTCTTTCTGCTTTGATCAACTGCTTGCACTTTAAAAAGAGATTATATATATGTTTTTTATAATCAGAAGAAAGCTTAATGTTAGGTGTATATTTGAGAGAAAAGAAGAGAGCAGCCTTGGTTAATGGCATGTGAGTATCTGTGCTGCTCCGCTAGTGTCTCCCAACGCCCCCAAAAGTCCCAAGGAACTGAATCCGGAGAAAGAGGTTTGGCTGGGTCATGATGGGAACAGAGAGTTGGCTGCCACAGTGATGCGCTAACTCTTTATTCCCAGGCTACTACAGTCTAATCTGATCATCACTTCCACTGGAACTTTATGCTCCCCACTAAACACTCAAAGTGCTTCTTCAGATCAATGCTTTCAGTTCATCCTCAGGTGACCTCTGTAAGGCAGAAGTGGGCAAGGAACATGAAGTTTCCTAATCTGGGGACCCGAGCCACTAGTGCCTACGGGACTCGAGGGAAACCATGGCACTGTTGAGATCAGCGTTCTGGTCCTTGATCTCTCCATTGAGTGCTTCTTTGCCTAACCCATAGTGCCTCACCTTTAGCAATGAAAGGTAAAATGTTTGAAAGAATCTTTTTAGTAACTCAGGAGATGGAACGGAAACTTTCTGCCCTTTTGTGCATTGAGATGTTCAAGAACTGGATTATATCTGATGAGAGTGCCAGTTAGGAGAAATGTTTTTGGACCTTGGAAGGCTATCGGTGGTCCTGATTCATTCTGATGTTGCAGAGGAGGCTTCCTCCTGGACGTTTGGAGCCTGGGATAACAGTCTTATCCTACTATGAACCACTGCAAACAAGGCAAGGGTTAACTTGCCTGGGTCTCAACCTTTTTGTACATAAAACAAAGGGGGAGAGTGGCATCAGTCTTACCTGCCCCTAGGCATTCTGTGAAGGATCAAGTGATGTAACAGATATGAACGTCCTCATCTCTTTGACTTCTCTCTGACCTTCTCTAGAAGAGTTGGTTGCCCCCACCCCTTGCCATGTTCTTGTAATAGACTACCAGTTATTCTATAGGTCTTGATATCTCTGCCTCCCCAGCAAGGCTCTGAAGAACAAAGCCAAGAATGATTCTGATTCAATACAACCCCATCCCAAGACCTAGCACAGCGCTTAGCACGCGGTAGTTTTCAATTAACGTTTGTTGACCAGGTGAGTGGTACAAAAGTTTGAAACGCTCCTCCAGTGGGAAGCATTAGGAATTGCCACTGTGAAACAGGTGGAACTGTCCTCTTACTGAACAACACACAATTTACTATCCATTTTTTTAAAAGCCCCACACCTTCTCTCCAAGACTGTTAGAGCACGTGGAATAACAATAGCAACTCCTGACACGTGAGTGATGATTTGTGTCGGGCACCGCACGAAGCCCACTAGGTGAACTTCATCATCTCCTTCTACCGCCCGCACTTTAAGGTAGGTTCTGTTCTCAGTTTTCCAGATAGTGATGCTGAAGCTCAGAGCATAGTTTGCTTGGAACCCAGAGAGAATCAGTCTGGAATCCATTTTCAAGCCCGAGCTCTTGACCACTTTTCCTTACTGTGTCTGAAACCAATTTGAACCAAAGATCAGGCTGGTTTAGTACCTGCTCATTTTCATTTTAACTTGGGATTTCTGTAGAGTTAGCCTCTTTCAAATGCTCTTGCAACCAGTCTGTATTCAGCAGGTAAAACTGAACAAGGCCACAGGGAAGGCTTAGATGGGCTGTGTTTCGTCCCCTTGCCTTCTGACAACAACAGTCCACCTTCAGAGCCTCAGCTCAAATGTGGTCCTTTCCTTTGTTCCTTAAATGTCCCCATTTTCTTTTACTTCCCTCTCAGTTTCCTCTTAACCAGCTGAGTGACAGAAACTCAATGCTGACCACTTCATTAGTCGACGACCTTGTCCCTCTGGCCTCCTGCCCCGCTGGCTCTCCTGGGCAGGTTGCCTTACGTCATAAGTCCTTGCTAAGGGTCAGGACCTTGGAGCCATCAGCACTGGGCATGTTGTTTTAATATATATCTAGAGAAATCAGGCCTGTCGGATCACATTAGGCCCTATTTGTGGATCGTACGCCAATCCCCACAGTGGAGATGAACTGTTACCTTTGAAATACAATCATGGCTGGTTAGCAGTGAGTACAGAGCATGGATTATATTCCATCAGGGAGGCCCTTCTCATCTGTCTCTCCCCTCATTGGCAGGGCTGCCCTTCTTCCTGTACAGAGAATATCCTCATAAACAGCAGTGTTGGAAAGGAGCAAGGCTAAGAGATACAGCATGTTTCTAAAACCAGATGTGTTAATGAGCACACGAGGGTCAGTGTGGTATGTGATAACTCAGTGTCGCGGGAGCCCAAGGTAAATGGGTGAGTTGTCGGTATGGCGCTAAAATTGCAAAGTTAGCAGCCACCATCGGTTGAAGGATTACCTTGTGGCAGACATTGGATTAAGCATTTTATATGCATTAGCCCTTTTGGTCCTCATAGAAACCTGGAGGTCAATACTACCATTAAACCCATTTTATGGATGAAGAAATTGAGGTTCAGAAAAGTCCACTGCTTTGCCCAAATTCACAAAGCAATTAAGTGATGGGGGGTAGGGGGCAGATTCCAAAGCTGCTTCCAACCACAAGGCCACCATGATTTTGCCATGATAGTATGTGGTCTCTTTGGAGTGGGATTTTAGGTGGTGTTTCAAGAGAACCATAATGAAATTCCCCTTTCTATTTAGGGAGGGGCCCCAAATATCTCACTTGACCCAACAGAAGATTTGTTTTAAAACGGAGTCTGGGACTAAGCCAACCTCCCTTTTTTTTTCTTTCTTCTCTGGGATTGGTTTTAAACTCATTCCTACACCCCGTGGGAGTCTGGCTGGACAGATCCCTTGACAGGGGCTAGAAATAGCTCTCAAAGCCTATTTTTAAGGAAAATGTGATGTCAAAAAATGAGGCAGGAATGGACACCAAGAAGAGAAAAGAATACACCAGAATGGAGTTAAGGAGTGCTTAACCAGGAAATGCTCAGAGACAGGAAGAGTAGCAAGGCTGACAAAAAGATGAAAATTGGCAAAGATGCACTGGGGGGATGGAAGTGCTTTCCTACTTGGGCAGTGTATTTCTGTCATATTCCTGTGTTCTGCCCTTAGGAAGCTCAGCCAGGGAAGGTAAGTGCCATGGTTCTGCTACAAACCCACTTTTCTATCTAGAAAAACAGGGCCTGACAAAACACATGCAGAATCGCCTGCTTGCCTCTTTCCTGGAACCTCAAGGCACAATGCAGAGGTGTCTAGTAACACTGCAATTTCCTTTGAACTGTTTGGTTTTGTTTGGTACCGTTGTCTGGAAGGTTAGTCTTTTTGACTGCGTTAACTCACCTGGTATAACATTTTCTTTCACTGAGAATCAAGAAGGCTGGAACTCACCTCTCTGACTCGGGCAAAGCTGGACATCATCCAATCATGCGCGGCTAGACTTCTGGAGGCTGTAAACGATATCTTCCGAGCTAAGGAAGAGAAGAAAGAACAAAAACACTGTTGGGGAGACAACTGGTGAACGTTTGTAGGCCAACTGGTGAATGAGAGACAGGATGAACCCATCCTTCTTCACTTACTTTTCTTGGGTAAAATTTGCATTTAAGGGGGGCGTTTATTAAAGTCGCCCCCACCTAGGCCACTATCACCAGCAAATGTTCCAGCTACCTGTGTTCATTCCATGTTGACAGAGCTGGAGAAAAGCACATTCTTTAACTGGAAAAGGAGTCTTTACAAATGCAACTCAGGGCGGCCGACCTCAAGACAGCATCTGATATTAATTAGAAATTATACAATGCTCTAAGTTGAACTAAAGAAATTTTGGTAGAAGGATCAGACAAGAATGAGGAAAATCGAAAGTGAAATCCTGTGCTGATTGAAAGAGACTGCAGCTCCCGCATCTCTCGCCAGCCACCACGTTACTACCTGTCTATCCCAGGGAAAGTGTTCCAATGGTGTTAACTACTGAACACTTGCCTCTCTTTCCATTCCCCTTTCCCTGTGTAGCTGCGGTGAGTTGGCTGCCGAGATGTAGCCCTGAACCTATCCATCAAGTCTAGGGAAGAGAGAGTTAGAAAGGCAAACATTATCTGGGATCAATATCTTTACAAATCCGAAGGAAACCCCAGCTCCCGAAGGGTTAAGCCAGGGAAGGAAAAGCCATCAGGCTGTTTAGTGAGTTAATGTCTTTATTGATGGGGGAGGCCTTTAAGTCCCTAACAGGAAAAGTGGGGAAAGCGGCAGATTGTTTGGCCGGGGAGAAAGGAGGAGGGAAGAACATTATCTCTATATATGCACCATGCTCTCATTCCCCCTGCATTTTAAACCCCTGAAATCCATGTAATGCACAAGACTTTCTGTAACCTTGAATACTATTCAGTACAAGGTGTTTTTCTTGCTCTTATCCCCCTCCCAAAGTGGAATCCACATCTTCCCCTAACAATTTTGCTATAATGCACATCTCAGACTAATGCTTGCATTGAAGAGCACGTCTTAATTTAACAACTGTGTTATAAAGCACATCTCAAGCTAACTTTCCTAGGATGATCCATATTTCAACCTAACTACCCTGGCATAACACTTCAATCTAATTCCCCTACTACAAAGTACATTGCAATCTAACACCCTCATATAAGGTACATCTCAGTCCATTATTTTGTATTTTGTAAGCCATATTTTGGTATGTCTTTTCCATTAAGGAGCAGAACTGTCTGGAGACAACAGCTATCCCTATGCTGAAAGCTTCCGTGGTTCTTACATGGTCCTTTGGTGACAGGCTGCTGATGGATATGCTTCTGAACTTTCACCTTTGCCATCTTGGGTTCAACTCTGGCTTGTTTCTGTACTTGAAGGCTTAAGCCTCCTGTTGGGAACAGGGGTGACCAGGGAGCCCTTCCTGGCCCTGATGGACCTTCTCTCATGCTAACCAGCAGGGCGGGCCACCTCAAATGATCAGAGTCTACCTCAGGAGAGGGACGTCTGAGGCCAATGTCAGGGTCAGGGGTCAGGGTGTAGCTGTTGGCTAATAGAGTGTGAGCTAACACTGTTGTCAAATTGCTGGGCTGAACGACAATGCCTGCCTCCTGCTGATGACCTTACCCCAGGGGAGGGGGCTATTGGCTTTATTGGAAATCTGCCAGTCTCAGAGGTGATGGAAGTGGCCGATCACGGCTAAAGACTGTTTGATTGTAGATGGAGAGCCAGTTCTGTGGTTGGTCCCCAACTGAAAGGTTTGCAGAGCTGCTTATTGATGGCTGAGTTTTCCACATATGATGGATTTCTCTTCTGTTTCACAAGCAGCTGTGTTACCGTTCAGTTGTGGAGGTGGGCTACAGTGGCTCGCGGACATGGGATTTTCCGGAATCGAGAGCCATGACAGGCGATGCTGTCACTGACTTCTGGGACGGCACCAACCTCCTATTGCTGGTTGAATGGGTCTGATTGGTTCTTGAGAGGAAACCAATCCAGAATGAATTGACAATAGATGTAAGAGGTCCTTCTGTCCCACGGCATTTTGGTGAACATGAAAGAAGACGACGAACATGTGTTCTAGAAGACATTTAGTATTCCAACCATCAACATCTCAGCCTCAAATTTTCAATCTATCCCATGCAAGAGGAAGACATTAGATTTACCTACTGGTGGCATATAACCAAGCTAGTAGTGCCATTAAATATTTGCGGAAAAGGAGTTACTGAGGACTCCTGAAGTGTAGTATGAGTTCAAGAGAGACAAGTACAGGAGGCAGAGAACAAAGTTTAGAGATAAAAAATGATCTTTATAAAACACATATGGATCATGGAGGATCACCAGCTAATACAAACCCCCATTGCAGCCTGCTAAGATAGACAGCAAAAGACTAGAAAGCATAAATGGGAGGACAGCTTATTGAAATTGCAAGGTTATTCTCCTCTTGCGTGATACCTTGGGAAAACTCATACAGATATGGCAGCACTAGTCTTTAAGTCTCTAACAGAGATGGTAAAGCATGTGGGGGGAGCAAAGTGAGGTTATGAAGTGAACTCGAAGGGTTTTTCCTAGAGAAGAATCAACTGAGGGTGACTTATCAATAACCTTCCAGTCTATTACATGACAGGACAAGCAATGTGACTTTAATCCAGGTCAACATGGTATAATCGCATAGAGTGAGACTCTGGCTTGACTCTCGTTACTATTTTCACATCTTCGAGTCTCAGTTTTCTCCTTTGTTGAGGGGAATCCTGCTCTTCACCCTCCACAGTTACAAGGAGGATTAATTCAGGTGTAGAACCATTAGCAGAGTACCTGACACAAAGTTCACATTCAATACATGTTAGTTTTCTTTCCCTTAAACTGTGGCATGGGCTTTCTGATAATGGGCATTAATAAATATGGGGAACTTGGACAATAAACCTTCCCCTTATGAGTTAGCAAGACAACCGGTATTTAGAAAGTTTAGGTTCACTTGACCACAGGAGGATGACCTAGATCAGAGGTTAGCAAATTATGGCCTACTGCCTACTTTTATAAATAAAGTTTTATTGGAACACAGCCATGCTCATTCATTTACACATTGTCCATGGCTGTTTTTGTACTACAGTAGTAGAGCTGCGTTGTTGTAACAGAAATGGTGTAGCCTGCAAAGCCTAAAATATTTACCATCTGGCTCTTTACAGAAAATGTTTGCTGGCCCCAAACCTCTGACACTGGAACACTCTTTCTCCCTTTTGTACGAAAACAAAATGCCATGTTGAAATCCAATATGCCAAGCAGGTTCAAGCAGCAGATATTTCCCGAGGGAGCTAAACTCATCCCTGCTTGACACAAATACTTTATTGTTGGTGGAGCTTCTGAAGGTCCCAAGGTTCCATGGACCAGTTTGAAAACTACAGACTGGAAAAATCCCAGGATATTTTTTAAGGTCCTGGAAACTCAGTGATCTCTTCAGAGATTAGAGAATGGCATAGTAAAAATAATAATAATAATTTTTTAAACTAAATATGTGATGTTGGGCAGGTTACTTAACTTCTCTATGCCTCAACTTCCTCATTTAAAAAATGAGGAGGGCGTCCCTGGTGGCGCAGTGCTTAAGAATCCACCTGCCAATGCAGGGGACACGGGTTCAAGCCCTGGTCCAGGCAGATCCCACATGCCACGGAGCAGCTAAGTCCGTGCACCACAACTACTGAGCCTGCGCTCTAGAGCCCGCGAGCCACAACTACTGAAGTCTGCGTGCCTAGAGCCCGTGCTCTGCAAAAAGAGAAGCCACCGCAATGAGAAGCCTACGTACCCAACGATGAGTAGCCCCTGCTCGACGCAACTAAAGAAAGCCCGCACGCAGCAACAAAGACCCAACGCAACCAAATAAATTAACTAATTAATTAAAAAAAAGGATATTTGCCTCACAATTTGTTGTCAGGATTAAATGAGATAATATATTTAAAGGACTTGAAATAGGGCCTGGCTCATAGCTAGTGGTCAGCAAATGTTAATTACTGTTGCAATTGTTCTTAATATTGGGGGCCTTCATTTGCACCGTGGAGTCTATCTGCATATTGCTCTAAATAACCCTAGCGACATATTCTGCCTATTAGTTAATTCAGTTGTTCGCTCGCTCAACACATATTTTGTGTGCTGAAGTCATCATCGGTAAATGAACTCCAGTCCGTCCAATGCCAGCTGCACTCCCAGTCTCCTCTTGCTCGGTCTCTTTTGGCAGCTCACATTGGTATTTATTGCTCCACATCTTCAACGGAGTTCCACAGTGACACCACCACTCAAAACAACTTCCTACTCCTCCACCTCCGATGGCTCCACAATTAATTCTTCAACTAGCAGTTTGGTTTCAATGCCTACGAAGTAATTAGACCTTAAAGGCTCTTTACTGGGATTTTATCTTGTCAGCGAATGTGAAAGAAACAATAATTATTATTTAATATTTATCGAGTGTCTTCAGTGTGATATGTAGATTCACGGAGGTAACCTGCCTCATTGTTGAAGACGACAGCACAGTACAGTCAAGTGTGTCTTAGCAAGGAGTCGGACAGTTCTAGAGACCCGAAACAGGAGGCCTGAGTTCTCAAATCCTGCCGTTTGTCACGCTACTCTATCAAGTGGCACATCCTGGGGGCTGAGAGCTTCCTAATTTGTTATCCCTGGGTGCATCCTCTAAAGTCTGATTCCAAAATGGTGAATTCCAGAGATGACATCCAGTGATTTCTGTACCAAGCAGAGGGAGCTCTTTGAGGGGGGAGGTAGGTTTTCCATCACTATCAAGAGAATAATGGAATGGACACAACTACGGATGCCATAGGATGAAGATTTGAGACTCTAACTTTATCCTTTATCCCCAGAGATTATGTCAGGGTGCCCAGACCGAAGTGTAGAGCTGCCTGCTGGGGTGGCAGGTGGACAATATCATCTACTGGCTGCTAAGAATGCCCTCCATGCAGCTGGGGGCTAGTGTGGTCCAGAGACCACCCTTACCAGAAGAGTGACCGTCAGCAAGTTGCTTGATCACCCTGAGCCTCAGTTTCTCCATCAGCAGATGGAAATAACAGTAGCTACCTCACAGGGTTGTTTTGCAGATCAAATAAAATAAATATACAGTAAATGGTAGTTGCTGTAGTTATCATTAATATTATTATAATAGAAAAGAAATAGAACCCATAGATACTGTTTTGGGGCAGCTTACAGAATAGCATGGGTATAAACATAAAAACACAACTTGGAAAATATTAATATATTTATCTAATTAATGTAAATTAAAATATTACTTGAAAGCTAAAGGTATCAGGGTGACTCATGGACATGGTTTGCTCTCATGATTTGATGTACATCGATTGTAAACTCCTGAATGACAAGGGTTGCATCCAGTTATCTCTCTATCCCCAGCAATTTGTATCTGTTGAACTGAACTGGATTTCTTTGTAAGTTCAGTAGAATCCTACCAAAAATAATCACTGGAATGATTAAAGGGTGCACAGATGGGAGATGTGAGGGCCACTCAATTCAGTAAAGTACTAAAATCAACATCACTAAAACAAAAACAGAACCCAAACTCTTATAAAGAATGGGCAAAGAGAATGGAATATTATTTGGCAATAAAAAGGAATGAGGGGAGGACTTCCCGGTCACGCAGTGGTTAAGAATCCGTCTGCCAATGGAGGGGACAGGGATTCAAGCCCTGGTCTGGGAAGGTCCCACATGCCACGGAGCAACTAAGCTCATGTGCCACAACTACTGAGCCTGCGCTCTAGAGCCCGTGAGCCACAACTACCGAGCCCATGTGCCAGAACTACTGAAGACCGCACGCCTAGAGCCTGTGCTCCACAGCAAGAGAAGCCACCGCAATGAGAAGCCCGCGCACCACAACGAAGAGTAGCCCCTGCTCTTCTCAACTAGAGAAAGCCCGCGTGCAGCAAGTGACCCAACACAGCCAAAAATAAATAAATACATAAATTATTTTTTTTTAAAAAAGGAATGAGGGAATGCTACAATGCATGGATAAATCTTGAAAACATGCTAAATGAAAGAAGCCACTCACAAAAGACCACATATTGAATGATTCCATTTATATGAAACGTCCACAACATGAAAATTCAGAGAGACAGGAAGTAGATTAGTGGTTGACAAGGGCTGAGGGGGTTTGGAGAAAAAAGGGAGTATGAGTGACTGCCAGAGGGTGTGGGGGGGGGCTCTCCTTGGTGTGGGGGTGATGAGAACGTTTTAAAATTGAATGTGACGATGGTTGCACAACTTGTGAGTATACCCCTAACCATTAAATTGTACACTTTGAGTGAATTGCTTGGTATGTAAATTGTATCTCAGTAAAGCTGTTAAGAAATTTTAAAAGGAATGGGCAAACATATTGAGATATCTTTGGAATACTGGAAATGTAGGTATATCCCCTAAGGTTATTCAATTATACATTTTAGGATCTAAAAGTTTACAGACAACGAAGTTTACAGACTTTTCAAGAGAGAACATAAAACACAAAACTCTTATTTTTGTTTAAGATGCATATAAAGTTCAGACACACACTATGTATACTCTTTTCTGTGTATAATATATAGATATATGATCAGCTTATTAAGGTATAATTGATATATAAGAAATCATGAAATTCACCCACTTTAAGTATATGATTTTTTTTACAATAAAAAGAAGTATTTCATAAAAAGAGAAGCATATACAGTAATATGTACATCCTAATGGGATTATTAAATCAATTTAATTTTCTAATTTTTGGTATATCTATATTTTCTAAAATTTCTATAATGAATTTATATTACTTTGGAAAGAGGTAAATGTTATTCAAATAAAGTATACAGCAAAAAGTGGTGAAGGGCATAGAGTCAGTTAACTGGGGCAGCCATCTTGGGGGGAATGGAGGGTGTATGGACTGGCAAGTTTTCTGGATGGGAAAGAAATGTCACATGTGGAATATGGCAACTGGCTGATGTAACAGGGGGTCTTAAGAGGGATGAACCTGGTGAAATGGTCAGAGGCTCGTTGGAAGAAGGCCTTGAAGAACTATGTGAAGGCTGTGAGTCTGGTATAATTGGTTCTGAGTGGTCAATTGAGTCCTAGAAGATTATCCCAGCCGCCCTACCTCCTGGCCCAAGTGACTGAGGGATGCTGAAGGAAATCCACAAGAGACAGACTTTCTGGGGCTCAGGAACAGGAATGGGGTAGCTCCTTCTGAGCAAAGGTTTCCAATGTGTCTCGTTAGTACTGGTGATTTTGGAAGCTACAGTGATCAAAGGGACCATGCCCTCTTTCTGGAATTGTTCCCCTCACCGTGTCCCCATATAATCAAGAACAGGAATAGGAGCCGCAGCAATGTACAAGGTAGGCTAAAGGGGAAAGCTAAAAGCCAGGAGATCAGCCAAGAGTCTCAGGGCCCAGCAGGAATGGCAAATGGCTTTCAACATGTGTCCCAAATTGGATCCATAGCAGGTAGCTTTGTGATGAGAAGGATATAGCGCCTGCCTCCTGGCTCAGTGGAAAAGGATGTTGTGATTGATTAGTGATGTCTGCCTTGGGTATAGGAGTGGAAAGTGACAGTATCCATGCCATGTTTTTTTCCATCCCTGGAAGAGGGGTGCTTCTTGGATTCAGCCTAGCCTCATTTTATAAGTCCCCAAGAAATCAAAACAAGTCTTAAGTGTCGAGGTCTGACAAAATAGACTTGGAGGTCTAAACTGAATTCCTTTGAATTCCTATGAAAGTATTCTAATCCCCATGTGCTCCTTGAATCAAATCCAGGAAGAATTTCCTTGCTAACACTGGTCTTGCCTGGGGCCTACCCAAAGCAATGTAAACTTTCTATATCCAGCGCTATACCAGTTAATAGGCTGAAGAATGCAAAAATGGAAAGGACGGGTAGGAAGGGGCTGGAATCTGTTAGTGAGTACCCTTTCTGTGAGTGATGGATGCAGGTTGCTACCTCGGAGAGACAGCCTTCTCTCACTCCAATGGGAGATATTTTTAGTACATCCTGGGCACGAAATAACTGTTCATATGTTCCGAGTGATGATGAATTCATTCAAACAACAAGTCAAGACCCTGGATATCACTCAACTCCAGTCAGTCATAACAGCTGACAAATATAAAATATAACACACACCCTGTTGGTCTTGCTTCTCCTTTTCTTCAATATGCATATTCAAGAATCTCATTTCATTCCTGGCTGTCAGAGACGGTGACGGTTGCAGGGGTTTTCTAGCTTTATCAAGGGAGATTATTTTTTAACCTAAATTATTTTCCATTGTAAATGTTTAAATCCATATTAAGTCCAGATTAATGCAGGAAGCAGCTTCAAAGGATGTTGACTGGGGGAAAAATAATAATAAATGAAACTGCGAAGGAGGGGACCCATCACAAGGAATATTTCCAGTCTAGAAAAGAAAGTTGTTTGGATTTAAAAGATATCTAAAGAAAATATGTTTCCCAAGGATTGCTGGTCTTTTTTATAAACACTGAAACTTTGTATACAAACTAGGGCCTAGAGTACTTTTTTTTTCATGACTGGAATTAATAATGCAGATAAACCCTAAATAAATCAGGATTAGTGTTAACCACATCTTGAGGTTTAGGATGTTATAGGAAAATGAAAAGAGAGGAAAAAACATTGGTTGCATTAAAAAAAAAACTGGGCTACTGGGTGAGGTGAAGGGGGCTGAGGGAGGGGACCTGGGAAATACAGAGAAGGGAGGACCAGCTGAGCTGAGCAACCAAAGACCCTCTAATCACCACAGCTCTGGAGATGTGTTCAAAGGCTCTTTCCTGACCACAGGCTGTGCAAGATCACAACCGAAATGCAGTTGCCTGGAAGGGGGAGGGGTGTCTGGGAGTTTTGGATGGCGCTGCTATCAGGCTTTGTTAAGAGGAGGTCAGCTGGACCATCAGATTTCAGCATCTCCTCAGGAAGCAGGTTCCACTTTCTGGTTGTTAGGGAGTGATCGTTCCCCCTTCTCCCACACCCCGCTTGCCAAACCAGCACGGAAATGAACAGATCAAGTGTGGCTGTTTGTTCCAACCTGGGAAAACAATCAGCGCCACCATTTCTCCCAGAGCTCTGAACTTGGGCATAGGGATCATTTTTAGACAAATAACTGCACCTTGGGATGAATTTTAATGAAACCATTTAGATTTTTTGACGTTTCTGCCTTGGGGGGGGGGGTCACTGAAAATGACCCCGACCCATTGATTCCAGACTCTGCTCCCTCCTTTCCCTTACATGAGCCCTAAAGGCTGTAGATGTAGAAGACTGAGTCCTTTTCCTCTGGCCATCATTACAGGCTTCATTCCTAGTAAATACCTCTGAATTCTGAGTCAAGAAAGAAGTATTCTTGAGCTTCCCTGGTGGCGCAGTGGTTGAGAGTCCGCCTGCCGATGCAGGGGACACGGGTTCGTGCCCCGGTCCGGGAGGATCCCACATGCCGTGGAGCGGCTGGGCCTGTGAGCCATGGCCGCTGAGCCTGCGCGTCCGGAGCCTGTGCTCCGCAACGGGAGAGGGCACAACAGTGAGAGGCCCGCGTACCGCAAAAAAAAAAAAAAAAAAAAGAAAGAAAGTATTCTTAACCCCAAATCACATGGCTGCAGAGATTTCAGCCTTCAATGAAGAGTTAGAATTGAGGCAGTCATTGCAAGACTGGGAACCTGCTCCACACCTTTTGGCCCAAATTAACTCAGAATGGTCCAGCTTTCTCACTTCCCTTTGGCGCTGCTGCTGCGCTGCGGCCAGTTGGATTTCGTATCCACGTGACACGACTCCCTGCTGCGCCTGCTTCAGCCTGCCTCTCTTCGGTAAATGCACAGACCTCACTTTGGTCCTAATCTTCAAGCAACCAGGCTGTTCTGAGGTTTTTCAGAATTTGGGGAGTTTTGAGAGATCACGTCTCCCATCTGTTTCCTGTTCCGTTTTTCACCACTTCCTCTTCTCTCTCCTGCACCACTGACCGGGCACACACAGCCCCTGGACAGTCTCTCCCTGTCTGTGAAATAACAAGAAGAGTCTGTACAGACGATTTTATTCTCCTCCAAGGTTTGCCATTCAATCTCCCCCAAGACACACTAAAATGGAAAGAAATGAATGACATGGGGGTGGGCGGCTCCTTTCTCAGCCCTGGATGTAGTTGTTACGTAATCTCTATGGTCGTTTGCGGTGACTTCGCCGCAGGTTGAGTACAGAAAAAGCAAATACATTTTTCGAACCTCTTGATAGTTACCACGGTAATTTGAGATTTTGGTAAATAGGAATATGTTCTGGGGAAAAGCTGTAGGTCAGATACAAAACGTTCAACCTTCAGAAAACCTTGTAATACTAAAGACAGGTGAAGAATGGAAGAGATATGGTTAGTGAAAGTCTTTAAAAAAAAAAAAACTAAAAGGAAAGCTTGTGGAAATGAAGAAGGATGAATAGAATTCCAGCATAAAAGTAAAGAAGGACTTCTTTTTTCAGTTGGCACATATACCCTCAAAACAGTTCCACTTGCTCCAAAGCAAAAACAGCACACATTTAAGGGTAAATAATCCTTGGGGCTTCAGGTTTTAGTGGTCAATACAAAGGATGTTATTCCTACATGAAATTGGGAGCATCTCCTAGACACAAGGACTCTGGTTTCCAAAGAGGAAGCTGGGTGAAAATAAAGTTTTTACCCCAATCTCTCAACCTTCCACGTAAACAGAACTGCCAGTGGTGACAAGATGCAGCCCATTTCAAATGGATGCCAGTGATATAATGAAACACACACATATTTCAGATACATGTTGTTATGCCATCATACAGAGTATACATATGTACACAAACATTTATTTATTTATTGTAACTTTCTTTCCTGGAATGCAAAAGTCAGGTTCATTTTATGAACTACTTGATACGTAGGTGAGTAGATCCCACTTAAAGAAGTGATTTGGCTATACCTATTTACATTACGTAAATTGGTACAGTCACCATGGAGAACAGTATGGGGGTTCCTTAAAAAACTAAAAATAGAATTACCATATGACCCAGCAATCCCACTCCTGGGCATACATCAGGAAAAGATGAAAACTCTAATTCAAAAAGATACATGCACCCCAATGTTCATAGCAGCATTATTTACAATCGCCAAGACATGGAAGCAACGTAAATGTCTACTGACAGATGAAGGGATAAAGAAGATGCGGTACGGGCTTCCCAGGTGGCGCACTGGTTAAGAATCCATCTGCCAATGCAGGGGACACGGGTTCGAGCCCTGGTCTGGGAAGATCCCACATGCCGCGGAGCAACTAAGCCTGTGCGCCACAACTACTGAGCCTGTGCTCTAGAGCCCATGACCCGAGCCACAACTACTGAAGCCCATGCGCCTAGAGCCTGTGCTCTGCAACAAGAGAAGCCACTTCAATGAGAAGCCCATGCACCACAACAAAGGGTAGCCCCTGCTTGCCACAACTAGAGAAAGCCTGCACGCAGCAAAAAAGACCCAACAGAGCCAAAATTTAATTCATTAATTATAAAAGATGTGGTACATATTAATATATACGACGGAATATTACTCAGCCATAAAAAGAATGAAATAATGCCATTTACAGCAACATGAATGGAACTAGAGATTATCATACTAAGTGAAGTAAGTCAGACAAAGACAAATATCATGATATCACTTATATGTGGAATCTAAAAAAATGATACAAATGAACTTATTTACAAAACAGAAATAGACTCACAGACATAGAAAACAAACATGGTTACCAAAGGGGAAAGAGTGGGGAGGGATAAATTAGGAGTTTGGGATTAGCGGATACAAACTACTGTATATAAAATAGATAAACAACAAGGACCTACTGTTAGCACAGGGAACTGTATTCAGTATCTCGTAATAACCTACAATGGAAAGGAATAGATTTGTATATATTACACACCTATATCTGAATATATATACATACATACCTATATCTGAATATATGTACATATATGAATATATACATATGTATCAGAATTACTTTTCTGTACACCTGAAACTAACACAATATTGTAAATCAACTATACTTCAGTAAAAAAATATGAAAAAAAAGTGATTTGGGACACTAAAAGAAAACCATTTTTTCTTTTTCAAAGATGATTATTAGAGACAATGAACTAGATTGCAAAGCATACTGGAACAGATTTTCAGAGAACTGCTACCATGAGTCCATCATTATTTCAAGCTGCTATCTCCCCAGTTGGCAGGGCTCTCTTGAAGGAAGCCTTTGCTCGGGGCCCAGCCTTCCCAGCAGCTCTGTTTCTAAAGCATGGCCAGGAGTGCCTGACTCTACAGTCTAGCCTTTCACAGGCAGGAGGACAAGTCATGCATAGGCCGCTTTAGAAGCCTCTAAGGTGCTGCAACACCCATTCCCTTTCCTCTCCCAACAGATGGTGCAGAAATAGCTCTAAGTTTGGCTTAACGGCAACTGCTAAGTCCTGGATTTCCCGTGCCAATTCTTACTTCAAATGCCCTCTGCCATTGTCAAAGCTTGCGTCAGCCGAGCTCTCAGACATGGACTTTTGTTCTGGAAAGGACAGTCTCTATGGCCAAATCAGACATCAGGGCTCATCACAGGTTAACTTCATTCTTGCTTGATGATAAATATGGAGAAATTGACCTGGGTGATTTAGGGAAGTTTAGTAAAGAAATGGCCAGTTAGCAATAGAAATTTTATCAGGAAGAGGTAACAGTTATACCACTTTCCTGCTCTCTCTTAAAAAAGGAGTCAATTCACCATTCTTCAGCAGTAGTAGTTCATTATTTCCAATTTCACATAATTGAAAATTAGAAAGTTCTTAAAGTTTGAACAGTGGTAATTAAATTTGAATTGGATGTGATACTTGTAATTTTAAATGCTTGAATTCTGAGAGGAAAAACTGTGTAATGTTGTTGGCCAAATGGCCCTAGTCATTAAGATTCCTACGGCATTATTTAGTTAGTTGGCTTTTTATAACACCATGAGGTTTGCTGTGGGATGAAGAAGAAGCCACTGGCCTCACAAGGAGGAGAAGCATTTCAGAGAAGAACCCCGAGTGAGAGAAGCAGCCCCGAAGTTTCTACTAATAGTTCGCTTTAGCATTTCTGGACTCATTGAGATCAAGGAACTGAGAGATGAGTCGAGGAAAATGAACAGAAATAACTGTTTTTGTGAGGCCAATGGAAACCACGTTCAGATCCAGGAAAAGAAAAATGAGACAGGAAAGGGAGGGTCACATTTTTTAAGGAAATCATGCAGTATTTTAGTAATCTTTTGTTGATGAAAAAAATAGCGCATTAATTATGTCCTAAGAATGGGGCGTGGCTGGTCTTCGGTGTTTCCAAGGCTGAGCCTGCAGTCCAAGCATTTACCACTGGAATGGAAACTTGGGCTTCTTCTCTCTGACAGGGTCCTGGTCGTACACCGCCGAGCACCTCCGCAGAGGCAGAAATCTGTCCCACGCAGGAGTTCAGGAGAGAGGGGGCTATCTTACAAGACAAGGGATGACAGCCAAACAGCTCAGGGTCTTTATAAGACTGGTAGTGTTCGGCCAATGCAAAGTAATGAAATTGGATATGCCAACAAAGATATCTTTCTCTCTCCTTCCTCCTGTCTTTCTCACTTCCTCCCTCTCTTTCTTCCTTCCTTCTTTTCTTCCTTCCTTCATTCTTTTCTCCTCTCTCTCTCCTCCTTTTGAAGACTTTTTTCATCAGTAATATATATTTATTAATTTCTTTCACAGTAGTTCAAACATTCACGTTCAGACAAGTATAGCGTAAGCCCAACACCAACCCTTAGCCTTCCAGATCCTTTCGGCAGAATTAAGTAGAAAATTGCCACTTCCTTTAGAGGTGCAGGATATATTAGCCATACATCGCTGTGGTAGTAAAAATGGTCACACACACACCCCGCCCCACCTCCTTTTCCCTGTGCTCTTGAGCAGTGCCTCACAGGTGTGGTTTGGCTGTGTGGCTTTCTTTGACCAAAGGAACAATAGCAAATGTGACACAGCAGAGGCTTGAAAAATGCTTGTGCATTAGGGCTGGTTCTCTTGCTGCCCTTTGAAACCCTGAGGCCACCATGAGAAGAAGCCAGGCTAGCCTGTTGAAGGGTGAGAACACCACTTCAGTTGGCAGTGAGCCTACTGCCAGCCATGAGAGTGAGGCCATTCTCGTTTGTCCATTTCAGTGAAACCAGCTCCAACCAGCTGCATTGTCTGGCCAACCCACAGAATTGTGGGAAATGGTTGACTGTTTGAAGCTACTAAATTTTGGGGTGGTTTGTTATATGGCAAAAGCCGTGTAACAAACGAAAACCAAGCTCGTTATGTTTCTCCTTAAAGCTCTATTATTAGACATCTGTCCTTAAATGTAAGGCATTCTTTGGATACACGATTGTTAACTGCTCCCCAATGCCAACCCTCCCTTTCAGGTTACGTATCTTATTAAGTTTTCCTGAGTTGTCATTGTGGTCATTTGTAAAGGTTGCTTCTAATGTGCTTGTGGACTCGTTTCACGGGAAGCACTGTTCCTTATCCTAGTGATGAGGGGCAAGGTCCTAAGGGTGAGAACTCCAACAGGGCTCAGCGCACGTGGTTTGCCACCCCTCCTCTTCCTTAGCCCACAGGCATTTTTCCTACTCTCTGAGGCTGGTTAAATCCTTACAGGCTCCGGACGCGCAGGCTCAGCGGCCATGGCTCACGGGCCCAGCCGCTCCACAGCACGCGGGATCCTCCCGGACCGGGGCATGAACCCGTGTCCCCTGCATTGGCAGGCGGACTCTCAACCACTGCGCCACCAGGGAAGCCCCCTTACTTCTATCTTCATGTCCCTTATTATTGTTATGGTCACCTCACTCCCTAATGGGCTCCTTCAAGTTGGCACCTCTCTTACCACGAGTGTACAAAAGAAAGGATATTAATATTGCTTTTCCCTTCTAAGTAAAGTAGGTATTAAGTAAAATGGGAATTCTGTCATGCCATGCTTATTCTTTCGGGGGGACCGTGCTTGTTCTGGTGTGGGGGGCCAGTCCCAGCCCCTCCAAATGGTTCTCTCATCCCTAGGCTCCCTCCTGTTCCAATCCATTCTGGATTCTACCTCCATTGTGCTACTGCTCCATTATTTATGTGTCATTTCATTCCAAAAATGCTCCCAGTGACTTATTATCGGATTAACCCTTTCACAGCACTGACCTCAGAATGCCACTCTCTGTTCGAAAGTTCTAAGTGGGTACCCAGTCCCAGTCCCTTGGCCAAACCTTTAGGGCCTTCCAGAATTTGCCCTCACTCTACTTTGCCAACTGGGCCTCTTGTTATTCCACGTATAAACACACTATAGCCAACTGCTCTGAGACAAGTCTCCCTCATTGTCTGTTCCAGATTCTTATGTCTTCCTCTTTACAGTCACTGTTACCTTTTAAGGTTAGGCCTGAGGGACCCCTCTCCTCTGTGACGTTCTCCACCACCGGGGCCTATCGAGCGGTTCAGCTCTTCTGAGCTCTTCCAGCCCTTTGAGTGTCCGTCACTCACCGGTTATTGGTGACACCCAGTGTGTACAGTCAGTTATCATGCTTGTGTCTTCTAAGCCTTCCAGACTTGATTATGTGTTCCTTGCAGGAGACACTACATGTCTACGTATCCCCTGAAGTGCCTAGACAGTGCTATGCTTAAGGCTGCTGCTTAATATACAGCCAGAAATGCATTGGTTTCCAAACTTTGCGATCAGTATTTCACAAAGTGTTGCTCCTGCATTCTTGCACAGAGTAACTTTGGGTGCTTGTTAAATACTCCGTCTCCTGGGCTCCTCAGACCTATTGAATTTGCCTTTCTGGGCTAAGGCCCAGGAATCTGCATAGTCAACAAACTTCCCCAGGGGATTTTTATGCTCATAAAAATTTGAGGCTCCTCTTTTTTCTTTATTTTATTAAATTTTTTTTTTTTTTTTGGCCATGCTCTGCAGCATGCAGGATCTTAGTTCCCCGACCAGGGATCTGACCCTGAAGTGGAAGTGCAGAGTCTCAACCACTGGACCACCAGGGAAGTCCCTGAGACTCCTTCTTTTACTGCAGGTCCTCAAGGGAGAAAATGCAATCCATATATGTACGGCCTGGTGGACCTCTAAACTTCTTTATGGAAAACTTAGGGATCCTGAGCTTATTTAAACTTCTAGATTCCAGAACTGAGATTTTCTGGGGGTGGTGTGCCCTTGGAGAGAAGGGTTTGAAAAGGCATGATGATAAGATGATAATATGATTTATATTGGGCAAAATCGCATTGTTCTTATGACATAAACTACAGAAAACTGGAGCATGACCAAATCATCTTGGTTGGTGTGCTGTGCAAAAAACTGCTGAGCTGTAAGTTTTGTGACTCTAGGACCTTATTTCTCCTATGTCCCTATGTCCAAGGTAATGTGCGGCACACAGCAGACCCTCAACACATAGTTCTTGACGTTGAGTAATTCTTATAACTAACTGGCATTTATAAATGAAGGTTATGTATATATGTCCTTGATAAGTTCACTTAAACACTGTGGATGACGGGAGTTCCCTGGTGGCTTAGTGTTTATGATTCTGTGCTTTCACTGCTGTGGCCCGGGTTCAATCCCTGGTCAGAGAACTGAGTTCCCAAAAGCCGCGTGTGGTGTGGCCAAAGAAAAAGAAAAGAAAAAAAACCACACTATGGATGTACGAACTTCACTGATAACTAAGCCATTTTTAAAGTGTATCCCTACAACTTGCCTGGCGGTCCAGTGGTTAAGACTCCACGCTTCCAATGCAGTGGCTGTGGGTTCAATCCCTGGTCGGGGAACTAAGATCCCACATGCCGTGTGGTGTGGCTGAAATATATATATTTTGGTGTCAAATGCTTAAACTATAAACTTCTAGTTCATATCAAGGGAAAAGATGGTATATGCTACGGATTATTTTTTGATAAGGATAAGTTAATTTACTTTTTTTAAGGAAATGCCTTTAAAAAATTAACAGCTTTATTGAGATATAATTTATATACCATAAAACTTACCCGTTTAAAGTGTCCTTAGTATTTCACAGAGTTGTACAACAGTAACCACTGTCTATTTTTAGAACATTTTCATCATCCCCCAAAGAAGCTCCATTCCTATTAAAAGTCACTCCTCACCCTTCTCTACTCTGCACACCGCCCTCCCACCAGCTCCTGGCAACCACCAATCTACTTTCTGTCTCTATGTATTTGACTGTTCTAGACACCTCATATAAATGGAATCATAAAATATGCGGTCTTTGTGACTCGCTTCTTTCATTTAGCATAATGTTGTCAAGGTTCATCCACGTTGGAGCATGTGTCAGTACTTCACTGCTTTTTGTGGCTGAATAATATTCCATTGAGTGGAGTGGATGGACCACATTGTGTGTATCCATTCAACAGTGGATGGACGTTGGGGTCATTTCCACTCTTTGGCTATTATAAATAATGCTGCTCTGAACATCTGTGTGCAAGTTTCCATGTGGACATAGGTTTTCATTTCTCTTGCGTATGTGCTTCATAGTGGAATTCCTTGGTCATATGTTTAAAGAATTATCTTTTATTTCTTTGACTTGACTGCTGCTACTACTGCTATTACTGGATGTTAATAATTACTGGACCTTTATTGTGTCCTGAGCCCTATACTCAGTTCTTCATATACCTGTACTCATTTAATCCTCACAAAATTCCTGTTTCACAGAAGGAAACATTGAGGCTCAAAGAGGTTAAGCAACATACTCAAAGGCTCATAGATTTGAATTAGGTATCACTCTAAGCTCTGCTGCCCTAAACCACTATTGTACTTGCCCCTGGAGTGTCATATTTCCACAAATAAAAATATTTATTTTCAGATGAATCTAAGTGGGAAACAACAGTGAAGTTATTCTAAACTCAAGAATAATAATAAGAATTGCCTCTAAAGAATGTCTTTGAGTTCATTTATAACTGTGTCCTTAGGAAAGACTCAGGCTACCCATGTTCCTGGCCTTCTACGGCATTACTTATGCACAGAGCTCAGATTCCAGGAACATGTGGTCTTCAGGTATTTTCCATAGGTTTTCCCTCAGGATTTGACAGTGATCAGTGGGCAACGTTTCCCCTACGTTCATGTATTTGACGTGCAGATGGCCACCTCTCATTCTGTGAGGACTACGTGTCTTTTCTCCTGATTTAACTCTTCAGGGCATTTGGCCTGGCTTGGTTACCTAAGTTCATCTATTCACAAGAAATATATAATTTTCCCATGTGATAGTTTAATCTAACATGTATGTACTAAACCAGGCGCTGGGCTCAGAGAAGTGGGCAATAGGGCATTACAAACACCTAACAAAGACTCTTGTCCTTGAGTGATTCAAGTATACATATACAGTATTTATTCCTTTTCAAATTCTTGTTCCATTTAGGTTGTTATATAATGTTGAACAGGGTTTCCTGTGCTATACAGTAGGTCCTTGTTGGTTATCCTTTGATTAATTTTTACACCAACCTTTCCATTTTCTGAGTCTCCATGTCCTTAACTAACACCTGGCTGTGAGAGGTTGAGTCATGGGTTGACTATCAGTTTTGATGTAAGGTTGTACTTAAATGCTGCCAAGTGAAGTACAACCTGAAGACGTAAATGTGCTCATCCCTCATCCCCTTGAGAGCTTGAACATCTTAGGTCTTTGAAGGCCCAGTTCATCTCAAACCAAAAACAGCTAGGGAGTAGTTGATACGCCTTAGAAAATCTGGAGTAGAGCCAACACTTACTGAGGGCTTGCCATGCGCCAAGCGCTCTCATTAACCTTTATGTGTTTAGTCCTCACAGTGACCCCAAGAAGGAGGTACTATTATTCCCTATTATACAGATGAGGCAAATGAGTCATGAGGGTTAAGTTAACGTGCTTGAGGTCAGATAGCTAATAAATGTCAGAGCTGGGATTTGAACCCAGGCGGTCAGGCTTCAGGGCTTACTACGTTCTTATTCACTGTACCATTACATACCACCACTCACCAACAAGCGTGGGCGTGTGTAATTTTGAATCATGCTCCAGAAGATAAACCAAAAACTGCTCTGCATAAACTTCAGGGAAAATGACCATTCTCTTCAACAGGGCTACGGTCAGATTTAGAAAGCTGTGAGCACAGGCCTCAAAAGTTCCTAATAGGTTCTCATGCCTACAGGTATGTCCGAGGGAAGCTAGGAAGCACAGGAGAAATGTATGGTCCGTGATGGAATTGCCTCAGCCTGGAGGCAAAGTGTGACAGCATCTCAGAGGAAAAATGGGGATAAGTTCTTATTTGGGAACCGAGGTGAGAAAAGGCGCAAGTGCAGAAAGGTTTCAATAGGCCTCCAAGAACGACTGCACAACTACGCCACAGCCCCTGCATTCTTCACTTACCACACTCAGCCCCGCTGAAATCAGCTACGTGCAACTCAGCCTGGCGCCCAGTCTAAACTCACATGCGTCCTGGCCTGGCTTTTGCTTCTTTCTGGAGTTGTTAGGGAAGAATCAGATACTGACAAATAAAATGGCAGACTTGGGTCCATGGAAAATGCAATCAGACATGGTTAGAAAGCAGAACGCGCCCACCTCTCTCAGAGCGGTCTGGGTCAGTCCCGTTATTTTCAAGTCACTGGACTGGACTCAGTGAGTGGCAACCCACTAGAGTCTTTTCTCTCCATTCCTCATGACCAAAGTAAGAGCTCAGCTCTGGGGCAGGGCTTTGCATTTCATTACCTCTCTTGGGCAAATCTTATGAACTGAGCCCCCTAGACAGTAAGGTTTGAGAATAGAAAGAACTGCCTAAGATATCAAGGAAAAAGTGAAAGCCATTTAAGAGAACAGGACATTTCCCAATAATGACATGGACAGTAGAGTCGAAGGTAATTATATTTTGCACCAGATTGGGGATAATAAAGAAGAGTATAGTACAATTCAGAATGCCTGGAAGACATTAAGGCTGTGGGCCTAGTAACAGGCTTATGTAATTTAATGAGCAGAAATATAAGTTATAAAACAAGGAAGATAAACTAAGAAACAGGAATATTCCTGAAGGGCTTGGGATGGGCTTTTGAACGATGAAGTAGATATTGCCCCAAATAGAGAGCTGTATGGAGCCTAGTAAATTATTCTCACTCTTGTGCAGCAAATATCAAGGCTTTATCTCAACACTGCACTCAGTTTGAGCTACTTATTGTAAAATAAAAATGGACACACTAAAATGGTCAGAAGCCCACTCTAGAAGTCAGCACAACATGCAGATTTACAGGGATTCCAAAGTTATGAACAGCCTTGACTGTAGCCCTCCAAAAGGAAAAGATTCAGAGTCGGAGACAAACCAGAAGGTAGCTGGGAATGATTGTAATGACATTTTCCCCAGTGACAGTATAAAGTATAAAGAACTTGACCCTGGCAATGATTTGGAGAACATTTTTTGATACTTTAAAGAAGTTATATAAGGACAGAGCCACCAAGAAGGCAATCAACTCAGTGAAACCAATGAATAGAAAGATCTGGAACTGGGCAAGAGCTTTGGAGCAAATTCACCAGGAGGGAAGCTGGAAGGTGGCCTGTTGCCCGACTTTTAGGGTTAATCTCCTGCATGCTCACTCCGATTTGGGGGAAACTCAAGGAGGATGTTTTCTCTTTCAAACATTTGAAAAAGCTATTTTCAGCTGTTTTTAGGAAGGGAGGAACAAGAGAATTCCTCTCCGAAACCACAAGAAACCTTCATGAATATGGCCAGAAATTGAAAGTAACTTTGTTATTATGCCGCTTACGTGATTCAGGCCTTTTCAGAGTCACCTGACGACCCTTCAGACAGGGAAAATCTGGACACAATAAAAGTCCCCTTAGAATGAAGTACCTCCGAATGTTGCCTACCTTAATGTAACTGATGAAGCAATGCAATGCACAGCACTCCCATCATGGTTTTAGCATTTAAAATATAACACTGAATTAGATCAGTTTGAGAAATTAGCTCCAAACTATAGCCACAGTCGCTTGCCCATTGGAAGAATTTCTAGTAGCTGTTCTGTTCTCTGCCTTATAAAGACTCAGCTATGAGGGTCCAGGACTGCTGTAAGGGGAATGTTTTGCTGTTGTTCTTATTGCTAAATTGGGGAAAAGAAAAACTGGTTTTGTAACCGTACTGGCCTTATGAATTACCTGATAAACAACTCTGAGTAGTAAGATTGGAAATTCTCTTAAAAATTTTTGCACATTATTTGGTTACAGTCTCCATATGGCAAAAAAGGCGAGGAGAGAAAACCTTCCATTCCACGTCTCCACCCGCCCCCCCAACCACATATTTAATCCATGCGCTTATGTCAAACTTAATTACAGGACTTTTGGCATAAAATAACACTCCACATCCTCAGAGAGAAGAACTTAAGCAGTTAATATGTGCGATTGAGCGAAATTGCTTTGCTGAATGTTTATGAGTAAAACCCAAGACCAGTGAAATGTGCTGATATTTTAACCCTTTCAATGCTGAACTTGTGCCAAGAGGCTGTGGAATCGGAAAAAAATACTAATTTCTCCTGAGCTGCTGTATATCGTATTTCCTGAAACTGAGAGCGTTAGGTAGGACAATTTTATGGCGCTTTCACAAATAGGTTTGTGGAAGAAAAACAATAAAGCTAGAACAATAATGGAACTTGGCCTCATCTCAGGTAACTGCAGGAATTCAACAGAGGAGCACCAAGTTTAAACCCATGTCCATTTCTGCAGAAAATCTTCTAGAACATCACAGCTCCCTACAAAAGGCAATTATTTTTGCCTTCAGGTTTTTTCCGACCCCCTTGAAGCTTTTCAGACATTTCCCTTTTGCATTCATCCCCTGTTTAATGTGAATGGTTTTAAAATGTAGAGATTTTCCGACCCTAAAACCACTTTCTGTTTCCCACTGCCATCGCTGATGAAATACACTACCTCTGTTTAAACTTTCTTTTGTCTAAATCGTTCACGGTAAGACTTGCCTCTTTTAGACCAGAGAAACCTCTTAAAATAAAATCATCTGCTTAGTTTTCTTCTTTATCCAATGTCCTTTCTTAAGCCAGTGAGATTTGGAGCTACTTCTGACTTCATACTTCTTCTCATTACCTTTGTTTCAGAACACGGCCCTATTACCTACCACCTGCACAGTAAATGCCAGCCTTTTAACATTCTCTTTTCTGAAGCTTCTCTGCACTTAAGTGTTCCGCAGAGCCTGAATTCTCTCCAAACCCAATTCCCCCACCCCTAAACTTTTTTAAAAAAATTAATTAATTAATTTGTTTGTTTTTGTCTGTGTTGGGTCTTCGTTGCTGTGCGCAGGTTTTCTCTAGTTGCGGTGAACGTGGGCTACTCTTCATTGCGGTGCGCGGGCTTCTCATTGTCGTGGCTTCTTTTGTTGCGGAGCACGGGCTCTGGGCACGTGGGCTTCAGTAGTTGTGGCTCGCGGGCTCTAGAGCGCAGGCTCAGTAGTTGTGGCGCATGGGCTTTGTTGCTCCGCAGCATGTGGGATCTTCCCGGGCTCGAACCCGTGTCCCCTGCATTGGCAGGTGCCTTCTTAACCACTGAGCCACCAGGGAAGCCTCACACCCCTAGCCTTTTAGGGGCGTATCCAACACATGTCCCAAGGATGACAGGATGCAACTGCATCATCTTTGTCTACAAAACATTCTGTGGGCTGCTGAAGGAGCTCCAGGTTTTAGCAATGCTGCCCATCATTTTGCCTCACACCTCCTCTCCCTCTAAAGCCTCTTTCTCATCCCACTTTTATGACTCTTTGGCGCATTTGTAGCTTTTCATTTCATCGGCTTGCATCTGTGCTTGCTATTTCAAAATGCCCCCGGAAGTGCATCTGCTGCTTTATCTGCTTCTCCAAACTTCATTTGGGTTATATTTTATACTTATTTTCAGAGCTCTTGTTTGGTTTGGCACATTAGAATCCCAGCCTTGAGATGGGTACAACAATGTTATGGTGTTGAAATTAGAGGATATTTGTGAAAGTACCTGGCACAGTGCCTGATCCATAGAAGACATCCTATAAAAGTTAATTCATGGGTTCATTGATTCCTTTATTCGTTCATTGGATACTGAGCACTTAATGCATAAAACACTACATGGTAATAATACTTTGAATCATGCTAGTTGCTGGGGATTCAGATATGAGAGACCCTACATTTGCTAAAATAGTTCCAGAGAGGTGAATGCCATGCTCTGATTACTTTCTACATTTCAAGCCCTGCACTAGGAACTTCACACACAACTAACAACCTAGAAGTGAGAGATTATTACCTCTTGCATTATTTTTGATGCAGATTATCAATATGTAGGTTTGAAGGTCATACCTCCAGAACTCTTCTAGTCTCGAAGTGAAATATTTGAGTAATGTATAAAAGTGATGCCCAATATGGTGGAGACTCGTGGACTCTATATAAATGGACTTCTTTGCCTACCTCCTATTCATCATTCAGGTCCTAGATTAACGTTGCTTTATTAGGGGGGCTTTCCCTGACTCACCCAAATAGAAATTAGTCCTCCTTGTACTTTCTCCTGCACTGTGCACTTTCCCTTTGTAGTACTCACTACAATCTGTAGTTATGGATTTATTGCGGGATTATCCCTTTCGTGTCTGTCTCCCTCGGGACGCTGTAGGTAAGCTCCAGGAAGGCAGGGACCTTATCCCTTTTGTTCAATACTCTATACACAATCTCTAGCACAGTGCCTGGCATGTAGTAAGTGTTCAATAACATTTGGTGAGTGATTATTAATGTCATAATAACACTGATTACAAAAGTGCAGACAGTCCACACATTGTTTATTTTTCACTTTGGAATCAGCCGCCTAACTTTTTGAGGCATCTTTCCCTTACTCGTGACTTCTATATGGCATATTATTGAACCATTTGGCGGCTCCAATGGCTGGCTGTGGAGAAGGGGACAGAAGCAGTTGGTTGCTTTTACCCCCAGGACAAAAACTGATGGCAATGGGAGAAGAAAGGCTGAGCTAGGAAAGGTCAAATATCAGACAAGTCCGGGAGGTGGGGAAAGCTGGACTTGGGAAGAGAGTGACCTTGGTGTCTTCCTGTCCTTACTTCCCGTCTCCCCAGGAAGTGTCAGTCAGAGATTTTCAGGAAAGGGTGTTGTCATGGTAACCTGAATTGGCTCTTCCCCTCCTGGCTGTATGGGGACAAGTGCCCTCGTGTGCCCCGGCTGTCCCCATGCTGGGGGGAAGGCAGTCACTTTGAGGTTTCAGATGCATCATGGAAAATCCAGAGCAGACAAGGTCTGCCACGACAGACCCAACTGCAGCACGTGGCAAGGATTCAAGCCCAGGATGCAGTAGAGTCGGTTCTTGAACTAATTAAAATTTAATCCACTAAAGCTATTTTCTCGACAATTTGGGAACCCTCTCTTGACTTTTGCAAGTTCCAAAGAGCCTCTGAAATAGAGGACGCTATATTTTTTGCACCTTTCTCTCTGTGTATTAGATTTCAGACCCAAAAGAGCACTTCGGAAAGAGGGACTCTAGATAAAGTAATCGTAGAATTTATTATCCAAACTGGGACAGCTTGGAGAGTGGAAAGCACTATTAATAATCGCACTGGGACAACAGCTATCAGCTGGGCTGTCCTGGGCAAAATGGGATGTGCGGTCAAGAAAACTCTAGGGTCAAGAACAGATTAAATGCATTCCCGGGGTTGAAAATCCTGGCAGTCAGGGCTATGTCTGTGTGACCCCCCGCCTCAGAGAGTGTCTGGTATACAGTAGGTGCTCAAACTTATTAACCGAATGAGTAGATCCAAAGTTGTCCTCGATGTGCTTTCTGAACAGAAATTGATATGGGGTCCACGAACCTCGGTCAAACAGACCCAGGAGTGACACTACAAGGCGTGGTCTGTGTTCTCCCCAAAGCAGGCAGGTACCCATGCATAAGTAGATGTGTATTCTGTGTTTACCCATCCCTAACTGTTAGCAGTTAATTGCCTTCTGTTGACACACCCTGGGGGGAAATGGGAAGCAGTTCTCGACATCTGCACGTGTGCACTGTCTGCCTACTTACTTTGCTAACACGCATGCATGGGTCCCCATTTCCTAAAATCCATGCGACTGTGCCCTGATTTTATAATATATACGTAACGGGAGCCATACTTTGCGGTCTGCTCCGCAAAAATGGGCTTCTCAGGATTCCCTTCTGCGTCAGCCAGAGATGCCGGTCGCAGCCTGGGGCCTGCCCAGACTTGCTTGGCCACTCTTGTTCCCACCCCTCCTCCACCAGCCTGCCTGGTTCTTCAGGGAGAGTGCAATGGTCCACTGACCTCTGGGGAGCAAAAGGGCATGTTCAGCTTTCTTAAAGGTTATGGACACTCTGAATGACAGCAGAGCCCATGCTTCCAATGGCAAGGCCAGCAGCCCTGGAGAACAGGGGCGAGGCCTGGACGTGCCTCCTGGGCCGCTTTTAGCCTTGCCCTGGAACTGACCAGAATCGATGCCCTCCTTCCTCAAGGCCTGCCGAGCGCTTCGTCTTCTTCCCATGTCTTGGGAGAGATCCGTCTCCTCTGACAAACTCAAGATTCCAGGCCGAACTTTCCCATGCCACCGTCCCTCAAAATAGCCCAAGCTGAGCTGTATTTATAGCCGTGTGAGACTCTAATGGGCCAATTTGTTTGAATTTCCACTGCTTTTGTGTTGAACATACCCCTCACCCGTGGACGGTCTCTTTAGGCTTTTATTGATGGGGTGTGTTAGGGTAGAGGGGGCCATGTTCAAGATGGTAGCTGTATAGAGCACAGGGGCTGTTTTGCATATTTACTGCTCTTTCAAGCCGGTTTTTGGAGAGAGAGAAAGAGACAGAGAAAGAGGTTTCTGTAAGTAGCCCGGACAATGAGAACAAGCCCGGCTGTATGCCAAGCACGGGATCCCGGCCAAAACACATATCATTAGCTTGGACCAGCTATAAGCAAGGAAATGAGAAACATATGTTGGAGAGCAAGGTTAGGAGTGAGAGACTATGGGTCAGTGACAGTCACCCTAAAACTTTTCCCTTGTTCTTCAGCTGTGGCCTGGCGGTGTCAAATGTCATTTCGACTGCCTTGATTTCTCATGGTGGGGCTGCCTGAATTTTGTTTGGTTTGTTTTTTTTTTTCTTCCTCCCCCTGCCGTTTCCTGATGGGAGTTCTTTTGGGGAGGGAAAAAGGCAGCAGGCGGGGAAGGGCTGGTGTGATAGTTTTTCTCAGTTCTGGGAAAATCACAACCTTGTTTCCCGTGATGCTCTCGGAAATTCCTCACTTTCTCTGAAATTACGGTGTCTCTCGGTTTGGGATTTGGACTCGGTTCGTGAGGGAAGAAAGAGGGGAGGGCTTTGAAAGCATTTCTTGCTGTTTCTTTCTTAAATATAATTAGACGCGCCTCATTACCTCACACTGAAGGACTTTTGTACTTTTTCCGAGCTGCGTTTCCTGAGATCTTCGATGGGCCGCGGCTTGTCGTATCCTCTGTCATTTTATCATCTTAGCAGCTATTTTTTCCCCCCCTCGACACGTCTGTCCTCTCCTCTGGCTCTCCCTGAGCTATCTGGACTTGATTTGCTGGTCTGGAGGCCACGCCCGGGGAGTCTGATGGGGCCCCGTGCTGGGTGACAGGCCTGTATTCCTTCAGCCCTTCCTGGCTTCCCTGGCCTCCACCGCATTCGTTTTCCTTAAAGTTTTCCCCGGACAGTTTGCTAACAAGGCTGTGCTCTCTTCCATTCCAGGGTCAAGACCCCTGTTCTCTATAAAACCCAGATGAAGAACTGTATCACATGAAACTCAGAGGCGGTCTCTGGAGAACCAACTGTGGCTACTGTTCTGAAGCCAAGGACGGTTCCAGGCGGCCGCCTGGAAAACTCACCAGGCTCTGACGCCCAGTTTTGGCTACAGTCACAAGACAGCCATGGGTACGCCCCACCCATCCTGCTAAGGAACTGTCATGCAAGTGGGTGCGTGGGGCTGGTGCAGTGAGCTGGGGGGAAAGGGTCCCCCGTAAACCCTCCCGGCCATTCTTTCTAACACTTGGGGAATGGTGTTGCGGTGGAAACCATTTCAAGTAATTAAAACATTTGGTCCCTGTTTATCCTTTGCTTCCTTCTTCAGGCCTTGTTCTGAAAATAAACTTTGCTCTGAGTTTCCGGGCTCCTAAAATTCCCAAGTGTGTGAGTGGCCTTGGGCAGAGCTAATGATTGGCTTGAGGTTAGCTGGTCCTGCTTTCCCCAGGTGAGCTGTCTTCACATCTTAGTTTTCTCCTTCTTCTTTTTTTTTTTTTTTTTCCTCTCTCTCTCTTTTTCTGGGTAGCAGGTCTCTCTCCTCTGCATGGAGACAAGCCTTACTTGCTGACTGTTCCTGAGTGCTCAGCGGATCAGTGGTGTGTGTGTATGTGTGTGTCCATTTGACAAAAAAACAAGAGAGGAATTAGGGCGGCCAAACCACAACATGCAGGCAAGGGTATTTAAGTCAGATTGACAGTGAGTCGGGATCCTGGTTAGGTGCCTGAAAATCTCCCAATTTCCAAGTGTCTCTTTCGCAGCTCTCTCTCCCTCTCTCAAATGTCAACACAGCAAGAACATGCCTCGAAGCTACGACTTCCCACCATCTCCTCTACCACCTGCCTGGCCCAACCACATCCATGCTTGCCTGGAACCCGAAGCCCTTCTAAATGGTCCCTCTGTTTCCTCTTTTGCCCTGTTTCAGTCCACTCATCAATGAACAGCCAGAGGGATCATTGGAAAACCCAAATCAGATGAATCCCATTGCCCTGCTGAGAACCCTACTGGGTGGGCCCTGCCCACTTCTCCAACTTGATACTGAGCCATCTCTCTTTGGTCCTTCATGCTCCAGACACGCTAGCCTCATTTTCCTCACCAATAAAGTAGGAACAACAGCAATGTCTACTCAAAGGGCTGGGAGGAGTAAATGCTTTAACACACAAAGCACCTAAACCAGGGTCTGACTGTGACAGGGGCTCAGTAAATGGAAGTGCCGCTCCATTTACCTCTTTGAATTTGCCAAGAACGTCCCTGCTTTGAGGGCTTCACAAACACCCGCCATTCATGTTTTTATATCTGTAAGGCTGTTTCTTTCTTAGCCTTCAGGTTTAAGTTTAAATGTCAACTCCCCTAGAGATCTTCTCTAACCAGTCTATTCAAATAGGTTCCCATCCTTTTAACCCCTCACCCTATTATTTTCTCCTGTAATAGCCTATTTGTTTCCCTCACACCACTTTTTCCCACTTGTCATTACATATTATTTGTTTACCTGTGGGCAGGGTTAGGTCTGTACATCCTGATCTAGCACAAGAAACATTTGCTGAATCAATGAGTAAAGGAATGAATCAAACTCCTAACATTTCCTCTTCTGATACCAGAGCCACCCTCAAGCCACCTTGTCTCCTGGGCCACACTCCTCTCCAATTCCTATATTTATTTATTTATTCTCTCATCCTTTTGCCAGTATTGACCCTGGGCTCTTGGCGACAGAAACTCTCTGAATCCTGCAGGGGCTGCCACATCCCTCCACCACCACTCCATTCTCTTCTCTTGCCCTTGGGCCAGTTTCTCCAATGAAAGGCTCACACTTTCATTTATATGTAAATAATAAATAATAGAATATGCAATGCCCAGAGTGAGTTCTATGACTAATAACTCCTCATCGGCCAAGTTAGAAGGGTTTGGGGATGAATTAACTCATCGTCTACCATTAAGAGATCAATGTCTATGCAATTACTCCATGAATACCCAAGATCAGGTATCTTACCGCCCCACCTGAAAGCCTAAAGTGATAGTAGGAAACGATAGTCCCCATTTTTGATCCTTCTCACCACTCATTATGGGTGTCCACTGTATTATATAGAAACTGTGTAACGTGAGCTAAGACGCAGTAACCTGACCTGTCCTCGTGAATCTCACTTTCTCTCTCATAGCCAAGAACACTAAGAGGAAAATGTCCTCGCCCAAAGTTTTTATTGTTTATTGACTGATAGCCTGTCTTTTTTGGTTGTTGTTCTTAAGCCTCCGTGCACTTTACTGATTACTTCTCTGGAAATCTTTTTACTTTACCATTCACCAGATAGCTGCCACCTCTGGGAAAGAAGGTGGCAGTGTGACGGAATGTAGGCTTGATACAAACTGAGCTTCCAGAAGAGTCTTCATATTGAAGCGCTGGTGCAGCCCCACCCTGCAACCTAATGCGCTACGAAGGCAATGATGTAATCATGAGAAATAGCACAAGGCTGCCATCAGAGGCATTCTTTTCATCCAACAGAATAAGCCTGAGGACAACTGTCTTCATCATTTCATTCCTGGCCCCACCTGCATTTGCACCGTTGGTGTGACTCAGTCGTGGAAACACGTCTACCACCACATTTGAGAGACTCTGTTCCCTTAATGTGACCTGAAGGTGAAATCTGTATATCCCCCAGACTAAACTATTCAGTGATTTGAGTTGTTGAGAAAAGTCCAAATAGTTAGTAATTCCCTTAAGAAGAAGAAAATAAAGATCTCTTCCATTATACGCAAAAGAGATTCCACTGGTTTATATTGTGTTGGCCGAAAAGTTCATTCGGTTTTTCCGTAACACCTTACAGAAAAGCCCGAATGAACTTTTTGGGCAACCCAACATATATGTTTGGATGGGTAGCAGATAAAATGATTTTACTGAAATGAATTTTCTAGAATTTCATAGTGGGAACTTTGGGAACAAAAAAGAATGCTGATGGTAAAGAGAAAGAAGAAAATGTTTCTTTAGTGTGATATATATCATTATAACGGCACCTTAAATTCAGAGATTACCTCTATTTGAAAGAATATGAAACATTATGTACACAGTATTGTAAACCTCAAGAATACAAGTATCCTTACTTTAAAGATGGGAAGAATGGATTCACAGATGAGTCTTCCCCCAGATACAGAACTTTGGAGGAAAGCCAACACGCCTATATTGCCGTTCCAGAGCCCTCTGTGTTTCCACAGATCTCAGGCTAGACCAAACAATTTTTTTTTTTTGGTATTAGACTTGAATCAAAGAGGCAGCCAGGTTGTAGTTAACTCAACAAATAAATGTTGATTAAGTGTCTACTATGTATAAAGAATACGAAAGGCACAGGCCTTGTTCTCAAGGAATTTGTAACTTAGTGAAGGAGACAGACGTATAAACTAAATGTAATATAAAGCACTATTAAATTAAAGCCCTGAGAAAGGAGCATTGGCAGCTAGCTGTGGAGACATCATAGGGATGGAGCTGCTCCGGTTGGGGGCTGCTTATAACAATCAGAAAGAGAAAGAGCCATTGGTAGAATCAGGCCACTTCCCTAGTAGGCACCAGGGAACCCTTCTGACTGGTGGAGATTTCCTCTTTGTTCTGAGCTGAAACCTACCTGTCTGTAGGTAGATATCTGTAGGTATCCACCATGTGCTTCTAGCTGTAGCCTCTAAAGCAATGTAAATTATTGTAATCCCTCTCGTATGTACCTGCCCTCACAATTCTAAATCTGGATGACATTTCTCTCCCCTTTCCCAGCGTGCCTTCCTTCCCAAAGACTCCTTTGCCTTCTATTTCTGATTAAACGTACCAATTTCTTCAACTCTTTCACCTAGGGCATGATTCCCAAATCTTTCACTATCTGGGCATTCTTCTCTTTACACTTTCTACTTTATTCATGTCCATCCTTAAAATTGGCATTGAAAACTGAACACAGTACTTTAGATATGTGTTGACCAGTGGGTCGCTTTCTTCCCTTGTTATCCATCCATCCATCCATCCATCCATCCATTCATCCATCCATCCATCCATCTATCCAAATGACACTTAAATAAGCTTCTGTGATAGGAGACACTGTTCTAGTTACTACAGGGGATAAAAAGATGAAAAACTTCAATGAAAGTCAAGTCTAGTGAGATGATGACTGGAGGAAACCATATTCCTACCAACACAGCCTAAGCTTTCATTAGTACTTTGGCAGCCGTGGATCACACAGTTAGCATCTACTGAGTTTGTGGACCCCTAAATTTCTAACAAAGTCTCGCAAAACTTACTCTTAAACAGATTGCCCTTGTTCAGTGCATTGGCATTTGATTTTGGGAACTAAAGTTCAGAACGTTCCATTGATTCTGGCCTTTGAACTTTCAGCCCGTTATTTCAGTTTATTGAGATCTTTTGGGAATCTAGACCCTGTCCTCCAAACATCAAGCCTTTCCTTTTAGTTCTAGTCCACCTACGAACACCAGTAGCTTAGTCCGGAACCCTGGAGCATATCAAGCCAGCTTTGAATCCATCCAGCTCTATGACTAGCAAGGCCTCATTTCTTTATCTTGGCTATCAAGGAGATCATTTTTGGTCAAACGTGATATTGAAATCAAAATACAGTGGGCCCAAGGAATTTTTTTTTTTTTTTTTTACCAATTTACTAGTATAAATACTAAATAAATAAATGCATTAATAAAAAGTAGAACTGAATACCAGGCCTTTTCCAACCCCGTGTTTACAGAGCGATCAATCCACTAATGTGGAAATTGGCAGCTCCAGAAGGTTTGGGATAGAGGATCTCCCTGTTCAACTCAGAGATACTAAATCAGCGGATTAAGTCTCCAAACTGTCTCTGGGCCTAGAGAGGATAACAGTGTTCTTTATAAGCATCTTGAATTTCTACTTTAAAAATGAAATCCACTGGGTCCTATTAGTCTGTGGTTTGTCTGCTCTGGTTTTTGCAAACTTGAGATGGGCTTGCATCGTGATTGGTTACAATATTCTGCTCTTTGGAAGGGGGAACCCACTGACCCCTGACTGCAGCCGGTCATACAGAGAGTGTCAGAGGCGGACCAATTACCTAAGAGGATGGAGAAAAATCAAACAGAGGCCGGGCACAATGAGGGGAAAAAACACACAGCAGGCCCAGCTTTAGTTCCACTGCTTGAATTACCACTGTGTCAATAGAAGGTGATAAATCAAGGGAGATATTTACTGATTAAAATTACATACTCCTACGGGAAACTGTATAAACAGATTGAAGAACAAAGCCTGCAGGGACTGAGCTAGCTGAATCCATCCAGGCTTTGGCCAGTCGTTTCTGGCTCCAGCCAACTCTTGGACCCAGGGGTCATCGAGAGAGCAAGTTGCTCCATGAAATCAGACTTGCTATGCACAGATCCAAATATTTGTAGGGAAGATTTAAAGCCACGTTGGGAAGAGATTCAGGACCCAGATCCATTCACAAGGGATCCTCTTATTTCATTCTTCTTTTTTTTTTTTTTGCTTTTACTCTCAAGTCTGGTCTAGACTCACTAGAAGGATCCAGATCACCTGGTCTCTGTGCCCTGCCTGCCAGCGGAGGTCATGAGGCCACAGATGCTGAAGGGACGGCATAGGAGACATGAGTGGGCATGAAGCCCACTCCCACAGGGAGACTGGGGGTGGCAACTGTTGCTAATAAGCTTTTTTTTTTTTTTTTAACATTTATTTATTTATTTGGCTGCACCAGGTCTTAGTTGCAGCATGCGGGTTCTAGTTCCTTGACCAGGGATGGAACCTGGGCCCCCTGCATTAGGAGCATGGAGTCTTAACCACTGGACCACCAGGGAAGTCCCAGCCAATAAAATTTTTCTGCCAACCCACCCCGTCAACCCTTTTGGGCATATTCATATTGGTGTTGCCAGGGCAACAAGAGCTCTGGTCTGCCATCCTGGTCTCCCCAGGCGCGTTGCATGGTCAGTGTCATCCTGCTTCTTTATATGGGGATCTTCTTTAGTGAGAGAAGTGCTTATGGGAATGTCTGGAGCAATTTGTGTAAGGAGGGCCTAAAGCGAGGTTGCAGTTTCGTTTTCAGAGCCATCTCTTTATGCCAGCTCTTCCTGTGGGAGTGAGACCGTCACCCCAAACCCCTCTGTTCCGATGGGGGCAGCACAGGTTTCCACCTGATGGATGGGGAAGCCCTCAGGGGGCTGCTGAAATCACCACTGGCTGCGTTATCTATGAGCAGTGTCGGGGTGAAATTCTGCCCTTCTAACCCAAGTTCCATTTCTTTCCTTTTGTGCCCTTGGCTGTGAATATGCAATTATCACTCAAAGGGAATTGGGCAAAACTGCTCTGGGATAAGTAGGCTTTGATGATTGGGGAGGAGGGAGGTGATCATCTATACGAGGTCAATATGTCACAGAAGTGTGTTGGAGGCATAATTCCTATTAGGGCCACCATGCACGGTTGGGTGTTTTGTGGGTTTTGTAAACGTGCCTGGCTGAGGGGACAATTGGGGGCTGAAACCAGCTGATGTTCTATCTGCCAAGCTGTCTCGCAGAGTGCCCGGACACAGGGCGGTGTCCAGATGGAAGGGCAGGTAAATTTATCTTCATACACGGGAAAAGTTGGTCCTTCAGGCATGCAGTCCATGGGCTTTTGTCTACCCAGTGTGGCCACCTTTTCCTAACTACAGCATTTAGGAGTTCATACTTTGCCTTTTAAAAGGCAGCGGTGGCTAATAAAACGCCTGTATAATTACCCTGGCTCACTCTCTTGTTCTTTCCCAACTGGGTTACTGTAAAGTGAGGTGAGCGCCCCTTCGTTTTTTTCCTCCCTGAAGGGATTTGTCAAGCATTCCCTGTCCGCGTGAACTCTATTCCTGGGGTGTCACTGAGCCCTTCTCTTTCTACCGGCCTCCAGAGATGGTTGGTGTTACAGCTCAGACATCACACACTGTCTTAACTTCTGGCAAACTCTGAGACGTCCTTTTATTTTCTTTGAAAAGGAAGTTATGTTTATAGCCGCTGCGCTTGACTGCTCTGCCCCTTGGAGCCTCCTCTGAATGGTTTCCAGTGTGTTCGCTTATCTCCAAATGGAAGTACGTTTTGGAGATGGGGAGAAATTAATAACGATTTCCCAGGCTGAGGAGGTGAAGTCGGCTGTCGCAAGCCATGGGGGCGCTCTGATCTCGTTCTTCTGCTCGGCTTGAAGAAAAATCTCTCTTTGCCCTGGAATACCATGGCCTGGAGGCCTTTAAATTAAAAACAGTTGTGAAACTGGCAGCAATTTAGAACTTATGCCAGTGCATGAATCCGTAAAGAGCAGGGCCTCAGGGATGCAGGTCATGTGTCTATGAAGAGGCCTGCTTTGTATCCTTGGTTGTTACTAAGGCAAGCCTTTGGCCTACCACTTCTTTTCTCTCACAGGGGGAATGCTGGCTCCTTGGGGTTGTTTCCCAACCTTCCTTCTGACTTAACCTCCCGCCTGGTCCCCGTCCTGGGGTTCTAGGGTTTGCCCCGTGCATGGGGGTGCCGTCAGGGCCTGGTGTTTCTCAATGTCTCCCAGGTCAGGGACAGAAGCGTCCAGACAGTGGTTGATGCCTCCCAAGAACACAGGGTGACCAGGAGACAGCATGGCAAGGGCTAGAGAAGACAATGTAGCTACAGAGGAAGCCCCCGCGGACAACGTGAATCCAAGCCTGCAAAACCAAACACCGTTTTATGGAAGATATTTTTGTTAACTCCCAGAGAAGGTAGCGGAAATGCCAGACAATAAAATAGCAAGTTGAGGATGGGCCAGTAAAATCCCTCCTTAGTGTTTACGGCCTGACTGCTTTGAAGCCAGGAGGTGAGCTTGGTCAGAGGAAGGGGTGTGAGCCTCGAGGGTGGTGGACAGACAGAACCTTAACTCTTTTCCCCACAAAAATCTTCCCACTGACACTTTCTCTAGCATTTTGCCTCCTCCAGTGCGGTGTTCTTGTGCAGAGGGTCCCAGAACATCCTAAGTTATATGGCATCATTAATTAAAAAGTGAAATCCACCTATAAGGACAAAGAAGCCCAAGGACGCGATATCAGTTAATCCTATTTGGCAGAAAAAGAATTCACACTTAAATCTGAAAACATAATTATTTCCTTAAGTCACATTCAGAGTTGTATTCAGCAGGTTATGCTGACAGTCATTGACTGACTGTCTCATATGTGTGGTAGCAGGGAATAGTTTGGTGGGGTCAGACATTACATACAAAGATAAGGGATCTGCATTGTTTCTTGTAGAGAATTGATTTTCTTTTTTTTTTTTTAACATCTTTTGCTTTACAATGGTGTGTTAGTTTCTGCTGTATAACAAAGTGACTCAGCTATACGTATACATATATCCCCATATATCCTCCCTCTTGTGTCTCCCTCCCACCCTCCCTATCCCACCCCTCTAGGTGGTCACAAAGCACTGAGCTGATCTCCCTGTGCTACGCGGCTGCAAAAATATGGAACGCTTCACGAATTTGCGTGTCATCCTTGCTTCAAGTAGCAGGGGCCATGCTAAGCTTCTCTGTATCGTTGCAATTTTAGTATACGTGCTGCCGAAGCGAGCACGAGAATTGATGTTTTAAGGCAAAGGGATGCCTGAGCAGAGCTGTGCTTTAGAAGAGCCATAGTAGAATAATTTTGAAGATACAGGTAATAGCTAATGTCTCTTGAACACTTACTGTGTGCCAGAAACCGGGTTATTTTATTACATGCATTCTCTTCTTGAATCTCCATACAACCATACAAGATGCAGGACAAAAGTCACTACATGCTGGACACGGCGTGTACACAGAGGACGCTTAGCAGCCCCACCAGGTGTGCACCCTGGGTCTGTCACGCCACTTCTCTGCCATCTTGGGCAAACCCACCTCTCTTCACCTCATTCTTCTCAGCTGAAAAATGTGGATAATAATATCTAAGTGAGATGATATAAAATGTCTGGTAGAGTGCCAGGCATAGAGTAGGTGCTCAGTAAATGCTTTGTTGGTGAACTGGGCAACTGCCTAGTTTCCAGAGAAAGTTTTTTTTTTTTTTTTTTTTTTTCCATTCAGAAGAACACTTAACTCTTACTGAGTATTTTATTCATCAAAGACTTGGCCTTTTTTTCATGAAAAATATATCTTTTAATGGGGGTCATTTCTTGATGTTTCGTGTAGCCTGTATTTAAAAACATTAGCCATTTCCTCTAATAGGAAAGTTGCTACACAAGTGAAAAAAAAAATAAGGCAACAGAAACAATGCCCATTATATTATCTTCAAGCCTTTATTATGTAGGTATTAAATTTGAACTCAGAGGTCGTCACACTCTGAAAGTGTTTCCATCTGGAGCGCTCCATTCTCCATTCTGTCGGTTCAATTAAGCCTGAGAATTTAAATTATCTCCCTAACTCTAAAAATATGTATAGATACTTCTGAAAGTGGAAACGATTCCAGGGCTTAGAAGAAATGCTGTGGAGTGAATGTGCTCACAGCTCTCAGGCCAGGAGGGTTGACCCTTCCAGATCTTTGAAAGGTTGTGGAAAGACCGTAAAAATCAAATCAAATCAAGTCAAAATAGACAGCCTTTCTCTCAAGAAGAGCGTTTGGAAAAGAGGTGGAGGGATGGAAGACTCGTGTGTGAAAAAAACATACACACTCAGTGGGAAACATGTTTGTCTAAAAACATTAAATTAAAAACTCTGAGTGACAGCATTTCTTCCTTTCTTTCTCTCATTTCCAGTTCATTCTTATCAGAATTCTGTCAGCTCTCAAACTGACATTTTCCTGTTCTGATCTTTTCTCAGATAGTAAAGAGGGATTTTTATTTTTTTTATTTTTTTATGGGGCTGATGCAAACAGCAGATCCATCTACAGAGAAACGTCAAGGACGGTTTGGAGTCCTAAACCCTGACCCTCCTGCCCTCTCCTAACTAGCTATTGACATTGAACTTAAAAAAAGCGGCCATGCTGAGATGAGATAATGCTTTAAAGTGGAAGAGAACAGGGCTACAGGGAGGAAGTGGGGGGGGGGGGGTTGGCAAGTGAATTTGCTGCTGGACCAAGCGTCAAACTTCAGGCTTTGAAAAGTTCAGTTTTGCTTCAAGTATCCGGGAAAGAAAATGGGCCGCATCCTTGAGAACAGGTATGGGGTTAGAGAGGAAATAGGAGGAAATAGGGGGAAATATGGGGTTAGAGAGGAAATAGGAGGAAACTCTTATTCCAGGAAGTGTAATGTGGTCCCGTTTTCAAGATCTTTGGGGTCGATGAGCTGTCACATTGTTTTGTTTTGTTTTGTTTTTAAATTTTATTTATTTCATTTATTTATTTTTGGCTGTGTTGGGTCTTTGTTGCTGCACGCGGGCCTTCTCTAGTTGCGGCGAGCGGGGGTTCTTCATTGTGGTACATGGGCTTCTCATTGCGGTGGCTTCCCTTGTTGTGGAGCACGGGCTCTAGGTGTGCAGGCTTCAGTAGTTGTGGCGCACAGCCTCAATAGTTGTGGCACGAGGGCTCAGTAGTTGTGGCGCACGGGCTTAGTTGCTCCGTGGCATGTGGGATCTTCCTGGACCAGGGCTCGAGCCTGTGTCCCCTGCATTGGCAGGCGGATTCTTAACCATTGCGTCACCAGGGAAGTCCTTGTCACACCGTTTTTGCACTGGACCCGTGAATGACTCCCTTTGCTCGTGTCCTGTAACAGAGTTGGGCTTTACAATGCACGCGTTTGGAATTTTTGATGTGAATATCTAAAGGGACTTTCTCCATCGTCTCAAAACGGAGAAGTAGAAAGAACACGGCTTGCATTCGATTCTGATCCCTTTGTTCTCTGGATTCTATTAGCTTTGGCTTCTGTTTACCCTCATTTAAAGAGTCTTCTTCCACCTGAAATTGTGAATGTGACCTGCTTCCTCCCTAGCTGGGAACAGAGATAAAAAGAGAAATGATTTCTCAGAAAAAACTTGACTGTGCTATTGTGAGCCATCTGTTCTTATTTTCCTATCACTGGGTCCTGAATGTTCTAGAATAAAGCCCTGGCATCTCTGAAAATGTTTCCTCCATTTCACCACTGGTTAGAAATGCGGTTCAGTGAACCCATGACCGACGCAGAATAAAATCTGTGAGAGAGAAGCTTGGATTCCTTGGGGGTAGGGTTTATTTCATTTTAAAATGAGTCCTGGTACACCTGGATTCTCTCTTCTCACCTTACGGCAATTTATTTACAGAGAGCCTGGTGCCTTGATACTTCCGAAAGGCAGGGTGTTACTCTGCTCACACAGAAAGAAGTGAGGAGTTCTCTAAATGTCTCCACTTTCTAGAAGCTGCTGGTGTCTTCTGGGCCGAGCCCTGGGGAATCCAAACCCTTTCCAGGCATGCCAAAGGCCAGCGAGCAGCACGGAGGACTCTAATCACATGATCATTGTTCACGGCCATGGGCAGACACCACTATCTCTGTCTCCTTTATGTTCATTGCTTGAGACACTTGAAATTAGGCCTGACACAGCGCTAACAAATGTACTACAGGGAATGAGCCTGCACTGGGCCCTAGGGAATGATCTAGAAGGCTTAATAGGTCTTTTCCATCTTTAATTTCCACGGTTCTAAATATGCTGGCTGCTTAGAAAGCAGTAGATTGATTTCCGGGCAGACCGGTTGGTTTTGAAAGCACTTAGTGGAGAGGATTTGGCTTTAGGTGGCCATACCCCTTGACCTTGCTTTAGTTTGGGCCTGGATTCTGAGAGCAGCCCTCAGGTAGCTCCTTTCACCTCCCTTCGGCGGAGAGCGAGTGGGCAAGGGGTGGTCCTAGGCTCCCCCTGAGCTCATTAACCAGCCGCTATCACCCCTGTGCACTGGGGACTATGTCTTGTCTCTCCGGTTATGTATAAGCAGATCAGGGCACGGAAGCGGTGCCAGCTTGGCTCACCACTGCCGCACACTCCTCTGAAATAAGCCGAGCGTTCAGGTTGGATGGCCAGCCTTTCTTGGAGGAAGCCTTCTTGTGTCTTCTGAAGACGTGGTGAGTGCCACGATCACTCCTTGTCTAAGGTCAAGGGAACAAGTCTCACCTTAAAGAATGTATTGATAGCTTTCAAAGCCGGAAGCTGCTGAAATGCGCGGTAGCGTGACTTCATATCACGACGCAGCTGGTGGATTCATTTTGGAAGTGGCCGGTTGGGAGGGAAACTTGCTATTTTTCTTTTGGTAACTGTTCCCGTTGGTTTACCCTACCCCCATCCTCACCATGACGCAAGGAAGCAATTACAGGCAATAAAACAGACACAGCTAAGTCTAGGGAGAGGGGAGGGCCCTCGGAGGTTCCAAATTTTCTTTGAGCTCACACACACAGATTGCCTTTTCCTGGACATGGGAAATAGGAACAATCTCAGCTTTTCCATCCATAAGACAGGGATCTTAATTATTGCTTGCATCACAGGAAACGTTATAAGGACTAACTAGCTAACATTTTTACCGTGATATGGAGATAAATATATATGAAGCGCACAGGATCTTTCACGATGGCTAAAAGTGCTCTTAAGAAGGAAACCCAGGCATTCACTCCCTTTGCATTTTCCATTTCAGGGTGAAATATACAGCTGGAAAAGCTACTTGTGACTGACGGAATGCTGGGACTAAGCTCATGCTTTGAACTATTTCATCCAGAATTAAGGAGCCAGTTCCCAATTATTCCAACCTCAAGGTCACTCACTGAACCAGTACTTCAGGTAGAGGAGGATTACGTATGGGTGAGAGAAGAGAGGAGGCATGAGGACCACAGGGCAGAGGAAGGGAAGGGAGAAAGAGAAAGAACAGAGGAGTGAAGAGGGCTTGCATTACTTTTCTTGTAAACTATCTGAATTTGAAATAATCATGGGTCAGCCTTGGTCACGCAGAAACGTGCCAACTCCTAGAGTCCTCCTCTTTGGTGTGCCACCCCCTACAGGAAGGAAGCAAATCCTGGAAAGGATCTTGCCTGCCTTGTGCCTGTCTGGTGGCTCTACCCAGCCTAGAGGTCACATTCAGAGGCATGGAAGAGGCAAGTACCTCTTCTTCCACCAGGCGTTTCATCAGGATTCTGTAAGCTTCAGATGTAACCCCTCTTAAAAATCTGAAAATGAAACGAGACGCATTTCTGAGGTTGTCAGCAGGTAGGTCCACTGGCTCGTGGTAAGTAATCTCTCTGGGAGGAAGTCTTGGCTCTGATGTCTGTGTTGAACGTTCCGTGGCTCCCCCCGGCCGCCCCAGCGCAGGTCTATTCTCTGGGCGAGGAGGTGGTGATGATATTGCTTCTAACGACCAGACTGAAGCGTAGCCTCAGGCTGTCTTGCAAAGCCCCCTCCAAACAGCCTCTAATTAATTTTTATCCTGCCATCCCAATGAGTCCCGGGAGTGCAGCAACCCAACCAAAACCCCTCATCAAGTCATTTGGAGAAAGCTTTGACGTAACACTTGCCGATTTCAGATCTCTGAAAGAGAAACTGTGGCAGAAGAAACCCCCAACCCTTCCCTACACTCCTCCACCCTACTTGTTTCTTTTCTTTTCTTTTCAGTTTCTCGTCTTTTCTTTTACAGTGGCCATAAGTCAGACCTTTCTCTGGCTCCCTCCAGCCCATAGTTCTTTCAGCGAGAACCCTTGAGATACACATTCCTCTTGCTGATGGAGGAGGAACCCTAATTCTCTGGGGCCTGGGGCTGGTTCTCCCTCTGGGCTGCCCCAGGGATCCCAGCCACCTTTGGAGGGGAGGCTTACAGCCTCTCTGGCTTGCAGGGGGGCCAGGTCTCCTCTGGGCTGTGAAAACAGTCTTCAGTAGACATAATGCTGGAAACTGAGGGAAGGTTCCACAAAGAGGAATTTTACCCACTGAGCACATTAAAGACACGGCCTTCTACCCTCCCCCTTTGGAAGCGCTGCTGGCGGCAGCTCGGTGGCGCTGGCCGGCTGTCCATGCCGGGGGTCTGTGCAAAACTCCCAAAGGCCCCTGTTCAGGTGGCCTGTTTCAGGGATCAGAGACAGAAGGGCCCCTTCCGCCCTGGCACCGGCACGTGAGCCTCGCTTGTTGCCTTCTATCCGGCTCAGAGTCCTTCCCAATCACCTTCTCCCACCAGCCTTTCAAAGCCCTCCCGGCCCCTCTGTTCATTCAGGATGCTTCTCCTGGGAACTCGGAATGAATGAAAATTTAGGAAGAGCGGCTGTTTGAAATGATGCATTCAGAGGTGCTGAAACCCAAACCACCCGCCGTCTGGGCTTCCTGGGTTTTCAGGACAAAAAGGTCGAGTGGCTGTTCCCTTCCTGAGGTCTCAACAGAGGACAGTGATCTGGTGCCAGCGGCTCTGGTGTTAATTTCATGATCCCTGGGTGCCAGAGAAATTTCCTCAGGACCCGCTTGACTCGACAGCCCCTGAGAAATGGGGCCATTGTTTCTAATGAGCTTCAGCAGTCTGACTCCTTTAAAAGAGTTAATCACAGAATCACAGGCCTAGAAAGGACTTCTCCGGCGGCTCCTCTGTGCCAGGTCCAAGTGGGTGAGAGCCGATCCTGTTTTTGAAGATGCCCATGGAGCCCCACTCCAGTGACGAATCACTCGCAACTGTCCTCTTTAGTTTTAACCCCATGCGCTAGTGTTTGAAACAGATTTCCGTCTGTGCAGTCCTCGGAAAAGGTAAAAAGCCTTGCTCATCATGCAAATGGGGCTGTCCGTTTCCTACTCCTCTGCTCTTTCCTGCCTCCCTGGATGGTGGCATGGCCCAGCGGTGAAGAGCAAACACTGGGGAATCGGACACGCCTGGGTATGATGTCTGGGTTTTATAATTGACAAGCTGTGCTACTATGTCTCAGTTTCCCTGTGTGTGAAACTGAGGAAATAATAGTCACCTCACTGGGTTGTTTTCAGGATTAAATGAGATAGTGAAAGTCACGTGGTTGCCTTGGGTCAGGGTAGGTCTTACTCTGCGGCCACAGATAAAAAGCCTCCCACTGGAGCGGAGTTGAGTGCATGTGGATTCTTGCCTGTCTGGCTGTTCTGTTGAAGATGCCAAGGGATACCTATGGGCCAGGCAACAGAGAGCCATGGAAAGAGAACTGGACGGAGGGTCTGGAGACCTGGGCCCTAGACACCGCCCTGCTGTAGCTTAGGCCGTGACCACTCTGGGCCCCAGTTTTCCTGTCTGTGAGATGATCTCCACCTGTCTTCCTGGCAGGGCAGTGGGGAGGGGAGAGACGCGGCTATGGCTTGTCAACTGGAAAGTGGTCTTCAAACGTGAGGCGCTAAGGGCCCCGAAGGGGGATGACGAATTGACTCCTCGGGCCCGTAGGCCTGCCTGCTGCCCTCGGAGGCCTCTCTGGCACCGAGCAGTGCCCTGGCATTTTGCTAGCCTTGCCCTGAATTGCCAGTGTCCTGGGAACCTGGAGGGGGATGAGGGAAGTTGAAGTTGATTTCCTCACTTCTTAGTGCTCACATTTCCTTAGACTCTCAGTCCTGTTTTGTTTTGAAAGGGACAGCCCCTGTCTGGGAGGACCCCTCAGTCAGGAGGCAGCATGCAGAGTGGCTAAGCATCGGCTAAGCCCAGGGGCTACAGGGCCAGACCCGGGCTCTGTCTTAACTCTGCCACTTTCCCAACTTGTGTCCATGGGCAAGCTGCCTACCTGTCTGTGTTTCAGCATTCTCTGCTATAAAATGGGGATAAGAGTAGTTTCCACCTGGTAAGGTGAAATGACTACACAGAATGTGCTCACAACAGTGCTCTGGGACGTGGAAAACAGTAAATATTAACGGTATTATCATTAATTGAAATTTCCTAGTCCATGCAGTCATGAAGCCTGACCAGGAGATTCCTGACTCAGTCACGGAACACCTCACTCAGAGAAGACACTCAAGTCCAGTGGGTTCTTAAGCTGCTGGGGTAGGGGGGCACATGGCTTGTTGGAGGAAATGATAAATGTTGTGGACTCCCTCCGCAGAAAAGTTAATATGAGTCCCAAATTTCACATATGTTTTTCCGAGGATTTCAACACAACCAAACCACGGAATTACTGGGGTCCACAGACCCTCGGTTAGAAACTTCTGTTTTATCGCCTTCTTGTTTATGAGCTTATCAGGATTATCCAAGTATAGCTTTGTATGCAGTGAGGATGTTTATCTGATTCAAAAATTAAATTATGGGTAACATCAACTGGAGAACCAGAAAGAAAATAAAATGTATGATATAACTGAACTGGAGCTAGACTTTATACAATCTCTTTCTTGAGCAGTGTGCTTTTGACGTATGCTGTTGCAATTTTTGTCCAAGCCCGCACTGCTCTGAGAGAGCCTTGGAGACATTCTCTCTCTCCTTCTTTCCCACCCTTTGGCAGCTGCAAAGAGCCAAGGGTCACTGTGTTAAGAATTTCCAGTTCTGGAGAAATGGAACGTCAAAGTTGTGAACCTCTTAGTTAACAATGAAAGTTTCCTTATTTCAAGTGAGATAAAGAACTCTCTTATGTATGGTGTTTATAGGCTAGAGTTTGGAAGAACTTAAATTAAAAAACAAATAATAGCAAATACGTCCTTCGATATGATTATACCCTGGACGGCTCCGTTGTAATTTGCTAGGAATTAAGGGTTGGACCCACAAGAGTTTAATTTTCAGATTCAACAGAAGCATATTTCAAGTCTCCCCGAATACCTTCTTAAAAAACACCACTCTTGGCATGGTTTTGATTTATTTTTCTACTTCTGTACCATTGGCTTTGCAAAATTAATTTGCTGCATAGAAATATCTTAAATCACCTTCCCGCTAAACCATGGTTGCTGTAGGGGAAGAAAAGGGGGAATCCTCTGTTTTCACTATTAAGGCATGCTAACCCACAGAAAGAAACTGACTGAAAGCTACACACAAAAATAAAAGTAATATCGACATTTTTCTTTCTTAGAGAAAGAAAGGCCTGATAAGGAAGAGAAATGCAAACTGCAAAATATATTTCAGTTTCTCCACAGATATGTACAGTGAAATGGGCTAGAGACAGAGCAAAAGGCTGGGTGAAAGTAACAGTCCAGAATAATATGAAATGCTGAAGAAAATACGAGACCATGACTGAACAGGGTGGGAGGGAAATGGTGGATGAAGAAGGGATGTATTTGGGTAAGACAGCTGCACAAATGGTGGGGGCAGGGAAGAGAAAGCCATAGTAATCACTAGTCACCTTCTTTGCACATGTATATCTTTCTAGCTCCCCCATTGCCAGACACATGCCTCTGCATATTAGATACTCAGTAAATAAAGAGAGACAAAGAGAACACGTAAAAAACCCAGAAGCTTTGAAATTAATTTTGACTTAGATGTGCACTTTATCCAGGCCATGAATTTACCATTATTATCAATTGCTATCTGTTTCCCTTGCAATACTGATTTTTTTGGTGTGTGTATATGTTTGCGTGTATGTGGTTTAAATGCTGTTCACAGATCATCAACTGCTTGCATCCTAGCCTTCAGAAGCTCTACGCCAAATGAGATAACTAGAGTTTCCTACTTACGATGGTGGGGCGGGTAGCACTATCCTTAGGACTAAAATAGGAGTAAGTGGAATCGTATCACTATGAGGTTGGGGCCTCCTACGGATCTGGGTCAGCAGTCTCCCATTCTGATTCTAGGGACTGTGGTACAGCCTGGGGATAACGTATCTGTAGATTATAGACAACTGCTTAAATTTCTTCTTTGGAGACTAGTTTCTGAATTGGGGATTGAAAACATAAAGAGATGAGAAGCAAAGGAAGAGAGAGATTAATGTTTTACTCAACACTCAACAGAATATCAATCCTGCCAAGTAGAAACGTATTGACATGGTTTGAGAGACTCAGGATTAAGCAGAACATCTGAAATGTCATACTGTGCAGCTATTGAATGAAAATGTTGTATATTTGGTTAGTTGGCCTACACACCCCTTATAATTATCTCTAGCCCCAAATAATGGATTGATACACTTAGGTGGCCCTTAAAAAATGTCATTCACCAGAAAGAGGCTTAGAGAGGACTCTACCCCATTGTTTCAGTGGTGCTTGAAATAACTGCAAAGGGTCACACGTCATGAACGGTAGGCACTGAGCAACATTCCTTGAATAAACAGGGAGCCAAGAGCTCCTGGATGGTAGGCTCTCTGGAGAGCAATGGAGCCTGGACACTGGTATTAATATGGTGACCCCTAGTGTTTCATCGTGGTAGCACCACTTGGAATCATACCAGCACCCTGGCCTATGTGGGGCTTCTTCATAATCTTCCGATTGAGGGAGTTATTGCCCATCATAATTGTTTACGTCTTTAAAACCACCATGTTAAACAAAACCCTCTTCAACTTTAATGCATTTTCCTGCACAGTATCCATTTCCAACCCCTGCCGAATAGAGTTGTCTTGACATTGTTTTTTCTTAGAATGTGTGGCCTCCTGTCTAAGCATTTCAAAGATCAAGACATATCAATTCATTACTGTGGTTGCAGTGTCATAAACAGTGGATAATGGCATCAACGGATGAATTGTTGGAGGAGGTGGGTATTGCTCTGCTCATGGTGTGGAACATGGCCAGCAGGGATTTACTAGGAGTACAGCACGCAGTGGGCAGACGAGCAAGCTGGGTGTGGTGAGTGGCACAAGTACTTGTCTGTTGAATTTTTCACCTTGGCACTCTCATCCAGACATGGCAGAATATTATGGGTACAAAGAAAGCAATCTGATTCTGTATGTTCATGTAAGGAGAAGAGGAAAGTCAAACAACCCAAGCTACCTGCATTGCTTCCTTATTATTTATCAGAAAGTGTTTCTCTGGACCTGATTTGTACAGATTTCTATTAAATGTGATATACGTCTTCATTTCCCATGCTACATAATAATAGGTAGACACAGCCTGAAAATAAAAAATAATAATTAAAACTAGTTCAGGGGACGGGTGGGTAAAGGGTGAAGGGGATCGATCATGATGGATGGTAACTAGACTTACGGCGATCACCACTTTGGGGCATATACACATGTGGAATTATAATGCTGTATAACTGACATTTATATTAAAAAATTAGCTCATTAGTTATCAGGAAACATACCCGACATATCATAAATGGTCTGGGAATAGGCTGGCGGTTGGTTCACATCTCAATCCTTTTCACTCGATGGTTACTGCCCTGTTTCATCAGATATAAAAGATTCTGCTTGTCAGTGTTCCAAGTGTACTTGGGTGTCAGTAAAGGGAAAGGAGATAAGTAGAATATTTTATTTGGTGTTTTAAGACTCGAGTCACAATTCACCAAGACTACAAGTCTTTTAATTGTACAAACACTCATGGCTATTTTTTTCTCTTCCAGGCGGGTATCTTTTCAACTCCCATAGCTAGAGTGACACCAGCTGACCCAAAATAGAGCTTGAGGACCAGTGTTCATTGTTCCATTGATAAACAAAGGACAGAAGCTACATAAACATACACACACGCACACACACACACACACACACACACACACACACACACAGAGACAGCAAATGTAATCCTGTCATTTCAATCAGTTCCTGGGTAACATCTTCATGGTTCCCTTTTTCTTGATCTAGACCTTGGGATTCAGTTGGTGCCTGGCTCATCTTTCTCTACAGATAGCTTCATTTATATACCAGATGGATATGTAAGGAGCAAGGGGCATTATCACCTTGGAAAGGGCAGAGATAAAAGGGGACCTTCATCTGTCAGCAGGAGGGAAACACGTTCTCCCAAGCAAAGTTGACTGCATCGGATCCCTCCCACTACCTACTTCTTTGTGATACTCAAATATGCCACAATATCTTTTTTTATAAAAATCAGTTCTACCATCTCAAAACAAATCATCGATATCAAAAATATCAACATGATTTCCTTTCAAATTTAAAAAGAAAGAAAGAAAAAGAAGCAGCAGATTTAATTATCAGCTCAGGGACTCTTAACCATATGAATGTTCCTTAGACTACAGAGCTCCAGCCTCCAGGCCATATGTATCCAGAGTCATCTGTGAATGGGTGGGAATCCTTGGGAACTGATGTTCAGATTCAACCACACCATCACATTCTTGGGAAACACTGCTAACGTCCAGTCAGAAAGGATGAGGATGTTTTGTGGAGGCAATATGGATGGTCCGTTATAGAATGCAGGAAATGGGGTACACTTGGGTATCCAGGGGACAGAAAAATTATGGTGGGGCAGACACACAAAATGATGATGAAAACGCCGTATTTATTGCTTAACTGCAATAATAAAATGCATGGTTGTCTAAAATAAAACCGTTGTACCAACAAGAAGTCCACAGTCCACTGCGTTTAGTGGCGTGTTGGAGTGACCCTCTTGCCATCTATGCCAATAGCCTCTTGTTTCCAAGGAAGCCTGTTTTATAGATACACATCAGAACATCTTCTTTTACCTTTTGACAAAATGAAACTGTGTCCTTGGGAGTTTCCCACCCATTGCTCTCTTGGCTACTTCACTCCAGTACTATTTCATTACTTATTGATTTTTCAATGCCTCTCTGCATGGCTGTAATTTACACAAGTCCTTATGGCCCTTAGCAATTCTTAACACCTCAAGGTAAGATCACCGACTCCACTAGAGAGAGACAGTCGGCTACTGTCTTTTCTGGAATGAGGAAAAATTGGTGAAACACATCGCTAAAACAAGTACCTTTGGGAGGCCTTGGTGGATGAAAAGGTAGCTTCACAAGAGTTCAGATGCACAATGAGAGCATGAACAATGCTAACTCCAAAGTGAATGTTGTCACATTCTTGATGTGCTGCTGAATTCTATGCAAATTTTATTTCAGAAATGAGGTAAAGAGTGTTCTGTAGATTGGCAGTACTTAGTTAAAAGAAAAAAAAAAGGTCTGTGAAATAACCCTAAAGCTGATAAATGTGTATCTATTATGATTTTTAAAAAAGAAGAATCACTGCTCTTGTCAATTTGTGAAACAGATGTTTGCCTTTTATTGTAATCAATGTTCCACATGGAGGAGATGGAAATGAAAGGACATGTGTGCATGATGGAAAAAATAGAATAGAATAATAAATAACTTTGTGAGAGGTTTTGTTTGAGTAAAACACACCAGTGTTAAAAAGAGAAATAAACAAAAAAAAAGTGTATTTTTTTTCCAGACAGGTAGAACTTAGGCTCATAGTAATAAATCAGATCAAATTGGTAGAATTTCTAGTCCCACATTTGGACTTTATTATTTGGCTTTTTAAAAGTTTATAATTAAAACTTAATCAGCTATATTATTACATATTTCTAGGGAATACTTTTTATTTTACCTGTAAAATTCCTTCATGAATTTCTACTTCATATATTTAGAGTTATGGTGAGAATGTGATTATAAATTTCAAGGAAAAATTTAATATTATTAACTAATCATACAAAAAACGGTGTGATATATTTTCACCCAAATATAGAGTTGAATTCTCTCTTCGTTTCTTTTACAAAGTGATATTAAATAAAAACATCCCCTGAAGGAGTATATCTTAGACTGGTCTTGTAGGGAAGCCATCGTCTGAAAAAACCTGATAAGTGTCAGACCATTTACACAGTATCATGTACTTTACCTAGCTATGTGACCCGAAAGCCATTTCTAGATTGTTCCAAAACAATGAACTAATCAACCTAACCAATACCTAGAATTATAGAATTTTTTTTTTTTTTTTTAGCTTAAAGTGAGCTTAGGAATCAACTGGGTCAATTATAGTTTAATTTTTTGAAGTCAGTGAAAATACTCCGATCAAAGGAGCTATTTGGCATTTAAAGATTAAAAAACCCCAAATACTTGATGACATATTTTACTTTTCAATTGTCTATTGCCACTTACATTATTATTATTACTTTTTGGCTTTATGTCCTTCACTCGACTGTACCACCTGTTTTTCCAGTACACTAGAATTTACTGAGGCAATTGTAATGGACAATAGTTGTTTGCTCTCTTCCCTTTCTGTTGGAACATGTACTCTAAATTTCTTTGCGGCGGGAGGTACCTTACTCTGTTCTCAGTCCATTTGGTTTGGGTAGGGCTGACCCAACCCCAGGTTCAAGGTTGACCCAAGCCTGGCAGTTGGATACCATACCACTGTCCACAATGATGGACCCAAGTTGAGACAATGAGAGCCCAATCCAGGACTTTGCTGGAGCCTTTGGCAGTGAGAGGCTCTCTCCCCTCGGAGTGGTAATGTTGGTAGATGTGAGCCTGGAGCTGCCAGGGACTACCACATGCAAATAGTCCCCCTGGAAATGAGGCAAACAGAACCTAGGTGGGTGTGGGAGCAGGGAGAGAAGGGAAGTGAGATCGATATTACTGTTTGAGCTGGTGAATTGGCTGATCCTGAAGCTACCTACCCCAGGCATTTTGGCATATGAAGTAATACATTCCTATTTTTACTTGAGCTAATGTGAGTTTAGTTCCAGTTAGTTTCAACCTAAAGAGCCTTATTAATTAGGGCAATTTTGTCTATGAACAATATGCATACTTCAAATGGATTTCTTTTTGCTCTGAAATAGGAACGTGTAGGCAGGTTCACTGAATTCAAAGGGGTTTAATGATTTTGTTGTCCATTTGAGAAGAAAATGTTGCTAAAACATCTTAGACTTGACCCTGCAAACTGCCTTGGTCTGAGAAAGACTCTTCTAGAGTAAGAGAAGAGTGTAAAAAAATCCTTAAAAATCATAAGAAAGAGGAAGATTTGCTACTTTTGCTTTGTTTTGTTTTAGGGAGTACTGAATTATACAAAATCTCCTCAAATGTACTGTGTTTCATTGACATCTACGACAGCAAACAAAGAGCTAGGTGCAAACTAGGCGTTTTTGGGGCTAAATTTATTAGAAAAAAGTTCTGACAGTTATTAACGCTTACTATATATATTAAAAAAAGTGAAAGGCACTTATGGCATGCCAGTACTTCTGAGGAATTTGATGCAATCTAAAAATGATCAGGCTGTTCTCTGAAGACTGACAAAATTCCAAGAAAACACCAAGAACATAAATCAATGGCAAGAGCCTCCTTTTTCTGTGGTTCACATGATCATCTTTGAAAAAAAAATTTGAATGCAAAGATTTAAGCTCACTGTTATTCATTCTACGGCTGCTGTAGCCCATCACTCACTCCTTACCTCAGGATGATGTGTAAGAACGCAAACCGTGTTAGAATGCATAGACGTGGCCCAAATCTGGGAGAGACCCAATATTTCTGAGCCCTTGAAATTCTCTGGAATAAGTACTGTTAAAAGAATGCCTTCAGGGACTTCCCTGGTGGCACAGTGCTTAAGACTCTGCATTCCCAGTGCAGTGGGTCCAGGTTCGATCCCTGGTCAGGGAACTAGATCCCGCATGCATGCCGCAAACTAAAAAAGATCCCGCATCTGCAACGAAGATCCCACGTGCCACAACTAAGACTTGGTGAGGCCAAATAAATAAATTAATTAAAAAAAAAAAAAGAATGCTTTCATTTTGAACCAACTATCTCTTAGGCATTTATTTCCTAACCATCTTTTTCTGATGCTGTTGGCTGAAATGGGAGGCCAGTCAAAAGCCACATGGAAGAGAGATCTGAAGAAAATATAAACATTACTCAGGGCAAATGGCTCAAAGAGTTTCTGTACTAAGGCAGCCCAGCCATATGGCCAAGTTGGCCCAGAATCAAAATCAAAGTCATAAGACCATTGGTATGGCAGGGGAGGGTGTTAGGGCTGCTGGAATCAGAATGACTATACTGTACCACTGAGAACTGGGCCAGCCACATGGTGCTGAGGGAGCCAGACAGGAATTCCAAAGGAGGAAGGTGGGCTTTGCCCCATTTTACCTTTCCAGACTCACCTCTCTTCCAGCTATGCCACCTGTTGGCCTTCTTTCACGTTAATTTCCTTTTTGCATCTCTGTGCTTGTGATTATGCTGGTCCTTCTGTCTGGAATTGTTGCCTCCTTTGCTCCCCTCCTGCCCCGTTTAAAGACCTAACCATCCTGCCTACCTTACTCTGCTTTCGTTCCCAGCCCGCCTGCATGTTCTGAACTGCCTGGGGTGCCGTAAAGCTCCAGCCCTTTTCTTGCTTCTGTGTCTTGACCTAGCTTCTTTCTCTTTTTCTTTCTTCTTTTCTGTCCTCTTCTTGACCTCCTCAAACTATCGTTCAAAACTTGCCTCAAGCATCACCTCTTCCTGAAAGCTCTCCCTGATCTCTCATTCCAGTTCAGAAGGCTCTCCCCTGGGCTCTTCTAGCGCCTCCTAGAGCCTACTTTATGAGCACTTACTCCACTCTCCAATAGCCATTGGCCTACACCTGTATCTCTTCCGTGGAATGACCGAGACAGCTGAGATCATGCAGCCACTGACTTGGCGGTCCTATCACTTAGCGCCTGGTGCTTGGTGGGAAGGGCGGAGAGACGGTTGGAAGGAAGGAAGGATAACTGAACCCTTAATCCCTCCCATATCCTGCTGCACTTACACACATACATAATGTTAAAAAAATTCCCCCGTTTGACTTCCCTAATGAACAGGCCCCACCCTCTCCTTCAACAGAGTATAAGGTCTTTGAGGTGAGGATTCAAAGCTTCTTCATTTTTGTATCCCTCAAGATGCCTTGTCCACAGGGTGTGCACATTTGTTTCTGTTCCATAAACATTTATGGAAAGTTAAGTAGTATCACTAGGCCATAAAACTATGAATGCCATTCAGAAAAATCTCATACTGGACCAGAGAATCTTTCTAGCTTTGGACATTAAGAATGCTGATCCAGCAGACATAACTAGTCGGGTGGGATGGGAGCAGGGTAATACTTATATCAACAATACTAGCTGACACTTACTGAGCACTTACTATAGGACACGTGCTATTCTAAGAGCCTTATGTGTATAAAACCGCCACTCAATAATGCTCCATGGTACGTGAGCACGACCCCTGCTGGAAGCAGTGACAGCTGTGCGTCTGTAACTCGGGAGAGAGCTGGATCTGGCGAGCTTCAGCCTCGTCTATGAAAGCTGAGATTATGCGGATTGTCCCAAGAGTCAGCAGAGAGATTCATCAATTGCTCTCTGCCCACACTTGAGTATTTTAAGCCAAAATTATTTCAAATTCTGTTAAACTGTAATTTTGCAACTTGAATGGAAAAGATTCCTTTCTGAATTCCAAGATGTTTACAGTAAATAAACAGCAGGAAAGAAAGACAACCGTGGTGATGTTCTCTACTGTATAGTATCCTAATAATAATGAGTTATCACATAGCATCATAATAATAATGAGTGTAGATCCTGTACTAGGAGTTCTATACAGAGACAACCCCCACCCCTGGCAAGGCTGTGGTGTGGATTAATAAGAGGAAGGAGTATAAATAGCTAGTCCCAGAAAACACTTAGACAGGGACCTGTTTCTACTCCAACACTACCAACAACCCCCGAAGGATAAGCATCGGTTCCCTCACTTTCAGAAAGATGACAGTGTTTCAAGAGATCGTAGGCAACTCCAAAGTCACACCATTAATAAATGGATGAGGACTTCCCTGGTGGTGCAGTGGTTAAGAATCCGCCTGCCAATGCAGGGGACACAGGTTCGAGCCCTGGTCCAGGAAGATCCCACATGCCGCGGAGCAACTAAGCCCGTGAGCCACAACTACTGAGCCTGCGCTCTAGAGCCCACGAGCCACAACTACTGAAGCCCGTGCGCCTAGAGCCCGTGCTCTGCAATAAGAGAAGCCGCCGCAATGAGAAGCCTGCGCCCTGCAACGAAGAGTAGCCCCCGCTCGCCGCAACTAGAGAAAGCCCGTGCGCAGCAACCAAGACCCAACGCAGCCAAAAATAAATAAATAAAATAAATACTTTGAACCAATTTCTATTTAAAAAATAAATAAATAAATAAATAAATGGCTGAGTCAGAATTAGAATCTAGGTTTGAGTCTGTGTTAATCATTAACTTACAAGGGAGCTTAATCTTACTACTACTAAATTGTTTTATGACCCCTGGAAAGTGATTTCCTCTCCGCATTTATTGTGGGGGAAGAAATTAATAAATGGAGTAATGGATTTGGGTCTGGTAGAGATTCTGAGTCCTAGGACTCGAGGTGACCCTGATCAACGGTCTGGACCATACTCCCGATTTGAGGGCTGAGTCCCAGAATGCAGGTGTCTAATGAAATTTCAGAGGCCTTTCAAGAAAGGGTATATCTGACCCACCTTGTGATCTCACAGGGTTGTCACCAGGAATAACTAATAAAAAAGCCTAAGATGTGTCCAAGTGCCACAGTGACAGATGTGACTATACATGAATTAGTCTTGCAGAAAGCTACTTGCCTGGGGTCATCGTAAATTTCCGATGGTGCAACACAAGACTGATTGTATTTACTTTTGCTCTCTGTCAGGTAGAGAAGTGTGATAGGCCAGTAAAACAATTTAGTTGGCTGGTAAATTATCTGCAAGGCTGATTAAAAATAGGAAGCAAGCAATTGGTAAATTGTCAATGCACAGAAAAGAATACTCAATAACTAGATCCAGATATCAAATTAATTTAACACAGGGGCACCATTTCAGGAGGGTGTTTCACTGAACATTGAACTCTTCTGATATTGTTTGGACTGAAATTACTCTGTGTGTGTGTGTGTGTGTGTGTGTGTGTGTGTGTGTGTGTATGTGAGAGAATGAAGCAGATGTGTAACACGGTGCTCATCTTGGCTCTCAATTCAAGATTAGGAAAGCAGTAAAGATAATACACAAGGGACAGCCATCCTTAGTGCTCATCATTCTAAAAGAGATCATTTGGTGGAAATTAGAAAGAAAACATCAGCCATGTAATAAATTACTCTGAGTATCCCAAGAATTGGAAGCTCCCTGCTATTGTTCCCTCTTCTCATAAATGATGTGCCTAGATTATACCATCACTCTAACATGATTACGTATGCAAATGATGCAGACAGTTATACAATTTACAATTTGGCTGAAATTGTTAGAGAACTGGCAAATGGACTTTGACAAATCACAGTTTGAGGCTTTAAAAATGAACTTTTATCACAGAGCAAGAAAACAATGGATATTCAGCTGTGCTTATGTAAATTCCTCGAGCGACGTACAATAGAGACGCAACTGATGTATGCTCAACGACATTTAAAAACTAGCATCAACTCTTCCTTGTGGTTGGAAAATGGATGACTCAAAGATTGCTCTGGTCGAATAAAATATTGGATTAATAGGGAATTATCATCTATACCCCACATGGATTACCAATTTTAAAAGAATTAGACCACAACAAAATACATTTAATTTAATATTTCTTTGATGAGTCAGAGGCCACTTCGAGATCTTGCTCTGCCCTCAGGTCATCATTATGAACCACTATTGATACTGGTGAGGCCTGGGAGATAGTTAATAAAGAGATCTGGTCAACAGAACACAGGGAGTCTGCTGTTTTTAGACATTTATGTCAGGGTGTTTCCCTTTCAATTTTGATCCCTTTATATCCCTAGGGAAGCTTACAGTTCACTATTGCCTTTCCTGTCAAGGCCATAGCTTGGTTACATCATAAATAGGGTTTCTCAAGGTTTTTCATTCAAAGATTCTTATTGGCATCTGGAGTCCTCTCCTTTACTATCATATATTCAGTATTTTTTTCTATTAAATATATTTACAACAATTTTTCTCCCCAATCTCCTTCTTTCCTCCCTACATGTGGCCGCAATCTCAAAATACAAACAAACAGAACACTTAGAAAGGATCTGTTTGTGCAGAATTATAAAAAGAGAACTAAACACCACCTTTGTCTTTAGATATGTTGATACACATCCACAGAGAAAGGATGTTCAGTCATTCAAGAGACTTCAAGCCAGAGGAAAGAGCCAGCAAGGTACTAGACGATATGCACTAGTTTCCCAGTTAAATAAGACCCATTTCAAGTTTACTCTTCTGTTACTGCCCTTTTTTGAAGGATAAATGATAGGGCCTCAAGTTAGACTGAAGTGGGGTTATTGACCAGTGCAGGGTCTAATGAGAAGGTTACTTGTGGTTTCAACATTTTATGTTTCTGGCCAGAGATATTTCTAACAGTGGCATTTGATTGGCATTAGTTCATTTGGTTAGCAAATAGGTAATAATGAATCCGAAAGAATGAATTCAGAACCCTGCAGACCAGTTGGCTTTGCCCATTTTCTAACTACAGACTAGGGATATGAAAGATTGATTCTAGCGCTAGTCAGCCATCTTGAAAATAAAAGCGACTCACTGGAGAAGCACAGTCGGTGGCCAGCAAAGAATATTTGGAAAGCCAATTTCCACAGCATTAAAGATCAAAATCATGCAAATTAAAATAAGATAACATTTTTCCTGTTAAGTTCATTTGGAAAACATAGGAGGGCAGAGGGGAGAGGAGGGGAGGGGAGGAGGGGAGAGGGGAGGATGAGTAAGAGACAAAGAGAGAAAACCCAGTTGTGGCATGGATAAGTAAAACAGCCACTCCAACAAGGCAGATGGAAATGGAAATTAGCACAACTTTTTGGAAAACAGTTTGGCAATAAAGAGCCAAATGTATGTTCAAGCTTTTTGGCCCAGTAGTTCTACTTCTAGGAATCTAGCCTACAGAATTAGGGAAGCTGCCCTTTTCTTCTAGAACATTCTCTCTACTATGCCCTGTGCTTTAACACTATTAGCGGCATACTTGTGTGAAGAGCCTCTGAGTTGAAATGGGATGATTCCATTTTTGAGAAATGAGGTGAAAAGACCTCCAGTAGAGAAAAAGATGTTCACAGCAGCCTTATCTGTGCTTGTGAAAAAGTGCAAACAATAGAAAAAATAGTGGAATTGTTAATAACTAATGTTATATCCATATGATAAAATACTCTGTAAACCAACTATGACAAGTTTTCCACTGATACAAAAAATGTTCATCATATGAAAAAAAGAATATAAAACTGTGTAAACGATATGGTATCAAGTGTGTAAAACATTATGTGTAAATACTGAAAAACACAAAAATCATAAGCATGATTATTTTGGGTGGTGACGTAGAGTACTTTAATTCTTTACAATTTTCTATATTTTCAAAGATTAAAAAAGTTAGCATGTTAATTTTTCTAATCAGAAAACATTTACTTTTTTAAATGAAGAGATTAAAATAAAGTGGGAAATGTTTATATAATAGTGTTAAAAGTAGGATTCAAGATCGAAAAGTACAGTACGTTCTTATTTAGGTAAAAATATGCCTAGAAAACTGAGTGAAAGTAATATGTTGGTAAGAAAGCTCCACAGGAAGCTACCTCTGGATGACGAATTATGAATGCCCATTCTAGTACTTTTCTGTACTTCTACTAGGTCATGTATTACTTTTATAATCAAAGTTAATGAATAAAATACTTAGAAAAGAAAAAGTTATTTTACAAAAGGAACCTGGATAAGAGCGTGCAGACAAAGCAGTGAACTCTTTTACCAGCATTGCCCAAACAACTCTGAAATGCCAAAGCAACTGTAACCCATCTGGTAGATTAATAATAATATCTTTTTACTAGTTTTACTACAGGAAATAACCATTTTTGTAGGCAAATAACAGTAACATGCTGGCAATTTCATATGATTCAACCCTGTATTAGGAACAGCACAACTGCTTACTTGTAAAGTTAATTACCAGAGTGTCTATTTTTATTTTTACTTCTGTCTGTTAGTATTGTTCAGAGAAAGCCCGAAATCTTATGAAGTAGCGATTCTCAAACTTTTTTGGTCTCAGGGCCTAATTACACTCTTAAAAATTATTAAGGATGCTAAAGAGCTTTTGTCTGTCTAGGCTATATCTATGGATATATTAGAGATTGAAAAAGAGAAATTTAGAAAATATGTTTTAATTCATGTAAAAAATAAAATAAGAAACGCATTATACATTAACATAAGTAACATCTTTTTATAAAAATAATTATATTTCCCAAACCAAAATAATTTAATGAGAAGAGTGCCACTGTGTTACATTTTTGTAAATCTCTAATGTCTAGTTTAAGAGAAGACAGCTGGATTCTCAGATTTGCCTCTATATTTAATCTGCTGCAATATAATATGTTGTGTAGCCTCTGGAAAACTCCACTGTATACTTGTGAGAGAGTGAGAGTGAAAAATAATGTCTTTGCATTCATATGTAAATTATTTGACCTCAGAGACCACAGGAAACCCAGGGGTTCTCAGACCACACTTTGAGAAATGTTGCTTTAGAGCTATGATTCATGTCCTTTTCAGGGTCATGGTTCTTCCAAGAACCATGCATGTTCTCCCTTCTCCAAGAAAGGAGCATGCACACACATGTACACACACACACACACACACACACACACACACACAGTAGTTTGTAAACAACTTTGGGGATTCCCTAATACCCTGAAGTCTATGGGCACCCCAGATTAAGAATACTTGGCCTGGGGGCTTCCCTGGTGGCGCAGTGGTTGAGAGTCCGCCTGCCGATGCAGGGGACACGGGTCTGTGCCCCGGTCCGGGAAGATCCCACATGCCGCGGAGCGGCTGGGCCCGTGAGCCGTGGCCGCTGAGCCTGCGCGTCCGGAGCCTGTGCTCCGCAATGGGAGCGGCCACAGTGGTGAGAGGCCCGCGTACCGCGAAAAAAAAAAAAAAATACTTGGCCTGAAAGGAAGGTAAGAATTATTCCAGCTACTTTTGCTTTTTGCTTTTTAAATGCCCCGGTTCAGGACCATGCTCAGTTAAGTACGTGATAAATACTGTTTCACAAGAAGAAATAAAATTTTCTCAGTGAAGTTAGAGAAATATGTAAAATCACCCGAAGACTGAATGAAATTAAATAGTAAACAGCTAGTGGATCTGGTTAGCTGTGCTCTAACAGTGAATCGGCAAAATGCCTCCCCATACAAATGGGAAGAAATAACTGCAAACTCCATCTTTCACTGCCCACCCCCCCCGGCCCAACTTATCTTTTTCAAGAACTTAATTGGTTGCACTTCAAAGACACGTTGAAAAAAATATAAATATATATATATTTGGGAAGGGGGGGTAAAAAAAATCCATTAAAAATTTTAATTGCATTGAGTTGCTTATCAAGGGTGTGTGAATAATGCCAGGAAAAGATACTTTGCTGAAAATCAATAAGTTGAAAGTGCTGTTTTAGGGTTGCTGTAGTTGTTGCTTGTGTTTCAGAGTTCTTCCTGTTGACCTGAATTCAAAAACAAGGTATTGATTTATAAAGTACCTTCCGTAAATAAATGTACATTCTTTTGGCTAACCCTAATAACCTGTAGCATGCAGAACGAGATTTCAGCTCAGCTCAGTGGACTTGAGCCCACAGTGTCACAATCCTTTCTAAGAGTCACGAAGCTACGCTTATGTGGGGTGTGCGGGAACAGCAGAGATGGCAGACAAGAGAGCTATGAAAAGAAGGAAGTGGTAGGAATATCTGGGCTTCTTTTTCAGAAAGATTTTTTTTCAAATATTTTTTTGGTTTCCTGAACGGTTAGGAAGCAAAGGTAACAAGACAATAGCCCTCCAGTGATTGAATGATGATTCACCCAATTCTTAGGGATCTACTCAGCTTTCCTCTTGTGAATGAATGATAAATACAAGCAGAAAGATATCTCTTTCGTTGACTGTTGGGTTCATTCTAGAGAAATAGAGGATGAAGCTTAGATTCGAAGTCCACATAAGGGCAGTCTTGAGGCTTGATTCTGGTCTGTCTCACAATGCCATTATTTATCAGCCAAAAATGTTGGTTGTTGGGGACCATATTGCATTAAAAAAGCAACAACCCAGTTTTCTTACTTTTTTATTATGTAAGTTTCAGATGTACAGCATTGTAATTTGACATCTGTCTACTCTACACAGTGATTACGCAAATCTAGTTACCATTCATCACCATACATTTGCCCTCCTTCACTCATTTTTCCCAGCCCCCCATCCCCCTTGCCCTCTGGTAACCACTAATCTGATCTCTGTATCTGTAAGTTTATTTTTGTTTAATTTTCTTTGTTCATTTCTCTTGTTTAAGATTCCACATACAAGTGAAATCATACTGCATTTGTCTTTCTCCATTTGACCTATTTCACTTAGCATAATACCTTCAAGGTCCACCCATGTGGTTGCAAAGATCAGGACTTCTTTATGGCTGAGTAGTATTCTATTGTGTCTATACTTCATCTCCTTTATCCACTTATCCACTGATGGACACTTCGGTTGTTTCCATATCTTGGCTATTGTAAATAATGCTGCAGCGAACACAGGGGTGCATATAATCTTTTCAAATCAGTGTATCTGTGTTCTTTGGATAAACAACCCAGTTTTCTTTAAAAATCTTTTTCTACCAATTGCAATTGACTTGCCCCTTGATGGGGCAGGTAAATATGAAAGCAAGCTTAAACAAGGGGTGGGAGAGTAGAGTTTCTGGGCGTTCAGCTTCTTTCTGAACTCTTCTTGAGGTTCAATGACACTTAAGGACAATATAGAAATGAGCAGACATCAGACAGTAGAAGTCAAACTACAAAGAAGGGGACATTTCCCTGTATCTGTGATAAAGGCATCATGTTGGATGCAAGGAGGCTGCCTCATGAATGAACCACCTGGCGACCCCCCTTTAGTGCCCATAGAGCAGGATCTGGCAAAAGTCTATGCATTTAAATTTAAATTACAAAGAATCATTTTTTTAAACAATCAAGTTTTCTATTATTTTTCTCAATTATTATTATTTTGATTATATATATATATATTATTCCTTCCAAGCATGCTTTTCAGGCTACCATGATTCTCCCGTAGTGGTCCAGGGCAGCATTTTGTGAACAAGGCCCACTTAAGAATTGGGGAATTGGGGTGGTGAGGAAGGGGGCAGTAACTGGGTGGTGGGATCTGGGCCCGACATCTGGCTTCAATCAGAGAAGTTCTGTTTGATCTGCTTTTATATATTGAAGCTATGAGTTAGATTTTATTAGCAAAAGAAATCTGCTGCTAAAAACAATGACAGTGAAAGGTTGAAAGTCACTGGTCTGGGGAAACTATGTTTGGACTGAAATGGAACCTGAACGTTAATAATTCTTCCACAGGAATTCAACAGGTGACTTCTCTTTATAAAAAAACTTTCAAGTCATCCATGTTCATTATAGAAAAAGGATGGAGAAAACAGACAAAGGAACAAAAAGCCGCCTACAAGCCCATTATCCTGACAGCTGTACACATCTGGTGACTATTCTCTAAGCCTGTCTCTCTCCCTCTCTCTCTCTCTCCCTCTCTAGATCAATCTATCTATCTACCTCCTTTTTTAAAAAATGAAAATGAGATCAAACTCTACATCCTGTTTTGTCACTTGACTTTTTTTTACGTAATATATCACGAACATTTGTCTTCACCGGCAAATATACCTCTACGTCAAACCTTGTAAAGGCTCCCCAGATGTTAGCATATGGACTTTATCCACTTCTGTTATGCATCTAGTCTGTCCAAGGCATTCGTTCTGATATTGTAAACAACCCTGCTGTGAACATCCTGAGAGCTACAGAGAGCAGAAGCTCCAGTCCGGTGTGCCACGGCACATGGCACATAGAGCAAATGGGCTCCAGTGTGGGCAGTATGGAGCCACTCAGCCCACTGGCTGCTCTGTCCCCACCCCTATGCCTGCGGCTATGAGCTACCTCCAGGGTTTACCTCAATATACTCTATAAATGGGCTTTTCTCTGTGACCCACGACTCTAAAATTCTTAGAAAGCATCAAATAGAGAGTAGGAGTTACAAACAAGCCCTGTCCAGCCAAACTAGCTGGCCTTGAACCTCAGTGCCGCCACTGACGAGGTGGGGGGGATCTTGGGGAAGTGACTTTCTGTATCCCCCAATTCCCTCATTTCTTAAGTGGATGTAATGATAATACCGAGCTCATAGTTATTGTGTTATTGAAATAAGTTAATACATGTAAACACTTAGAACAATGTCAAACAGATGGAAAGCAATCAAAATGTCAATGAACCTTGTATATATACCTGCACACTTTGACTACTTCAAAGCTGGAATGTTTCTGATCAGAGAGACAGAATGTTACACTTGGGGTCTGGAAGCTCTAGTTCTCTGTACGGCCTAGGACAAAGCTTCCCAAACAGTATGATGAGATGGCGATTTGTTTGCCCTCAAGACAGTACGGCAATGCCTGAGGGATCAGAGAGCCCCTGAGCTGGTAGCACCCAAGCTTTGACTGTCCCAGGGTGCTGAACAAATAGGATCATTTTTGTTGTGTGCAAAGACTCGAGAAAGGATGGGAAGCATGGCCACGAGCTTCATGTTTGTGTCCGAATTCACTGTAAGACACCCTGCCTCTGCTCTGCAAATTTTGCTTTCTCCCTCTTTTCTCTCAACTCTAAGGACCAATTATTTGACAAACAATCACACTTAACCAGACTCTCAGCCTGACCTGTGTGTGCAAGGAGAAAGAGACTGTTTTTCAATAGTAGTTTTCTGATGTAACTTCAATCGCATATTGCAATATAATATGATAATTACCACTTTTTAGAGAAAGGAAAACAAGTTAATAATCCTTTACCTACGTATCATGTGACTCTTTTGTTTTCTAATACTTGGCTAGTCTCTACACTTGGGGACATTCAAGGGGTAAATACGTGATACTGAGAATTGTATCCTGCTAAAACCTGAAGGTATATTTAAAACCTTGCTGACATTTTTGTGAGCAACCATTTTTCTGTCTTTAATTTTGGTCGCTCTTTCTCCTAGTCTTTAGGTTTCGAAGTTTATAGTCCTCTCCTTTGTGGGCCTGGGTCCCATTTTTCCTCTCGTTGAGTACAGATACGTGTATCAAATTCTGGCTGAAAACCAGCTGTCTTCTCGGCTTTCAGAAGATGGCTCTCCTATTCCTTCCATAAGCTCCTTTAGCCTTTGTTCTTTGGTCCAATCTGTAAGCCATCTGCATCCTTTATTATTAAGAACATATTTACTGAGATTTCACAACTGTTTAATAGATATGTATCTTATTACATGTTTGATACACCTCATTAAACATACTATTCAATTGGTATTTATTTAACATTCAGTAAACACTGAGACCCTTTAGCCTCGATGGGGGCGGCGGGGGGGAAGGGGGAGGACCCCAGCCCGGCATCAATGCTTTCCTTTGTCCTGTAGGAGCTGCTCCTGCCGCAGTCTAGTTCTTCATCTTTAACCCTTCAACACTCCAGCTCAAATGGACTTGGGCAAAGAATCAAAGTCAGCTTTGAAGCCGAAACTGCAGCTCGCAGCTCAAGCTACCACAGGGGCTACCAGTCTGGAAGCTGTCCACATTCCCCTGGTGCCCTCTCAACGGCAACGCTGACTGTGAGCTACGGGCTACCCTGTCTTTCCAGATCTGCAAGTGTGACTGTGATTTTTTTCAAAGTGACTTATGGTGTGGCCATCAATACAACTCAACAGGGGGAGGATGCCACAAACCTCGCAGCTGCTCTCCCAAACCAGACCAGATGCATCGGGAGCCCTAGGAAACGAACCAGAAGTAGATCAGGGTGTTTTCTGAGTCCATCGGGCTGCTTTGGCCTTCACTTGCCTAATCTCCAAGACCCTTGGTTCCCGGCACAGACCTCTCCTCACATATCCCAGCTCCTTGAGTTCACTTCTCATACACTCAACATTCCTTAGTTGTTTTAGAAAAAAAAAAAAAAAAAAAAATACACCTGAGTACTGCATAGGGGGGCAGCCAAAGATAGAAAATGTGACCCAACACAAGAGTCTTTCTTGAAATGGAACTTTTCTGGCATGACTTTCTCATCCCTGCCAGCTTCACTTTCTGCTAAAGCAGAGCTTTAGACAAACATTACTCCATTGAAATATTTGAGGCTTTTTTTTTTTTTTTTCAGGGTTTCCAGGACTCACATAGGAAGAAATCCAAAGAAGCTGCAGCAACTCCTCTGTGAGAAAAGTTTTCCTTTAAGAAGGCCACACGTCTTAGCCAAACAACTGATTACAAACTGTGGGACTGAAATGCTTTCTGAGAGGGGGGGCGGGAGGCAATTTAGTTCTCAGGTCTTTGCCATAAATAACGGATTAAAAAGCTTAGCTGATGCTATAAATTAAAAATGTGAAACTAATTATACCAGCGCCATAAAAGCATAACAATCAATTCATAACCCAAGTATGGGATGTGACAGCATCTACTGTGTGCGACAGCTCCAGAGAAGCAGAGGGGACCCAGTAATCCTACAAGAATCTGTCCTCCAGTCCAGAACCACAGGCCCACTTCCATGTTGCAGAGTGAAACAGTAGTAGCTTTCTTGTTCTCTCTACCCGTTTTTCATGACAACAGTTTCATCCTTCTCTTCCCCGTCTCCACCCCTTCCATGCAGGCCCATTACTCAAAAGAAAGGCTCACCCATACCAACAAGCACAGCTGCAGTTTTGCCAATTCAAACCAGATGGGTCTGGAAGGCAGCTGCAGCGAGACTATAATTCAACCAGGAATTCCTAAATGTTTCAACCAAGCATTTAATCATGTTCTAGCTGGAGTTTTCTCCCTGTTCTGATTAGATGGGGGAGACCAACTTGGTTGGACTATGCAGGTTCAGAAAAGTTCCGTGTCGCTCAATGGATTGTTTCCTTCTGTTTTACATAGACCATACTCCACATAAGCTGCCTGTGGTCTCTCCATAGGTGCAGTGGAATGGATCACTGTTCACAGTTCTTCGTGCCTTCTCTGTATCTGGATTGTACACCTACACCCTTTGCCTTGTGACTGTGAGGTCCCTTCCACTAAAAGTGGAGTGTATTTGCTCATTGAATTAGTGTGTGACTCAACCATGTGAATTTATCTGACTGATGGAATGTGAGTGTGTGTATGTGTGCGCGTGCGCACATGGGTGCTAGCCCTCGATTGAGGCCCAAGAGGCACTGCATTTTTCTGTTCCCACTCTTATGCTCTGTTGATGTGCTACAAGAACAATTCGCCCTAGATAGTGACTGGTCTCAGAATGACAAAACACTCGGTGCATGTGTCTGACTTGAATGCATCTTACAACCTGGAGCCAAGCTCAGCTGATCCCAGACAAGCAGAGTGGAGACAAAGCTGACCTATAGACATACAAGGGAAACATAGATGTTTGCTGTTTTCAGACACTATGTTTTGGGAAAGGTTTGTAACACAGCAGTATAGTGGAAATAGCTGACTGATGCACTGCCACCTGAGTTATCTTTCTAAAACTGCCACGTTATTATGTTAGCTTCTTGCTTCATGGCTCCTTGCCATGTATAGGGTAAGTTCAAACTCTTTGCCATGGCACTCAGAGCCTCTCCCAATCCAGCTTTGGCCTGAGGGTCAGTCTTTCTGCAAAGCCTTCCCAAACTGAATCGGTTCCCCTCCTTTGGGTTTCCAGAGCCGTCCCATGATCTGCTACAACCATAGTCGCCACACTGGATATCACTAGTATTACATCTATGTCCCTGGAAAGACTGTGAAACTTCAGAGTCAAGAGTCAGTCTGTTCATCTTTGTAGTCTCAGCACTAGCTTATGGCAAACAAATTGAAATTTTACTTTTACTTAGTAATGATTACAGCCCGCCTGCCTTTGACAGAAAACATTGACAGACCATTTGCTTACAACAGACTCAAATGTCATCTGAACATTTTCTAAAAAGTAACTTCGACTCCACAGTTTCCTAGGTCAGGAGTCTAGGTTTACACAATGATCTGAGTTTCAGTAGGAGGTAGATAGTGGTGCAAATATCATTGAAGGTCATAAAGATATGTTCTGAAAGCAAGGCCATGGCCTACTTAAGTTCTCCCCTTGGGATTCCAGCCTGATCCTTGCTCTAATGTTGACCCATGGCCATTGCCCAAATAGAGGGAGCTGAAACCGGGCTGCAGTTTGATTTTCCCAGTTGATTTGGTTGCAGTTTTGACTGTAATAATGTTGCTGTTTTCCCCGGGCTGACTGTTGCAGATGAGTCAGATGGAGCAGGGCTGTAGCCCTGGGATAGATCGATGTTATCGATCCTCAAGGATCCATGTCATTTCCAGGGGATTTGCTAAAGAAGCTACTTATGTTCCTTTTTCATTTTCCCCGACTCATTACCAGCTGCTGCTTCCTTCATACAACTCAGCAACACCTGGAGGAGTGGAACACGACCGTCCAGTTGGGGTTCAGACACCTTCCTTCAAAATTAAACACAAGACAACATGCGACCCACCAAAACCTGAGCCACATGAGGAAGTCAGGTCACACTGGCCCACAGGGGTTTGATATTTTTTGTTTTGTTTTAAAAAGGGCAGCCTGGCCCTACACTAAGCAATTGATCCCCCAGCTTAACTTTTAAATTAAGACCATTGTAAATTTGGGAACTTGAGAGGACATAGAGAGGACACCCATAATACTTTGCAAATGTCAAGTGCCTCTTGGCGTTGGTTACTTTTCAGAGGTAGCTAGGTTACAATGTACCGTGGTAATGAAAAAACCCCGTCAGGCCCACTCTACAGGGTTTTAGTCAATATACATAATATTATTGGGCTTTGCAAGGATTAAAGGTTGTTTCTCTCACAGCCTCACAATAGGACTATTTTTCCTACTGAAGGCACAAAAGAAGCCTCCCTGTTTACAGAGGAGCCCAGGACATTTTGGGGCCCCAAAGCATCCTGACATCGCTTTATATACTTCCCCCTGCTGGTGGCTTTGTAGTTAACCTAAAAAAAAAAAAATCCAATTTCTTTTAACCTATAGATGCCAGAACTTAAAAAAAAAAAACTGATTGGTGATTTATATTGTCCATGAGTCATTTCTAGAGTACAGAAGTGACTGTTGCCTCCAGTTTTATTCTGGGAGTGAAAGCTTTTATGTCACTCCATCCTCTCCACCAATTCTCATGTCTTTTCAATTATCCTATATTTAGTATAGTTTTGGAATCACTCATCCTGCAAAATGGGGTACCCAGAACGGAGCATAATAAAAGGTGTGGCCTTACTGAGATTTATATACGTTAGGAGGCCAGAGACAGCTCACTAGAAAATTCTGTAATGTGTCATAACCATGACTAAATAAGAAAAAGGAAACTGCTCAGTATGCTTTGGCCCACTCGATTAAAAGGAATTCCAATCTTAAAACCTCACAACGGAGAGGCAGTGATTAACCTGTCCAAGGAAACTTTTTGGACAAGGATCACGGAGAATAATCCTGGGCTGGATCCAGGGCATTTCCCAACTAATACTTTTAAGCATCTCTACAACACCCAGAACCTTCTTAGAATTAGTTTGATTTTTTAAAAAGTTGTGCTAAAAACACATAACATAAACTTTATCATTTTAACCTTCTACAGGGTACAGTCAGTGGCATTAAGTTATTCACAATGTTGTGCAACCATCACTACTAAGTCCAGCACTTTTTCACCATCACAAACAGAAACCCTGTACCTATTTGCAGTCACTCCCCATTCCCGCCTCACTCCAGCTCCTGGCAACCAAAAATCTGTTTTCTATCTATCTGTGGATTTGCCTATTCCGGATAGTTCATATAAATGGAATCACCCAATACGTGGCCCTTCATGTCTGGCTTCTTCTACTTAGCATAACGTCATCAAGTTTCATTCATACTGTAGCTACAGCGGTCCCCAACCTTTTTGGCACTAGGGACCAGTTTCGTGGAAGGCAATTTTTCCATGGACGGGGTGGCGGGAGGGGGATGGATGAGGCAGTAATGTGAGCGATGCGGAGAGACGGGGAGCGGCAGATGAAGCTTTGCTCGCTTGCCTGCCGTGGGGCCCGGTTCCTAACAGGTCCATGGCCCGGGGGTTCGGGGCCCCTGCTGTAGCATGTATCAGCACTTCACTATCTTTTCTGGTTGAATAATATTCCATCGTACAGATGTACCACATTCTGTTTATGCGTTCATCTGGTGATGGACATTTGGCTTCTTAGATCTGATTTTTGCTTCTCTTCGTGGTAACAGAAATTCAGAGAAACAACATACGGATCTACTGTTGTTGCAGTTGTTTTTAACAAGTCAGCTTGTTAACATTTTACTCTCAGTCACCCGTCAACATGTACTGGCACTAGAGGCACTCAGTCAAGACTGCTTGATGAGTTCATGTCCTTGAAAGAATTCTGCAAAATAATTAGTACAGGTGGTCTATGGATGTGTCAACCAGGAAGATATCAGGTGAAATCTGCTGGCTAGGGCAGAACAGGTACCCAAGATGTGCCCTGTTGGACTGTGAGACCATTTGTCTGAAGGATATTGTAATTTCCTGTCATTGTTTGGACAAATGGTTGGTGGTAAGAGATCCTGAACTAAAGGGAATGGCCCAGAAGACAGAGAGTAGAGAGGGCTGTGCTGGCTTCTCCTGGACTGGCCCTATCCAGAGTTCAGGTGGATGAGAGCTTGAAGGCTGCCTTTCCTGGTCAGTAGGGTCTCAGGAAACCGGGTAAGAGTTCCTCTGCAAAATATATTTGGGGGAAAGCTATGTGAACTGTAAACCATAAAAAAAAAAAAAAAGGAATGGGTTTCACTGACAAGTAAGTCTGAGAAATATGGTCAGAGGTTAGGTTAAAGGAAGTCAAATAGATCTCGGTGTACAGGTCTTGGCAGAGAGTTTTAATACACGTATGTGCATTCTGAAACCCCAAGAGGCCAGACGCAGTATGCAGTATTCTCTAAAATTCATTGACTGTGGAATCCCTGTGCACTGTAAAGGATGTGCGCTGTGCTCCGCCTGCCAAACTAAGGGTCTGTGGGGCTGTGTTCAGCCAGAGGACTTGCGTTCTTGTTTGTCTTCCAAGAAAAGTCTCCCTTTTCTAACCTTCCTAAGTGTGCTCTGTAGGTAGCAGAGTCCCTGAACCCTTTTTGGTAGAGCACTGGGGATGGATGTGTGTGTGTGTGTGTGTGTGAGGGAGATGTATGCAGGGAACAAACAATTCTAGGGAATTGCTGGGCATATCCTAAATAGGGCAAGGCTGTAGCCCTGGGAAAGACCAGTTACTAAGAACAAGGCAATTTCTGTAGACTGAATGCTTGTGTTCTCCACAAACTCACATGTTGAAACCTAACCCCAGTGATGATATTAGGAGATGGGGCCTTTCGGAGGTATCAGGTCATAAGAGTAGAGTCCTTATGAATGGGATTAGAGCCTTCATGAAAGAGATCTTGGAGACCTCACTTCTCCTTTCCACCATGTGAGAACACAGTGAGAAGAGGGCCAGCTATGAATAAGAAAGTTGGCCCTGACCAGACCCCAAATCTACTGGCACCTTGATCTGAGGCTTTCCAGCCTCCAGAATTGAGAAAAATAAACTCCTGTCGTTTATAAGCCACTTAGTGTATGGCATTTCTCTTATAGCAGCCTGAACAGGGAAAGACAGTAATCCAAGGGTTGATGCCTAGAGCCACTTCACCTCGGAATTCATTAGGGATGAGCAGTCTCGGGAAGCATGGCAGAACCCTACTGTTGTAATTGAGCCCCTATATCTGAGGTCCTAAACTTGATTTAATTCTGACCTCCCTGAAGACTGAACTTGAGGCTGTGCTTTCTTCTTTGGTCAGGAGGAAGGTCTTAGGAAGTCCGGGATGAACGTCTGGGAGACCAGAGGAAGGGAAGGAGCTGACAGAAAGCCCATGGCTGAGGTACATCCTCTAAAAGCCCCAGAAGTCAGAGAGGAAGCCATCAGTGGGATGCACAGTCCAGAAAGTCTTCAGGGAAAAGTTGAGCTGGGCACTGAATCGGACACAGCTATTAACTCTCACCTCTGTGCTTCCTCCCCTCAGAGGTCATTGATGTTCAAAATGAAAAGAATATTGGAGCACTAAGGGATTATGAGATTCCTTTTGAATCAACTCGGGATGATTAACTTATTTTTTATATTGCCTAGTTTCATGTATTTATATTCGAATTCTCTGAAAACTGGTACTCCATGTGGGATAGTTCTAAGGAGATTTGACTAATCACAACATCCCAAACCATGGCCACGATCATAATGGAAAACAGGGTTTACTAGATAAACATGCTTCTAGGATTACAAAATTGGTGGCATTAAAGCCAAATGGCTCATAAATAAAAGTAATTCTGTACGTCAGGTTGCTGTCTCTTTCTTGCCTTGTAATAAATATATATATACACATTGTATATCATGTGTTATTTTTTTCTGCCTATAAAAGATATGTGACCATTGTAGAAAATTTGGAAAATAAAAAAACACAAAGAAAATAAAAACAACCACTGTAATACCTTTGTTCACGGTTACAATTTTGGTGTATACATTTTATACACCTTTATATATAAGTATGTATTTTATTTTTATAGATTGTTTACATATGACTATACATTTTATTTTAAAAATTTCATTTTAATAGATTTTAAAATAAAATTGGGATCTCTTATCTATGCTATTTTTAATTTAAAAAAAATCACTTATTAATGTATTATATATATTTTCCCTGTCTTTAAATATCACTTCACAACATGGCTGCACAGTGTACCATTATATGGACAAGCTATATTTTATTTAATATACCCCCATTGTTGCATATTTAGGCTGCTTTAAATTCTTCTCTTACACATAACTCAGTGATGAACCTCTTTTTTCCCACATCTCTGATTGTTTCCCAGAAGCCTCTCACATCTTTTTCTTATACTTCTATAACACTATAAACCCTACAGTCATCACTGCTGGTTATAATTATTTTCCAAAGATGAACAAGATACTTACCAGGTGTGAATAATCTCTCCTCATGTGAATGTCATATACGAAGATCAGTAACACAAAATGGCATGTTGAAAATACTCGGCTTTAAAGTATTACTTCCCCATGGGACTTCCCTGGTGGCGCAGTGGTTAAGAATCCGCCTGCCAATGCAGGGCACACGGGTTCGAGCCCTGGTCCAGGAATATCTCATATGCCATGGAGCAACTAAGCCCGTGAGCCACAACTACTGAGCCCACGCTCTAGAGCCCACAAGCCACAACTACTGAACCTGCGTGCCTATAGCCTGTGCTCCACAACAAGAGAAGCCACGGCAATGAGAAGCCCACACACCAGCAAAGAGTAGCCCCTGCTCACTGCAACTAGAGAAAGCCCGCGCGCAGCAACGAAGACCCAACGCAGCCAAAAATAAATAAATAAATTTAAAGTATTACTTTCCCTTACAACATAAGAAAATGCAAAATAAAAAGTGGATTGAGCAGCACAATATGTACATAAAATACTCAGAAAATTTTCTTGTTCGAATCAGTCACATACTGAGCTTCTAGATCACTTCTCTGTGGTTCTGTCAAGTTTCTTGACATGGAACTTTCCCAGGACAGAGTCATGCGGAGCCGGCTGACCTCACCTAAGCAAGACGAGCCCAGTCAAAAAAGCAATGTTCTTTTTTTTTTTTTTTTTGCGGTACGCGGGCCTCTCACTGTTGTGGCCTCTCCCGTTGTGGAGCACAGGCTCTGGACGTGCAGGCTCAGCGGCCATGGCTCGCGGGCCCAGCCGGTCCGCGACATGTGGGATCTTCCCGGACCGGGGCACGAACCCGTGTCGCCTGCGTCGGCAGGCGGACTCTCAACCACTGCGCCACCAGGGAAGCCCAAAAAAGCAGTATTCTTAAAGTGCTATTTCTAAGTACCTTGCACCATATCTCTAGGTGTGACCTGTGCAGAAAGAGCCTGTGCAGAACTGTGGCAAACAGAGTCTTATTTACAGGAAAAAGGACTCCATGTTGGCAGACTGATGAAAAGGCTGCACCAACCCCCTAGAATTGTTTGCTTAAAAGAGGTCTCTCAGGTGTCTTGCTTGATGTAAACCTGTGAGTGGAAGCTCAACTGTTTCACTCAAATAGACACAAACAGCAAGGCACAGAAAACACAAAATCAAGACGGTGAGTTGCTTCACATGAGCATAACAACCTATGACTTCCAGAATCTTCTACTTGAAAAATGAATAGTAGAGTGGCTGAATTGTAGAATTCTCAAACTTAGAGATATCCCTCAAAGCTTAAGCTGGCTTTCCTAAACTTCAGTCATTTGATTATCATCTTCATGATTCTGTCCTATTCCTACAACACCTCCACTGTGACTAAATATTTTTCTCTCAACGGACTCACAATTTTATTGAAAGAGATTTAGCCTCATCCTAAGAGACAATATGTATGAAATCATGAGATTACGTGCTTATTATATTTTTATAGGTACATACATGTTAAAAAAAATTGTTAGCATACCTCCAAACATGATTTTCCACATCCCACACGTGAGGACATACTGGTTTAAGGAAAGCTCTTTCAGGACAAATGCAGAAAGTGCGACTGTCTATGACAGAGAGTAAACATTTGAGACCTGTTTCTCTGCAACTCTTCTAGACTATAAACGAAGCGAGTTTTAAGAAGATTTAAATAAATGTCTAGAGGTCAGAGCCACAGTGAGCTGTTCAATTAGCGGTATTAAAGACACTAACTTGACTCTCTGACGGCAGATGGACCCATTAACACTGTCCAACGTCACATAATCCTAGAACAAACTAAATATTGGCCAACATGGTTCTCTGTTCTGACCCAAAGTTACATTCTTTGTCTCTGGGCTCACCTTTCTGTTTATGAAACTTCACTAACTAGCTGAACTGACAGTCACTCTCCATGCCTTCTGGAAATCCTGCTGACTGAGGCCCATGCACTCAGTGTGGTCCCAGGTAATAATCTACACCCTGGAGCACCTGAGCAGTCCTGGCCCCACCAGCTGAGCTATACCCTTCCTAAGAGTTAGTTGTGTTTGTCCCCAAGCCTCTTTATGGAGGTTGTTCTTGTTCATGAAATTCATAACTGAATTAAATAAAGTATAAACCAGAGATACATGCGTGCAAAAAGAGTTGTTTCTATGACAGCTAAACTAACTCTGTGAAAACATTCAGCTGAGTTGCTGAAAATTGCCGTGTGGGTAGGAGAAGTGTTAACTGAAGGATTCTGCACTCTAAGCGCCTCTTGGGTGCCTTAAATTCTCCCCTTACTTCAAAGATCGGAAGCTGTGGACAAGCAATATGGCGCTGGTTCACGCAAAAAGATGTATGTTGTTTTAAGTTTAAGATGCTTAAAGTACATGTGATCATATATACATTTATGTTTCCCTGCTTTAGACAAATTTTAAAATTAACCAACCAACTCCTGTTCCATTAGAGCCTTCCTAAGGGCATACACGACAGCTGTTCTCACTGCTGGGCCTGAAATACTGTACGTCGTACGTGTCTCAGCCTTGGCCTGTCTCATGAGATGTGAACTCTCCAAGGACAGGGCCTCTATCTTAACCATCTTTGCTGATTATATGTAGCTAAGGCCTTGCAGCTACTGATCAATATTCTTAGAACTGAATACAGTGTCTTTGTTCTCGTTAATTTGAATTCCTTCAAGTTGACTGTACTTCCCACCTTGATCCTGAGTCATTTTTCCTTATGGCCAAATAACTCAGTGCGCCTGGGATGAAAAAATGCCTGTCATTGAGCTGTCCAATCTTCCAGGATTGGCTAGTAGGGGGAAAGCAGAGGAGGGGACTTCTGGCAGCCTGAGAATGACTGAGGTATGGCTTGGCCAATTAAGTACTTCATACTAGAATATTCCATGAATGCTATAGGATGGTGAAGTAATTCATCACATATATTTAAAGTTGAATTTACTGATATTTTATGGTATTGGATATTATTTCTATTAACATTTTATGCTGAAATTACAGAATGATTCGTGAGTACTGAATTTTTGATTGCTTTTACACTTGCTGGGACACTATTAAACTTGATTTACGTTAATAGCACTGTAAGAAGATATTAACAATGAAATTTCCAAAAGCACTTAGCATCTCATAATTGGAGTTAAATGACAAAAAAAATGAGGGGATAATAAAGTAAAGAGAAAAGGAGAGAGAAAGTTTTGACAATATTCTTTTTAACCTGTGGTTCTTAATAAGATTTTTGCAGGATTGTTTTAGGTTAGGAAAGAATCAAATCTCCGACCGAGAGAGATGATGCTGATTTATTGGAGGAGTTTTATAATACAGAATAAAGACCTAGCTCCAGGTAGAGAGTACAGAATTTGCTACTTCTGGGAGAGAAAATTTCCTGATTTCCAGAATAAGGAGGACATTTCAATTAGCAACTTTTTCTTCTGTCTATGGTAACTAGAAGACATTCTAATTTTTTTTAATAAAAAAATTAATTTAGTCATGGCTGCTGAAATTAGGAGAGGTAGACATTTAAAACAAAGCCAAAACAATCATAATAATAACAATTAATATAACAAGTTTCTTTGAGCCCTCGTTACGTGTAGGTTCTATGCTAAGCAATTTAAATATACAATATCATTTAATCTTGACAGCATTCCTATACATTAAGCACTATTATCTCCACTTTACAGCTAAGGAAAGTGAGATTGAGAGAAGTTAAATGACTTTAACAAGTGGTGGTGCCAGGATTTGAACCCAGGAAGTCTGATTCCTGAGCAGGTCCTTAACCACTGCACTCTTGTGAGCGTAACTAAGTTATAAGCAGCTGGTTAGTGTCAAAGCCACATTCATTGGCTCTGGGTGCTTTTGCCTTCATGGGCTTCTTTCTCCCTGAAAAATTATTCAAACTTCTATTTTCTAATTGCATTGGCATTAGAATATATTAATACATATTAAAAATTTTTGGACCAAAAAGTTCACCTTTTTGATGATTTTAAAAGAAATTAAAAGACTTTCGTGGCCCCCTCAAAGTGTGGTGGGCCCTAGGCACTGCGTCTACGGTTATCTCGCGAAGTCAGCCGTGGTTAGCATGACAAAAAAGCCAGGACTAGGACGTGAGATCATGGAATCTCATCTCTGATTACAGCCAAGTCCACAAAGCTACGGCGATGGAACGAATGGAAATAACATGAGAAGAGGAATGAGGAGGTTTTCATCTCCTTTTTTTCTTGGAGGACACATGGCTTGGGTCCTTGCCGGTTCTTTGAGGATGGCAACTTCGGAACTGATGAGGTCTTTATGGGCTTTACCTTAAGCAATATACTACGGCTTAGTTAAAAAAAAAAAAAAATGACAAAAAGAAAAACAAACTTGGATCCTTAATGGACAGTACTGCCTACAGATTAATAAATATTAGAGATGACCAGTGTTGTCAGAGACATGATCGACTGCTCTATTAGGATTCTGACCTGGGCCCCCATTTGGGAAGTGATTCCCTAGAAACACAGAAAAAATTCAGCCAAACCCCACAGTACTCATAGCAACAAACTGTAGTTTCTGTCCCCAGTGCAAATGAGATTCATCCACTGACGTTTCCTCCCAACCCAGTCATGCTTCATGTTCTTAAGAGCTAATAAACTAGGGGTCACTCTGAGAAGGTGTTGACTCTCAAGTGTTGGCCCCAACTTGAATATATTCTGAACAAAAGTAATGAGGAAACCAGAAAAATCTATTTTTCGTTCCCAAACTGCTACTCGACTCCCAGCCTGGATACAAGAAAGATTCAAACATGTCTGACCACATTACCATGTAAGGGTTTAGTATCTGTTTTGCTTTATGATAAAAGTAATCTCAGGTTAGCTCTAGCTGAATTGGATCACTTTCAGGAGGTCTCTCAGTGGTAGATTTAACAACCTGAATGAGATTTATGTGTAGACTTTATGTGAAATTCCCCTCTTTTAAAGCCATGGTAAGTAAGAAAAATGTACCAAGAATCCGGGATAAAATATCTTCCTTGTAGTTTTTAACACATTTAAAACTGTATGATTTTACTGACTTACTTTTTTAGTTGACAAGACTCTTTTAAACTAGAGAACAGATAGCCAAGTACATAGCATGTACAGACTTCATTTGGAAACTGGGCATTAGTTACCTGAAAAATGATTGAGAATGTTAATCTGGGATTCTGTTAAGATCATAGCTAACAAAAGGCACAAAGTAAAAAGGTAGCTGATAAGCAAATGATAGATGATTGAATGGCTAGATACACGAATAGATTAATGAATAGATAGAAAAACAGATAGATGGATAATACAGATGAATGAATTAATAGAGACACAAATGGATAGACAAGTAGATGACAGACAATAGAAAGACATTCATAGATCAATACATGGTTAGAAAATGGATAGCTAGATGCACATGGATGAATAGATGACTGGGAAATAGAATAAATAGTTGATATATAAATGAATATAGAGAGATGAATGGAGAGATAGATGCTAGAGATTGATGAATGTAAGGATAAATTTGGAATGAAGTTGTAGATAGATGCAAGGGTACAACGATATCACAGTTGTACCCAACTGGAATGGAATAACAATGAAGATAATGTCATTTCTCTCCATGGAGCTACTTTAAATAGTTTAACTCTTTTGGGGGAAGTATAGGCTGGAGGCAGGAAATTAGTCAGTGTCTAAGAGCTCTGAAGTTTCATAATAAATGTGTCAGTGATAGGGAGGAAATGCACAGGTGTTCCATGATTTAGCCACTTCTGAATCCTCTGTAATGCTCGCTTGGCCTCTTTGATACACACTAGAACAATGGGAGATGCGCAGAGTGGAGGGTGCACAAGGCAGCCTTCGTGCATCCTTGGTGATACACAAAAGTCATCGCTTTTTGCCTCTTCTTTAATTCTGATATTCATATATACCTTTCCTGGTAGATCTACTCGGGAAGGCTTGGCGCTGTAATTAATCTACGTCACAGGAAGAGGTACTATTGGCAGAATTTAAGAGTGCGTTTGAGCTGCTGTGATGAGTAGGGGCCCCTCAGCCTGTGTGATATAAATTCCTCTGCTAATTGGATTGCTGGAGCTAATCAGAAGCCAGAAAGGGAATAAAAAAATCCGTCTTCCCGCTGCTGCTGCTGGCTGATAAAGCAGACCGCTCCTTTCAGGACGGGGGGTGCTGGAACTGAGTCCTCATGTGGAGGTCTTACTCTAGATGGCTATCTCAAAGGAGGTGCATCCCTTCTGTTGCCAGGCCAGGAGGAGACAGCTAGAGCAGTGAGAGAAGAGAGTAGAATGATCCCAAAGAGATTTTACTACCGAATCACAGAAACAGAGTAAGTGGGGGAGAGGTGAAAGGATAGGAAATCGAAGACGGGGGGACCATCCAATGGCCTGAGAGAGCTAGAAGCTTTTTCTGACATAAGGTGCTACTTCCTGGGACCCGTGAGCATGCCTGCCATCCACGTGGGGGCATAACTTCAGGAGGCCTCATCTCTGCAGCCAGGACTCCAAGCACTCAGGAGAAAGTCACTCAAAGCTTGCGTTTAGGTTGACACTCCTGTACCCACTTTTCTGAAGGTGAAAAAGCCAAGGGGAGGATGAATTCCATTCAATACTAGGGCAAGTGCAGTTCAGGAGACTCCGCTGAGCTGCTCAGGCTGTAGGGAAGAGGGGAAAAAAGACCAAGGTCTGAAATGTCTCGCCTGCTGGAAACATTCCATCTGCTCCCATACTTTCTAGGTTTTGGATAAGGCAGAAAAAGCAAGTTTGTGTTCAGCGTCCTGTGTACCTTTTCCACCAAAGATAAATAGTGCATTCCAGCTGGAAGAGTGACACGTGTATACCATACAGGGCACTGGTTAGACCTTGGTGGTCTTTATATCTTCTTTGCTTTACTAAGGCACTACCACTTCTCCATAGAGGAAAACGTATCCCTAATATTTGGTTCTACCGAGCTGAATCCCCTGCAGTTATCTTTCAATCCCTCTCTTCGCCTCTCCTCTATTCTTTTCTCTCTGTGATTACCACTTCTTTGCCGGTATTTCTTCTGGAGCCCTCTACATACGCTAAATCCTTAGCCATGATGAGTGCAGCGAGCTCCTCTTGCACACAACAAAGACTTCTATTTCTTTTTTTTTTTTTTTATCTTTTGGGCGACACGATAAAAAATAACCCTGTATTTATGCAAATTGCAAAGTAGCGTGTGATAATGAAAACAAAACAGTGCTGGCCCGCAGCCAAGGCATGGCACTGACGGGGGCTCCCGACCATTCGGCTCTTGATTCTTCGGGGAAAGCAGCTGTAGAGAAAGGGGAATACAGAACACCGGCGTCACCCGCGCACTCACACGCGCGCACCCTCGTTCGCACGCATTCCGGTACCGTCACCTCGGAGCCAGCCAGCCTTGGGATCCAAATCCAGTTCGGCTGCCTGCCGCCACCAGCACTTCAGCGTCGTCCCCCACAAGCCTCCCTGCCCCGTGCTCCTGATTCCCTTTCAGGAATTTACAAACATTTTCCACAGATCAATATCTGTATTGATTATTCATTGTGAGGGAGTCGTGTGTCTTTGGTGATCCGGCTCGCAGAGGTAGCAGCCAAAGCCTGCTGCAGGGGAAAGAAACAGCAGAAGGCGAGAGGGACCCAGCTCTTGCTGGGTCTGCGGCTGTCGGCAACACAGAAAGGAAGAGAAAAAGAGGAACGTGCTGGGAAACGAAGGAATGGATGAGGGTGGAGGAGAAAGAGGGAGCAACAGCAAGAAAAACCAAGCGCTGGCTGCACATCTGGTTGCAGGGCTCCTGGTGGCTTGGAGGAAACCCCCATCTTGGGTCTGCTGTTCCGTGCATCCTGCCCTGGACTCCCTCTGCTCGGGGAGCCAGAAGTGACTCACAGTTTTGGTATCTCCTACGTAAGAGCTTTGGGGGGATTCCTTGGCTTGCTGACAGGAAAGGAAGAAAGCAGCAGCCGGGAGGTAAAACACGATTACTTCCAACCGCCTGGCGGAGGACATGCAGTCTCTTGGCTTGCCTGGAACAGCTCGCAGCTCTCTGATGGCATGCGGAGGGAGAGTAATTAAAAAGGCCAGCATCACTTACTAAGTGAGTAAATACAAAGCCGTTCCAAACGTGCTCTCCGGCTAATGAGAAGCTGTAATTTCTTAGACTTCAAGGCAAAACAAGACAGTGATGGGGCTCAGTGGACTGTGTGTTTGTGTGGAGATGGGGTGGGGGTGGGGGCGGGGGTGGAGATAAATCGACTAATTGTTGGCCATGTTTAAAAAAGGGATTACTGGAAAAGACAGTGAAATGATGACAGGAAAACATCTTGGACCAGAGCCAAAAAAAAAAAAAAAATCCGGTCAAATCAAGTCTGCGGCTCAGAGAAAACACCCATCACTCCTGTTGGAGGCTCCCACAGGAACTGCCCAGTGTTCCTCAGCCGACAATGGAATATTATGTGGGCACCAGGGGACAGAGCCAGGGATCACAAGAACATCCAGAGGAAAGAGCCATGGCATGCCAGGTGACACAGTTATGTCATACTTTGAGAAAACAAAACAAAACAAAATAATAAAGACCAACCTGTCCTTTTCTTTTAGTGGGAGCCCCTGCTTGCTCAAAATAGCTTCTGTCTATTGAAAGCAACCTCCAAGTGTGCCTTCTGGTAACAGGAGCTGCTGATTCTCTGTTTGTCTCCAGGAAGCTGCTGCAATATTACAGAAAGATGCTGGGAAAAGGAGGTTGAGGAAATTCAGTTTTCCCTTGACCGGGCTTCTGGCAAAACATGCCAGGTGATTGTCTTTGACATCTGGACCATCATGTGGGAGTTAGTTTGGGATTCGTCTTCTGTTGTCACCCAGCTGTGACTTGGTGAGTCCAAAGCCAACCATGATGAATTAAGACTCTTAACACAGGGTTCCAAACACACACGACAAAGTGGGGACCCCAAAGAATAAAATGAGCTGGATCTTCCTTCTTTCTGGGCGTTCAGTTAACTGAGCTGTCTTGTTCCCCTACAGATGAGTGGAGTTGGGTTTTTTTGTTTTTTTGTTTTTTGTTAGGCTTTCCAGGACTGGAAGGTCAATAGAAAGACATGCTCCTTCTCACAGGGGATTTACTCTTCATGTTGCTTCCTTATTTCAGACACCCCAGTACATTGCAAGTTTCCTGAGCAGGAGAAATATATCCTGCAGAAGTGTGCCTTGGAGACTCAAAGGAGGAGGAATTAAGCCAGTTGTGGATGGCTCGGGCATCTTAAACTGCATTTCTTCAGCATTCATAGAGACCTGTGTCTATAGGGTCTGTGTGTGTGTGTGTGTGTGTGTGTGTGTGCACGTGCACGCGTGTGTTTGCTTGCATGTGTATGGCTCTGTGTCTGTGTGTCTCTCGCAGAGGGAGGAAGAGAGTGAAGTCGGAGCAGACGGAATGTTTGGGCATTTATGTAATTCATGCATTGAATGTTCAATGCTGCAAGGCAGACAGCCATCCATCCCTGGACTCTGCCACTCTGGAGGGCCTGTACAGACCTGATCTGAATGTTAAATGCAGAAGATGAAATTAGCATACTAACCAAGGATGTCAACCCCTCCTTGCAATCAGTAAATGGCCGTCTCCTCTCTTTAAAGCCGGCATCGCTACGCGCGAGCCACTTAACCATGTCCTCTGGCAGGTCCTTTTTTGTGTTTGTTTTTTTGTTTTTGTTTTTTGATGAAAGACTGGAAATTCATTAATGAGGAGGGAAGGAATGGCTTCAAGGGGCTGTAATGAAAACAAACGATCCTCTTTAAATCTCATGTCGGCCAAAGCTGGGGGTGGGGGTGGGTTGCTTTCTGTTCTGGCGCTGGAGAATAGGAAATTCCACAGCCAACAGACCCCTTGATGAGAGCGCAAGAATGCATTGCCTGGGAATTTCTTCTATGTGGCAAAGAACAGCCATGGCCAGTATGTCTGTGTTAATAAAACTTAGAATGAGCTTTATCTTCCGAACTGTAAAGTGTGGTCTACCAGATGTCTTTCCATGCCGTCACAGGTTATCAAAGTTTCTTGACCTTGTGAGGCTAGGGAGAGCCTTCTGGAATCTTTTGGCCAGTTGCCTCAGCTTTTGAAGTAATACAGATTTTTCTTTTGGGCTATGCTTTGGCCTTTCCCAAAGGAAGTAGTTGCTTTTATTTTAATCTCTATCATACAAAGAAGTACACAAAGGAAGAAATTTAACTTCCACTCCTGTAGAGCCCATACTAAGGCAGACAGAATGCTGCCTAAGAGCTAAGAATCAGGCTCCACCCCAGGTATTTGGGCTTCCTTTTTCTTTATCTTAGCCACTGTATCATTAGAAACAAACTTCTCCCCTTCCATTGTGTTGTACTGGTTTGACTTTAAGCCAGGGGTCACACACTCTGAACTCTCCAGGGATCTGTGGGTACCAGCCTGAGGAGGCAATAGGGAGGAGTGGGGCTTGGGATGAACTTCAGACACAGCCACTCACTTTTATTTACGGGAATAAAGGCCCTGCCTTGTGCCGCCTGACCTTTCAATGTTCCAAGAGGTAATAGAAATTGGTATGTTTAAATATAAAAAAATATCAATTTTGAAATATTGGCTTGAAGTGTTATTTTAAAAAAATTCTACAGGTCAAATAAAGCATATTTGTGGGGACAGCCTTGGCCTATAGCATGACAGTTTGCAGTCTTCATTTTAGTCTAAAATAACTACCACAGGTGTTTTTGTTAATTTTGTAATTTTTTAAACGCTCAGTCTTTCTGTGAAATATTTTAATTAAAAAATATAGATATTAGCAACTGCATGGCAAATATCATGGGAGTGTGTGTTTTGTTGGACCAAGAGGGAAGTGCTAATTCAAAACAATCAGGCGGGGAAGGAAATAGATATCTGCATGGCCTGCTGGTCTGCTGGTCACTGGCATCTTAGCAGGCAGTGTCTAATGTTAGCTTTATCTAAGGTAGTGATTGAGCCACAAAGATTTTTCACAAAGGTTATAACTGGGAGGATTAACTATCTAGAAAGGAATACGTTTGAATATTTTTCATGTGTATCTCCATCAATTTTTAAGACAATTAGTGATTAGTAGTATTTTAACATCAAAAAAATTTAAAAACATTTTTCTTCTTATTTATCAACAGAACTCTTCATCGCAACTGAGTAGGAAAAAAAGATAGAAATCCCCAGGAAAGAGAGATCCTGCCTTTAGTTTGGAAGAAAGCTTTTCCACGGCACCTGAAATAACTTCAACAGGAAAAAGCACCTCAGCAAATGGTGAAGGGCAGCAAGAGAGCCCATCTCCTCACACAACTGTACAGGGCTTTCCAATTTCCAGGGTGCTCTTCACACATATTATCCTGTCTAATTCGCACTACAACCAGGCAAGATAGTTAGTATTTAGCTGATTTCATAGATGAGGATCCTAGGCTCAGAGAGGTGATGAAATTGCCTGAGGTTGAAAGCTACTAAGAGGCATGCACGGGTCCTCTGAGTCTTCATCTGATGCCATTTTATTATTTGTCATAGGTCTCATAAAAAAAAATCCTCTTCAGAACCCCTGACCCAATGCTTCCCGTATTCTTGATCCTCTATCATTCCCCCACCTCACTCCCTCACTATGAGATTTGCATCTTGTAGTCTGTGTAATTTGTAGTCATGTGCAATTTGAAAATGCTCCCTGTACCCCGACAGCAATTAAGAACCACTGCTAAGTTCCAACTGGCAGTGGCAGGAACCCTCCTTAACTTTCCACTCTCTGCTATTTGCTCCTATCTCTTTCCTTCCCCTGAAAATCTAGTTTAGCCAAAGGCTCGTCTACATGTGCCATGTCTTTCCTGCTTCACCCCCTTTTGCATCTCTACACAGAGCACTCTGTTTTCATTTCTACTTCCCCATTTAACTGCTCAGGTCATTAATGCCCAATTAAGCTGTGCTTTCCTCCCTGGCATGGTTGGATTCCACTGACCACTCCCTCCTCCATGGCACTCTTACCCTCTGTCACCTCTGACACTATTCTATGCTAGATTTTCTCCTTCATTGATGGTGGTGTCACCTCAGACATCCTTCTCTTTAGTCCCTTAAATATTAGTGCTCCCAAAGAGGGTTTCTGTGGCTCTCTTCTAGTCTCAACTGTACATACTTAGCTTTGTGCAAGTGTAAGCCCCTGGCTTCAGTAGTCATATGAACCAGTCATCAAATTATAACCTCCAGCCCAAACCACTTTCCTGAACTCAGCCCCAGATATCTGGCTGTATGCTGACCTCTCCTTGGGTTGGTCCATGGCATCCCCGACTCAGTACACCCTGAACTGAATTCATCATCATTGCCAAATCTGTTCCTCCTCTGCATCCCTTTTCCCTCTCCCCCGGCCCCACCCCATCGTCAACTGCTCTTCAAGTTCTTTCAATTCTGCTCTCCTAACTGCTTTCTAACCTCTCTCTTTCACTACATTCCTACTGCTCCTCTCTTGGCTTATTTCCCCAGTGGCTTTTCTAACACAGTGCATTCTCTGTACTACTTCTAATTAATCTAGAGAAAGTGCAAATGGGATTATTTTGCTGACTTCTGTGAAATCCTTCAGTGGATTCCACTTTCCTAATTTGGCCTTCAAGGCTCCTCATGATCTGGGTCTTTCCTCTCCCAAGCCTTCTCTCTTGAACCTCTTCCATCTCCTGCTCTATGCTCTAGGTCATTCAATACCTACCCATAGCTCTTTCATGCCTCTAGGGTTTCACATGGTGTTCCCGCCTCCTGGAATGTTCAACTCTACTTTTTTCATCTGGCCAATTCCTTCTTCACCTTCAAGACTCTGTTCCAGGAAGAAGCATTACCCACCCTCCCAAGTCTCTCACTTTGTGTCATGGGCTGCCACAAGCCCCCTGCCCTGCCTCCCTCTCTCATGGCATTTACCCCAGTTTTACAACAGTGAGTTTCTCCTATTTGACTGTGAGACACTTAAAAGCTGTATTCCCAGCACCCAGAACAGGTCCTGGTGTACACTGTGTGCTTAATAAATTAATATTACTATTTTTATTCTCAGTATCATAAATAATATTTTTTTAGCTGTACGATTACAGGTCCCCCAAATAATCAAACTGAGGGAAATACAGCAACCACTTCCCATAGTGAAAAAAGGATTTCCTATGGTGTAATTCTCACTTACATCAGTTTTTTGACTTTTGTCAGGTAAGAAATGAACACTGGGGTGGTCTTTAGGTGTTTGTGGATGTGGTAGAAACTTTGGAGTTAATTAGAAGCTCTGGCCAAAGCTGAACTTCCTTTGCAGAGTTCCTGGGAGGAAACACTAAATTAACGGTTCAAGGTTACTATTAGAAAAATAGCCTGTTTCCTTTAGGCTATACCTCCGAGAGCTTGTTCTCTTCCCTGCCATTTCTAAGATGTTTCCACTTTCCTTTTGACCTGGCTGCACCTGCCACCTTAACCCTGGTCTTTGCAACAAAGGTAATCTTACCTAACCCTAACCCAGAGGTCAGAGACCGCTAAACGTGTCTTTTGCATATCTTCCAGCAGCAGCACATTCTGGAGCACTCAATTAATACCGGTTGAGTTGAATGGTGAGAAAAGATGTGCACCACAGAAGGAGGAATGAGGATGGTTTTGTAAGCCCCCATCTCCCATGAAGCAGAAAATGGCATGAAATCACTAGTACCATAGCCTCCGGGCAGTCCCCAGAAATATCTCAAGACATCGTCAGGAATTCCTAAATTTGCAAAGACAGTTGGTTCTTATTATTCTTGGTACTTATGTTCTATGAAGTCACCAAAGAATTTGAATTAGCAAAAACTGAACCATTGCTCCTAGGGGAAATACGGGGTTAGGTTCCTTTGAGCTTCTGGTCACAGTATTTTTGTCAACTGGTCAATACATAACCTTGTTTTATGTGTGTTATTGTTTAAAGACACCTTATTTAATATGTATTGTTAAATCATTAGCATTGAACTCATGTTCAATAGCACTGAAACTCATGCCTGATTGAAGCTGATCTAGTACATGCGTTTTCTCTCTAAGGCACATCACAGCCTTTTTGAGCTTCAGAACACAAGTCAGCACTTCGGTACTCTGCTTGGAAGCCATTTTAAACAGTGAACCAAAAGCACAATAAGTGAAAAACAGGACACTGAATAGACAGTGAAAAGAACACTAGTTTACAGCAGAGTTGAAACAAGGTGGAGTGTTACCTCATTCAGCCTTAGTTGGGATGTGCATATTAGATGACTCAAAATTTTGCCTCTCTGTACATGTCCACCAATTACTATGAAAGTGCTGCAAGTATTGATTTAGGATTTACAAATAAATTTAAGTGAGTAGGTGAATTTGCAAATACAGAATCTGTGAATAATGCAATTGACTGTACTACTAATATATATTGATGAAACAGAAGAGTTTTGCTTATTTGAAAATAGAGATTAGGATGACCTTGTTCACAGCACAGTTCTGACTTTGGAGTCCATTCTTTAATTTGTGCAAAACTTCTTTCTGGCAAAGGGTCACCTCACCTTCACTTTCTTGGAACCCTTCATATAAGTAATTGCCACTTGCTAGAAGTTGTCTGATTGTTGCAGTTGGGGTGGTGCATTTTTCTCAAAGGAACAAAAGTGGTTTGCTGTGATGAGATGCAAAGCCTGGGAGAGCATTTAAACTCTGTCACCAGCCAGGAGAAGTCTCCCACTGCCACCTCCCGATGTTTATTATGGCCTCAGCAAAATTAACATTGACTCATGTTAGGCATCTCTGTCCATATGAAGAGGATTTTACATGACTGTCTCTCTTTTTTTAAATTTTTATTATTTTATTTTTATTTATTTATTTTTGGCTGCACTGGGTCTTTGTTGCTGTGCATGGGCTTTTCTCTAGTTGCCGCGAGTGGGGGCTACTCTTCGCTGTGGAGCGCGGGCTCTAGGCGTGTGGGCTTCAGTGGCTGTGGCACAAGGGCTCAGTAGTTGTGGCTCGCGGGCTCTGGAGCACAGGCTCAATAGTTGTGGCACGTGGGCTTAGTTGCTCTGTGGCATGTAGGATCTTCCTGGACCAGGGCTCGAAACCGTGTCCCCTGCATTGGCAGGCAGATTCTTAATCACTGCACCACCAGGGAAGTCCTTACATGACTGTCTTATAAAGCTATTCTTTTGAGCTAAATCTTGGCCTCTCTGGGTCATATCTTCATTTACATTTCATACTGCAAGCAACTGCTTAGAAATTTGTTTTTGCTGTTTTCTTATTGATCCCCATCTTGGTGCAAAGAATGGATGCAGAACTCTATGCTAAAACTATGCTACTCTTTCACACAAGCCAAAGACACAGACATGCATTTGAGAAGCCAGGAAAGGGGATAAATTAAGAATTCAGAGTATAAAGAAAAGAGAAGCATGGCAAAATTTCAGATAATGGGAGTGATAAGAGAAGGGTCTGGAACTTCTTACTATGTCTTACAAGGAGTAAGTGTGGAGTCGGTTCCACAGCAGGATTGGAATCTCTGTTATTTATTATTATGATCCTAACAAAATTGGGTAATGGTGCTGAGAACTGTTCCCTCTTCTGTGAAGTAAAGAGCATGATACCAACCTTCAGAAGTGTCTGTGAGGATTAAATGAGGTCATGAATGTAAAGTGCTGAACTCAAAGTCCAGCAGAAAACACTATGAAAATAGAAGGTGGTAATTGTTGCTTTTGTCACAGTTTTCTAGCTTCCTAACTAACCATCTGCTCTGACCTCTGGGTAATGCATATTCATGGTGTCATAGAAGACTGGAGTTGAAAAACCTTTCTAGGTCAACCACCTCATTGTGTAGAGGAGAAAATCGGCTGAGTACGATTCAACCAGTAGAGCATCACATAGCTAGTTGGGACAGAATCAAAAGGAGAACCCAGCTCTCTGGAGCTCAGTTCACAACTATGCAGTCAAGTCCTGCGTGCCCAGATCTCCCTTCTAGAACTTCTTTCCACAACTGTCAACTGTCTACCACACCCACCTTTCTCACCCCAATAGCCCAGAAACCATTGCTCTGTGGGTTACTATCTTCTTTGGCAGAAAGTCTCAGTGCTTGCTGTGCATTAGCCAAGTAGAGTATTTTAGAGCAGGAACTATTGAGCAGGATTTCTTCATTTTTTTTTTTACCACAAATATAAATAGTTATCAAGGAATAACATTCACTGCATATCAGTGTAAGACGGAGCAGAAAGGATCATAGAAGCTACAGAGGAATGCTCTTTTTAAAAAGGATCAAGTATTTCTGCAGATCTATGCAGTAATTTGCAAGATGCTCTCTCGGAAAAGTCCACAGGGAAACGCTGCTGGATGTATAACCCCCAAAGCTTATAACTGATCATGCAATGATGGGACAAGAGAACTGTGCTGCACAAACTGTATGGGGCTGGTTAATTTCCACCAAGCCTGTCTTACTGAGTGGTGGCTCAAAGTGGGCTGTTCCAGGAGCCAGCAACCTTTCCATTGGTGTGGGGTGGGAGGTGAGACAGGGCAGTCCAGGGGAAGCCCTTGCAGGAACTGGCTGGCACCATGAAATGATGGGGATTTTGTGGCATTCAAGAGGGAAGTTGTATGCAGCAGGACAGCAGCATTAGCAAGACAAGGCATGATGTATGCATGAGTTTAAAGGTGAAGCTGCGGTCAGAGTGTGGAGTGTGTGGTCAAACGAGAGAGGGGTCTACTACTGTTGAGTTCAGCTAAGGGAGCTGGTGCCCCAAATAGCTACAGAAGCACCAAGCTGGAGTCAGCATCAGAGCACAGGCTGGGCCCACCTCTGCTCAGCTGAGTTGCGCTACCCAAGCAGGTAGCAAGATTTAGAAGTGGTGAGGCAGGCCTGGTGAGAATTGGTGGATCCTCACCTATTTCATCACCTAAGAGATAAATCTTTGCTACAAATTGCTGAGATTTATCCTTGAGCCAATAATAACATTCCTTAGTGGGTAGGGAAGGTCTGTGGGGCAGATCCTCCTATTTTTCCATGGCTGTGTCCCACTCAGTCTTATTCCTCACTCATTTTTGTTCCCATTCTACTCATATCCAATGGAACTGATGAGCCACAAAAGCTGATATAAGATGTAACTTCATCAGAATATCTTCCTTGCAAAAGATCTGGAACTGTATTTAATCTGCCAAGGTAATAGGTTTAAGTGAAACACAGCTGACATATCCGGTCCACAAAGCTATTATATTTGCATTTTATATTGAACATGCCTGTAATATTCTCTTTGGTAGATGGAATTGACATTTCCATATGATGGTAAATGCTACATGGTGAATAGCTTTCATCAGGGTTCTGCTTCAGCAATTCCATCATTCTATAGGCAGAGAAAAAGATCACAATGGATACACAGAAGCATCTAACACAATGTGCTTTACGGGTACAGTCTGTTCAGTGGTTTAATCTGGATTTATGCAACATCTCACTCATCCAGAATCCAACTGTTAGCAACTACCTTACTTATCTGGAACTAGTTAAAAAGAAAAGCCCTCTAGGAGCCAGAAAAGTTGCCGCTGAAGTGGCATGCACGGAAGCGCAGGGTGTTAGAGTCCCTTAAGCACTTAGTCTCAGCTGGATGTGAAGCCCCCTCCCTTCAAGTACCAGGTTTGAATGCTACGCTCATGGCCAGGAGCTCTTAGAAGTAACTGCACCATGCAAGGCTGCCCTCCCTTGAAAGAAAGGGTGATGAGGAAGGGTATGGGCTCTTAGATCTTTTTCTGTGTGGGTCACTCATGAAGGCTACCTTGGATGTGTTGGTCCCTGTGGGGAATGGGAAGTGGTACCATTGGTCCAATAAAAGTTGGTGCTTCTGGATCTGCAATACTTCTTGGTTTCTGGGAACTCCCCATTATTAAGTTGCCTCTTCTTTAGAGGGTACATGAGAATATCTGAACTGATAAGTGAAGGACCCCAAAGAATACCGGGAAACATTGTCTGTCCATGAACAGAGCTTACAATTTTTTTTTTTTTTTTTTTTTTTTTTTTTTGCGGCACGCGGGCCTCTCACTGTTGTGGCCTCTCTCGTTGTGGAGCACAGGCTCCAGACGCGCAGGCTCAGCGGCCATGGCTCACGGGCCCAGCCGCTCCGTGGCACGTGGGATCTTCCCGGACCGGGGCATGAACCCGTGTCCCCTGCATCGGCAGGCGGACTCTCAACCACTGCGCCACCAGGGAAGCCCTAGAGCTCTACAATTTAAGAGCAGTATCCCACAGGGATTCCCACACTTCTGGGATGGAGAGCTGTGGAAAGCTGTGCTGGGAATATTTTTGAGTGGTAGATGAAGGAATCTTCTAGAAAAGTATTCATCCCAAGGAGAGGGTCAGGCACATAAAGTTTGACTCAAGAATGACACGGTCATCAAAGGGGTGGGTAGATCTGGGACATGGGATACCTCCAACTGTGAAGATGAGCCTTCTCTCCTCCTTCTTGCAGGCCAAAGCCCGGGACACAGGGCTAAGTCCTGGTGACAAGTGAAAGGTTCAAGAATGACTTTCACACGACGCCTTTTTGAGTGATGGGACACGGTAGCTAGGAGCATTTGGGATCAAGGTGATTAAGTGTGGAATAAAAGTGAAGGAAAGGGATTCTCCGTTGGCAGTGTGGTTGTTTCCAGGTGATGGCAATGGCAAAGGGTAGAAATGGGAAGGTAGACCTGGGAAATTTCAACCTGAAGTAGGTCCGAGTGCTCATGGTCTTATCAGCTCCAGTTTCAGGAGGTTCCCCTAGTGACTGGCACAGTGATGTGGGACATCGCCAGCTTGGGCAGCAGGGAGAAACTGGCAGACAGCAATGCCACCAGCTTTGGGAATGACAGGAAATAGTGCTTTTGCAGGGACAGCAGCCATGTGCCCTCATGGCAGCCTGGACAGTGGCAGGACGAGGCACACCCATAAGGAGACATACGTGGCAGAGGACTCAGAGACCAGTGGAGGCTCAGAGGACTTATGTGAGCACATGTGGCATCCCCCTCCCTGGTTACTTCCCACCTGGGGGAAATTGTGAGTGAGTATGGAGGTCCTACAATTGTAGGTAGAGGTCAAAGCCACCCACATCAACATGACCCTTGGTCCACACTGGTGTGACCTGGAGTAACTGGTTAGCTCAGGGATCTATCCCTGGAAACCTTGGGAAGAAAGGATGGGTGTCAGGAGCACGACACTGTGGGTAGTCAAACGCTACTTGCGTGGACATGATAACCGATATAGAAGCTTCTGTCTCCACTTCCCCCAGAGCCAACAGCACTTGCCGCTTTGTTCCCTAATTGTTGATTTACTCATCTGTCTCCTGCGAGCTGTAAGCTCCTTGAGGGAAGGGAGTATATTTAATTCACCTTTAGATTCCTATTCTCAGCACTGTGTCAGGTAAGCAGCACGCACTTCACCAATGTTTGTTGGATGAATAGATAAATATGTGAATAGATCAAGAGATGTCACAAATGAAATGACCGTCTGAGATGAGGTTATGTCAGTAAGCAAGGATGTGTTCAAGGCCATTGCAGAGAAAGAGGTGGAAGACCCCATTCAGAACTCTCCCGGGGCAGAGGCAAGTTCGGGGGAATAGGTACAGTCCAAAGCTGGCCCCTACATGGGCTCTTTCAGAACCTTCTGGATTACACCCTCCTGATTGTAGCCTTTAGTGATGATCTCAGTGTTCTAAAACAGGTCCCCAGAGCTCTGCAATGAGCAGGCAGGTGGTAGTCTCATACCCCAACTACTCTGAGGTCTTGAAAATTGAAAAAGTGAAAGGGTAAGAAGAGCAAGGTCCTGCAAGGTGAGAACTTAGGACAGATGAACTTGTCCTGCTTCTTTAGATCCGTGGACTTCAAGAGGGTTGGATCCTTGGGGTTGGAACATGATTGGAGATACTTCAGGCAGCTGAAGGCTGGCAGACACTGTGACTGTGGCACGGGGGTCACTCTCCTGTCTCCTCCAAGAGTATAGTGAGAAGGCCCACGTCCCTGTGAGCAGTCCTATGCTTCCCAGCCAAGGTTCTTGGTGATGGTCCTGGTAAGCAGGGCACCTTGGCCAGGGGGCCTTCCCAGGCTGACAGGTTGTCATTTGTCTCTTGATTCCAAGCCCCAGAGTTGTGACATTCAAAGAGAGAGCTGGTCCACAGTGGTCCATGGAGTGCCCAGAAGTAAAGCGCCCTGAATATGAGGCCCTGCTGGCAGCATCCAGTCCTCATTGGGGCCTGGCTCCCTCCTCGTGGCCAGGGTCTTGGAGGAAAGGGCATGGCCAGTGGTGGGCTCCTAAGTCAGAGGTGAATCTGTGTTCCCTAGCAGCATCTCCCCATTGAGGCTGGAGCTGTGAGCACAGGGCCGAGGACAAGAAGTCTGGAGGTAAATGCCTTGGGAATAGAGTCAGGGATGACTGGGTCCATATGGAACCAGCTGGGCCATTGCCACCCACTGAGCCCTGAGGTACATGGGGGTGGGCAGTGAGCAAGCTTTAGGAAGCAGCTTGATTACGACTTTTATGGAAGGGGGGGTGGTCTTTCCCATCTGCGCAGATCTCTTAATTAATCCACACTTACTGTTTTTTTAAAAAAATATTTTATTGAAGTATAGTTGATTTACAATGTTGTACTAATTATACATACTGTTAATACTACCTTATTTATGTAAGAGAGTGAGGGCAAGACCAAGTGAGCAAGAAAGACAGAGACAGAGAGACAGAGACAGAGAGAATGAATGAGCACGTGGGCCATAACAACATCTTTCCTTTTAAATGCTTGTATTTAAAGCAACTCTATATATTATTCAGGCATGACATCCTTAAAATAAACAACAATTTGAGGTAAACTTTCCCTCTCTAGCAACTAACTTCAGTTCCTAGATAATTAATTTTTACACAAACTAGTAATTCTAAAATGGCTCCTTTGTTCTTGACTGGTTGAGAAACTGAGTGTTATAAATGTTTTCAAGATACAATATTTAGCGTTTTCAGAGTGGAAGATATATCCCTTTATGCTAAATTGATGTACATGCATATTTGTTTCAAGTATTCTAGGCACAAACTGTGTGCGTGTTATGTGTGTATATTTAATATACGTGTGTGTATGTGTGTTTTTGTGTGTGTGCGTACTATGTATATAATGTGTACATTTGTATGCGTGGAGTGTGTGTGTGTGTTTTTCATGGGTTGAGGGAGGCTATAATATGTATCATTATTCTGTGCTGAGCATGCACTAGAATGAAGTATCAGCTTTTCTAGAAAAAGATGTTGCATTCCATCCTTATGTTGAAATGATGTTTTTTTTTTAAATTGAAAAAACACGTTTCTATTCCAAAAGACTGAGTAGGATGATACTTTAAAAATAATTCAGCCATTTAAATTTAAGACCCTGAAAAAAGTTGCATCCGTGGTCCAAATCTATTCTCTGGCCCAGAGCCCAAAGCATTTTCATTAGATTGAGAGTTGCATACAATTTCATTCACTTTAAGCTTTTGCTGCTCAGAATTCTGTTCTTCAGAGACAAGCTAACAAGTGTCGATGGCCATGTTGGCCTCAATAATAGGTCTCCTTTCTTTGAATGATCTATTTCAGTTGCATTATTACTGTTTAAAGATGGCCTTGTGCTTACAGACACATTTTCAGTGAACGTATGAAGAATGCTGATATTTCTTCTATGTGGTTTTGCCTCTACAGTCAGTAGCTTGTTTGGAGAAAAAGTCCTTAACTTATTTCTTTCAAGCCATTTGCAAAAGAGAGGCTACCTAAAGAATTCTCTTCTGTACCTGCTCCTCCTATTACTAAAGAAGATATTCAACGATACTAAGCTTTCCTTATGTTTTAAAAATTAATGAAAAAATTTTTGTGGCCTTTTCAATTAATAGTCCTGACATATTGGTAAGAAAAAGACAGACAGATAATCCACAGAAAAATGGGCAAAAGACTTGAAAAGGCACTTCACAAAAAAAGAAAGTGAAATGACCAATCAATGTTCAATTCACTGGAATTAAGGTAATGCAAATCAAAACCACAAGGAGAGAAAAGGTCCATAGCCACCAACTTCGCAAAAATTGAAGTCTGATAATAATAAGTGTTAGCGTGGGTGTAATGGAACCATGGAACACATACACTTCTGGTAGGAATGTCAGACACTACCTTGGAAAATGGTTTTGCATTAATTAGTAAAGCTGAAAAGATGCACATCCCTTGATCCAGCAAAATCCCTTTCCATAACTTAAAGTAGTGGTTCTCAAAGTGTTGTCCCAGCCCTGGCTGGCAGTATCAGCATCACTTGGGAACCTGTTAGAAGTGTAAACTCTCAGATCCCACTCCACTTCCACTGAATCAGACACTCTGAGGGTGAGGCCCTGCCACCTGTGAACTCTCCGGGTGGTGGTGATGAGCTCTCAAGTACAAGAAGCACCACCTGAGAGAAATTCGTGACCATGTCTACAGGACACATAGAATGTTCAGAGCAGCAACCATGTAACCATCAACAAGGCTACTTTGCATTCTGTTTGGACAGTGAAATATTACAATGTAATGAAAATAAAATGAAGCCAGATGAAAATGAAAAAACACAAAACAAACAAACTAAAACACCCTGAAGAAAAGCAAAGAAACGATTGCCGTAAAATCCAGGAAAATGTCTACCTCTATTGGAGACGGAGGTTATGATCAAGAAGGAATTCACAGTGGGGACTGGGGTTTCTGAGGGGTGGGCAATATTCCATGCTTTGAACTGGGAGGTAATTTACATACTTGTTTGCTTTACGATTATACTTTAAACTGTATATATGTACTCTTCCAAATACATATTACATTTTACAACAAAAACAAATTATTGTGTCTACCAAAGTTTTTCATTGTTGTTATATCAAATCAAGTTTAATCAAATTATAGCCTGCCCAGCTTCATAACTCTGCTTTATTCTTCTTCCCACTATAGGAAGTTGTCTGACTTCAGACTATACTACAAAGCTACAGTAATCAAGACAATATGGTACTGGCATAAAAACAGAAACATAGATCAATGGAACAAGACAGAAAGCCCAGAGGTAAACCCATGCACCTATGGTCAACTAATCTATGACAAAGGAGGCAAGGATATACAATGGAGAAAAGACAGTCTCTTCAATAAGTGATGCTGGGAAAACTGGACAGCTACATGTAAAAGAATGAAATTAGAACACTCCCTAACACCATACACAAAAATAAACTCAGAATGGATTAGAGACCTAAATGTAAGACCGGATACTATAAAACTCTTAGAGGAAAACATAGGAAGAACACACTTTGACATACATCACAGCAAGATCTTTTTTGATCCACCTCCTAGAGTAATGGAAATAAAAACAAAACTAAACAAATGGAACCTAATGAAACTTCAAACCTTTTGCACCTCGAAGGAAACCATAAACAAGACAAAAAGACAACCCTCAGAATGGGAGAAATTATTTGCAAATGAATCAACGGACAAAGGATTAATCTCCCAAATATATAAACAGCTCATGCAGCTCAATATTAAAAAAAAACCAAACAACCTAATCCAAAAATGGGCAGAAGACCTAAATAAACATTTCTCCAAAGAAGACATACAGATGGCCAAGAAGCACATGGAAAGCTGCTCAACATCACTAATTATTAGAGAAATGCAAATCAAAACTACGATGAGGTATCACCTCACACCAGTTAGAATGGACATCATCAGAAAATCTACAAACAACAAATGCTGGAGAGGGTGTGGAGAAAAGGGAATCCTCTTGCACTGTTGGTGGGAATGTCAATTGATACAGCCACTATGGAGAACAGTATGGAGGTTCCTGAAAAAACTAAAAATAGAATTACCATATGATCCAGCAATCTCACTACTGGGCAATATACTCAGAGAAAACCATAATTCAAAAAGACACATACACTCCAATGTTCATCGCAGCACTATTTACAATAGCCAGGTCATGGAAGCAACCGAAATGCCCATCGACAGACGAATGGATAAAGATGTGGTACATATATACAATGGAATATTACTCAGCCATAAAAAGGAACGATATTGGGTCATTTGTTGAGGCGTGGATGGATCTAGAGACTGTCATACAGAGTGAAGTAAGTCAGAAACAGAAAAAACAATATCGTATATTAATGCATATATGTGGAACCTAGAAAAATGGTACAGATGAACTGGTTTGCAGGGCAGAAATAGAGACACAGATGAGAACAAACGTATGGACACCAAGCGGGGAAAGCGGCGGGGGGTGGTGGTGGTGGTGTGATGAATTGGGCGATTGGGATTGGCATATATACACTGATGTGTATAAAATTGATGACTAATAAGAATCTGCTGTATAAAAAAAAATAAAATTCAAAAATAAAAGAAAAAAAAAGAAGCTGTCTGTTCTATCACTACTTTTGCTCTTATTCTTTTTTTTTTGTTTTTTCCTGTCTTCCAACTGGGGAAAGACAACTAGGAACAGACTCTAAGATGATCATTTACATCAGCCAGAGTCACTGACCCTTCCTCTCCCTAAATATGTGGAAGAGTTCAAAAGCAACCAGGAAGTTGTACCAGTTCTCAGTGAGTGAGCTTGATGCCACCGCATGACCCAAGGATCTGCTGTCACTTACGAGAGACTTTGTTGTTTATTTGCACTCCTCTTTGGTGATTGTTGCTAGACTGAATTAATGCAAGGTTAGGTGGGAAAAAAAGAACACATTGGTTCTTTTATGCATCATAATGCTAATATAGGAGCTAGTTGGCTCATTCTTCAGTGTTTAAAGCAGAAGATACTTTTCAAACAATTTTGAAGCTAATTTTTTCTTTTAACTAAGATAGATGTCCTTTGTCCACAAGTCTGTGATGACTGCATTAATGTTCATTTACTCTTTCGTGTATGATATCATTCTTTCATTAGTAGTAATAAAGACTTCAGTACTAATGCATAAAAAATAGCTACTTATCATAGTATGATGTGCCAAGCATGGTGTTTATAAACAGTAGGTACTTAATGAACACCAAGCTGACATAAGCATCTCTGTCATATGGAAATACATTTCTCAGATAAAAATAGTATTATAAATGTTAGCTGTCTAGCTTTTTTGGTGTGTATATTGATTACTTTTTTATTATGTAAAATATATATAACATAAAATTTGCCATTTTAATCATTTTAAGTGTATAATTCAGTGGCATTAATTACATTCACAATGTTATGCAACCACCTACCTCAACAGTTTTAACCCTCATTTTAATGTCTTTGTTTTTTAGAATCAACTTCTATATTTCACACTGCTTTTTTAAAACTTCCTCTAAGATAGCCCTCTTTTCTTCCTACAGTTGGTCTTTTGCCATCTTTGCCAGGTCCTTGGTCTCATCTACAATCTGAGACATGTGTGTTACCTCACGTGTGATGAACCAGAGATTTTCTGTGTCAGCAGGACTTTCCTTCCTTCTTCAGTTCAACTTCCAGCTCTCTAGCTGGGGAAGCTGCTATGTTAAACTACAGACAGATAAAACTCAAAAAAAAAAAAAAAAGTTCATTCTTACTAGGGAAAATGTAGGCTCTTGATTTCAGGATCCTTTGGGACCCATCATGGGTTATCTAAAGTACCAAAAATTATTAGCCTGATGTCTTAGTGGAAGTACTCAGGATATTAATTCACCAGTTGTGTATAATTCCCAAGTTAGTCTCTTGTGCCAAACAGTGAATAATTAAGCTGTAGATAACGTCATGCTGCAACTGTGATAAAACAATAACGATGATGAAAATAACAACAGCTAACGCTGAGCACTGCTAGGTGACAAGTGTGGCTCTAAACCTCTTCTGTGCATTACCTCATTTAGTCACCATAATAATCCTACGGCATACATACAATTATTAGCCTATTTTATAGGTGAGGAAACCAAGCCTCAGGGAGATAAATTACATGTTCAAGATGACAGGATCTGAACCCAGGCAGAATGACCCCCAGAGTCTCACTCATAGTCACACACCATGAGCCCTATTTAAGTGTAGAACCCAACAGAATGTTCTACTTTACGTCCTTTCTGGGAGACTAGCTACTCCAGGTGAAAACACACAGGAATAAGTTAGAAACAAGAGTAAAACACACACACATCTTTATTTCTTTGGAGGTCAGTGAGGGGTAGGGAAATGAGCTTACAGAACTAGTTGGTTAGTAATCAGTTAGTAATAAGTACTAAAAAAAAAAGATATGTAGAGAAAAAAACAAACAAAACAAGGCAGTTTAGTTGGGAGGAGATTACTTTTAGCTCCTGGGCAGGAAGGAGTCCAATACTCAATGTAGAGCCATCAAAGGTTTTTCAGCACAAACGGGACATAATGAGAGCTACGCTTTTAGGAAAATAAAATTGCCATTGTGACTATTACGGCCTGGAAGGAGAAAAGACTCAAGGTGGAAAGGCTGATTTAGAGGTGTCGATAGGACCACATGGACAGGCAGCGAGGGCTGGAGCTGAGCAGGGACTGTGGGCACAGAGAGGCTGGGAGAGACTCTGTGGAGGAAGGACAGACAGAGTAATGGATATGAAGGGCCAAGTTGATGCAAGATTCCAACCCGAATGACAGACAGAATGGAGTCTCATTAAGAGAAAGAGCAAAGCCCAGAGGAGAAGAGAATACAGGGGGGAAGTGCAGGCACAGAATTTGAAGCTCTGGCAAGATGTACAGGGACCGTGTCTGGGAATTTAAGCTTGAGAGGGAATTAGAGCTGGCGATGGAGAGACTCTGCAGAGCATGGAGTGCTAATCATGAAAATGGCAAAGAATGTGAAGGGAGAGAAGGTGGAGTCACAGCAAGAGTGATGAAGAGAGAATCTGGGGCAACTTTAAGAGATAATAAGAAGAGAAGTCAGAAATGATGAGGTCAGAAAGACAGGAGGAGGCATGAGGGCAGCATGGCCTAGAAGCCAAGGGAAGAGAAAAAGTGGAGAATGAGGGGTGACAGACAAGGTGGAAGGGGAGACCCAAGGCAAGGCATTGGGTTCAACAATACAGACCTGTGAGGAAGCAGCTTCAACTGACTGGTGGGGAAGGAGAGGGGTCAGAGGATGTGTGTCTGGTCAGAAAGGGGAGGAAGCAGCAGGTACAGAAACATCTCTCAAGAGGTTTGATAATGAGGAAAGGAGAGCTGTACGAGGACAGCTCAAAGGGATAGAAGGATCAGGGGAAAGTTGAGTTTAGAACAAAGGAGCCAATGTTCATAGACCCAGGGGAAAAAGCCAGTGGAGTAATCAGTTTCTCATTATGTTTCTCTTCACCTCACAGATACATTGATCTCATCTTCACTGCCAAAAGCCACTTAAGAAGAAACAGTTCCCTTTCTTCCAGGTCAGCCAGTTCTATAACCACAACGTTTGTGAAATGCATAAATAAACCCATGGGTGGAGGGACAAACAGAAAATTACAGATGTTCACTGACGAGAAAGCCCTCCATCCATCCATCCATCCACCCATCCATCAACCCCTCCATCTATCCATCCATGGATGTTTGCTAAGCGTTTCCTAAGCGTCAGGAGCTGGACACCGAGTTATGAGGACACTGACATCAACACAGCAGCAGCAGCTACCACTCCTCTGCCTGGGCTCAGGTGCAATGAGGAACCAGAATATATAGTTGTGGGGACTTCCCTGGCGGCGCAGTGGTTAAGAATCTGCCTGCCAATGCAGGGACACGGGTTCGAGCCCTGGTCCAGGAAGATCCCACATGCCGCGGAGCAACTAAGCCTGTGTGCCACAACTGCTGAGCCTGTGCTCTAGAGCCTGCAAGCCACAACTACTGAGCCTGAATGTCACGACTACTGAGCCCGCATGCCTAGAGCCGGTGCTCTGCAACAAGAGAAGCCACCACAATGAGAAGCCCGCGCACCGCAATGAAGAGTAGCCCCTGCTCGCCGCAACTAGAGAAAGTCCGCACACAGCAATGAAGACCCAACGCAGCCATAAATAAATAATTTTTTAACAAAAGGAAAAGAATATCTAGTTGTTTAGGGGACAAAAGGATATCCAGATTTGTCCTGTGATCATTTCCACACAGGCAGTAATTCAAACGGTAGCAACCTTATGCTCAATGGCCAGGATCATGCCTTTTTACGAGTCATTGTAAAGCAGCAAGTGCATTGACATATACTTCATAAACGCTAAATAATAACAAGTCAGTGAGCCTAGAAGTATTGGATTCAGTATTCGAGACATTAAACCCAAGTTATGCTGTTCTAGAAGCAAGGCAAACAAATAAATCAAACCCAAATCAAATAAAGCCCACCTCCATCCGCAGCCAGCAGTGGTGTTGTCTGGAACACTCTTTATGGGCCACTGGTTCTCTCAGGAAGGGGTGCTTGTTAGTACTTTCCCTAACACATCACACACAATGTCTTGCCTGTGATTTGGGAGGAGAGTTTTACGTCTGACTCACAGCAGACAGCAGCGACACTGCGTTCTTAAACTCCAATTCCCTTTATTTGATGCCAGAAAATAGCATCTGCTGAAGCTCTAGAGAAGAGCAATGGTCACCCCACTGAGAAATTAGTCTGATCCTGGTGGGGAGTCTCTGTAGGCAGTATTGGGAGACCCTGTTTGTATGTCAAAGCCAGGATTTTGTTTTCCTTTAAGACATAAGTCTCTTTAGGGGTGCCTGTGATTCCTTGAGGATTTAGGCACACAACACAGAAAGCCTGAAATGGCACATACCCTGTATCGGCAACAGAAGCAAACTATAGCACAGTCTGAATGCTCTTCTGATTCATGGTCCAGATCTCTGAGCACAGTCTGGTACTATCTCATGTGGGATCTCTGGACCGGTGCCTTCTCTCTAGGAGTCTGCCACCTTGGTTCCACATACAAACATGGCTCAACCCACATCCACTCAGTCATTTTACAGTGATGACACCCTTGGGAACAAGATGAACGGCGAAGCCTATCGCAAATGAGGAAGTGATGACCATGAAATCTCTGGGAGTGAGCAGACTGACAAGATCTTGTTTTAATAGAGTCTAGGAGCACATTCTATCCTTTTACCATCATTTCCTAAAGGATTTTACTCTCATTCAGTTGCAGCCAAGGTGAGGAGAGCCAAGAAGCCTACACAAGACACCTGGATCTGGCCAATGAACCACTGAGTGGAGGACTGTGCCAGAGGGAAGGTACAGAGTCAAGAAACAAAGGGTGAAACAGCCATCAGATGCTGCCCTTGTTAATGCTACTGCAAATACAAGACGATTCCAGCCAGTTTCTGCCTGGCTCAGAACTAGCTCATCACGTCTCCCAGAACTGAATGTACATGTGACCAGAATGATGCTTTCAATAGTTAGGGCAATGACTGTCGAACATTACTGTGCATCCAATACACCTCAAGAGTTTGTTAAAAAGACAGATTTCTGCTCTTCAGCCTCAAGATTCTCACTTGGTAGATCTGGAAGGGGCTTGGGAAGGTACATTTTTAGTAAACACTCCAGTGATAGAAGCAGAAGGATTGCCCGTCATATTTTGGAAGTAACTGCTTTAAATCAGTGCTTTTCAATCTCTACATGAGTACAATATTAAAGGGAAGTACCTTCAGAATAATCCAGCCCAAATTTCTCATTTTGAAGGTGAAGAAATTGAGGGATTAAGTAACTTTCTCAAGGTCACACAGCCAGTTATAAGTGGAAAGTTAAGACTAGAAGCAAAGTCTAGTCTTAGTGCCTTTTGTATTCACTATACTGTGTGGTTTGGTCACTTTCTTCTCCTTCGAGTCCTGTTGGACACATATGCACATAAGGAGAAACTAGAACATGTCTGGATTATTTCGGAAATTTTTAAACCTTTTGAACCAATTGGTGGAGAGCTTCAGGGATGCCAAAGCAAACATTAGAAAAAATGAGTTCAGAAAGAAGCGGTACTTACCCTCTCTAAAACTGACGATGAAGAAGATGACAGCAGGGATTCAAAGTCGTCCTCTGAGCAACCACAGTGTCTGGGTTCCCAAATCGGTGCCTAGGATAAAACGAAAGGAAAGAGTTGCGAGAAATTGTATGTAGTCCTGATGCTTCATCAGAAGAATAATAAGTGCTTTCCACAAGCTGTGCTAGAATCAAGTCAAATTTAAGTGTCATAATTACTCTCATCATCTTTCGGTCAATTCCTCACTTTACTTTGTGTGGCCATGATCAGTTGAAGCTGAAAAGTTGTGTATCTTAGCAAATTCCAGAGGTGTCCTGACAAGGACCATTGGAAGAATAGCCCAGAGTTGTTAGAGGACCCCTCTGAGATGGGCTACAAGGCTCTGAGAACTTCTGACTCATTTGTTTTTTGGTTCTTCTCTTTATATAAGAAAATAATAACTGAGCAGGTCCTCATTTCAAATGAATGGGAAATAGAGAAATCATGTCAAGAATAGCGACTAGATCTTCACGATTTAAGAGGTTGCGCTCATTCATTAAAGGACTGATTGACTCATTCATTCAAAACATATTTATGAAGACCTTCTATATGCCCAGCCTTTGTTCTACTCAGTGACATATGAAGTTTTACCCAATGTGAAGCTGATTGGCTAGAAGGAGAGTAAATATCCATCACCAGTTACTCTAATAACTTAATAGAAAGATCACGGTCTAATAACTGTATATGTTTTAGAGGCAAAAACATTCAACTCCACTTGAGGCCTGGTTCAAGTTCTGGATGACCCTGGGCTAGAGCAGGGTTTCTCAGCCTCAACACTATTGAGATTTGGAGCTGAATAATTCTTTGTTGTGGAGTAGGGGGAACTATCCTGTGCATTGGAGGATGTTTAGCAGCAAACATGGCCTCTACCAACTAGATGGCATTAGCATCTCCCCAGCCCCGTATCTGTGGCAATGTCTCCAGACGTTGCCGAATGTCTCCCAGGGGGCAGGGACTGTCCCTGGTTGAGAACCACACTGAATTACAGTAATAACTACTATTTTTGAGCACCTATTAGGGGCATTATGCTGGGGCTTTATATACATCATCACATTCAGTCTTGACACCAGCCTTTCAAAGCAAGCAATATCATTCCCATTTTACACATGGTGAAACCGAGGTCCAGAGATGTTAAGGAAACCACCTAATACTACACAACTGGTAAGTGTTGGAGGAGATTTGAACCCAGGATTATTTGACTTCAAGGCACATGTTTATTATTTCCTATTCTTTCTTTCCTATTGATATATTCTAACCAATCAGAAAAGTACACAGAATAATCTAATAAATACCTATGTACTATGCAACCCAATTTTACAATTTTTAATATTTTTTCATCTCTGCTTTATATTTATTTTTTGGCAATAAAATGTTACAAATACAGATGAATCTCCCTTTTGGACTTTTTTTTTTTTTTTTGCAGTACGCGGGCCTCTCACTGTTGTGGCCTCTCTCGTTGTGGAGCACAGGCTCCAGACGCGCAGGCTCAGCGGCCATGGCTCACGGGCCCAGCCGCTCCGCGGCATGTGGGATTTTCCTGGACCGGGGCATGAACCCGTGTCCCCTGTATCGGCAGGCGGACTCTCAACCACTGTGCCACCAGGGAAGCCCCTCCCTTTTGGACTTTTTAATTCCTGTTCCTCTCACTTTCTTCCCCCAAATAACCGTTCTACTGAAGCCATATCCTCCCTCGGAAAGATTTTATACTTTCTTATATGTATGTGAGTATGTTCACCAACAATTACATAACACTCTAAAAAATACACAGAAAGGGTACACATTCTTCTGCAGTTTGCTTTCTTTAGTCAACATTTGTTTTTGAGCTTTTTCTATGTTGAAATTATAGGTCTAATTCTTTGTTTTTAATTATTGTATTGTAATAAACAGATGGTAATGGATCCAAGCATTCTTTTGGTGGACATTTAGTTTGTCTCCCATTTTTCACTATCACAAGTCCCACTACTGGGAACACGGCTGTGTGTATGTGCGTGTCTGTGCACACACATGTGTGAGCCCTTCTCTAGGACATACAGCTGTAAGTGTAATCGCTGGCTTGCAGAATGTGCACGTCTTCAATTTTGTTAAATATTACCAAATCGTTGTACAAAATGACTGTAGTAAATTATACTCCCTCCAAGGGATTATGAGAGCTTTCATTTCTTTACATCTCTGCCAATGCTCAGTATTTTCAAACTTTATAATGTTTGCCAGTCTGACTGGGGTGAAATAAAATATAATTATTGTTTCAAAATCCTGTGTTCTTAACCACTAGTCTACTGTCTACACTTCAGTTATGTGAATGGGAGAAAACACCTTTGCCTATTTCCTGGAGTAGTAATAAATTTTTCCGGTGCAATGTGTGAATGTATTTTGTAAATATCAAGTGCAACATTGCTAGTGGTAGGAGAGGATATTTATACAGTTTCTAGAGCAGGTAATTTGACAGAATCTATCAAAATTTCAAATCCACGTATATTTTCTTTTAACTTAAAAAATGATTTCAAAATTACAGAAAAGTTATGAAATTAGTAAAAAGAATTCCAGATTGTCAAAATGCTCCCACTTTATCACATTTGCATGACAATTCTCAGCCTCCCTCTTCCTCTCTGTCCCTCCTCTCTCTCTTTCCTCCTGTGTATATACATACTTGTATCTAGATCTATATGCGTCTATAGATATTTGTACCCACATACTGCCTTTCCAATGACTTCTGAAAATTTTCTAAAAACAAAGACACTTTGTTATTTAACCATAGAAAAGCTGTCAAAGTCAGGAAATTAACATTGACATAATATTATTATCTAATCTACATATCTTATTTAAATTTCATCCACTGTCCTATGAATGTCCTTCATAGTAAAAGAAAAAAAATTTTTTTCCTTTCTAGGCCCCAATTTAAAATTATTTGTTGCATTTAGTTGTCATATCTCTTTAGCCTCCTTTAACATGGAGAAATTCTTCAGTCTTTTTCATCTTTCAGGGTATTTTTGAGGAGTACTGGTCTGTTATTTTGTACAGTGCTCATTTTTGGTTCATCTGATATTTCCTCATGATTAGATACAAGGTATGCATTTTTGGCAAAATTCCCACAGAAGTGATATTGTGTCCTCAGTACATCATATAAGTATACACTTGATGTCAGTTTGCTCTGTTACTGGTGATGCTATTTTTATCACTTGGTTATGGAGTTATCTGCCAGGTTACTGTTTTTTGCTTTGTAATTAATAAGTATCTTTTGAGGACATTATTTTGTGACTAGGGAAATTCCTATTTATATCAGAATGGACTCATGGATTTAATAGGCCATATTGGTTACTATTATTATTTATTTTGATGACCAAATAGTTTCAGATACCCTTTTAAGCTGACTTCTGGGTCCTTTTGACATGTCTCCATTATTCTTTGAGCACTTCCTTACTTTCTGGAATAATAAAATGTTTCAGGTTCATCTCTTGCTTTCCAAGCTCCTGTCCTGGAACTGACTGTTTTCCAAGGAGTCCTGCTTCCTTTAAGCGGGGAATGGTATTTAGAAACCAAGATCTGGTTGCTAGGTGTACTCTTTGTTACTGCTGTCCCTTAGTTACTGCTACAACCTAGTGATTTCTCTTTCAGAGATCCCTGCAACAGATATACCCATACATTTGTTAAAAGATTTATATATAAAGTTATTAATTGTAGCATTATACAGTTGAGAAAAAGATGAGACAAAACCTAAAGGTCCATCAGTAGGGGACCACTAAAATTATTTACATCCCATATACTGGGATGGCATGTACCCATAAAAGACTGAGGAATTATTTCCAAAATACATTGTTGAGTTAAAAAAATCAAAATATAAAACTGTGTGTCTGGTCAGCAAAGGAAACCATCAACAAAACAAAAAGACAACCTATGGAACGGGAGAAAGTATTTGCAAACGATGCGATCAATAAGGGGTTAATATCCAAAACATACAAACAGCTCATACAATTCAATATCATAAAAATAAACAACCCAATCAAAAAATTGGCAAATGCCTAAATAGACATTTCTCCAAAGAAGACATACAGATGGCCAACAGGAACATGAAAAGATATTCGACATTGCTAATTATTAGAGAAATGCAGATCAAAACCACACTGAGGTATCACTTCACACTGGTCAGAATGGCCATCATCAAAAAGCCTACAGATTATGTATGCTGGAGTGAGTGTGGAAGAAAGGGAACTCTCTTACACTGGTGGTGGGAATGTAAACTGGTGATTCCCTATGTAAAACAGTATGAAGGTTCCTTACAAAACTAAAAGTAGACCTACCATATGATCCAGAAATTTCACTCCTGGGCATATATCCAGAAAAGATGAAAACTCTAATTTGAAAACATACACGTACCCTACTGTTCATTTACCATAGCCAGGACACAGAAAGAACCCAAGTGCTCATCAACAGATGATTGGTTTAAGAAGTCATGGTATATATGTATGTATATGTGTGTGTGTGTGTGTGTGTGTGTGTGTGTGTGTGTGTATACATACACATACACACACAATGGAATATTAGCCATAAAAAAGAATGAAATTTGCCATTTGCAGCAACACAGATGGACCTAGAGAATATCATACTAAGTGAAGTGAGTCAGACAAAGACAAATATTATATATTTGTATATATATGTATATATATCTGTATATATATATGTGCTTGTTGATAAATGCATAAAACAGCTCTGAAAAACCATACAAGAAACAAAAACCATTTGATTGTTGATGGAGAGGGGAATTGGGCAACTTGGGGAAAAGGGCTTTTACCATAAACTTCCTTGTACCTTTTAAATTTGGGACTATATGAAGTATTAAAAAATAAAATACCATAAAAGATAAAATATAGTGTCATTTTACATAAAGTATTCATTAGTAGCTCAAATATTGGAGAAGAAAATCCATTTTCTGGAACAATAGGATAGTTAAAAGCATAACTGCAGTTTGATCACCAGCCCCTGGTATAAGTATGTATAAACAACCTTATGATCCTTTTAGACTTTAACTTCTCCATCCGTAATATGGGCATAATAATATATAGCCTATAAACCAGAGGAAATGAAATTGAAGCAGGAATAGAGAGTGAAACAGTCTGAAAACAAAAATTCCAGGCTACTGTGACTATTAATGATGACACCTTTTTACACTTATGTGAATTTAATAAATATTTGGGAAGAATGGATGGATGGATGGATGGATAAAATTATGAAAGAAGAAAGATGGGGGAAGAACTATGTTTAACCACTTTTAAAAGCACAGGAATACACTTAAGGAGCAGTCCTAATGTAGACAGATCATCTTTAATGCATTGTTGTCATTCAATACTTCGTGGAAGAACTGTGATACTCCAGGCAGGCAACAGAGGCTAGCAGATTATGACCATGGGTTTTGGAGTCAGGGAACTCATGTTCATACTCTGGCTCTGCCTGTGATTTGGGGCAAGTTATTTAACTTCTTTCTGTCCCAGTTTCCTCTCCTGTAAAATGGGACTTCTAGGATCGTTGCAAGGTAATTCTATGTAAAACACTTAGAACCATGCTGACACATGGTAATCACTCAATAAATATAAGCTATAATTTGTTTTTAGTTCATTTTCATTTATTTTATTATTAAATGGTAAGAACATTTGTGAGATGTACTCTCTTAACAGATTTTAAATGTACAATATTGTTAACTTACAGACACAATGTTGTCCAGCAGGTCTCTACAACTTACTTATCCTGTACAACTGAAACTTTATGCTCATTGATTTGTCCCTCTCACCAGCCCCTGACAACCACTGTTCTGCTCTCTGCCTCTATGAGTTTAACTATTTCAGATACCTCAGATGAGTGGGATCAGCCAGTATTGTCCTTCTGTGACTGGCTTAGTTCACTTACGTGTCCTCCAGCTTCACCCACATTGTCACATATTGCAGGATTTCCTTATTTTTTACAGCTGAATAAGAATTCCATTGAATGTACATACCACTTCATCCATTCACCCAACAATAGACATATGAGTTATTTTTTCATTTCTTGACTATTGGTGAATAGTGCTGCAAACAAGATGGGAATGCTAACATCTTTTTGAGATCCTGATTTCAATTCCTTTGGATAAATACCCAGAAGTGGGATTGCTGGATCATATGGTAAGTACTATTTTTAATTTTTTAAGAAGCTCTACACGGTTTTCCAAACGGGTCGCACCATTTTGCATTCCCACCAACAGTGAACGAGGTCCAATTTATCTACATCCTTGCTAACACTTGTTATCAAACTATAATTCTTACTATCATCAAATTGTAGACCTTGAAGGGTGCTCAGAGATAATCTAATCCCTGTCTCTTATTTTCCAGATGATGAAACAGATAAAAGTAGGGCTTGAGGAGATAAAGTGGCTACCCAAGCGGGCACAGTCAACCAGAGCAGATTCAAACCTAGAACACTGGTGGTGGGATTGCTAGCTGTGGTATATTGTTAGTGGCCACAGATTCCTTGTAGCTCCTCCCATCAAGAGGACAAGTTGATTTCCGCACTCCTTGAATGTAGCGGAAAGGAGGCTGCGTGAGATATGAGTCTTGGCCTCAAGGAATCCCGCAGCTTCTGCTCTCACTCTTTTGGATGCTGCTGCCATGGGAAAAGGCTTGAGCTAATCTGTGGGAGGATGAGAGACCGCGTGGAGTGGAGGCGAGAAGTCCCAGTAAAGGTCCTTCTCGACCAACAAACTGGCCAACTGCTAGACACATGAGTGAGACCTCCTTTCCCCCATCCTCCCTACCCCCAGATCACAGAGCTCCAACACAAGCTCCAGTCAAGCCACCAGCAGACCACAGAAATCAACAGACTTGGTCCAGACCAGAAGAGCTGCCCTAGCTGTCTGGCCATCCCAGTCATCCCATGGAGCCATGAGCTAACTAATAAATGCTTGATGTGTTAAGCCACTAGGTAGAGGAGTGGCTTATTATACAGCAAAAAATAACTGATAACGAACCCAGCAACAGCCTCTCTTCAATGAGACCACATTTGGAATTCATTTCTAGGATGTCTGGGGTGACAACTCTTCACCTAGACTGACTCTCTCCCCCTGCCTATTTGTTGCCTGGTCCATGTCCCTCTGCTCCCAGGGACACCCCCTGACTCTGCCTGCAACCCTAGCAAGGGAAGGAAAATCCATGTCCTTCAGAGTCACGGACCATAGTTCTGTAGTAACAGCATGAGAGAGCAGTCCAGGACGCAGGGAGCTGCTAGCTGCAGAGCCCTTCTGGTCCACCTCTTCCTTTACAGACTCCAGACCCCGGTTATGGGCCACACGGATACACTGTTGTCAGATTATTCCTATAGGATTGAAAGGGAGGGGCCTTGGCTGGCACTGGCTGGGGGGTGCTGGGCAACAGCAGAAGAACATCCTGTAAAAATGAGAACTAGGGAGTAATTTTCTTGAGTCACATGATTCCAAGTTTTCACTCACCATCCTCCTTTTCTCCTTCATTTCCCTTTTACTTGGCTTTTATTAATAGTTCTACATGCCCCCCACCTCCGCTCCCTCAAGGTGCTGTTTCCAGAAATAAATTAAGGGTTTCTGGGTTTCTGCTAAATTTCACGGCTGCATCTTTCACCCATTCCCCTTCCCACCAAGTTTAGGTATCTTCTCAATTTTCTCTTTTACAATTTTCCTCCTAATTGCCCACGTGAAGATGAGCCTAGTGATACCAGGCTCCTGATTAAAGTCTCATGGTTCTCCAGATCAGAATCTTTGGATGTTCTGGCATCTCTTTATTACTAGGAGACCAAGTGCATATGGGCAAAGGGAGAACCTGTCTTTGGAGACAAGGGTAGAATCAGTCGGGGACCCGGAAATCAAGAGGGGAGTGAGACAGTCCTGGGACCTGGGATCCTTTGCTGCAGTGCTGCAATACTTGCATCTGGACAGACCTCTCCTTGAGCAACAAAATATGAAGAAACTATATGGGATTAAAAATAACTATGTGAAAAAATTTAAAAAACAAAACAAAACTGCATGCATGCACAGTTGGGGCAAATTATGGACAAAAAGACACAAAAGACCAAAAAACTTCAACTGCCACTTCTGAAGAGCTGGGAACAAAGACAGGGTGTTGGGAGCAAAAACAGGGTACTGAGCATGCCCCCCGCACTCAACACCACCAGATAGGTGGGCAAAACACCTAAGCCACCCCTCTGATGTGACCCCTGGACCCACCCCTACTCTCACCCCATATAAGGAACAAGTTCACCCCCTCTCAGGGAGCTAGCGAGCAAAGGAACATGTTTCTTGTTCTCGTTGCCCCCTGCTGCAGCAGGGGCCCCAGTAAAGCCTTGTCTGAATTTCTTGTTTGGCCTCTAGTCAATTTCTATTGATTGGGGAAGGCCAAGAACCCTGGTGGGTATCAGGAGGAGACGCCGAGGGCAGAAAGTGAGCTGGGGTCAGTGGGGCTTCTGTTTCCTTCTCACCAGGGCTCTGCTTCCCTCGCTCCTAGCTTGGTGCTTCGCACAGCTTTCAGAATTCCATCAACTTTGAGACACACAATTGTCTTCTGTGAATGGCAAATTTCTTCATAGGACTCAGAATAAACTGAGATGCTTTGATCATGTAGGTTGGAGGAAAGTGGTTTTGACCACTCCCATCAGCCTGTGGGGTATTTGGTACTTTTAAGAGGTGCTTTAGAAGAGAGATGAGGAAATCTCTGTGTCATCACCCTGGAAACTCTGGTCCATTACCTCATCAGCCCTTCTGGAATTTCCCTGGTCAGTTTTCTGTCCCAAATGGAGATCAGCCACTTTATTGGAAGTTTCTGGGCATTTGCATAAAAATGCTTGCAAGTGATTTGTAGCATTTTGACTGGCAACATAAGTTAGTTCAGGTTCTAGTCGTAGTGGAAGTTAGAAGTTGATGTTTGCTGGCCAAAGCACAAATTGCTGAAGGGAAAATCAAGAGTTCCTAAGGACAGTGATGCAAATGTAAACAGCTTCTGGGTGTGGGTGTCATATGAGCTGCTTCAGTTTTTCAGCAGGAATTTCCCAAATCTGACCACTTTCTCAATTGCTAATAGAGACGGGAGAAAACATGGCAATCAAGTAGTCAATTTTGAAAGCAACCCGCTTACTCTTTACAGCAAAGGGAATGAAGTTTTTCGAGAGAAAGATCTAGCTGCTCTCCAATTTATCAAAATGTGACAGGGCAGTGATTACAAATGCAAATGTAACCTTTAGGTCCTACAAGCAAAGACAGTACTCAACAGCATTGAACTTTTGGACTGTTTCCAGGCTGCACCCAGTAGGCAGTTCAGACTGGGTTCTTTTCTGAATACCAGGGTTTTTATAACCTTATCATCACAAATTCTGCAATCTTTTTTGTTTGTTTTGGTGGGAGGATGTATCTACTGTACATTTTAACAAATGACTATACATTTCCTTTTCTGAAGCAAACTTATATACAAGATAATATCTACACTTTTCCCTTTGAAATTCAAGAAACGTATGAACAACTATGAGGTGCCAAGCATCACGAGAGCTGTTATTACCTAGAATTTTCACAAGGCTTTCAGGATGAAGAACTATGCATCAATGTGTCCCCATTTGACAGATGCAAAGACAGACTCCAGGAACTATTCATGCCCTTTGTGACACTATGCTCCTCTGCTTGTAGTCGGAGAATGTCATCTTGGGTCCAGGGGCACAGGGTCTTGGGGGGTCGTCTTCCTAATCAGGAAACACATGGCTTCCATACGACCACACCTACCCAAACAGCTATGCAGCAGCTAGGTTTCAGTGGGGAGGATAATTCTGACTAGGTTTGAGAGAAGTGGAATTTGGTCATATAGAGTAGTCCTTAGTGATGACACCAGGCTCAGAGATCTATATTTACCTAGCATCCCAGCCTTGAAAATGGGACATTCACTAAAACATGGGTCATTCTCATACAACGCAGATAAGCCTAGATGACGTCAGATGGCGGCTTCATGGTTACGGGATGGCTTTTCCCTCCTGAGCCCTGACCACCTGCCCTGACACCTTTGCACTTGGCATCCCTTCTGCCTGCCAAAGATCTCTGTCAACAGGCTTGGTCCAGCCTGGGGCCCCTTGAGGGAGTGCTGGGCTAGACTCTTAAGATCAGACCTGGTCCACCCCAGTAGATGCTGAAAGAACTAGTATTGCTGTTTCCATTCATCTTTAAGGTGATAAGCAAATGTTCATTAAGTGAACTTTTTCCTCATTTTATTTTTTCCAGAGCTTTACTTTTAACTATAGGAAAAGTAATTAAGAACCACAGGAAGTGTATTCATTTTTTCCATTCATGAAGTCCCCTCATCACCACTTCTGGGTGTATCTGTTGATAAAATTGGACGGTGATATTATCTCTATAATTGACCTCCGTTACTATACTTGGAAGATTTCAGAAGACTTGGTTTATTAGGTAAGTCCATTTCCATATGTCTATGGTGACTGCTGGGAAGACAAGCGGAAGCATGAAGAAGTAGGATGTGCTCATATTTTTTTCCCACAATAAATGACACTGAAATCTGTCATTTTTCCTGGACTTGAATTTTTGAAGAAGTCTAGCGTATGAGTTAAACTTGGCCCGCAATTGGCTTTGCTTGGAGCGATCATTCCCTTACTGAGGACACTTCATATACTGCAGAGTTTGTGGGGGGAGATGCTTTGGAATTATTTCCCCATCTATCTCTATGTAAGTATAAAGAACAGCACTGAATGCAAGTGCTGACTGTATTGCAGGGGAGGAAGAAGGGTGTGCCCACTTACCCAACCAGAATCGTGCGGGATTCCAGGCTCACTTCCCCACACCCTACCCACAGGAGACTGACATTTAGACAAACGTGTTCTCAGCTACCGGCACAATGCCTGATGTGGGGTATGGCTCTGAATAGCTTTGGCATCTCTTTTGTCTTGCCTCATGCCCACATACTGGGGCTGCTTGTTCTCATCCAACAGCAATTAGTACCATGGTAAATGCCTTGTGCCCTGTGCTAATTCAGAAGAATAAGTATGTCACACTGCCAAGAATTACAGCTAATCACAGAGGGCTCAGGGCACACCTGCCCTTTCATTAGGCTATTGTTCTAAAACGAGGGGTTGGTGCCAACTTGAAACACTGCATTCTTCCCCTGGTTAGGGATAACCGTGGGGACCCAGGGGTACGCCTGGAGTGTGACTTGGTTGTCAGCCTTGAAGGCACGCTTCCTACAGAGGAGGACGGAGGGCAGCAGGGAACCCAGGCAGCTACCTATGGGGTGGCAGCCGCAACAGGGTCCAGAAACACTCCACGGACGTGCTGAAGCCCAGCTTGGAGCTGTGCCCAGTGCTGGAAACTGTTCAGAAACCACCATGGATGTGAAACAGGGGGACAAAGACCTGGACTGACTGCACTTTTGGGGTGAAAAGCTCTTTAGTTATTGCTTTCTTTTAGTCTCATATAACGTGGCAGCTGTCCTTATTCTAAGAATGTACCCTTTATCCTAATTTGGTTACTTAAAAAAAAAAATGTATCTATCGATCTACCTACCTACCTACGTACCATCTTACAAGTTAGTCTTCTTAATGTATAATTTACATTCAGGAGAATTCACCCTTTTAACCTATACAGTTCTATGAGTTTTGACTCATAGATGTGAACAGTCACATAAACCATAAATACGATCAGGATACAGAACAGTTCCACCACCCCTAAAAATCCCTTCTTGCTCTTTTCTTGTCACTTCCCCTTTCTGGGCTCCAGACCAGACAACCACTGATGTTTTTTGGTCCCTATTATTCTGTTGTTTTTTTTTTCCAGAAGGTAATATAAATTGGATAATTCAGAAAGGAGTTTTTTGTTAGTGGCTTCTTTCACTCAGCATCATGCTTTTGAGATTCATCTGTGTCATCCTGTGTATTAGTAGTTGGTTCCCTTTGACTGGTAAGTGGCATTCGACAGGTGCACCACAGTTGATGCTCCAGCATTAGCATGTTTTGGTTGTTTCCACTTTTTGCTTACTGTGAACAATGCTGCTATGAACATTCAGGTGCAAATCTTTGCGTGGGTATATATTTTTACTTCTCATGGCTAGATGTCTAGGGGTGGAATTGCTTGGTCCTTGGTCATATATTTAATTTTATAAGAAACTGCTCAAATATTTTCATGAACGGATTTTGCATACCATTTTGCACTGCCGTCAGTGGTGGATGCAAGATGTAGTCGCTCCACTTCTCCGTCAGCACTAGGGATTTGCCATTTCTATAGGTATCTACAAGATCTCACTGTGATTTTTAAATTACATCTTTGTAATGATACTGAGATTCATGTCATAATTCATTTAAAAAATCACTTTGAATCCACTCTGCCCAAATTCTTGTTGAAGCAAGCCCTCACGCACCTCATTTTAGCAGAGATTTGTCAAATTCCTCCCAAGGACCTAAAAAATGTACAACCCAGGAAAGGCAAAACACAGCAATGCTCTTCGTTAAAGTTTCCAACATGCTGAGCTCATTTCGGGGCAGAAATTGAGCCTTTCCATTCCCCACAGCACCCAGCTCAGGGCCAAGCACACGCAGGTCCTTCAATAAATATTTGATGATTGACGCAGGCAGGATGGTGGCTCATGTTCCAAGCGGACATGACTAGGGTGTGCACATATGTGGTGGGAGATGTTAAAATCACACAGGGCTGATCGGTCCCTTACTAAGAGTTTCTTATGTCCTGTGGAGTGTGTTAATGCTGGATAGAGATCAGTGTTCCTCTATCAGGCTGCTCATTAGAATCAGGTGGAGAGTTTATAAAAAGATGCCTAGGACCAGGCACAGACTGTCCTTGAAGATAGTGAGGCTAAAGCCCAGGCCTTTACGAGTGCCTGCTACCCCATGAGTGCTGGCAGGTGCTGGGAGTTACAGAGTGTTCTAGATGGGGAGGGAAGAAGACAGGCTGCAGTCAGGACACTGGCAGAAATCTCAGAAGCAAGGGACCTGTATCTCAGTAATTTGTAAGATTTCTGTCCTCATGTTAAAGAAATACTCAGCATGGAATTTTGTTGTTGATGATGATGGTGATTTTATGTTCTTTTTTTCCCAAGAAGTTCTTGTGAAATCTGATCTGTCCCACTGGGTTTCATCCAAGAGGCTGTGATTAAATTTTTCTAGGGTGTGGCCCAGGCATGGATGTTTTTAAGAGCTTGGCATTGAGTGGAATGTGTCCCAGAGTTGAGCTATGTGGCTACAACTGCATCCATTAATGACCAAGTCTAGGCTATAAGCCACGAGGAAAGATCCTGAGCACACGAGTGCTCTCATCATTCTAAGCAGAACCGCTTCAACCAAATGGGTGCTTTTGGTTTCCCTCTAAACCGGTCTTCTTGCTTTGAGTCCTTCCCTATTTCACTGTATTCCATACGTGATCTTCCTGTGCCACCTCCTTGGGTAGGTAGGTCATGCCCCTGTTCACTTCTTGGTGGCTTTTCCTGTCCTACTGGCTAAAGCCCGTACTGCTCTATAGCGCAGCAAGGCACAGTCAAGGGCAAAGGGCAGATGTCTGGACCCACATTGTGGCCTGGCTTCTGAGTGAAAGAGAACTGGATCAGAACCCCACCTCTGCCAGTGACCAGCTTGGTGACTGTAAAATAGGAATGACAACAGGAATAGACACAAAGTTTTGTTTTTTTTTTTTAAGTATAGTTGACTTACTATACTTAAATTAGTATTATATAATTATAATAGTATTATACATTAGTTTATATTATATTATAATATATATGATATAATATTATAATTAGTATTATATTAGTTTTCAGGTGTACAACATAGCAATTCAATATTTTTATAGATTATATGCCATATAAAGTTATAACATATTGGCTATATTCCTTGTGGTACATATTACATCCTTATACCTTATTTATTTTATACCTAGTAGTTTGTACCTCTTAATCTCCTTCCCCTATCTTGCCCCTCCCCAATCCTCTCCCCACTGGTAACCACTAGTTTGTTTTCTGTATCTGTGAGTCTGTTTCTGTTTTGTTATAGTCATTCATTTGTTCCATTTTTTAGATTCCACAGATATGTGAACACATAATATTTGTGTCTGTCTGACTTATTTCACTTATTTCACTAAGCATAATACCCTCCAGGTCCATCCACATTGTTGCAAATGTCAAAATTTCATTCTGTCTCATGGTGAGTAATATTTCATTGTATACGTATATACCACATCTTCTTTATCCATTCATCTGTTGATAGCACTTAGGTTGCTTCCGTAACTTGGCTATTATAAGTAATGCTGCTATGAACATTGGGGTGCACATATCTTTCTGAATTAGTGTTTTTGCTTTCTTTGTATGTATACCCAAGGGTGGAATTGCTGGGTCATATGGCAGGTCTATTTTTAATTTTTTGAGGAACCGCCATACTGTTTTCCAGAGTGGCTGTCCCAATTTCCATTCCCACCAACTGTGTACTAGGATCCACTTCCCCACACCCTCACCAACACTTGTTATTTCTTGTCTTTTTGATGATGGCCATTCTGACAGGTACAGGTGGTATCTCACTGTGGTTTTGATTTGCGTTTCCCAGATGATTAGTGATGTTGAGCATCTTCTCAAGTGCATCTTGGCCATCAGTATATCTTCTTTCACAAAACTTTTTAAAAAAATTTTATTTATTTGTTTATTTATTTTTGGCTGTGTTGGGTCTTCGTTTCTGTGCGAGGGCTCCTCTAGTTGCGGCAAGTGGGGGCCACTCTTCATCGCGGTGCGCGGGCCTCTCACTATGGCGGCCTCTCTTGTAGCGGAGCACAGGCTCCAGACGCGCAGGCTCAGTAATTGTGGCTCACGGGCCTAGTTGCTCCGTGGCATGTGGGATCTTCCCAAACCAGGGCTCGAACCCATGTCCCCTGCATTGGCAGGCAGATTCTCAACCACTGCGTCAGCAGGGAACCTCCTCACTAAACTTTTGAATGGGGATGACACGAGATGACTGTAAAGCATTTGACATGGGCCTGGTACACAGTAAGCACCTGAAAAAGGGTAGCATTCCATCCTGGCTCACTCAGACTTGGTTGTGTTCTGGTCCGCCCAGCCCAGTCTCCCTGACTCCGCTGCACTGCCTCCGGCCTCTGGCAACACCTTATGCCTCTCATCATTCATATCACTCTTGGGGGCATTTTCTCATCACCTGCTTCTCTTCCCAGTTACATGCTGAGTTCTTAAAGGGAAGAAAGGAAGTCTTATGCTTCCTCTCAGCCTCTGTAGGGGCAATTCCAAGACAATAATATCATCATCCACAACTATACTAATAGCGAACATTTACTGAATGCTTTGTGCCCAGAACTGGTAGGTGATTTACATACAGTACCTCATTTAATCCTCATAATGACCCCAGATCCAGGCACTATTACTGCCCTGTTTTACAGACAAGCAACTTGAACCTCAGGAAGGCTGAGGTCACACAGCTCCTGGAATAATATTCACCCCTGATGGAGTTTTCACCAACTGAAGCCAAAAATAAGAAAAAAGGAGCGCTAACTGTATTTATTTAAAGAACCGTCTTTTATTCTCAGATTATAGCTTCCATTGATTGACTGATTGATTGATTGATTGATTGTTAAATGCCTTTTTATTAATGGCACAGTAATGATAGTAGATTGTAGTAGATGTTTTTAAATGACTTTACATGGAAAAATAAAATATTGGGTAGCCTATATTTGTCTCTCCCATTATGTGGGTGAGACATTACTAGCCTGTGAAGTGAAGAAGTCTGAGAGCCATTACTCTAAAGAATAACTTGTATTAAAAGATACACAATATACATTTGTTAAATCAATGAATATCACACTTTATCTTCCAGTGCAAACGTGTTGCCAGTGGAAGGAAGGAAGAGAAAGAAAGTCCTTCAGCTTCTGATTTAATTTCTTCCACCAACAGTTATTGAGCATCTAATTTGTCCTAAACACTGTGCTGGAGTCTCAGGAAGGACACAAAACAAGTAAAATATAACCTCTGCCCTCACTGAGCTTAATGTCATTTCCAATAGTTAGTTTAGGAAAAGTAAAAAGAAGCATGTCTGCTAGAAATATCAATATTATCAATATATTACAAAAACATTCAATCAATATTTGTTACCTTTTTGAAACAATCCCACTAGACAGCGCATAATATTCCTGTTCTATGTAGTCCATCAGCCCCTGATGAGGCTACACTAATAAGGGTGTCCTGACACTCATGTGGTCATAGTTTTGAGGTTCACATACTACAAGGAGGTAGTGCAGAGAACAGTAGATATAACGGTTGTGGACCACTTGAAATACATTTATTAAAATATGAAGACTATAAATGGCTTATAAACATACTATCTAAAAACCCCCGTTGGATATGAAAATTAAAAAGTCTACAAATAACAAATGCTGGAGAGGGGTGGAGAAAAGGGAACCCTCCTACACTGTTGGTGGGAATGTAAGTTGGTGCAGCCACTATGGAGAACAGTGTGGAGGTTCCTCAGAAAACTAAAACTAGATTTGCCATATGATCCAGCAATCCCACTCCTGGGAATATACCCAGACAAAACTATAATTCAAAAAGATACACGCACCCCTATGTTCATAGCAGCACTATTCACAATAGCCCAAACATGGAAGCAACCTAAATGTCCACTGACAGATGAATGGTTAAAGAGTATGCGCTATATATACACAATGGAATACTACTCAGCCATAAAAAAGAACAAAAGTGTGCCATTTGCAGCAACATGGTTGTAACTAGAGATTATCATACTAAGTGAAGTAAGTCAGAAAGAGAAAGACAAATACCATATAATAGCACTTATATGTGGAATCTGAAATACGGCACAAATGAACGTATCGGCAAAACAGAAACAGACACACAGACGTAGAGAACAGACTTGTGGTTGCCAAGGGGGAGGAGGGTGTGGGAGGGAAGGACTGGGAGTCTGGGATTAGCAGAGGTAAACTGTTATATATAGGATGGATAAACAACAAGGTCCTACTGTAGAGCACAGGGAACTATATTATCCTGTGATAAACCCTAATGGAAAAGAATATTCAAAAAAGAATGTCTATATGTGTATAACTGAGTCACTTTGCTGTACAGCAGAGATTGGCACAGCATTGTAAATCAACTCTACTTCAGTTAAAAAAAAGTATTTTATCACATGTTTAGAAAATCCAACACAAAAATAGGATGGCATAAAACAAAAATAGGTTTTTAGTCCTCTCAGCTGGTCAGTTCCATGTTCATGTTCAGAAGTAATTTTCCTGCATATATGATCAAATGTATAAAATATACATAATACAACATATATGATCCATCCATCTTTTCCTTTCTTTACTCAAAGGGCTCATTCTACACCACTCCCTCTTCACTTTGTATTTTTCACTTGACAGTATATCTTAGGGATGTTCAGATCTGCTTCGTTTTTAAAGGCCATATAGCATTCCATCATGGGTTATATCATACCTCTTTTATCTAGTCTCCCATTTGCCAGATACAGTGTTTTTTTCTACTTAAAAATAATGCTTCGATGAGTGTCTCTACATATGTATTTTGGTGTACTTTTGAGGCGTATTTGCAAATTCTGTGAGTAGAATACTGGATAAAAGAATATAAGTATTTAAATTTTTTATAGTTATTACCAAATTGTCCTCTAAATAGTTGCACAAATTTATATTCCTACAAAGAATGAGGGTACAATCCCCTGCCAGGAACTTGTTTTCCCAAAGTTTGCGTTTTTGCCAATATGATAGTTTACTTTGATATCACAATGATGTTTTTACATTGCTTATTTTCATATTGGGGTGTTCCATTTTCTTTATTGGTCTGTATGTACTTAAATGCATCAATCTCTTCCTTGATGGCTTCTGGTTTTCATATTCTTGGAAAGTGTTCCCACTTCAGGATACTAAATTCACCTATGCTCTCTTGTATACCTTTTGTTGCTTTAAAGACTTTGATCCATTTGGAATTTATTGGGTTTGTTGATGTCACTTTATTGTTTTCCCCAAATGATTAGCCAATATTCCACATTATTCATTAATAATCTGTCTATTCTTTACTGACTTGATATACTCTCTTCATTTCATGTTTAGGACTACTTCTGCATTCTGTCTGGATTCTATCCATCTATTTCTTTAGCAACACCAAATTGCCTTAATTATTGTTACTTCTTAATCTGTTTTGATAATTTGTTAGGGATAATTGACTCTATTACTCTTCCCTACCCTTCTCTTTGAAATATCCTAGCCAGCACATGCTGTATATATAATGAAATATATTGTATATATATGCATATGTACAAACTGTATGTGTATATATATGTGTATGTATATGTACATGTATACGTATTTTCACAGTAATTACCAGCATCATTTTCTTAATTTTCTCTACATTCCTCAAAGAAAATGACTCAAACGAAAGTGCTATAAGTATGATGTTTGCTGTATATTTTGATAGGTATCTTTTATTGGTTTAAGAAACATTTGTATGCCTAGGTTGCTAAGAATTTTTATGTTGAATATGAATTTATTTGATTAAATGATTTTGCTCTATCACATGGTACAATTCATTTCATTTGTTAATATGGTAGCTCACAAGACTTGATTTTCTGCGTTTGAACCACTTTGCATTCCTGAAATAACTCTTCTCCATTAATATGAATTTTTATATTTTATCTACTGCTGAATTTATTTTGCTAGCTTTCATGTATTTGCTTGCTTATTTAGGACTCTTGCATCTAGATTCATAAATAAGTTTGGTTTCTAATTTTCTTTTCTTGTTTTGGTCCTGCAAGATTTGGTGATTATACTAGCCTCATAATACAAGTTGGGCAACATCCTTCTTTTTTCATTCTCTGAAATGGATTATTAGGGATTTTACAGTTCCCTAAGTCTTCTTTCTTTTAGTGTCTTCTGTGGTGAGAGATTTGATTATATATTCAAATTTTTAACTGTTATTATCATTCCCTCTGGAGACAATGCACTGTACATTTTCTCTTGATAACTATATGTTTCTTCTAAGTTTCAAATTTATTGGCACAAAATTATGACTATTAAAATCTTTAATCTGTCTGTAGTTAAGTCCCTCTCCATGACTAGTATTTGCTTTTTTAAAACTTTTATTTATTTTCTTTGTCGATTTTGCCAGAGAAAGATTGTCTGTTTTCTCAGCTTTTCACAGAACCAATTTTTGGTCATGTTGCTCTGCACTGGTTTTGAACTATGGATTGCATGTCTCTTGTTTTGGAAATTATACTTATTTTTTAAACGTAAACTTAACTGTAGATTTTTATAACAAAATATATTTCTATCATGTTCCCGAGTATGGTAGAATACTTTACACACTTTATCCTTTAAAATCTTCCTTACTCCAGCTTGTCATTATTGTCTAATATTTTAATTAAAATACAAAAATTTTTAATAAATGTAAACAATTACATTTATTGGCATGTTTTACTTCTTCTTCTTTTCTTACTGATGTTTTTTGACTCCCTTCTAGGTTCTATTAATAGTTCTATTAGTGAAGTTCTGAGAGTATTTAACTCCTAATCTATATACAACTAAAAAGAACTTTATTTTGCAATTAGTCTCAAAAAATAGTTTAGCTGAGTATTAAAGCATATGTTGGCAATTTTTTTAAGCATTCTGATTGTCTCTGGTATCTCTTGCTATTGCTGGGAAGTCTGTGCTCAATCTAATGCTCATTTCTTTTGAAAATAATTTGCCTTTCTCTCTAACAGCTTTAAATTTTTTTCTTACAATGTTTTATTACATTACAATTATTCTTAATTGTTTTATTACAATGTGTGGAATTATTTTTATTTAGCTTCCTTTAAATCTACAATGCATTAACATAAGAAATTACATTTTAAATTTTGGAATATCCAGCATAATTCTATTCTCTTTTTCTGAAATTCATAGTTAGACATATGTGGGTGCCTAAGATAGACAAGCTATCTTAGGAATTATTAATTGTGTGCGTTTGTGTGTATCAAGTGTAGAGATCATTTTCATAACAACTTCAAATTTTTGACTGCCAGGATTTCTAATTGGTTCTTTTTCATATTCAACAATTTTTGTTTTCTTTCTACCTATTTCTAGGTCATAGTTTCTCATTTGTTTTAAAAAACTAGTCTTCCATGTTCATCTTCAATGGATATAATTCTTGTTAATCTTTGAATGTCTTAAACACACTAATTTAAATTCTTTGTCAGACTATGTCAGAATATTAATCTATAGAAAATTCATGCTCTAATTGTGCATTTTGTTTGCTATCTTTACTAACATTGGATTTCTTCACGTTGTTTGGAATTTTGGTCTGTAGGAAGAGGTTTTATTTTATTTATTTTTTTTTGGTGGTGGTGGTTGTTTCTTTCTCTTTAAGCTCAGTCATTCCTTGTTTAGTTTTTTTTTTAACTTATTTATTTAATTTATTTATTTTTGGCTGCATTGGGTCTTCATTGCTGCACACAGGCTTTCTCCAGTTGTTGCGAGCAGGGGCTTCTCTTTGTTGTTAGTTGTGGCGAGTGGGGGCTACTCTTCATTGTGGTGTGTTGGCTTCTCATTACAGTGTCTTCTCTTGTTGTGGAACATGGGCTCTAGGCATGCGGGTTTCAGGAGTTGTGGCTCATGGGCTCTAGAGCACAAGCTCAGTAGTTGGGGCTCACGGGCTTAGTTGCTCCATGGCATGTGGGATCTTCCCGGACCAGGGCTCGAACCTGTGTCCCCTGCACTGGCAGGCAGATTCTTAACCACTGCACCACCAGGGAAGCCCCCTTGTTTAGTTTTATATATGTCTTTCTGCCCAGTCCTTGGATCATCAGCCCAGGACCAAGGCATTATTTTAATAGCACTTTGGGACTTTTGCCTCACTGCAATATTGGGAATAGCATAGGTCCAGTCACTGAAATTGCAGATAGCTTGGCTCCATTTCTCCAGAAGCTATGTCTTTATCCTTTTACTTCCCCATGTCTACAGTTCCCTATAAAGCTTTATCTCCAGGCAGTGGCAGTTAGCACTTTTACTTTTAAATTGTCTTCTTTTTGAAGCCTACCATAGACTCTGGATTCAAGCACAGAGGCTGCTAATTCCCCATCTTTCAAGAAGAACATTTAGCCTCTATTACCCCACAGATTGCCACTGTCTATTTCCAGTTGGAGAGTCTGGTGGATCCATGGCTTTAGCCCTGCTCATCACTTTTTATTTCTGATCCAGTTTTGGTCCATGGGGAGATCTACTGTGCTTTTAAGTCCAGCTATATATTAATTTTTCTCTTTCTATATTTTATATGTTGGAGCAACGGAAGTGAGTCAATGTATGAATTTACCATGCCATCTTGATAGGAAATCCTCCCACGTGTGTGTGTGTGTATGTATGTAGGTATGTATGTATATATGTATCTCTCCCTCCTCTTAGGTTTTTAAAGGGAGAGTCTCAGAATTTACAAGCATAACTATTATTCGATGAAGTCTCAGGTGGTTATGATTGATGGGTACTCAGGGACAAGTTCACATGTCATCTCTTACTGGGAAATCCTGTGGAGGTTTATTTCTACATCTAGAAAGTACAACTTGTTAAACATCCCATGCATAATCCAGGCTTTCACTATACGTTTTTGCTTAGTAATGTAGTGAGACCTTTGGAGGATATGATCTACAGATAATGTCACTTGTTCTATACCTAACCCTAAAGTCAGTTGCAATAAAGAGTGATGGGTGGGGACAGGGGAAGGATAGTATTGGAGATTTATTAGATGATAAAGCATCCATGCCCCATTTTTATGCTCTTTTCCCCCTAACACAGCAGACTGTGTAATATGTATTCTCTAATCTAGTTGGTTGTGCTGTTTGATTTAGGAAACCAGGCATTGGCATGGTAATTGTTTTTCAATGGCTGTATTTCTTACAGTATTATTACTTACATGGTGCAGGTTTGCATAATATTGAAATCAATAAACTGTAAGGGAATTATACCCCTCCTTTATTCCTTTGGTTCTTAAATGTGAAATCATCTTGCCACACTTCTGTTGTGGTTATTTCCTTATTTTTTAAAAAGTAGATGGTACTTTTAGTTTCTCACAGGGGAACTACTAAAGACAAATGTCAAATTTTCCCAGAGTGTGGGAACCTATTGTTTACATGAGAGGAAAGCAGGTTTTTGGGGATGGCACAGACATTCCATCATATGGGCAAAATCAAGGTTATTTTCAGAAACTGAGAAGTCAGTCTTTAGGACTATTCTCTATCATTCTCCTTTCCATCTTCCAAGGTTTAGGAGGAATGTCTGATGATTAGAACAGGTCAGATATGTACAAAATACCAAGCTTAAAGGAAGTATTCTACAGAAACTGAGAAATTGGTGAAATTACACAATGTATTTTTGGGCATCCTGAATTGTTTTCATTAAACATACTGGTATGATCCTTGAGTGATCATGCCTCATACTTTTTGGCATTTCTCAAAAGGACTTACTAAGGGCTTGACAAATATTTGTTGACTTAAGAAACACTGTTGGTACAATCTCAGCATTTTAATCATGCTAAATCTCAGGGCCGACAAACTGCATGTTGATGTCCTTGTTTTCTGTCTAATGAAAATATTTAATTTTCATAATAAACTGAAAGTCACCCCAGATTGCCTTAATACCAACCTTGCCTAAGATGACAAATCATTCCCAAGGGCAGCACTGTGGCTCCAGAGTCCCAGAGCAAGGCCACTCTCTGTGGCTTTCAAGTCTCGGTAGCATCCTATTTGTCTTTCCTTCTTTCAGTCTTTTTATTTATTTTATTTTTGGCTGCATTGTGTCTTCATTGCTACACACGGGCTTTCTCTAGTTGTGGTGAGTGGGGACTACTCTTTGTTGCGGTGCGCGGGCTTCTCATTGTGGTGGCATCTCTTGTTGTGGAGCACGGGCTCTAGGCACATGGGCTTCAGTAGCTGTGGCACGTGGGCTCAGTAGTTGTGGCTTGCGGGCTCAGTAGTTGTGGTGCACGGGCTTAGTCACTCTGCGGCATGTGGGATCTTCCCGGACCAGGGCTCGAACCTGTGTCCTCTGCATTGGCCGGCGGATTCTTAACCACTGCATAGCCAGGGAAGCCCCTATTTGTCTTTCTTATTGGGCACATGGAACCTTTATTAAAATCCAAAAGTATGATTATGTTTTCCTTAGGTTCCACCATTTATAAAGGAGAATAACTCTCAAAACTGTAGGATGGATTAAATTTTCACGGCTTTATTCACTTTGTAGCTGTCACCCAATGAAAGCACTTCTGTCTGGAGGCCACCAACGTGCTTCATAAAAGCTGGGAAAGCAATCACTGAGCCTTTTCTGCTTCACTCTACTTTAAATTCGTCTTCCATGCTTACTTTGAAAAGAGAGACGTGTCTTTCAATTTTTGTGTCCAGAAGAAAACATTCTCGGGTGCTGTTTTCTTTTCTATTAATTTGATAAATGATTATTTAAATACAATGAATACATTTCTCAAACTGAATCATGATAAAAATACATGTCTTGATATCCTGCTCAGTTAGAATAAGGTGTTGGTTGTTGTTGGTGGTGGAAATCTCGTGCTAAGCAACTTTGTCATTACCGTGTTGTAATCACGGTCTCAGACAGTCAAAAGAGTAAGTCGATCTCAGCATTCTTTTTTTGGGGGAGGGTAAATCTTCATACTGATGGAGGAAGAAAGCTGTGATTGCTTGTTCAGAGGACACTTCCAAGATTTTTTACCTCTCTTCTATTTTTTCCTACCACTAAGTGGGGAGGGGGAGACAATCCCACACCTCTTAGTTGATTATAATACAATTTCTTTTGCAGTTTTAACATCCCTGTCTATACATCCCATTTATAATCTTTACACATTTAAGACACTAGTCATCTTACCTTACAGATTTTTTTTTGTTTTGCTCACTTTATAGTTAATTCACGTTGCACAAATGTTAAAGTAGGACAGAAGTTGTAACCCCAATGAACCAGTCAAAGGTATTGAAAAACCTTCAAGGAGTTTTCAGAGAACTAAGTCCCAGATAGTAATCATGTTCTTGTTACCAGACATCAAAAAGATGCATATATCTGCCATAAATAAGCCCAGTGGGTATACTTTATCCTACTTGGAGTCAGCACTATACAATGTATTTATAGTTTATCACATATTAGTGATCTGAAAGTGATATACTATGTTATAGTTACAAGGAAGAAAAGGAAGAGTTCATATTCAATAAAGCATGTGTCTTTTACACTGAGAAAATATTTTAAGACAAAGATGATGAGGAGCCCAGTGGAAATTACTGTGGAACTCTAAGGTATCAGTAATGAATGATTCCTTGTTGCTACATTTCTCATAGTCTTATACAACATAATAAAGGCAGCCAGACCTTTTCATTCATGTGGTTTTTGGATCTTCTCAACAATGGCATTATTCCTTGTAGTTAGAAACTTGGCAGGCCCTGGAAGCTATTTCTCATGCTCAAGGCATGAGGACATATAGCTACAGCTTAAAGGAGGTTGCATGAAATATTAACCCCACTCCTCTTAGAACAGAGTCCTGCAGCTGATCCAAAGAAGCAATCACCAGATCCACAAATAAGATACTACAACTAATTTAAAAGTATCTAAGATGCTCCTGTAATGTGCTCTTAACAACTATGCATGCTAGGAAGGCTTGTGGAACACACTCATCAGACAATATAAATAGTAAGGCACTGGGGCGTTGGAGGGGCACCCTACCTGATTAAGTGGTCTGATTTGGGGCCAGACTTGGAGACAACCAAATGAGAACCCATGGGACTCCCAACACAATGATGCCTCAAAGAAATTCAGCAGATATGCCAAAATGAAGCATGAAAAAGCCTAACTGCAATTCTAAAGAAAAATTTTGAAGTCCATAGATTGTGTCTCTTCTATTTTTCTAGATATACACTTACAAACTAGGTAAACTTATCCTTTGTACTTTTTTCCCATTCTGGAGTCACAATTTCTTTTCCCCATAATGAGTAGACATCATTTCACGTCTCTGTCAATGAGCATTGCTTTGGTCAAGTCAAAGGCTGTTGGATTCCCATCCCATACACTTGCTGGTGACTTGCATTTTAGGTTTTAGAAAAAGTCCATTTATCTTTGTTTTCAAGGTTCAAAATTTTAACCAGGATACAGCTCAGGGTTTGTAGTTCTCTACCAGTCTGTAATTAATTCACTTTTTATCCTCAGTGCTGTTATTTCTCATTTTAGGGAATTCTTTTGACTACTCTATCTTTGAAATAATTTTCATTTGTGGGTTCTCTACTTCATGAACATTAATTATCTTTATGTTGGATCACTTTTGAACTGCCCTCATATTAACTACATTTTCTCTGCACTCTCCATGATTAATTTAAGCATTTTCTTTAAATCAGAATTTTATTTTAGCTAGTCATATTTTAGTCTTGGCTATTTTAATTTACCTATGAGTTCTATAATAGGGTTTTTGCCCTCAATCTCTTTAACTTTTCAGTCTCCCTTTCCTCCTTGTTTTATGATCTTTGATCTCCTTTAAAACAACTATGTTTGTATTACATTCTTTAAAAACATGATACAATTACAAAGAATTGTCTTCCTTTCCTTGGCATATGTTTTCCTCCAGATGAAGTCCGTCATTTGTCTTTTTAATGCTCAGTTTCATTCATTCAATATTGATTTATTGAGTATCTACTGTGTGTCAGGCACTATTCTTGATGCTAGTGAGATAACCATTGGAGAAGCCAAGTTCCCTGTCCTCATGTCATATCCATGAGTTCAGGGAAATTCTTTACCAATGTTATTCTCATCCTTTCTTTGGTATTGTTTTCCTGAGGACATTCTACCTATTTTATGACAATGAGGTATAAGGTCCTGGCATGGGATGAGTGAAGAGACAAAAGGCTGATGACCACCCAGCAAAGGGACTGAAAAGAGCTATGAGTGATTCTATTTGCACTGAGCCCCATCCCCTTCACTTACAAATATTTCAAGACCAAGGGAAAAGGGTCACTTGGGTCACTTTCAGGCACAGCCCATTTTTAGTTGCCAATGTGAAAAGAGTTAAAGTTTGGAACCTGAGACTGGCTCCTCCCTGTAGCTCTCTAGGCCTGGTCCTGGGGTGACTACCAATGAATGGGGTGCCCAGAGAATAAGAGAACATGGGCATCCACCAGTGAAAGTTCCCTAAAGGAACAAGAGGTCAGAGGTGCAGACTGTAATGACATCTGCTGACTTAGTATTTCTTCTGCTGCCTTATTTCTATTTTATGGAGTAGACTTTAAGCATTTAACTGTTGGCTTATTTTCCTAGGTCACTAAAATACTTTTTAAATACATATTTTATTTTTACTAAGAAGCAGTTTTTATTCATTGCAGAAACAAATGCAGATAGGCAAAGAGAAGAAAAGAAAAATGGTATCAAATTCCCCCTCCAAATCACACTCCCTGACTTCAGACTATACCACAAAGTTACAGTCATCAAAACAGTACATTACTGGCATGAAAACAGACACATAGTCAATGGAACAGGATAGAAAGCCCAGAAATAAACCCATGCAATTATGGTCAACTAATCGATGACAGAGGAGGCAAGAATATACAATGGAGAAAAGACAGCCTCCTCAATAAATGGTGCTGGGAAAACTGGACAGCTACATGTAAAAGAATGAAATTAGAACATTCTCTAGCACCATACACAACAATAAACTCAAAATGGATTAAAGATCTAAATGTAAGACCAGATACTATAAAACTCCTAGAGGAAAACATAGGCAGAACACCCTTTGACATAAATCACAGCAATATTTTTTTGGATTCCTCTCCTAGAGTAATGGAAATAAAAACAAAAATAAACAAACGGGACCTAATTAAGCTTAAAAGCTTTTACACAGCAAAGAAAACCATAAATAAAATGAAAAGACAACCTATGGAATGGGAGAAAATATCTGCAAATGGTGCGACTGACAAGGGATAAATTTCCAAAATATACAAAGAGCTCATACAGTTCAATATCAAAAAGCAACCACCCCCCCCAGAAAAATGGGCAGAAGATCTAAATAGACATTTCTCCAAAGAAGACATACAGATGAAAAGACAACATACTGAAAAGGAGGAAATATTTACAAATTGTATGACTAATAGGGGATTAATGTCTAACATATATAAATAGCTCATACAACTCAACATCAAAAAACAACCTGATTTAAAAATGGGCAGAAGAACTGAATAGACATTTTTCCAAAGAGGAAATGCAAGTGGCCAACAGGCACATGAGAAGATGCTCAGCCTCACCAACCATCAGGTAAATTCAAATCCAAACCACAATAAGATATCACCTCACACCTGTCAGAATGGCCATCATGAAAAAGTTTACAAATAACAAATCTTGGTGAGGATGTGGAGAAAGGGAACCCCTGTACACTGTTGGTGGGAGTGTAAATTGGTGCAGCTGCTATGGAAAACAGTATGGAGGTTTCTCAAAAAACTAAAAATAGAGCTACCATATGATCCAGCAATCCCACTCCTTGGTATATGTCTGAAAAAAACAAAACCACTGCTTTGAAAAGATACATGCACCCCAATGTCCACAGCAGTGTTATTTACAATTGCCAAGACATGGAAACAACCTAAAATGTCCATCAGCAGATGAATGGATAAAGAAGATGTGGCATATATATATATATATATATATATATATATATATACATACACACACACACACACATACATACAATGGAGCACTACTCAGCCATAAAAAACAAAACTTTGCCATTTGCAGCAACATGGATGGACTTGGAGGGCATTATGCTAAGTGAGATAAGTCAGACAGAGAAAGATAAATACTGTATGATATTGCTTATATGTGGAATCAAAAAAATACAACAAACTAGTGAATATAACATAAAAGAAACAGACTCAGATATAGAAGACAAACTAGTGGTTACCAGTCGGGAGGAGTGGAGGGGCCATATAGGGGTCAGGGGGAGTAAGAGGTACAAACTACTGGGTATAAGACAGGTTCAGGGATGTATTGTATGACATGGGGAATATAGCCAATATTTTGTAATAACTGTATATGGAAAGTAACCTTTAAAATTATATAAAAGTTAACTGCCCCAAACTCCCCAAAGCCCTTTGAGGTGTATTTTTCTAAATATTTTCTGTAAATTGAATATATATTGAATATTAATATATATTAAATGTATAATTATATATGATTATTTAATGAAAACATTAAATATACATATATAATCTTATATAATTATACATTTGGGCTCATGTTGAATATTTAGTACTCTGCAGCCTTCAATAAATAACACATGATGGCAGTATCATTGTAATAGAATACAAAATCCTCTTAAATTTGTGTTTTGTAACCTGCTTTTTTGCATTAGCTAATATATCATGAAACTTTTCCAAGATTCCTAAATGGTTTTTCTGTAATGGTTGCATAGTATTCCACCGCACAGACGTAGCATCATTTATTTAAAGAATCTCTCATTGTTGGAAATTCATTTTGCTTCTTTATTTTCCAGGATTATCAACAACACTAGAATGAATAGCCTTTCATTTAAATATATGCATCTACTCTTTTTTTCCAGTATGCACTTTGCAGTAGAATTCTTCTTTATAAATATACTTTAACTTATCTGGGCGCTTGTCTCATTTCTGTGTTGGAAATTTGGCTGCAACACTTGACAAATTCTTGTCGCTTTTGCTAGTTGGGTTGGTTGGGTGGGAGGAGAAGGGAGGTAGAGTGGAAAAGCATGTGAGGTTCACTGTTTACCCATCACCCCTGGATTAGGATTAGGATATTGATGCCCTGTGAGCAGCACCTCCAAGGAGATGAGACCCACGGAGCTACCGGAGGAGCTTAAGGGATCCAGTGGGGACAAACTGTGAGAGCCAGGGATCCCAGTGTGCCCATTTCTACCTAACACTAGGAGAGCTCCATTAAACCATTCAGTACTAAAACTGGCCCTGAAAAAAATCCAAAGGGTGTCTCCAGCTGACAAAGGGCACAAAATGCATGGTCTGGGTTGACATTTAGCCCTTAACACACCATGACAGCGTAAGGCTCTATGGGGTATGTCAGAACAGGGGATCTGACAAAACTCTCCCCTCTCGTGCCGTCTGTGACTGCCTCATGTAATAACATTACAGAAACCTTTGCATGAAGACCATAAAATGCTTATTTTTTTGACATATGAAGCCTGAGCTGGTCAAGTCCATCAGGGAAATGTATATTGAGATGGGTGGAGCTTTCCCATCTTATTCATATTTATACTTTTTATTTAAGCCCCCTGCTATTTTCCTGAGAGTCTAGGATACAGCAGGCTCCTGGGAAATAAGTATTGTAAAGTTGGCAGGTAGAAGGGGTTTTTGGCTGTTGTTTTTCAAACATATTACACATATTTTTACATTATTAAAAACACACGCACACGCATAACACCATTTCCCCAGAAGCCTCTTCGGCTGACTAGTGTCAAGCCCAGTGATTTATAAGATTGTTAGCATATATTATATTTTAAAACACATATTGCTTTTGTAAAATGTGCATTTATTATACATTTTGGAATTCATAGTATGTGCTGGAAGAGCTGCCTCTGCCTGGCTGGATCTCAGACACTCTGTCACGCACACGTCTTTCTGGAAGGGACTGCCATACAAATGCTTCAGCTGAGCCAACCAGTTCTCCCCTTCATAGCTCCCGTGGTCAGTCTGTCTGTCTGTCTGTCTCTCATGTACTCACACACCATGCTTTCTCCTCCTCCTCCTCCCGTATGTCACGCCCGTACAAATAAATAATATAAACAGCAGTGGAACAACAGCCCCAGAGGAGTGCTCTGTTAAGAATAAACCTGATTTTCAAAGCTGCACGAAAGTCATCAGGCGAAGTAACGTCATGAAAAGCATCGATTCAGAGCTCTATAGACTGGGCCACTGCAAATCAGGGAAGTGACTCTGGGAACCCCTGTGGAGGACATTCCTCAGATGTACCAAGCTGTGACATGAAGGACAAAAGCTGAATCTGAAAAAGTCTGTGGCTGGTGTATGGGTGGAGGGGTCCAAACCTGGATCACCTTGATAAGCCTGTGTGTGTGTGAGCGTGTGAGCATATGTGTGCGTGAGGGCGTGAATGTGTGTCAGTACATGAGTATGTGGGTGTAGGTGTGTGTGTGTGTACGAGTGTGTGTGAGCGTGTGTCGCTATAGGTGTGTGTGTGAGTGTGTGTGTGAAGGGGTGTGTGTGTGAAAGTGTATGTCTGTGTATCTGTATGTGTGTGTGAGTGTGTGGGTGTAGGGGTGTGTGCGTGTGTGAAATTGTGTGTGTCTCTGTGTGTGTGTGTCCACGCACCAGCACCAGGCTTATTCAAACCCCGGAAAAACAAACACCCGTATTTACGGTGAGCCTCGCTCTGAGGAGCCTTGCTGCTCCTCCCGGGGTCTGCCCTCTCTTGCACAGGCCTGAGAATATTCCACTGAGCATCTGGGCCAGGCAGAGATGGACTGCCTGTGCCCCCATTAATGCTCTGAGCCTGCACATTTGCTCTTGGCCATTCAATCTCAGCGGGGAGCCACAGAGGAGGACGGGGGTCTGGCTCTTTATCAGCCTGGCTGCCCGCATCTCCTGCCTGCCACTCCATGGAGGGAGGCGGGGGAGAAGGGCAACCACGGGGCTGGGGCCAGGGGAGACAGAAAAGGGGCCTGAGAGCATCCAGAATCATTTCCCAAATGCAAGTCCAGCAGGGGAAATCAGGGCTCCCAGCCCCAGGCAGAAGCCAAACTCAGCATCCCTCCATGTGATTCTGTTTCTCCATCCTGGCCTATTAGCAGAGAAAGGAAAAATGAGCCCAGGTGCCGAGACCCCCTCGCTGATGCACACAGCCAGCTCTTTAATGACAAAACAGAGGGACGGAATCCCAGAGATCTGCTCCTTCATTGAGAGCTGAAGATGCCTTTCTTCACCTACAGAAAATGAGAACCGGCCTGAAAAAACACAAAGGCTCTGGGTCCTGGAGGCTCTGTCACTCGGTCCTATTTAAAGCTGCTAGCCAGATGTGCCTAGTTAGCTACTCCGCCTGCTGTCCACAGCAGAGACGGATTCCTTCAGCCTTCGTGTTATCAAGCCCCCGTATTCGGTCACCCGCTGACTCAGTTTCCCCGCGGACATCTGGGTCCGCTTCATCTGAGGCTTGCATCTGAGCAGCTGCCGGCGCCGCAGCCGCGCACAAAAGGAGGCTCCCGGAACCGAGGTTATGTCCTCAGTGCATTACTGGCACATGCGGTTTGTGTATCTTCGGTAAATAAGCGTCCGTTTTCACATGGATTATTTAGATTTTCTGATGAAACTGCAGAAATGTCAATGCGGGGTGTCAGCCACCAATTGGAGCGTGGCTCCGTGACCCCTCTCTCCTCCAGGTCGACTGCTATTATCTTCAAGGGGGAAAAAAAACCCTCCTTGTCTCGTTATACCTTTTTTATGATCTGGGATGCCGCTAATAACGACTTTGTGTTACATAAAACAGATCCACTAATGTCACCAAGTCCCCAAAGTACTGAATCAACCGTGCTCCTCCAAAAAGAAAGGTGGACAGGGATGAGGTGAAGGCGGGGCTTCGCAGGGGCTCGTTTGCCTGAGCGCTGGCCGTGCCTGTTTGCAGTGGGGTATTTAAAGGGCCATGTGGCCCAGGAGGAGGAAGGTGTTGCCTCTGGCCAAGCGCCCCTCCAAAGGGAACAAACAGAGCGTGGGGTTTCAGGTGGTGATTTAAAGGTCCTCTAACCCTACTACGTTTGCGCACCTACTCCAGCTGTACACAGCGAAGGGCAGGAGGCCCCCTCATCAGCCATGGTGCCACACTTTTGGTGGGAATGTAAGTGGGTGACTCAAAACAACATCTTCAGGGGAAACGTGGGGGGAAGGATAAATCAGGAGCTTGGGATGAACACACACAAACTACTATATGTAAGATAGGTAACAAACAAGGACCTACTGTACAGCACTGGGAACTCTACCCAATATTCTGTGATAACCTAAATGAGAAAAGAATCTGAAAAAGAATGGATATATATAGATATATAACTGAATCACTTTGCTGTACACCTGAAACTAACACAACATTGCAAATCAACTATACTCCAACAAAATAAAAATATTAAAAAAAAACCCCCCAAAAAACAAGCAAAAAAAGATATTCCAGCATAAACTAAGATTTTTTTGTGTGTGACTAACCAAGAGAAATAAAACAGAATTAAAAAGAGAAAGAAAACAAACAAACACAACAAAACAACATCTTCAGGAAACGCAGCTGTTTGTTTTCAAGGTGGAGGAAAGAGCCACCCAGCTTCACACTCCCCGTGATGTGCCCCAGACGCTCATCTCGGATAAGGAGGGGAGGTGGCACATGACAGGATTCTCACAGCTCACACGCCTGCTTTCTATTCCGCACCAAGGTCCCAGCTGTGGGAAGAAAGCGCCCTCCCCAGGCCTCCAGCCACCCGCACTGGAGGAGCCGCCTCTCTCCTTCCCCACGTGCTCTAGAGTTGCCCCGCCAAGCCAGGGTGGCCAGTGTCAGCCCTAGGGGCCGATGGGGGCAAAAGAGGCAATGAGACTCTCACTCTCCATTCTGGGGAAGGCCGGGGGAGGCGGGGGGAAGGAAAGGACGAAGCAGGCGAATCAAGTTATGGACATAAACCAGGAATAAGCGTTTATGTGACGGAGAGGGGCACTGCAGACGGCCTTGCCAGGCGGGACGTGCACACCGGGCCTCCTGCGCAAAGTTACTGAGGATGCCTTGGGGTGGCCCCTTCTTTGGAGCAGGACGGCTGCAGGATGCTCAGAAAGTTGTTTCTGAGCAGCGGTTATAGTATGAAGATTACAAAGGAGACGCTACAGGTATTAATTAGAGTATAAATCACACACACTCATATGCACAGATATATTTATGTATGAATGAAGAATATAAGGTCATTTCTATAAATCACCAGGGTTCCATGGGTATTTATTTAGTGCCTACTGTCTGCCAGGCACTGTGCTAGGCCCAGGGGACTCAAGGATGAGCACAGAGACCCTGTGCCCATCCTCATGGAGAGGACAGCTTAGTGAAGGAGGCAGCCTCTAACTAAACGATGACATGAACGTAAAGTTGCAGTGTTTAGCACATGACGGGGAGACGGAACCTCATCTGAGTGGCCAGGAAAGGCTTCTTTCTCTAAAGAAATGTGGCGAAGCTGAGATATGACAAACGAGTCAGCATGAAGCAGCTGACAACACATTCCAGGCCGAGGGCGGGGGCCCGTGCAAAGGCCTCATGGTGGGCAGGAACCCGAGGAACACAATGGGGTGAGGATGTCCTGGGCTCCCCATCGTCTAGAAATGTCCACAACCTGGAATGGAAGCTGAGAGCTGGTGCCTGGAGGAAAGCCTTCTGCAGCGCTAAGTAAAACCCAACTGTTAAGGAAGGTTTCCAGAAGGAACAGAAGATGACAGGGAGAAAGGGCAGAAAGGAGCCCCAGCTGGGCCTGGGCTCAGGAAGCAGGACTAAAGGTGAGGCTGGGTCTTTTCTATCATGTTACACGTCGCAATAATGGTGCTTCAGCTTTCATGGGGGACCTGCCCCATCGCTCTAGGGCGCCCCTTTCAGGGTGGGTAGAGGAGGAAGGAGCAACAGAAGGGCTTCACAGAGCCACCGACCTCTTGGCCTCTGTTTTCCCAAGTTCATGGTCCTGTGGCTTAGCTGTGTGCTTGGGAGGAGAGTTAAGAAGTCTTAGTTAGTGGAAGAAAATCCTAGTCAAAGAAACCTCATGTACGAGCAAATGGGAACCCCAAACGTGAAAAGCAAGAAGAGGAAACATGGCATTTGGGAATGGCCACACGGGAGTCTCTGACCTGGGGTGAATGACTTCCCCAGCCGACTGAGAGAGTCTGGAAGATGTAAAACCATGAGAAAGATGCTCCAGGAGATCAGGATGTTCTCTGCTGCCACCACACACCAAACCCAACCAAACCCCACAGCACAAACGTGCGGTTTATTGAACCGAAGCCCAGCTGCTCTCCAGGGCCCTGCAGGGCTGTCCCATCCTCCTGATGGTGCCCAAGCCTGCGCTCCCTGTGTTCAGGCCCCACGCCTGCTCTGTGTATGTCTACCTGCACTGGGCCCTCTCCCTTCCGCTCCCCACTGATCTCACAAGCTGCCCAGCGTAAGTGTGGCTCAGGACCACCATGAAAGGGCAGCTAAGGGACTGCAGGCTGGAATAAGAGAGACTCGCACCTCAGAACGGGGCGAGCTTCCTGACACAGGGCAGAGGGGTTTGGGCAGCTGCCAGCGAAAGCAAGCTTTCTGGGTTTTCTGGGAGTTGAATTTTCTCCTGAATGAAGGTTTATTGGCTCCTTGCTGCTTATGAGATTATACCTCAGTCCTCCAGGGATATGTGTGAGGGATCATGTAAATCCTGCATTCTGGCAGAAAGAGAAAAACACTAATTTTTACATTAGTGACATCTCAACACGGAGTTGTTCGGGAGAGCATCTGCTCGCCCCTGATTCGAAAGCCTGCACCGTGGGTGGCATCTGCTCTTCCCTCACCCTTTCTCTCAAACGGACAGGACAGCCGCCCTAAGAGGGCGGAGCACCTGCTGAGCAGGTGTGTTGACCTTGAAGGAACAGGCAGGTGCCTTTAACCATTTGCGTTCTGGAAGCAGAATCCATCAAGAGCCACGATGGCTATTTCAAGAAAGCCTGACGTGCTTTTGTGAGAGGGTTCTCATCCTTGCACATGAGGGCTCTCTATGACCCTATCAAGGTCAACTGGGTTGGAGCTGACTCTCAGCGTCCCATGTACTCCGGGAAGAACTTCTGGGTGCAAGTCATTTGTCGAGCTCCTCGCTTTTAGCTTTGTTTGATGTATTACCTGCATTTGAAGACGAGGTCTTGATAGTGTCCTATGAACCTCCCCTCGGAGGAGCAGAGGGCATGCTCAGAACTGCAGTTACTAAGCACCGATGTAAGAGAGGTCCTGAGATGCTGCTTAAGACCCATGGTTAAGTTCAAACATGTTTTTTATCTTACAGATAGAAAATAAAACAAATGTAAACATTGCCCACTGCCATTTGTAAATCTAGAAGGAGAAAGAATTTTATTATCAACAGCGGAGACAAGTGGAATCAGGGCAGGGTACTAACCTTAGCTCTGATTAGTGTACATTACTGAGTACAGCCCAGGGTGTGACCTTTGGGTACAGACATTTTTTGAGGGAGATGTTAAGATGTCTTGGATCTGCAGTAATGGGATTCAGAGCCTCCACAGAGGTTCCACCCTTTCCCTCCTCCAGGGTGACGGGGTATTGCAGCTTCCGAAGCTTTAATTTCCAGCCCAAATCTAGAATGCTTTGGCATTTGTGAGTTACATATATGCCCGGCTTCACTTTAATAGGCTAAAATAAAAAGTCAAAATATTTAAATTCTGGAGGGACCAGGGCAATAATTTAAGAAGGGATCACCTTTTATGACCATTAGCTTCTTCCAAGTCTTTCTGAAGCATCTAAGAGGAATTGCCTGGTTCTTGATGCCTTCTAGAACATCTGTGTGTGTCTGTGTGTGTCTGTGTGGCGTACAAATAAGAAGAGGCTGGGTCACCAGCCTGATGGGTCACCAGGGAGAGCCTGAGGCTGTGGGTGGGGCTGGCCACCTGAGCTCAGATAGGTTTGATCCCAAGACATATCAGTCATCTTTGTTCGTGCATGAATTGAAAACAGAAGGCATTCCTCAGGCTGGAAGCAGGGACATTTTGGTATGCTCAACAGGGGACCTGAATTTTTAACAAGGCAGACATAATAATCTGCTGAGAATTTTAGAAGAAGCTGGCACAACACAGCTGGGATGCAGGGATGGTGTGCCACTGAAGCACGTGGCCTCCAGAGAGAGAGGTCATTCTAACTACCTTGGAACAAAAGGGGAGAGACTCCTATCTTTGCCTAAGGGTAGTAGCAGCCCTAGAAACCAGCTGGTGTATGTGTCATAGGCAAACCTACAGAGAGGAAGAATACACGTTTGGGGCAGAGGCAGGAATCATAGGTAGGTGTGATAAGCCATCATGCAAGGTTAGAATCTTGGAGGGAGAATTCTTGGGCAATACCAGAAGTCACATTTGGCAAGAAGTTTGGGAAACAGGTTTGAAAGAGACTCTAAATCCCACTAGATCTGGAACCAGCCACAGCACCCTTAATTAAGCATCCAACACCAATAGGGCAAAGACGGATCTTTTCTAGGAGGAGACCACTAAAGTTTCCAGAAAGGGGATTATAAATTTAAATGAAATCCAGGAATAACTATAAATAGTACCTTTAAGACTTTGCTGTCTGTAATGTCCCTAGAGTTTAATTAATTATATTCTATTCTACCCTATTTTCTGCTATTGGTACATGAAGGCAATAGTGAGAAGCTCCCCTAGGATTTGGGAGTGAGGGAAATGAGTTAAAGGAATGTGGATTTTAAAGGTTAACTCTTTGTGAGAAGTCATCTTAAAGAGACAGACTGACACATAGGCCAGCATGACCATGCCTATTGGATGTTCCAACACAGGTGATGGAAGAGAATGTTCATCTGAAGCCGGGCTGGTCGGCCACAGCAGCATAGAGCAAGGTGATTCATGGAGACAACACTGGCAATGCCTAGTAAAAACCATTCACTGGAGCTGCAGCAGCTTGGGAGTCGTATTGGCAAAGCCAGTGTGGATATAGATTCAGTGAGTGTTGGACAACAGCCTTCAAGTATTTGGGCTCATTGTCATTGGCAAGACCGTCCTTATACATTTGTTTAATCTGTCTTACTTTGATCAGATTCAATGCTCACTAGAAAGCCTTTGGATTATTCCTTGGCTTTCTGAGCAGATATGCCTATAAGAACAAAGCTCAGCATGACAACTCTGCACATTCTGGTCTCTGGGACAGTTATTTCTCACTGCAAATTAATACACTTCCATTTTGATTATGATTTGGGTTCCCACGTACTCTTATTTTTAGTGACAGAAAGAGCTGGTCATGTTGGGATACTTATTACAATGGGTTTTATTTTTGTAAATTTGTAAATTGCCCTTGTTTTACTTACAAATTTGTTTAAGGGAGTTTGTCCCTGAGAGGAGGAAGGCTCATTCCTGGAATGTGGGGAGCATCAGTTTCCTAGCCTATAAGCTTGAGAACCACATCCTAGAAGGTGAGAACATCACGCAGGTGATGGATGTCACACCACAAGCCTCAGAGCCCTTCCCTGGATAAGCAGACCCTCCTCTACAATGCTGACATGCTGACGATCCTTGTGTCTTCTACAAATACCAGCAAGAATTCTTAAAACTAGAAAGTAGAGGTTGGGTCCTGTGCTTATCTTGGAGACGGTAGAATACAGGGGGAAGTCACTAAGTAGTACGCTGATTTGCAGCAGGCCTGGGAGCAAGGAACCCAAACAGAAGAGCTCTGCTAGCCATGGAGGAGCGCAAGTTTGGATCGCTCTGGTTTCCTCTGTGGCTGGACATTAGCCTTAAGATCCACAGCCATGCTCTTCCACAATGGCTAACTCTGGATTGTCTAGGGATTGAGTCAGGTGGGGGACGACTTAAAATCTCTGCTTCCCTCCCTTCCTGTGTCCACTTTCCTCACTCATAGCATCTAGGCTAAAGAAGGGTTGAGGAATTGACAGAAAACAACTCGCCTGTGTCTGGGTATTTGCTGTCAACCAGAGGGAGAAGTTTGGAGAAAGTATCTAAATAAAGGTATGAATTTTCCTTTAGAAAATTAAATTGTGCACTTATTAAACCTTCCTCAGTGGCTCTTCAGAATTAAGCTCTGACTATACAGCTGGGTTTCAGCACATTTCTGAATTCCCACCACCTTTCTGTATGCTGTCTGCAATTCTCGCACTTTCTGAATTCCCACCACCTTTCTGTATGCTGTCTGCAATTCTCGCAGGGGAATGTGCAGCATTCTTAGGGATGCCCATTTTCCATTTCCAGAACTGGGCAACAGTATTTAGGAGGTCAGCAAGTCCATCTGCTTTTCGGTTAATGACATGGACGAGAGGCTGTTGGGTAGTGGCCGGGGTCGGCGGGGGGTTCACTGAGAGCCAGGCAGGAGGCTGGGCCTTGGTTGGGCAGGGGCTGGATAACAGGGTGGTGGCTGCCCTTTCACACCTGCCAAGGGACTGGGACAGCAAGGGGTTGTCGGGAGGGAGGAGATGCACAGGCAAGAAGGGTGGGGGACAGAGGAAGGCAGAAGCCCTGGCTGAACTTTGCCCACTAGGGACCCCCTGGGCAGGAGGCAGCTTTCTCCAAACATGCTCCCCTCAGTACCTTCCCCCGGTCCTAATGCACCTGCAACAGGAATGGCGTCCCAGCCACCCTTAGGACTGCCCGATTGGGGTCCTATGGTGCAGCCACAGTTCATGCATTATCCTCAGAGAGGCTCACAGTTCTAGCCCTTTCATTTTACGGTCCCCTCTGTCTATGCGGGTTTCAAACCACAGTACCCTGACCTTTGTACAATCTGTTGGGAAATAACTCAGGCAGTTGGTTCATATCACTAGCTAAATGCTTATGAAATTTCATTTTAAGAGACATAACTGAAAAAGCATAAAAATGTCCAAATTCTCTCATTTAAAAACATCACTACAAGACAAGACCTTGTATGATAATATGTAAGTGCAATGTTACAACTAAATTATGAAGATCGCAGAAATAAAGTCCAGGAAGGAAGAATGATGTGCCTTCCATATCCTCGATGTGGGAAATCAACACGAGACAGCCATTTTCAGGCTCGGCAAATATATCCGAGGATAGACAGTACCGTTGTACAGTGAAGATAATATATACCAGCACAATTAGAAAATTACTCTCTTTGAGCGTGTTCAGAATTGACTTGTGCATTAAAGGTTCTAACAAATTTACCAGACAACAATTCTGTTAATGGTTTTCTTCTTGCTTGCTCTATTCTCAGTCCCTTATTCAGAAAGATGTATAAATAAAATCCATGCCCTGGCTCGGTCATCCAAGATAAACTGTTATGTACTGGACCTTGGTTATGGGTAGATTCTTTGCCTTGATTTGCCTGGGACTATATACTATTACTAATACTACTGGCTATGATAATGATGATAGACACCTACTGAACACCTACCATGGGCCATGCACAATTCAAAATGTTTTGTATGCATCAACTCATTTACTTTAGAACAGCCAAGTGAAACAGGAATGATTATTGTCCATTTTTTAGATATGGAAACTGAGGCTAAGAAAGGTCAAGCAATTGCCTAAGGTCACTAAGCTATCAAGGAGTGGAGTCAGGATGCAAACCCGAGTCTCAAAGCCCGCGTGTTTGGTGGTGTAGGTACAGGTGCGAGAGCAAACCGGCTTGAGTGTCGAGAGGCACTGTCATTCCCCAGACGACTGGTAACCTTGTCCTCTTACAGGGACAAAGTAGGCCTACTGTACTACCAATATGTACACCTCCAACAGATACACAATCCCTGTTTTTGCCCTTACTTATAATGTGGCTTAAGTAGGTAGAGCCAGGTAAATGAAAGATAAACCATTACAGGTGTAAGTAAGCCAAATCCTTCCACGTGCAACCCGCTTTCTTCAGCGTGCAGGAGCCAAATAGGACCGCTGTGGCTCTGGTGCCACGTGGGCTTCTCATTTGAAGAGAGAAACAAGAGGCAGTAGAGGGAGAATGCGTATGGGCTTTGGAGCCGGGCGGACCAGATTCAAAACCCGTTCTTTTATTATGTGATTTTGGGCAAGTTACAGAACCTCTCTGAGCCTCCGTTCTTTCCTTAGAAAAGTGTCTGTGTGGTAACAACCTTACCTGGTAGGGTTGTTTGGCAGAATAAGTAAGATGAGATAGGACTTAGCAAAATGCCTGGCACATAGTGAGAATTTAAAGAATATTAGACTTTATTTACGTTATGTTCTACTCCTTCAGTCGACGATTTTAGGACAGACTGCTGCTGTTGATTGTTATAGAGGGCAATTAGGTAGAAAGCTCACAGGGTATAGTTTAGACTTCTGGGCCTTACAATGTGATTGACATGGCCAGCTGGGACGCCGTTCACTGTCAAGGTCAGTGGATACCAGCCAGGCTCTAGGCAAAATCAGTCGCCAGGTTTCTACTGAGGATCATTACTCTGAGAGGGTGGGGCGGGCAAGGGAGATGTAGTAAGTGGGGGAGAAAGCAACACGCGGTGAGCACCTGCCATGAGCCAGGGACACAGAGAAAATTTGTTTCGTTACTTTGCAAGGACGGCTGAAGTAAGACAAGGTCTCAACACTGCGGAGCCTTGAGCCTGGCTGGAACTACTTCGGTTCACAAATGCACAAAAATGAAAACCATGTGTATTTTTTAATATCTCAAACTAACTTACGGAGTATTACAAGAAGATCAAGATCCAGAAAAGGGTGCTATTTCTTCTTGAGGTCAGAAAATCTCCAAAGGGACTAATTTCCTCTCTAAATATAAATTATGATTATTATTATTTTACATGCTGGGTCCCTTAGCGGGCCCCTAGGGTCATATATAGCATCTGGACCCAAATACTCCAGTCCTTTGACAAGCTGGTATGAGCTATACACGTTTGAAATATATGTCCCCTAATTTATCTTTCCAACCAGAAAATGAAACAAGTTGCAGCATCAGAAGGTTGCGGTTTAATCCCTTGAAGAGAAAAGGTGTTTTCCAGAGACATTTGGCTCGGAGTTCCTAACAGGGAGAGGTAACGAAACAACAGAATCTCCATCTCCAGCCACCTCCTGACTAGGCAGTTCTACCTCGAACATCAAAGCTGCCGCATTAAAATTTAATTTGAATTTAAAATCCCTGACAGGGACCAACACTGGGGAAGCAGGGGTTAACCATGGAGATAATGAGGCCACTGCTGCCACCGCTGATTCTGTTGACAGTATTGTATCACCTAATGAATGTGGCGATATAAATCTCGATGAGAGGCAGGCTGGAGTCTCGGGCAAGGTAATGCTAATGAGCAGGTGCAGGAGCCCATGCTGCAGATGAAGAAGAAAACCAATAAAATGCCTCGGCCCAGAAGGGGCAGCTGAGGCCGGGCCCGGCAAAGGTTGACCACTTGGCCCTGTTCACGCAGGTTGCCCCAGATTCCACCGGGCACATTCTAGGGCCTCGCAGGTTCGCAGAAGCTGATGGAAGACAAGGAAAGGTGATGGGGGGCATTCTGGGCTTCTAAGCTAGCTCTCCCCAGGCCCGGCCGAGAACAGAATTACGACAGTCACCAACGACAACTGGGTGGTCTCGTCATCTCTCTCCCTCTTTTCGGTGGCAGGAAGAAAACAGATTTTCCAAATCTTAATGATTCATGTCATCATCTGAAGTTCCCGCTTCATTCTGACTAGGTTTCATGCTACCATGAGTCACTCTGCCTTTTTCAGAGTTTGGTGTGATTCCTTTGCTATCGTCCCTTCCCAAATATGTTCCGAGGGCCACTTGATAAAACACAGGACTCCTCAAAAAGCGCCCACGTAGAAAACAAAGACTCCGGAGGCCGTTATGGAGGTGAGATCTGATGTTCCGCACCTCGGGACTCCACCTGGAGAGCTCCAGGGAACAGAGGTAACCCTGGTGTGGCCTCCACTCAGCTCCGGGCCCCAGGCTACAGAGGCTCTAACAGCTCTAAAAGCTACAGACCAATGGTCCAGGCCCCCAGGTCAGGAGTATGAGAGGTTGGGAAGAGTCTAATACAACCACGCAGGAGCAGAATACGATTCCTACATGGAGAAATGAACCCCAAAGCTTGAGCATCTGGTAAGATGCAACTGCACTGCCCTGGGCAGTGCCAGACTGGTGGGCCTTCCTCCAATCCTAGAACCCAGGAAATCGATTTCTGATTGCAAAAACATCTGGACACATGCCTTAACACTTGACAGCATCACGAAGAGGCCCCCTATCTTTATCCAGGAGTCTCAAGTTTGGTTGTGCCTAAGACTCATCAGGATAACTTTTCAAAATTTAGATTCTTGGCCTCATCTTCAGAAAGGTTGGTTTAGGAGGACTTGGGTGAGTGTGGCCTGGACAGAAAAGCATTTTTGTCTTCTTTTCCTCTTCTTTTAAAATTCCCTAGAGGTGACTATAATCTACTATTGATATGTCTTGTGTAAAAGTGAGAAAAAAATCGGAAATCATACTTTTTCATAGCTTAGACCAGAGTTTTTCAACCTTGGCTGTACAGGCATTGCGGACTGGATCATCCTTTGTAGTGGGGGCCGTCCTGTGTATTGTGGGGTGTTTAGCAGCAACCCTGGCCTCGACACTAAATGCCAGTAGCTTGCCTAGTCATGACAATCAAAAATGTCTCCAGCCCTCTGGACAGGGAGAGAAGGTACAAAATCGCCCCGCGTTGAGCACCACTGGCTTAGTCGACCTAGTGGCCTTGAAGTCTGGGCATTTTAAAGGTCTAGGTACTGAGGGACCGAGAAAAGTCATCGCCAAATCCCTGATGGCTTAATTGCAATGAGCCAGTCTTTCGCTTTGTGATTATAATCCCTGGAAAGAAATCTTATTCCAGCCTTTTGTTGTCGTTACAAGAAGCACTCTTTTAAGATGAGTGGTGACTCTGAAGAGAATCCTGCAATTTGCAACGATCTTTCTCAGAGCTTCAATTTGCAGGGCAGGAGCATTCCTTAGCCACGCCAGCAATTTGCATAGAAGCAATGATGAAACAAAACCTGTACCACAAGGATGGACACAGTCCACACCCTTCACGAACTCCCACAGGGACCACATGTGCACCGACCACACGTGTGGGCACCCCCTTCTCATTACAGATGACGCTGACCAGAACATTAAAAATGTTCTTTTATTAACAAAGGGAGAGTTGAGATTAAAGGAGCAGGAAGATGAAAATCTTTCAAGATTCCTATTTGCGGAGAAAAGTTCCCTTTTCCTTTCTTCTTCCCCTTTCTCTCCTCTCCCTCTTATTTCTCCCATTTCCCTCTTTCTCTTTCGTCTTTCTTTTTGTTCTCTCCTTTCTCCTGTCTCTTTCTCTCTCAGCCCCTCCACCCCTTCTCCTTCTCCTCTCTCTCTCATTTTATTCGATTGGCTTGCCGGGCAACCTTACAGAAACTTCTCTCAAGAGCAGGCCTATTGAGCCTCGCTCTCAAATTGCCCCCAGAGCCCACTGGATATTCCTTCAGATGTCTAACAAGCGTTGAACACAACTGAGGTTTAGAGAGACACAGAAATCAATACTGCGGCTTCCACCAGTCACGCTGAGGGATTAGTTGTCCCAAGGAAAAGCACAGACAGTTGAATAAGAGAATCATGACTCCGAATACCCTAACAGGTTTATGAACTAGAAAGCAGCCTCTGGCCTTGATAACCTCCAGTTGGCCTGGAGAAAAAGGAGACTGTGAAAACATTCACTTAGCTTTCTCCCCTTTTGTATTAATGAGGTCAAGCGTTGGACCTCAGGGGGTCAACAGTGGTACTCAGAGGAACGACTGTTTAGGCCAGTGGGCAAGGATGACCATCTGAGCAGTGGCAACTCAGAGGCTCGGGCGTCCTCCCAGATTTGGCAAAGTCAGTGGTCACATCCCTCAGGACAGAGTGTGTAAGGAGGCTAGATGTAGAAGCCAAGTAGAAAAATAAGAGTGCCTTGTATTATCTGCTGTGAGCAGTCAGCATTAAACAGTGGCAGGAGCTTATAGTTTAAAATCACGGGTGGGATACGGGAGGTCAACAGAGTATGCAAATGAATTACGGGGAGCTTCAAAACGGACAGGATTCTGCAGGAGCAAAAAGCAACGGATAAATTTTAATATTTAGTTTCTCTACTTTGATAAGAATGTAACTCGAGGAGGCTCATCTCAGTGAGTTTAAAAGCCTTCATTCCCCCACCTCCTACAGTTCACATTCAAGAGGCCAAACTTATCAACCAAATGGATACCCTGACCGTCTTACATCTATGGGACGCCTGGTTGGGAGGAATGTTTAAAAACAGGTGGAGTCAAAGATCTAAATGGTTTCAGTTTTAACAAAGAGAGAAAGAGTCACTTTTCAATTGGACCTCCAGGCTTGAGTGAAGTGAAGAATTAAGGTTATTATCCGTATAATTCAAACCCAAACCTACCTTTCTGTGAATTTATAGGACAATTTAGGTCCTAGCTGAATAATTCAGAAAAAGATGATCACCTCAATTATTTAGACGGCCACCTCATCCCCTTATATAGTCCATCTCTCTAACTCAGATATGGAAAGTTGACAGCAATTAAATCTCTCAACCAAGCCGCCCACAGGAGGCCATAGATTTGGACTACAAATGTGGTACCCCCGAAACATGGGTAGCAATGGACCCAGATAAACAAATTCATGCTGAAGACACTTGTCATAAATCGGTAAGTGGTGTTCACCCATCTGACTGAGGTTCCAAAACCCTAGACCCAGGAAAAGGCTTGGAGGTCGTCTCCCCAAGGCCAGCATTCTCTAGGCCCTGTGAGGAGGTCACTGATTTGGGGCAACAGGACTCAGCACCCTTCTCTGGCTGTGCCCTCCCTTGCCCCACAACGGCTTGCCATCAGTCTTGGCCCCTTTGAGTTTGCAGGAGAGCCTCATTTCTGGTCTGTGTCTGAGTGGAAGGCATGGAGCAGGAAATTTGTGCACCCGAGGCTGGTCAGCCGGCAGCGTGGGGAATGACACCATATACGTTGACGTGCGGCTGATGGAGAGCCTGTGAGATACCTGATGAAGTCAGCAGGGGTCAAGGGGAAAGCAGTCCCTCCCAGGGATGGCTCTGGGACAACGGGGAGCTCATACTGGCTGGCCTGGCTTTGGCTGTTTCTGTCTGGGGGGCACCTGCAGGTCCCCGCGAGGCTCTGAGTGTTCATGTGCACGTGGCTTTCTGTGTACAGACACAGCGTGTCTGCGTGTCCAGGCTGGTGGGTCCAGCTCTCCTTTGTGTGAGCATGAATCCACCTGGTCCCAACCCTCCTCCTCTCCCTGCACGTTAACCTAAAATATGAGTGTCTGCTCTGGTCTTGCCTAGGCCGGCTGCCACTCCGTCCACAGCCTCCCTGCCCCCTTCCTCCAGCCCTCTTATCTAAAGCAGCGCGTCACTGCAATTTTATGGTCAACATTACAGACTCAAGCCCTCCTTTGAACCAATCAAGCTGCACTGAATATATTAAGGGAAACCAGGCTTTCTGGAAGGAGCCTGAGTCCTGAGCCACACTGCCTGACCTCTCTAAGAGCAGCCCCCATAAATCTGCCTCACGTGATGGGAGATGGGCTTTTCAGGATCTCTCAGGGTGCTTTGAGGTAGCACTTCTATGAACTCCTTGCCACAATAAATAATGCTACCTGCAATATGTCTTTGGGAGTGTGTCAGCAGCTGCTGTCCTGCCATGAATTTTTATTCTTGTGCCGTCTGGAAGATAGATTCCAGATTCAGCATTTCCCCGCACTTAGTGTCAGATCTCTTTACCCCCTTGCCCCAGCAGAATGACAGAGACCACAAATAAAATAAAAAAAAATAATTAAAAAAAAAAAACCAGCCTAGGAAAAATGGCCCAAGACCAGAGGGAAAGAGCCACGCTCACCACACTACAGCACACAGCCACCCATGTGACGGCACCGACTCGGTGAGCGAAAGGGGGAAAAAGCCGGTAACTCAAGTCCTCAGAAAGGAAGCAGTTCACCAAGGGTGGCTGGAGAAAGGGGGTTCCTACAAGGTAAAGCTGTTGGGTGAGCGGAAAGCCCATTTTGGGTCCATAAACCATTATAAGGGAAAGCAATAGAAATCTGTTTTCAAACCTCAGTTAGATAGTCATTGTACTGGTCAGATTCTAGGCAACTGGCCCATGAAGAGAGAGCAAGGGATTCGAAATAGCATGGTGATGACAACAAACATGAGTTGCTGAGGTTTGAAAGCTAAAGATGAGGAAGAAAGATGCTACCGTAGCTTCGGAATAACAATAAGTTAATTCCCAAATTTCACCGACTTGCATGTTTCTGCTGATCTAGACGTGAGCATCCCCATGGCTGGGTACGTTTCACTAGTTATCATCTCTGCAACTTGAGATCTCCTGGCCGCACTGAAGTCAAAACTCAGCACTCTGATGCCCAAGCATTTCCCCTTCTCTGAAATGTTCCAAGTCCCAGGAAGCTTCTGCATTACTAACGTGCCAGCCATATCTATTACGGTGGGGGAGAACCCAGGAAAGGAAGAAAGCTTTGATATGCTAACCTCTCACAATGGCAGGTTATTTCGTTTTATAGGCTGCTTCCTTTTCAGAGAGGGTAAAATTCAGTTGGTGTCCTGGCGGGAATAACACGCAGACCTAGCTTCTGCATACACAGAGGTCCACACAAGCCCGGTCTGATGACTGAACCCGCGTCATCGGCCGACTTCTAGACCAGAGTCTTGTCAAGTGTGAAGTGCGTCGGCATCACCTGGAGATCTCAAAATGCAGATTTTAGTTCTGTAAGTTTGGGTCGGGGCCTGAGAGTCGGTATTTCTCATGAGTTCGCAGGTGCTGCTGACGCTGCTGCACCGTAGGCTGGAGAACAAGGGTTTAGGTTACAGCAACTTCCCCTGTAACCAGTTCTGCTCGCCTTCCCCAAACTGTCCATGTGGGCTCCAAACCCAGGAGAGATCGCTCTGTTCCTTTGTTCCTGTCTAGTTTGCTCTTGGTTCACCGTATACATATATACATTTTTTTTAAAATAAAAAATGTCAAAATAGAGTTTCAAAAACTGTGGAAGTATTAACACATTAATACTTCTGATTCCTCAAAATGGAATGTATCATTTCCTCTGGAGATAGTGACGAGATGCCATATCTGAGACTCTTCTGTGAGTGAAAGACCTGGGCCAATTGACTTTCTGGACCCAGCACTTATAAGCTGCTAGGCCTCACCCGAGGGGAATCTCATTGTTTACGCACAACCTCAGGCTTGAGTTGTGGCCTCCTAAGTACCCTGAGTCAGTGCCATGTTCTCGTCTCTAGCCGCCCGTGGCAGTATGGTCAGTTTCCTGGCTTGGTCGGTACTGAGAGAAGGGTGTGGAGTTAGATGGGGACTACATGGAAACCTTTGCTGATCAAGTTACCGATGGCCAACTGGTAAATGGGGCCATGGGTTCATGTAACATACCCCAGTTCCCCTCAAATACAACAAGAGCAGCAAGGTTACAAAACTGTCAGCCTAAAATAGAGGTGGCCAACAAGGTCATTGCCAAATTCACTTTTTGATGAGAAATTAAAGTTTCTTGGGGTTAATATAGTCTTTGAAGTAATAAATGTGGAAGCTTCTCTTCTATCCCAACATGTTCAAATAAAGTGGCTGAGAATATAGCAGTCCCTGCCAGTCAAATCAATCTGAGGCCAAAGATGATCACTCATTTGTAAACTGGGCTTTCTGCCTGCTGAATACCTTTCAAAAACAGAAGCTCTCTCCTAATTGCCTGGGTTGACCTATATTTAGAAACCTGAAATGTGCTGATGGAGTGGAGAAGCCAGAAAAACGCTGGAGTTAATCACTAAATCAATCTGGGCTGACCCTGAGAAGACACGGAGCACCAAAGGTTGTTGGTTCAGGAGATCTTGGAGGCTAGACTTAAAAGAATTCTCTTGTTTCTCCTAAACTGGAAAACTGGCTTCTTCCTGCAAAAACATATTCACAGAGTAGGATTTGGTTTCTTCTAGGACAGCCCTTTGAATCCCTCATGCCAGTAACCAAGTCAAGGTTAACTTCATTTTGTTTTGGGGTCCTCTCTGGGCTCCCCTCTGACCGCCAATGGCAGTGGGTACCACAGATGGACAGACCACAGTCATCTGCTCATTCTCAAGAGAAACCTAGCTACAAGATCCTTCTTTTCTTCCATTCTCACCTTGGCCGTCTCTCCTCCTCTTATGGCATCTTTTTGGTTTCTGACTGTTCTGGGTTGTCAAAATTCATAGTTTAAATTTTTCCTTAAATGTTTCTACTCATAATGCAATGATGATAATTTCCTGAAGGTTCAGAATTGGAAAAATCGGGGAAACGACAAGAAGTATTACACATTATTTTTAGTACAAGTGAACAGTGGGATGACGTTTGGATATGGGTACCAGGTACCTAGGAAGTTAGTAATTGCCTCCATAGGAACATTGAACAGAAAGTTTAGGAAGCTCCTTGATTCTGGAGAGCCAGCTCTCATTTCTACAACCTAGGCTAGATGGTGGCTTGACTTTGAATGCTGAAGGATATAAACAGCTAAGGCAGGACGGGGTACCTAGAACCATTTACAGATAGTTACCAATCATTTGACTCCTGCAGAAAATACTCGTCAGATACGTGAGTGATGGAAAAATGTGGTACATTCTTTGAGATTTAGGTTTGGATGCCCAGCTAGTTAACTTTAAGGTTAAATTAAGATATCTGAATGACACACACGTATATTTTAAATTCTTGCATTGAATTTTGTAGAGCTAAGCTAGGAAATGAGGAAGTTAAGTAATGATGGAGCAGAACAAATTCTACATTTATCATCAGCTATTTATTGAATATTTATAGACTCATTTCTGAGAAGATATGCAAGCATAAGACATCTGTACCTTCAGGAAATTTATATTCTAATTGTTGGGATGGGACTAAGTTACTAAAACAATTAGAAGTACATAAATATGTAAGTTAAGTGCCGAAGGATATGACATGATATTATATGACGCGATCACATAATAAAGATAAGAGTTTAGAGAAGTAGGATATCAATGAGAGATTTAGAACCCAAGAAAGGCTTCCTGTGGTTAGTGTTTGTGTAGGAAGCAGGATGGGTCTTCCAAGGAATTGGAACAACATCTGGAAGCCATGAAGTCCAGCGTGTGCTCAGGGGACAGCACGGAGACTGGTCCTGTGCAGCACAAGTGGCCCGTCAGGGGATTGTGGGAAATCAGGGTTGATGGTCTGGGAAGGGACACTTGATTATGGAAATGAAGACACTGAAAGTTATCTTTAAACAGAGGAGTATTATAATGGGAACATATTTTGGCAAACTAGGGAAGGTGCCCCAAACCCTCAAACATATGGTCACAGGAACCTGGGAACTAACACACCCTAAGAGAAGAGGGAGCTAGGCTCCTTGAACATGATGCAGTAAGAAAACAGTACTTTATAAAGGGACAAGATGATTGTGAGTATAGCAACTGTCTCCTGGCCCTGTCCACAGCAGGTCTGTGACGTACGAGGATCAGGAAAGCTGTAAGCGAAAAAAATAGATAAAACTCACCTAGAGAGCTGTTTTGCTAAAATTCTATAAAACTTCAGGGAGCCTAAACAGTATTGTTGTTGTTGTTTTTAAAGAGACAATGGTGAAACTATGGCGGGGGTGGTGGTAGAATGGAAGCATTCTACCCTGGCAGTAAGAATTTTTTTATGGACATTATTAGCACATGATAGTAATAAAAAGCAGACCAATTTCTAGTTGGTTTTAGTATTGTTTTTAAAAGCTCTACTGACAATGCATTCCCTTACTCTTGGCGATTAGGGTAGACTGTTCCCACTGTCCCCTTCCCCCTGTACGCAACTAAAGAGACAGACACGTAGTTCTCTAGGGGGGCAATTTTACCCCCCTACCCAAGAGAAATTTAACAATGTCTGAAGACATTTTTGGTTGTTACAACTGGGGGTAGGGGTGGTGTGCTCCTGGCATCTAGTGGGTAGAGGCCAGGGACACTGCTAAACATCCAACAAGGCACAGGACAGCCCTCCCACCACAGAGAATGATCCAGCCCCGAATGTCAGCGGTGCTGAGGCTGAGAAGCCTTGATATCAACAAAGATGCCCACTGAAGCATTAATTATAACAGCAACATCTTGGAAATGATCTTCATTTCCAACCCTAAAGGAACGGTTAAGTGTATTATGGAATATCCATATGTCCATAGCATGTACTTTACAGTCAAGTTTTCAAACATAATTTAATGATGTAGGAAATTACCCCAAGTATACTGTTAAATAGAAAAACAGGAATCCAAACCTTATTCACTATGCTGTCCTGACATTGTAATAACAACAAACGTACCCTCGCATGTACCGTACACACAAACGACGTAAGAAACAGGACTGGGAAGAAGTCACCAAAATGCCAATGATAGTTATCTCCAGATGACAAGAAATAAATGATATTTCTTACCATCTAAAAAAAAATAACAGTTGTTCTATCAAAACATCTCAATAGTTTGAAACACAGGCCAAGCTTAAGAAGATGGAACGTAACTAGACTGTGAGATATTTACACGTACGTTCAGAGCTCCAAGCGTCAAAGGCAGGAGGACGATGACCAGTCCATGTACGAAGGGTGCGAGTCAATCCAAGCTCAAAAGAAGACAAAATAGGCTAGATGGGGCTGCTAAAAGAGCCACTGCAAGCCTAGGGTACCTTAATAAATGAAGACTGTACCAGAATGAAGTAGCTAGCAGTCCACTGTGGGGCAAGAGTGCCCATATGGAGTGCGGAATGCACTCCATGTACATACTTAAGGGTGACCACCGGAGACCTGGAGCAGGTCCAGATGAGAGCAATCAATAAATATGTGAGGGGTTTGAGAAGTGTGTTATGTGACAAAAGGGTGAAAGAGCTAGAGATGTTTAGTCTGATGACAAAAACACTTAGGAGAGAAGTGAGTGCTGTCTTCAAATATTTGGCGGGCTGTCATATGGGAGAGGGACAAACATTCTCTGCCTGAGCGTGGACCACAGAGATGGCACTAATTGCTGATATGAACTGATAACTTATCTTCTTTCATATAATTTCCAAACGAAAAGAAAAAATTCTTCTAAATCTAGGAGTTGTTCAAAAATGGGGCAGCTAACTTGGGACGTCATATGGTCCCCATCACTGTCTTAATGGCAGTGTGACAGGGTTGCTATAGAATGGATGGGGAGCTGAGAAAATGACAGAGGAGGGTGGCTACTAATGCGCTCCTGATGCCGAGTGCTCGATGCACGAACACATGCATAGCAGCCACTTTCACTGAGTGCTTTCGGTGAGCCAGGCGCCAGGAATGGCGCTGAGGGCTTCACATGCTCTAACTTGCTCGTTACAGCCACTTAGTAAGGAAGATACTATTATATATCAACCCCATTTCCCAGATGAGAAAATGCAGATTGGGGGAAGTGGAGGACCTTGCCCAAGTCAACAGCTAATAAATGTGTCAGATTCTATGCTAATGCTAATAATAGTAAAACTCATCACTATCCTAATAACTGTAGTGGCAAACACTTGTGTAATACTCACTATGCATCAGACATAGTTCACCCCCATTTTATAGATGAACCTTGGGGAGGTTGGGGATCTTGTCAGATACTGTAGTAATGCTAACCATAGTAATATTCACCACTGTCATCATAATAACTGCAGCTGCAAACACTTGTGCAGTGCTTGCTACAGATCACAGTTCCAAGTACTGTCCTTCTATAACGTCATTTAATGCCACAACCCTACGAGATATTTCCTCCTTTTATTCCTCATTTTACGATGCAGAAATGTTGGCTTGGGGATGTTGAAGACACTGCTTGAGGTCACACAGTTCATAAGTGGAAGAGCTGGGGTTTGAAACCTGGTATGTCAGACTCCATAATGGTATCAATAACAGTGGTACTAATTCTCTCTGTCATTGTTGTCCTCACTGCCACAGAGGTAATGGGACAGATACTCATGTAACGCTTAACTGTGTGTCAGGCAAAACACAACAGCCCTATGGGGTAGTGTGATGGTTAATTTTATATGTCAACTTGGAGGGTGATTTTGGATGAGATTACCATTCACATCGGTGGACTTTGAAGAAGAAGATTGCCCTCCAAATGTGTGTGGGCTTCACCTAATCAGGTGAAGGCCCAAATAGAACAAAAACACTGGCCTTGCCAAGCAAGAGGGGGTTCTCCAGCAGACTGCCTTGGACTTTATCTACACCACTGGCTCTCCTAGGTATCCACCCACTGGCCTTTGGACTAGATCTGCGCTCTCAGCTCTCCTGGCTCTCGAGCCTGCTGGCCCACACTGCAGACTTTGGACTCATCAACCTCCATAGTCATGTGAGAAAACTCCTTATAATAAACCCCCTCCCCCCACCCTGTCTCCATATATAGCATACCTTGTTTTATCACATTTCACTTTATTGTGCTTTGCAGATACTGTGGGTTTTGTTTGTTTGTTACAAATTGGAAGTTTGTGGCAACCCTGTGCCAAGCAAGATTATTGGCACATTTTTCCAACAGCATTTATTCCCTTCATGTCTCTGTCACAATTGGTAATTCTCACAATAGTTCCAACTCTTTCATTATTGTTATATTTGTTATGGTGATCTGTAATCAGTGATCTTTGATATGACTATTGTAATTGCTTTGGTGCTCCAAGAACTTCATCAGTATAAGGTGGCGAACTTAATCGACAAATGCTGTATGTGTTTTGATTGCTCTACCAACTGGCCTTTCCCCCATCCCTCTCCCTCACCTCAGGTGTCTGTACTCCCTGAGACACAACAATATTGAAATTAGGCCAACTAATAACCCTACAATAGCCTCTAAGTGGAAGGAAGAGTCCATCGATGCAGCAAACGTCACTGCTGGCTTATTTTAAGAAACCACAACCACCCCAGCCCTCAGCAGCCATCACCGGGATCGGTCAACAGCCGTCAACAGTGAGGTAAGACGCTCCACCGGCAACGAGATTGTGACTCACAGACAGCTCAGACGATGGTTAGCACTCCTTAGCAACAAAGGATTTTTAAATTAAGGTATGCATTTTGTCTTTTTAGACATAATACTCTTGCACACTTATCTACAGCATAGTGTAAACATAACTTTTATATGCATTGTGAAACCAAAACATCTGTCTGACGTGCTTTATTGAAATACTTGCTTTACTGCAGTGGTCTGGAACTGAACCCGCAATGGCTCCAAAGTCTGCCTCCATATATATATATATATATATATATATATATACACACATATATATATACACATACATACATACAGACATATCCTATTGGTTCTGTTTCTCTGGAGAACCCTGACTAATACAGGTACGTATACTTGTTGTCGCCATTTTATACAATCAGAAAACTGAGACCGGGAGACATCAAATGATTTTCTCAAAGCCACACAACTGATAAATGGCCAAACCAGCATGGAGACTCTGACGGCCTCCATATATAGTCTGAGACCCTACGTGAAGTTCTTTGGAGCTCTTTGCTCTCTCAACTGCTGTATGTTTTACTGACTAGATGATGTGAAATCAAGAGATGCACAGAGGTAACCTCTGCAATCAGGAAAAGCAGCTGGCTGGAGAGAAAGGACACCACCTCTGGGCTCCTTCCTCTACCAAATGGCTGGTTTATTCCTACCAAGCAGGCCCTATCACTTTAGGACATTTCTCAATATTTGACAGATCCAAGGGGAGAAGACCCAATGCTTTTTCTTCCTCCTATTATCATTCAATTCAATGGAAAAATAATTTACTGAACATTTTTCACTTTTCTCATGAAATTTCTTCTCGGTTTCTCCTAACTGGTGAAAAAGCAGAAGAGCATGTGTTGTTATTTTTCCAAAGGTTTTTAAGTCTTCCCTGACTTCAGTGATTCCTGTGATAAGGTTTCCACCTTTTGGTTTACTACACCCTTCCCTGAGAGGAAAATCTTCCCGATAGTCTCAGTTTAAATCTCACGTTTGCCGGATTCCTGTTAATACCAGTATCTCTTTGGATCATCCAAAGTGCATTCTCTTTTGGTGGCTCATCTTTCACATAATTTCCAAACAAAAAGACAATACAGACAAAAGCAGCACAAAAACATGCCGTGAGACCAGGTATTGAAAAAAAAAAAAAAAAGGCACTGAAACAGACCCAAATAGAAATACAATGGTTTTATTATATGAGCCTTCAGCAGTAAAAAAGAAAGAAAAAAGCAAGGTTAGCAAAAGAGGGAAGGGAAGCAAAATGAGTAACAAATGCAAAGTGCCTAAGGAAATAGTGTTTCCTTTGTCTGCATCAACATATGCTCAAAGAACATTTCCCTATGAGGATGTCATTGCCCGCTCACTTCCCATTTACAGTTACACGGAAGAGAAGTTTTTTTAAAGCCATTTGCAGCCCCCCTGGGAGTTGCCAGAGGAAGGTGTTGCTGCTGAAGTAGGAGATGCTAAGCCTAAAAGTCAAAATACGGAAGATACAGCTTTGTCCACTGTCCACGGCCCCTGCCCAGACTGTCCCTGCCCAGCATGCCTCAGTGAGGGTCCTGCACAGCCCCTCACACTGGCCAGTCCACTGGGAGAGAGTCTTGGAGGACCGTCTCTTCTTTTCTTGGCTGTTTCATGATAAAGAAGGTGGATGCCAAAAGGAAAGCAAATTCAAGAGCTTCTAGTCTACCCAAAACCCAAGGTGTTCTATCCGAGAAAGCAGGTTTCCCTAAGGTTTCCGTTGTGAACCTATGTGCCATCACCTGCCATAACTCTGAGCAGCAGTGAGCATCATCGAGGGAAGCCAAACTGAACCTGGACAAAAGGCAGGGTCTTAAGCAATAAACCTGAAAGCGACTGGACACTGGGCTGTTTATATAGGCACATGCTGCCTCTCCTTCTTGCAATCCCAGCCCCTCTGGCCCTCCTTCTCCACATCTGCACCTCCACTCTGCATCCCAACATCCTTACTGTCCACCCCCCTTGAGTGTCACCACCTGCTGTCCCCAACCCACCATGACTCACTCTTTCTCTGGCCTCACATGGCTTGTGTAATCTCTACCATTCAGCCCAATACTCAGTAGACGCTGTTTGGGGTTCTTTTTAAATGGTTTCGTGTACGTAAGGTCTTTTCTACCGAATAACGGTCCACATGCCTTGAAGGAGAGTACCTTATCATATATCTGGTGGAGAGACCCCACCCTCACTAGATCTAGTACTTTGGTGACCTTGATAACTTCTTGCTGATAAACTGCTTAATTTATATAACCTCCAGGTCTGCACTTCCCAAACAGTGCTGTGTGCTGGTCTCCACATTCACGCTGCGTTTCCAACCAGTACGTACAAACATATAAGGTGTAATCTTGCATAACAGTTATGATGTGGGTGCAGAAAAGGAGTGGTCATTGCTAAAGAGTCTTCTTTTGTTTTTTGGACTAGAGGAGGGAAAAGCTTGCAGGGAATTCCATGGTTGATTTTGGTATCGGGCTCTCGGCCCCTTTATCAGAAGAGTATACACATTCTGCTCCATCAATGAGAATCTTTGACACAGAAAAAGGAATCCTGAGACTAGCCAGGCCTCTTTTTAATAAACAAAGGAGTGGTGAGATGAGCAGGTTCAGGGTGATGGGAAGAGGTGATACTGAATTTCATTTCTCATCTGTATGTTAGGGAATGAAGGGTACTCTTGGGGGGACGGGGAGCGGCTGGAAACAACAGCCAATCATAACATTGATAGAGAATCTGATTGTTTAACTACTGCCGAGGTTCAGTAAGATCCCAAGGTGAGATTTCCAGGTTTCAGGGTTGCTTTTCCTTTAAACAGAAGCTGAGGAGGGAAGGGGCAGGTATTGTTCCGGCTTCAGCATTGCTTTCTTTCTACTTGCACCTGCCCGTGCTACCTGGCAGAGCCGTGGCTGTTGCAGAGTCCCCTCCCCCCGCCAAGTTTATTTATTGTGGCCATTTTATCAGCTAGTGGCTCAAAACACTCCACTCAAATATTCATCATTTAGCTCTCTGGGTAAATCGTATTTAATCAGCATAGGAGAGAAAATAGCATAATTATAGATGCTGGATGCCATTACACTCAGAAGAAATTAAACCCTGTCTCAAGCCGACCAGCGGTTGCTGGGATTGCATCACCACTGGGGTTATGGAGAGGTTAGTGGCCATTCGGGGCCAGCGGTACCTCGTAGGATGCCTGACCCAGATGAGCCATAGGGAGACACACCCGCGAGCACACACATTCGCGGCATCAAAAACTCATCAAACGGCAGCCAATAAATTAATCTTTTATTGTTCTGAGAATGTGATAAATGAGAGGGTAATAAAGCAAGGTTCATGCATGGAGATGTAGGGAAGGTAAATAAATAGGTCCAGAGAATTACAGTCCTAAAAGCTGATAGAAGGAATTCCCCTTTCCAACCTTCTCCAGGGGACGTCCTGCCAATAGCCAGAGTGATATTAACAATGAAAGAAAAGGAGGAAAGAAACCTTTTCAGTGAAGCAAAAGCATCCATTTGGGGCATGTGAGTCCTTACAGGAAATCCTCCCACCCATGGAAGATGTAAAAGAAAAGGCCAAACCAGAAATCCCATTAGCCCCGATCCCAGCCATAAGGAGATTTGACTTTTCTCACATGTAAACGTTTCCATGTCCGTATTGCTAATGGGGTGTTTTTTGGGGGGAAATGGATAAAGGGGAAAGTTGGTAAAAAACAAGAAAAGCCAACAAACCCCAGCCATAATACAGCATCAGAGCCCTACCTGCTTTCTGCCTGCTGAAAAGGCCGGAACCTTGGGGTCAGCTTCCTTCCAGCCATGCACGCCCGGCCTCTTTCCACACCAATCCAGGGCCACCCACGCTTGTCCAAGTTACAGAGTAAGAGTCACCCTTTAATCTCGTGACAGGGCTTTCTCTCCCCTGGACCTAAACCCTGGATCAGCAGGCCTGTCCACTGTGGAGTGTTGTTTGTAAAAGTTCAAAAACGTCCAAAGACGTAATTAGGCTTTACTTATTACTACTGGGTGACTGTTTTTGCGTTTTCCTCCCCTTATTCTTTTTTCTTGTGGCTAATAATGCTTCTGAGGTTTGGATAAGCAATCAGGGGGAAGGAGATCTCCTTCCAGGCCATCCTGCTGCCGACAATTAAGAAACCTCAAAGTAATTTTTGAAAATGTCAGCGTCTCATTTAGCAAAAGGATAAATAATAAATGAAGCGTAATCACTGTCCTGTGCTGGTGGTACAGCTTCGCGGTGTCATTAGTAAACTAACGGTATAATATCTTTGTGTCACAGTTTAATTATATCTTGTAATTAGTTTCAGCAATGGATTGCATAGAGTCAGGCCCTCTGAGCTAAACAAAAGGTAATAGAACTTTCAGCACCCCTGCATAAATCAATTATGAAAGTATCCTGCGTTTTTGAAGCTTGTTTGCTGTAATTTTATGCACAAAGCTGAACTGGTCCTTCTTGCCCGTGGAGGGCAGTTCACCCCACCCCAGCCTTGCCCGCAGCTGAGCCTGCAGTCAGGCCCACACGCAGCCAACCTGCCGTGCATTTGTCAGGACACACGCAGCAGTAAATGCCACAGAAGGGGTGAGGCGCGCAAGGGGAGGGAGTTGCAGAGGGCGGGGGGGCAGGGGATGCATGAGGACCGGAGCAGGTAATAGATGTACCATGAGCAAGAGAGCGGGGGATAAAATGGGAAAAGATGTGAGACCCTGGAAGAATGATTCTTATGCTTCCCTGAACAAAGATGAGAAGGTTAGGAGCATCAAAGGCCAAACAACGTTGATGAATATCGGCAGGCGGACATGACACACATCCCTTTATCGTTTGTCCTTTCAACATCCCTGCTCTCCCCACACGGTTGGAATTGGAACCGGCACAGGTTACTTGGCAATAGGGAATGGGGAAGGAGAATCCACATCTTTAATTGCGTCTAATTCGGGTCCTACCAAGCTCAGAAACGGTAAAGGGCTTCCGAGCATAGTTGAGGGCTTAGCTGTGGTCACCAGGCCTCTTCGGGAGAGTCACGGAGTCCCTGCTGGGGGAAGCTAAGAAGAAACTCAGGGGCGGGGGGTTGGTTAAGTCCAAATGCCACCAATACGTGTGATCATCCCCTTTTTGATCAAACTGTAAGGCATGGCAGAGAGTGGGGGTGGGGTCCACATTCAAAGTCCTCATCAACTCGTCTTTGAAAGTAAGTCTAGTGTCACACTGGCCTTTCTGTTTATACAACAATTTACAGGTTTAAACGAAACCCTGCTTGAAAAAGCAGACTGAATCTTTCTATTGTGAGCACTTCAGCAAATTTAACAAAAGAAAGAGCCCAGGCGAGGAAGAGAGAGAGAGAGAGAGAGCACGCGCGCGCGCATGCAAAGGGAGCTGGGGGGGGAAGGTCCAGTCCTTAGACTGGTGTGCTGCAATCTGGCTGGTTGCTATGGTGACGTGGTGGCTTGTTCACATGGCAACATACCTTAGGTCCACTATTAAAATGATGAGAGTGAACTCGGTTGCATTAAGGAGAGCACGCTGTATGCTAAAGTGAGTCTTTATCTCCAGAGAGAGCTGGACAGAGACTAGCAACCAGTACAAATGAGGGAGAAAAGGAGGAGGAGTTAAAGGTCTGGAAGCGGAAAAAAACTGCAGGGACACAATAACTATGAAAAGAACGATCCTCAGCTCTGTGTCTAAATTGAGGGCCTGAGATTCAGAACATGCACAATGAGGTTTTTCTGATATGGAATCCATTGTCCAAATTGGCCCATCAGGCTAATCACCCCTCATTTAAAAAACACATTCCAAATGAACCTGGCTGTACCTTGGCTCCAGAAAACATCAACAGTGTACTAACCCAAACCCACGAACTGCTGCAATGATGCACAGCCCAGCTACTGCCGCTTAAATAAAACACTCTGATAACGACAAGAGTGGCATGTTACGCGGCATTTATTTATTGAATATAAAATGTCCACTGACAGCCACAGATCCACATCACGTCACATCAGAGCTGGTAGGCAGCGTTCCCTTTGGAAATCTGGTTTCACGTTTCCTTTAACGTTGTGACAATATTCCCCCCCTGCTGACGTCGAGAGGGTGGTGATGATGCTGTGGATGTTATCCCAACACCCCTTTCTACCCACCCGTGCTCGACTTGTCTGCTTTCAGCAAGCACTGCTGTGGCATACGTAAGACAGCCAGGAATTACGGGGCCATATAATCCCACTGTGGCCTCCTAGTGCTGTCGTAAACCATCTGTGGGATGCCCGAGCCCCCGAAATTCCTGCTCCCCTCATTCATTCCGCCCCCTCTTCCCACCTCCCTGTGCCTGGCTGGGCTTTATTTGTAAATCTCATTACCATAATGTGAAGTGAAGGTTGGAGATCCGACACAGCTGAAGACCAGCTTGGCGTTGTCATACTTTCTGATGACAACTGTCTTAGAGTCAGAGCGTTCAGTGCTACATGTCAGATACTGACTTGGTCCCTACTTTATGCCAATGCTCTAGATGCCTGGGTGCCAGCAGAGGGGATCTGGGCCCCAGGAGCTTTTGTCCTGGCAGAAAAGACGGGGCATGGAGCTCCGACACTAGCCAGCAGGGCTAGTACCAGGGCAGAGAGCAGAGCCAAACGCCACTCATAAATTTCCTTCTTTCCACTTGAAACACCAAATTTCTCCTGAGTCTTACGCCGCAGAACATCGCTGTCTAATATTTTCCGGGGTTCTATAACAGGAAGCTTTGGCTTCCTTGTAAGTCTATATAAGCCCAGTGTGGAGTCGGGGCAGCTCAGGGTTTACTGGACTTTGTAGTAGAGACTTGCTTTGTCACTGGCAAGCTCAGTTTTCTGATCTGAAAAGTGGAAGCGCAACAGTACCTGATCTCTTGGATTGCCAGGAGGATTAGATGAGGTAATAGTTGTAGATGGATGTGCTCCATCCAGGGCACAGACATTTTATTAATTATTATCATTCCCTGTTGACCTAGTGCCCTTTCCACTGTTACTTTAGCAACAGAGAAAAGCATAATTTTCAGATGATAAGCTCTTGAACAATAGGCCGATGGCTTTTCCACCTTTTTTTTTTTTTTTTTTGCAAGAGTCCAGTGCAGAACACAGGTTGGACATATTTGTTCCAGATCCTTCTTCCCTAGACGCCCCCACAGAGGCAGGCCTGGCAGGCAGCTCAACTTGCCTTCCTTCCTCTAGACACCTTTCCTTCTGTTTTGCATTTTGACTACTGACAAAATAGCAGATTTGTCCTTCTCCCCCAAATGGTGGGCAAGCATCTCCCGAAGAGCATGGCAAACCGCACACAGGAAAACAAGAGAGAAAGACAGGGGGAAACCTTCTGGTGTCTGTCAGTGTTCCATGACAGCTGCACTCCTGTTCCCTCCTGAGGACCAAAATAACTACAAAGTGTACGAAATCGTTATGGACATAAAAATCCCAGAGGTAGAGGCTGAGAATAAAACTCGTGACTTCCCCACCAAAAGGCATCAAAGTCCAGCTCTCACAGTTCATCTGCTTCCCTCCGCTCTGCACAGGCAGACCCAACTTTGCTCAGGACGCAGGCAGCACTGGCCATGGGCACACAGCTGGGAGTGGGAGGGACGCTGGTGACCTGCCGGTGGACCAACCTGGGATGCATAGTAAAGATGTGGAGGTGGAGGGGGAGCCCAGACAGATGAGATCAGTCAGGAAGCACTGAAAAGAAAGAAGCCATCTGCTTTTTGCAGCTTATGATATACTTTTCACACATTTAATGGTGAGGCAGCTAGGGTTAAAGAAACTTTCCCATTTAAATGTGCCATAGCAGAATAATAAGGTTATGCAGTATGTCCTGATATATGGTCCCATCAGGTAGCAAGGTGATAGGAGGATGCTGTGATACTGGAATTTGAACAGGAAATTTGGGAAGGGACGTCCTGTGGCCACCACAGAGCAAGCCCAGGGGTGTGGCATGGCTTCCTGTCGTGGAGACAGAGTCACTCTTGGCTCCCAATCTTCTCCAACAGCTCTGGACTTGGGAAGTGTTTTTGAGGAAGAACTACAACAGAAAATAGTGAACTCCTCATGTGCCCTGGGAGCTGTGCTGGGGGCTCCAACTATGCAGCATCTGGTGATACAGATCATTATAAGGCCTGTCTCCACACTCATTCATTCTCTACTGAACACCTACAAATGCTTACAGAATCTCATGAAGTGCATTTCAAAGAAAGTGCATACTAAGGAGTATGAAAAAGTTTCTACCTCTAAGGAGTTAATAATTTAGCTGGAAAATAAGATGTGAAAAGTAACAGGTTATTTAAAAGAATAAGGTTAGAAATGGCCTAGTTCATATATATATGTATAACTGAATCACTTTGCTGCATAGCAGAAATAGAAACACAACACTGTAAATCAACTATACTTCAATAAAAAAAAAAGGAATGGCCTAGTTCAGGGGGTTGGTAAACTACAACCTGTGGGGCCAAAATGGACTGTCACCTGTGTTTGTAAATAGAGTTTTATTGAAACACAGCCATGTCCTTTCATTTATATCCTGTGTACAGATGCTTTCTCCCTACAATGGCAGAGGTGAGGAGTTGCAAGAGAGACTCTATGACCTGCCTAAAATATTCACCATCTGGTCCTTTACCAAAAGATCTGCCAACCCTTGGTCTAGATGGTCCGGGTTCAGGAGAGTGATCATGGTGGCTGGGATGAACTATGAAAGGATGAATGGAAAGCATGGCCCTTCACAGGGCCTGTTGGGACCTGGATAACTTGAAAAGGGTGGGAAAGGCACTCTTGGTGGCGGGAACAGCAAGGGCAAAGACACAGAAGAAAAAGGCAGCATTGGTGGTGGAGGGACAGAGGAAGAGCCATCTGGTCAGAGTGGCCGGTTTCGTTTCAGAGCAGTCAGCAGGAAGAGTGGTCAGAGAGGAAGGAGGCACGTCAGCAGAACGTGTAATTCCCAAAGCCAAGGAGGAGGTGTGTTTGCAAGAAGTGAGGGAGTAGGAGAAGTAAAGAGGACCCAGGCTATCATTTACAAGAATAAGAGTGTGGAAGGTAGAGGAATAAAAGGAAAACAAAGAACAGGAAGTGGGGAGTATGGACCTCCTGCCTGGGAAGTTTGAGCAAGAAATGAAGGAGATAAAGGTTGTTAATCTGAGCAATGCAAAGTTGAGTGCAGGACTTTCCAGGTTAGGGGAGACTGTGTGTGTCTTACAGAAAAAGAGAAAGCAACATATAGGAAGGGACTGAGGAGCTAGGGAGTTGGGAAATAAGGAGCGTGGAGAAGGAGAGATCTGAGAGGGGTCAGGAAGCTCACCAATGCTCCTGGATAGTCTCCCTCACCATGTGAAGAACCTGAGCTGAGAGCAGTGATGGGCTGGTCTGGGGTTAAGTGGAGGAGCAAGTGAATACAATATCTGTTCAAGAGCTACAAGGGCTCCCTGAAGTGGTGCAGCCTTCCTCCATGGGAGGCTGTGTCCACCTCACTGATGACTTCCCATGGTACGGGTCTGTGTCTTGGGTCCAAGTGTGCTGTAGAGGTGATTCAGGTTGATATTGAACCAGGAGAAAGTCTAATGGATGGGGACATCTGTAACATGAGTGAGAAGGGGCAGGAGTGGCTGACAAAGGCATTTGGATTGGGCAGGGAGCCAAGGATAGCCAGACTGGACCTAATGAACCAGGTAGGCAGGAGGCCACTAATACTCAAGGCAGCAATTGAGTCAGAGGGATTTTGAAATTCACTGAGGGATCAGGACTTGACATTACTGAATTGTTTCTTTTCTTGAAGCATCAAAGTCATTCTTGGAGGGCAAGAGTCTTAGCCCATTTTTTAATTATCCTGGATAAGCTGACAGCGGTCATTTTTTTTGTTGTGGTCTTGTGGGATTGATCTTTGAGTGTGGTATGCATTACTACCATTCACTAGTATCCATTCTCCTACATGTCTGGACAATTGAAGGGTTGTGATTCCCACTTACCTTAAAGTAAGGCATGATCATGTGACACGATTTGGCCAATGAAATGAGAATAGATGTGACTCATATCCCTTCTTGGCTGGATCATTTAATTTCCAGTGTGAGATACTCTAGAACTCTCTAACGCTGTTGTGGCAATCATGGAAGAGGCCTTGTGTTGACATGGTAGAAGCATGGATTTCTAAGAATGGAGAACAATAGCCCTGGATCCTCAGGAGAGTTTGAGTGAGGGAGATGTTATGAGTCTAATTGTGTTGCTGAAATTCATTTGTTGAAGCCCTAAGCCTATTCAGAATGTGACTGTATTTGGAGATAGGGCCTTTAAAGAGGTGATTAAGTTAAAATGAGGCCATTAAGGTGAGCGTTAATCCAATACGACTGGTCCTTAAAAGAAAAGGAAATGTGGACAGAAAGAGATGCAAGGGATGCACACAGAGGAAAGACCATGGGAGGATACGGTGAGAAGGTGGTCACCCACAAGCCAAGGAGAGAGGCCTCAGGAGAAACCAAACCTGCAGACACTCTGATCTTTGACTTCCAGCCTCCAGAACTGTAAGAAAGTAAATTTCTGTTGTTTAAGCCACCCAGTCTGTGGTAGTTTGTTATGGCAGCCCTAGTAAAATAATACAGGAGACAGACCTTTTTTTTCTGTTAGACCACTGAGAAGTTGGGGTTGCCTGTTACCACAGCATGGCCTAACTCAGCCTAATTAATACAGTGGGATACTTCAGGTTGAGTGGCAGAAACAGGTCCTCTGAGGAGATGATATTTAATTCTAGAACTGAATGGCAAGCAGGAGCTAACTGAGGGAGAGTCTAGAAGAACATTTCAGGCAGAAGGAAAAGAGATAGTACAACCTCAGTTTCCTTGTGGCAGGGAAGAGAGGTAAAAGATGAGGTAGGGGCCAAAGGCAGATCACATAGAGGTCAAAGCCTAGGTTAGGGAGTCTGGACTCAATTATACACACTACAGGGAAACTTTACGTGGTTTTAAGCAAAGAAGTGATACGCTCTAATTTAGTTTTGTTTTAAGAAGATCATTCAGAATTCTGTGTGGAGAATAAGCTACAGGAAGGAGGAATTTTGTAGTAGTTCAGGCATGAGATATGATTGTGCCTTAACCTAGGATGAAGAGAAACAAATGGGTTTGGGCATTTTGATTCCAGCAGCTTCTTCTTTGGGTAGCTACAGATGTTGGAACCACAGTGTACTGACAATTTCATACTTCCATTCACAGTATTTATCATGAGAAGATGGACAAATTTGGGGCAGAAGAAAGAATAGGTCAATTTTGTGAGAAGATCATGGTTGGAAAAAGTTATATGGTAGTTTCCATAAAGGAAACAGAATAAGTCAAGAGGGCCTAGGAGCTTTCTCATAGCATACTGGAGAGGGAAAGAAGAGAATGTAATGATAAATGTGGGCGGAAGGGAACTGTCCTGATTCTACGATGGGTGTGACATCACTACTACCCGCAGTAGGAGAGGCCATTGGTAGGAGGTGTAGAAATGGGTGAAGCTTCAGTTGAACTCTGTGATTTCAGAGCCTCTGATGGGAATTAGAGAATCGGGAGCAGGTACCCACAAAGACTGGAAGGGTTTCCAGGCTCTGGGTGTGGAGCGCAGGCTTGAGAAAACAATCATGCGTCCTGTAGTTCTGAGTCCCAGTTTTGCGAGAGCCCAGAGTGCTTCCAATTATCTCAAGGGATGCAACATTTACCCTTCTCTTGATCACTTTTATTCTAAAAATCAAAATCGGACAGGCATAAAATTAAACAATTAAAAACCTTACATGTGCATAGTGCCTTTAGAATTTGCAAATCTCTTTCATGTACATTAGGTCTCATTTGACTCTTTTACAACCTCTCTGACTTCCTGGTGGAAAATGGATTCTAGGAAGGAAGAAGGAAAAGAGGGGACTCTGGAGGAGTCTAGGCAAGAGGCAATATGGTAGTTTAGTCTAGGATGGAGACATGAGGATGGAGAAAAGGGGACAGTTAATTTGAGGTTAGTTCCCTCAAACTAATTTGTAAGTTTAATAAACACCCAGGGGGATCTACTATGGCCCAGATGTGGCAGTAGGGTTTGGGTGCTTAGAGGTGCTAAGATTTGGTGTGGGAGGTGCTGAGGCAGATGTGGAAACAAATAATTATGGCCCAATATGATAATGACCCTAGCTGAAGCACGAAATAAAAGCCCTGAGATCTGGGGGCAAATCTGTTAATTCTGCCTGGGGAATTCAGAGAAGCCTTCCATAGGGGAGTGGGACATGTGAGTAAGGCCTGGGAGGATGAGAAGAGATTTTCCTGCAAGAAAGGCAGGAGGGCACACCACGGGGAGGGAGCGGCATACAGAGAGGTGCCGGTATGCTGCAATTAGGGAGTTTGGTCTAATACTACAAAAGCACAGGAGCGATGCTGCTGAAGAGGGGAGCGGAGACCATATTGCAAAAGCTTCATGTGATTATGCTAAGAAGTTGGTGTTTGATTCTCAAGCATTGGGGGTGCCAGTGGAGGTTCAAAGCCTAGGAGAGGCATGGTCATTTTACCAGTGGGGAGACAGAAGCTGAGAGGCTGAGTGACATGCCTGTGGTCTCCAGGTCAGCGATGGGGGGAGCAGCAGGACGGCAGAGATCACCTCATTCCTGGCTCAGAGCTCTTCTTGTTTTTCACATTCAGCTCATTAAAATCTCGTTGCGTTTTTACAATGTGTGGCCATTTCTTCTCCAAGCAAATTTACGTGATTAAAATTTCACAAAATCCAGGATATTGGGACTAGCCAATATTGACACTTTATATTTCCTAACATGGGAAAATCACAAAGAATAATATCTCATATCATACGCAAGAGCCATTCAAGAATTTGGGAATCCGGAAGGGATCTAAATGGCAGGACCAAAGGAAACTGATTTGTATACATAAAGCCTGAAGTTCAACAACAGGCTGATGTCCAAGAGTCAGCAAGTTAACGAACCCATTCTGAGCTGACAGTCCAGCTTTCAGTGCAGTGGGTGGTGTGTGCATCTGAGTTTTGAAACCGAAGCAGTAAAAGAAATCCCCAGTTCTGATACATGTTAAATGTGGACGAACCTTGAGAATATCATGCCAAGTGAAAAAGAAGCCAGTCTTGAAGGACCACATATTGTATGATTCTATTTATATGAAATGTCCAGGAGAGGTAAGTCTATGGAGGCAGAAAGTAGATTCGTGGTTGCTAAGGGTTGAGGGGAGGGAAGGATGGGGAGCGACTACAAAGGGTTGTGAGGTTTCATTTTGGGTGATGAAAATATTCTCCACTTAGATTGTGGTAATGATTGCACAGCTCTGTAAATATACTAAACATTCCTGAAATACATATGTTAAACGGCTGAATTTTATGGTATATGAATTCTATCTCCACAAAGTCATTAAAAAGAAACTGAAGACGCTGTAGTCCTCATTTGGGTCTTTAGCACACTGGTTAACTTATTAAACACCTAACACCAACATACCTGGGAGGGAAAGCATTTGATTCCTTTGTCAAACTCATCAAACTCTGTATCTTGACATCTTAAGCTCTTCTCAATGTATATTTGTGGTTCTAAAGAACTACAGTGGGACTTAAACATTCATAGGGAAAGAAGAAGTCCCACTCCTGAGAAAACCACATCTCACAAAGCCTCTTTGAACAGTTTTGTGTAAATAACACAAAAGAGAACATTTGGTTAAAAAAGAAGGCTGGGCCAACAGTCACGAGTCCAATACTCAAGCTATTTTTGGTTTTCATTTGTTGGCATAGCAGTTTTCTGATAAGCCTTTCGGCTTACTTGTTCTTGAATTCTGTGTATGCCCTACTTCCTCGTATCCACTTGGAACAAGGGGAAGCAATCCGTGGACGTGAAGCTGATTTTAAGACTCAAGTGAACTGTTTTCTACTGCTCTGTTCCACCCGCCACTGCAAAGACTGCTGCCCAATGTCTCAATTACTCCATGAGACCGGCTATGGTGACTGATTTCCTAACCCCATTCCCACCCCTCACAGAGTCAGTGCTCACCAGACAGCCCTCTTCTGTCTCCTCCTCAACTTCCCCAGTAGACCTGGGCCCACAGTTTTGAAAACCCTGATAATCCATGGTTGGATCGAACCACAGGTCCCTCTTCCAATGGCAGCCATTTTTACTAATACGCTTTCTTCCAACCGTGGCGCCTGGCAGATGAGTTAATGGTGCTCCAATGAGAACCGCCATTGGACTTCCCCATTCTGAAGACCCCGAGGAGAAAAACAAGATTCAGCAAGTGTCTTGCTTTATTACTCAAGAATTCTGCCTTTATGTCAAGCTTAGACCTGGCAGGCTGGTGTGTCAAATGTTGACTTGCCCTGAATCTTTGTGACTGATTACTACTGAAATCTCACATGCTGTCTATGTGCGGTTTAACTGAACTTTGTGCACCATGGACAGGCTTCCTTCTGTCATTTGCCCCTGGGGGCCTCTTAGGGCCCTGACCATCTTGCTGGCATGGAATGTCCAGTCCTCCATGGATTTATAAAATCTCAGAGAACGTACCATACAAGGACAGAGTGAGTATAGACACCAGCATGTACCTTCCTCTCCTGGTCGTCAACCTTTCAGCTCAGAATGAGGGCGGAACACCAGCCAGAACGCTGAGCCTGTTTTACAATTTTCATATCCCTTTCTTTTAAGGCAGAGTGCCTCAGGGTCTTTTTAACAATGGTGTCTTAATAAATTATTTAAAAAAGAAAATAGAGCCCCAGGTCCATCTGTAGTGCATATTATTACCAATTGAAGGTACCAGATCTTTGATGGGGAGCAGAGGAGTAGAAACTGGAGAGGTGGTGGTTGCATAGTAATCTATTTTAAAGGTCTTCTTTAAGGCCTTACTGGTATATGCAGGTAAATCTAGTCAATTACAGGAAACAGGTCCTCTCTGTATTTGGCCAGTAAAACAGCAACACGACATGACCCCGTTCTGCTAAACATTAATAGCAGCCATCATTTTTGAGAGTCTAAAGTGTGTGTTATGGATCTGGTGTGGATTAACTCAATCTTCACAAGATATTGATGAGGTAGGTATTATTCTTAGCCCTGTTTCAGAGATGGGGCAAGGAGATTCAGAGAAATCCTGTTGCCTAAGACCACATAACTAGACATGAACTAAGCTGGGATGAGAGTCCAGAAGCATCTGAATCCTGAGTCCTCATTCAGCCTAAATTATTGTATCCTGCCTCCCAATGAAATATACAGGCAAACCAAATACAATGAAGGTGGAAGTACGAGGAAACTTGCAACAGAATTAAAGATAAGTGCTCACAAGAGTACAACTGGGGTTACTGCTGCAACAGCTATTCCTTATGAGAATATTCCATTTGTTTCCTTATTGGAATAGACTAATAAAGGGTAGGCTGAAAGCAAACGTGAGCCGGCAGATACTTCATCTTTCTGATCTATGCAAAGCCCATCCCAAGTGGACAGTGTGAATCCATGCTGTTTTTCCCTGCTCCTCCTCAGCAAATTAGCACACTGATGGACCACTCTGGCCTCCTGATATTTGCAAAGCTGCATTAGCTTGTTCCTTTCCTCCAGGACTGCTGGTAACATTCAGACTTTCCTACCCACCTCTCACTGCATCCCTCCTTCTTGAAATCCACCGCATCATGAGTCTGCAAGCAAGCGTATGGTTAAAACAAAACCTCTTCAAAGGGCGGAAGAGGAGGTTTTGCTCTGCTGTTTTGATTTCTAAATTTAAGGGTGATGAACTAGATTCACCTCAGGTGTTTCACTGCGGATTCCACGATTCCTCGTGCTTTTAGCAAGTGGTTGTGCTTCACGCGGGGGGATGTCAAGGATTTTAGGTGGCGTGGGTGGTGTGGATGAAGTACCTTCCCACCCTTTCCACCCTCTTGCTTGTGTCAACTACATTTTCGAGTCTCGCTCAATGACGGAGTTGTTTCTTAGCGTCTTGTGCGCTTAGCCATTTCATTAAAGCAGTCCATGTTGAATTCATGTCCAGATGCCTTGACCGGTGGAGCCAGGTCCTCACTGGCATGCCAGCTGCTCAGAAAGGAACACGGCCCTTGCATACACCGCTCAGGAGAGGAGGCAGGGATTCATTAGCCTGCGATACTGCTCCAGCAGCCACACGCACGTATGGCATGTGATTGGTGGCGCATAAGCAAGCCAGGCCACGTTAAAAACCCTACAGATAGTCGGAGATAAAAATTAATGACTTTTGCTTTGTGTAATCCTGCATGCATTGGTGGGAGAGGGAGGGGGCTGGGATTAATGGGCACATCTAAGTAGGCACCGAGGAACAAAGGCTTTCCCGGCCTTGTTTACATATCGAACGATGCAAAACACAAGCAACAAGACATGGGAGAGGCGAGTGTGAATTTTCGGCACGAGTGAGTTGAAAGACTGCTTGCAGTTTATTATGGATCCCAAATTTCCATATTCATTATTCCAAAACAAACGTCCTCCGTGGGCTCTTGTGGGGCTGGCTAGAGCAGTTGTTATTATTCATCTTTCACTGGGGCTGAGGTTGTCATGATTAGGGCTGGGCTGTGCTCACTCTTCATGGCATGTCACAGCTACTCGGGGATATAATGCAAACCTTTGACAAGCCTGGAGGAATGTAACAGGGATCAAGTAGGGTCATCCTAAGCAGCCGCTCGAAGAACAGGGCAGGAAGGGGAGAGAGAGAGGAGAGAGGCTTGAGCCACCTACTGATGGGCAAGAGAAACAGCCCAGGGGGTCCAGGTAGCAGCTGATGACCAGAAAGGAAAGGAAGAAAGCAAAGTGGAAGCAGTGAATCGACTGGATTTCATAATTAGTCTGGGCAGGTTGAGTGATACAGTTATTGGGGTGTTGTCATCCGGGCTTCGGTGAATATAGATATTAAAGAGGGGATTGATTATGGGTGTGAAGGGTAGAGTATGTTCATTAGTAGATAATGCAAACTGGAGTCAAGCAATGCCTGTGCGTGTTAGGAGACAGTCTATTACACGGACTATCACGTGAGGGAATGTGATGGAGATAAATGTCAGGGTTTGGTAGTCAGGAACTGCCTTGGTTGTTATTTAAGGGCTTTCTTTAAGACACAGACGGCCTGGCTGAATCTTGAAAAGAGGCTGGAGAGGGGAAGAGCTTGCAGGCTCATGGGTAAATGTGGATAAGTTTAGAAGGTAACGGTCACTGAATAAAGGGGTGGCAAGGGTGCTTGGTAGAGGAGAGGATGGGTCATTATTAAATCGTTATGATTGTGATTTGGCAAAGAGGAAGGAGAGAACTAAAAGACAGATACAAGACAACAGGCTTAAGACACCATGGTTCACCCCGTTGTCTGGTTTTGTCCCTTCTGAAAGGAAGAGCGTCAAACCATACTCATTTGTGCTTCCTCCTTTCTCTTCACTTTGGTCTTATTCTGATGAATCTTATACTTCTCTTTTTCTTGCTGATCACAGATGATCTGAGTTATCCTTGATGGGAAAGCCATGGGGAGCATTTGTAGAAAGGGCATCCCAGGAGCAGAACACATGCAAGAGAGATGATTGCAAAGAACGTGCTCAGCATCCTCCAGTGTGACAAGAGGATGCTTTGAGCTGAGCCATCCCCGGCCTTTTGCCTGGAGTCCTTTGTTCTCCTGTTGCCACAGAATAAAACCACACTATCTAGCCTGTACAGAGGGCGCATCCACCACTTCAGTCTCACGAGTGTCATGATCTACCCACGAGATGTGCTTATAGGAGTAATTCTCCAACTTGCATCAGTGGTGGGAATACCTAGAAGTCTTGGCACTTTGTGTGGAAGAACATGGACTGTTGACACAGTGTGTTAGAATTAACAAATATGCCCTGTAAATGTCTGCTGCATTTACAGTGATCTGACACTGAGGCTATGAAGGGAAGACGTCAAAATGCAAGAACAATATGGGAAGGGAGATTTTAAATCATGACATTTCTATTTAATAACTTGTATCTGGGAGTTGGGCAAAGACTGACGTAACTAAGTCTCAGCAGCAGTGCCCTTGATCTGGAAGAGAGAAACCAGGGCCATATGGGAGTGGAGTTGGTGAATCAGTGGTTAAAAGTACCACATCGTACAGCAGAAGAAAAAAAAGGCAGGAGTGAGCAATGAAACCTGAAATTCCCTTACCCGTGTGCAACTCTTTGTCTTACAGTAAGCAGCTTAGGACAAGATGCATTTTATGGGACCTGAGCAGTCAAAAATGTATATTGATTTTCACAAATTCATTCCCAAAGAAGGGCTGCCGGGGAGATATTTCCAGTAGCTAGTATCCTGAAGAAGTCGGCTATGTAATAAAGTCAGATGATACAAATGGAATTTGGGGAAAATTGGAGCTATTAAATAAGTAGAAAGTCATTTTCAGCCTATAGGGGTTATATACAGGAACTGTATATGGGCAGAAAGAAACTATACAACCAACTCTTTATCTACTATCAAAGGATAGGAAAGAGCCCAAACTTGTTCATGAGTGATTAAGTCATTTAGATAACATTGTAGAGCCCTAAGGCTGCCCTTTCTTCCCATGAGGACGAACCAGGACACTTGGCTTGTCCATTCTCACTGGCTGCAAATGATCTGGAGTATCTGAAGTCAAGAGGATTGTACGCCCTCCCAGTCATGCTGGCCTCTAGTTAAACGAACACCCAGAGAAAAATTTACTAACTTTTTTGGCCTCTTTCAGCTTCATTTACCCAACAAACCTTCTCTGAAGTTTTCTCGAAACCTTTATTTGTTTAGGAGGAGAAACTAAATCCTTTGCTGGTGTTTAAGAATATTAACTCTACAGGATATGTAATAGACCATGCGACCAGCAAACTCTTGTTTTGACCTGGGACTAATCAAAACCACACACAAAGGTGATGAGGCAGTGGTGTCGAGCGTGTAGCAACCTCTTTCCACGAAGGGCTCTCAGAGCCCTCGAGATAGTCAATGAAGAATATGTTCTATGCAGCAGGAGTGGTCGCAAAGGTTTTCACAATTTCCAAAAGGGAAACTGAGGCATAGTGAAGGTCAGTGATTCTCCGGAGGCCAAATTCACAACAAATCTAGAAATAAATCCACGGTTTCTATCTTGTAGCTTCTTCCTTTCTTCCTCTCTGCCTTCCTTTCTCGCTCCCTTCCTCCCTCGCTCTCTCCCTCCCTCCCTCCATATTTGTTTGCTACATATTTTTAGAGGATAAAGGGATTAGGTATACGTGCATGGTACCTACTGGTGTCCTAATCATGGTCTTATTTTTGGACTATTCATTTGAAGGTAGGGTATAGGATGAGTTGAGAAGAGCAATAACAAAGGTGTATGTGTGGGAGAGTAGTCAAAGGTATTTGGGTTTTCCGGGGGTAACAAGGGCCCTGAACCGGGGATGGAAAAGGAGAGGATGGATGAGAGAGCTGCTTAAAACAGAAACAGTAATACTTGGATGTGGGATGAGAGAGATCAGGAGGTCAAAGAAGGTATTGATGAAAAGTGATGGTACCTTTACAAGAAAGAAGGTAAACCAGAGGAGGGGCAGGTTAAGGACAGGTTGCTAACTTCCACCTTCTATCTTGTGAGTTTAAGGTCCTGACTCCCACGTAGGTAGAAATGTTTAGTAGGTGAAGCCTCCAATAAATTAAGTCTGGAGGTGCTGATCTGAGGATGGAGGATGAACACAGAAATGAACAGGGGGAAATGGCCAGGATGAAACCAGAGAGAGTTCTCTGGTGTTCTGAAGGTAGAAGGGGGAAGCAGAGCCAGGCTAACACGAAAGGCAGCAGACGCAAGAGAGGGTTCTAAGAAAGCAGGGGGGCCAGGGAGAGGATCGGCTTCATGGCTCCCTCTGTGCTGAGGAGAAACCACCCGGGATAAGAAGGGAGAAGAGGCTGTTGAATTTGTTGACCGGTGGGAGGGACAGAGGACAGACCACAGGGGGTTACGTAGTGAGGGGATGGTGAGGGCGGAAAGACAGAAAGGGCAAAAAACTCATTAACAATCCCAAATGCGGAGGGCAAACAGAATAATACACTCAAAGGCAAGGATGAAATACAGTCTTGCCTCTAGGAGACCACTTCAGTTCTTGGTACTGAAGGCGGTGGGACTTGGCATCCTCACTGCTGTCAACTTCCTGTCCCCTTCAGCCCCAAGGGTGGCAGACAGCCCATTGTTTGGCCTGCTCCTCAAAGGACCGCCGGCCGAGTGGCCACTCACAGTTGCTTTCCTTTGTGCTCGGAGAGATTAGAAACAAGTTGCTTCAAACTCAAGAGGCTGTGAGACAGAAGCAAGGGGCAAGTGGAAAGGTTTGAGTTGCCGCCAAGTTTGAATCTGGCCTCTCCTCCTCTCGGTCCTGTGATCTTCCATTAAATTGGATAAGGGGATCCCTTCTCCTGCCTTTCTTTCTCATTCCTTTCTGGAAGATGAATGCTTTCTGAATCTGCTTGACATAAGAACCCTCTTTGTTCCACCCTAATGTTGATGGCTTGTTTTGTTCTTGAGTTTGGCGGCTTCTCACAAAGGAATGAAAAAAAAACATTCCCTGAAACTAAACTGAACTCTCTATTCACAGTAAAGTTTAAAACATTTAAAGGTAAATTCAATTAGCAAATGTGGAATCAATTATTATGTGACAAAACCATGGTTTTAAACATCCCAAATGTGATTATTTTTCAGGAAGACCAAGAAATATATCACGTGTTTCATTTTCCTAGGTTAACAAGGTAAATTTAAGTAAGAAAAGTGTGCCAAACTATCGCAGGGATAACAGTAATAATAATAATATTTATGGAGTGTTACGTACCGAGGAGCCAGTTTCAGTTGCAGAATATTTTGTGACCATCGCTAACTTTACAGTTAAACTGATCAAAACAAACTCAACTACAATTCTGACAGTTATTCCTACTGCTGGTTGCCAATGAAGCCTCATGATCAGGGTATTGATTGCATTTGTTCTGACTAAATTTCCTGCCCTTATGATAATGTCCCCAAATAGACCAAAGGTTTGGCCGTTTGAGTCTCCCAGTAGCTGAGCTCAATGTCATGTGCTTTTGCAAATGTCTTAAAATGTTTGCAGGGAGATCAGCTCGGTGCTTTGTGACCACCTAGAGGGGTGGGATAGGGAGGGTGGGACGGAGACGCAAAAGGGAGGGGATATGGGGATATACGTATGCATATAGCTGATTCACTCTGTTATACAGCAGAAACTAACACACCATTGTAAAGCAATTATACTCCAATAAAGATGTTAAAAAAAAATGTTTGGACCTCATTTCTACCGACAGTGCACTGCGGACCCCTTTTCTTCCAACTCAGTGGCCGCTGCTGCCTCCAGCCATGGGCAGCCGTGTACGCACTCTGAGTTGTTTTAACACCTGGAGATGGCTCTACACTGGTCCACACCCTTACACACAGGAGTGCCATGGGGCCCACCTATGCACATTTGCAGGGGATGTTGGAGGTCTTGGCAGGCGGTGGGAGAGAGTTGCGGAAGTAACCCTATTTACCTACTAAGCACTCAGGACTGTAGTTACCTCATGGGCATCAGTTATCTCATTTAACCCTCTTAACAAGTCTAGGTCTAAACCTCTCACCCACTACAGTCAAATCCACTTTTCACCATCTTGCTGATGGCATCTCCTCCACTCTCAAGGGTCATCAGCCCTCAACAAATATATAATGGCCACAACTTCAAATTTCATTCTTGTCATGCCTCTCCTCTCCTGTACCCCAGACCTCCACTGTCCCGTCTCTGTCACTCACGGAAAGATGAGGCAGGCCCATAGGGTTTCCTGTCTGACTACCCTCTTTCCACCACCTAAGTGAGATCCCAAGAATGAGGCGTAATTCAGAACTTTCCCTTAAAAGACCATAATGCTTCATACTTTCATGCTTTACACCCCCGTTTACTTCAGTTTACCTATAAGTCTGAGACTTCAAATCATCCAGATATTCCCAGATGCTTGCTCCCCATGGCTGTGTGTTCCTAACCTGACTCAATCTTCTGTCCATCCCGAAACCCCTCAAATCCTTATGCCACATTCTCTGGAACTCATGGTCTGTGGTTACCCAAATCCCCTATCACCTGAACCTCTCTCTCCTCTAAATGTTTCCTTTACCATTTGGCATCAGGATCCTCTAGAGGTCACTGCTTCCCCTGCAGTCCCCTTAAGTGGTGACTTTTTTCCTTCCACATCCCCTATAACATAGAGCCAGGAGGTTGATGGATGTCTTCATCGCCCCTCACCACTGTTCCCAGGCTACTTTTATTTTCTCCTCCAAAACCTCCTCTGAGGCACGTGCCAATGCGCTGTACCATCCAACAGCCCTACTCGTCACACTCAACAGCCCTACTCATCACACCCAACAGCCCTACTCATCACACCCAACAGCCCTACTCATCACACCCACGGATCACTTTGCACCTGCTGATTCGCTGAGTCTTTTCATGCCTGGCTCCCTGTCTTTGTTCCCATCACTCCCTGGCATTATTCTTAATGACTTCCATATCCACATAGACATTCCTTCCAATACGTTGGCCGATCAGTTGCTTGATTGGTTCACTTCTAATGCTCATTTCCTCTATCCCACTTATGTCACCACTGTCATGTCATACCCTAGACCTTGTCATTACCAGCAACTTCATCACTTCTAAAAATCTCTTTGAAGCATCCCACTCCTTTTCACCTTCTGTCTTCCCACCTCACTCTTTCTAGTATTCCAACTTCAACAAATCTTCAACCCCTTTTGGGGGGCTCCCAAGCCCTTTTCTATGCCCATCATCTGCCTCATGTTTCACTTCCCTTGTTACTCACTTTAGATTCCAAGGTTTATAACTAAAACTCTTCTCTTGTGCATACCCTCAGCCTTCTTGCAAACCTTGTATCTTCCACTGTCCTTGCTTGTCAAGACCCTAACTCTGTTAGCCTAAAATTACAAAAAAAAAAAAAAAAAAAAAATCCTTACCTGCAGAAGAACAGCAGAATGTGTTGAAGGAGACAACACAGCCAGGTTGACTGACCTGACTTAAAATGTATGAGTGTCACACAGACCTCAGCACTACCCAGCAATCCCACTATACTTTGCTAATCAGTTCCCGCACCCAGCCTCCAAAATGATGGCTTCATACCCTCTCCTCTCTCTTTGAGCTTCTGGCAACCCCTCTTCCATCCTAACTCTCAGCTTGCCTCTAATTTCACTAAGACTATAGAAACCATAAGAACTTCCTCATTCTTCTATTGCCAAATCTATGAATTTTGCACTTCCATCTTTTGTTCTGGGTCCCCCATTAAATGGACAAAAGGTACAAGCTCCTATTCAACCCAATGTCCCCACTTGTACGCTCCATCCCACCCCCTCTCCCCTACTTACTAATCACTATATTATTTGGATCATTATTTTCAGCAGACAAACATTCTATAAGGTGTCCCTTCTTTAACAGCAGCCCTTCTTAGACTCCACATCCACTCTCCCCCGACAAATATCATTCTGTTTTCCAGTTCCTCTCTACTGCAAATATCTAGAGAGTGGTCTCTATTTTCTGTTTCCATGTCTTATTGTCCATTCTCTCCTCAAGTTTTTTCTTCCCACCACACCACAGAAACCATCTGGCAAGGTCACCAACATCTCCATGGTGCTAATTTTCTCATCAGTTCTCTGTCCTCGTCTTATGTGACCTCCTAGCAGCACTGACATAGCTGGCCATCTCCTCTTCTGGGAAACGTTTCTTTCCCATGGCTTCCTGGTAACCACAGTCTTCTGTGTCTCCTCTTACTGGCCCCTCCCTCCCCTCCAAGTTTCCTTTTCTGGTTCTTTCTTCTCTTTGTTACCTGTAAAAACTGACCATCACAGAATCCAGTCATCAAGCATCTCCTTTTCTCTGTACTCTACTCCCTAAGTGTTTCATTAGGGTCAGGGGTTTAAATGTGTCTGTATACTGGTGACTCCCAAATTTAGACCTCCAGCCTCAGCTTCTCCTTTGTGCTCCAGGCTCCTATACCCCACTGCCTGCTCAGTCTCTCTACTCTGATGTCTTCTGGGCATATAAAACTTACCAAACCTAAATCAGAAACCTTGATTCTCAGTGCAAATTCTGCTCCTTCCTTGGACTTAGAAATGGCAGTCAGCCTTTCTTCCCCCTTTCCGTGACACCCTGTGTCTAATTCCTTGGCACCTTCTGTTGGCTCTAATGTCAAAGTTTTTCTGGAACCTGACCACTTCTCACCACCACCACCACATCAGTTCTCTTCCTTTCTTGTCCTCTTACAGTCAATTTTCCACATAGGAGCCAGATAAACTTTAGAAGGTCACCTCTCCAAATTCAAAACCCAGCACGCTCAAAATATCAAACTTCTTGCCAAGACACGCTCTTCCCGTATCCCTCTATTACACATTCTACTGGTTTCCCCAATTCTCTATTCACTCCAGAGGTCCTGGCCTTAGAGCAGACCCTCAAATGTTCCGGGCTTGTACCTGCCTCAATACCTGTATACTTGCTGTTCTTTTTCCCTGGGACTCCCTTCCCCCAGGTCTGCCCAGGGTCTCCCCCACCCCATGACATCATTCAGATCTCTGCTCTAATGTTGTCTTCTCTACCAGTCCTTCCCTGATTATCCTTTTGGAAAATACATTTTCTTACCCTTCCCAGTTCTTTTACCTTAAATAATGTTTCCTTATAGTGCTTATCACTCTCTTCCATTACATCATAAATCAATTGATTTATCTATTCATTGCCTGTCTCTTTGCATTAGACACATGTGCCTGTCTTGTCCTCTGCTATGTCTCCAGCTCTTGGAACATTGCTCAGCTCACAGTTGATGCTCAATAAATACTTGTGGAATGAATGAACGAATGAATGAATGAATAGATGGAGGTCCCTGGGAACCTCCCAGTTCTCCTGAGTTGCACCAGAGAGACTTTTGGTCAGCCTTTCCTCCCTTGCCTTTACTTTGATTCAGTCACAATCTCTGGTACCATTTCCATTTCTGGAATGGCTTTCATGTCCATCCTTTCTATTTGCTATCACATCCATGCTCCAGGCCCTCATTTATTCTCTAGTTCCTAGAGCCCCTAAGTGGTCCTCTTACCCAAGTCTCCCCTGTCTCCAGCCCGCCATGCATGCTACTGCCAGAATTATCCTTCTGAAACATGACTGTGTTCTCAGAGCTTCCCCAACTAGAAGGCTGGGCATGTCATAGGAACTTAAAATATTTTATAACTAAATAATTAGATGAATCTCACTGAATAAAGATCAAATTCTTCACTTAACACTCAAAATCCCATAAAACTTGGCTTCCCACAGAGGATCTCTTAACTCCTCCAGATAAGTCTACTAATTCTACTAGATCTGCAACCAGTCTACAGTACCCCAGCATCTGATGTATTAGGAGTCAATCACATGCACTTGCCAATAAATGACTGGTTTGACCTACAAGCAGTCATTTCATACGGCCCAATTCGTTATATGTTTCTTCCTCTGTGATTTTGCTTAAGCCATTCTAAATGCCAGATTTTCTTCCTGGGCTATCCAACTTATTCTTCAGAGTCCAATTTAAGTCTCGTCTCTTCCAAAGAGACCCCAGAATGGATAGTTTCTCTTCTGCACTCCCACAGCACTTTGCAACTTTTCTTTTTTTTTTTTTTTTGCATGTTCTCAGTTGCCCTGTAATGACATTGTTTTGCCTACATTGTCTCCTCCAGTCGTGAGTAAACTCTTGGAGGGCAGGATCTTGTCTTGTTTTTCTTTGAGTCTTTCACAGGTTCTACTGCAATGCTTTTCACAGAGCAGTTGTTCACCAGATATTTATTGAATGGACTCAAAATGTTTAATTGTCCCAACCTTGTATTCTACCTTAAAACAGTGGAGAAATAGGTTTACGAAGTCTACAACTATTTCTCTTTTTTTGTTAAACAACCACTTCTTAAGCATAAATGTATTTCTCAGTTAGACACTGCGCTATTACACCAAGGAGAGAAAATTCGTTTGGGGTCGGAGTGGGGGACCCTTGTGAGATATATTAACTCCTCAACGACAAAGAATAAGTGGTGTATGATGATCTTCCTCCTGGCCTGTCTAACACCTTTGAGACACGAGCTGACCTACAAGGGCTTATGACTTTGGATATTCCACAGATAAAGCTTCTGTTCTGAGCATCAGCAGCTCCCCATTTTCTCTAAACAATAGGTGAAAGAAGGGAAGCAGCTGATACTTCCACTGATGATGATGATGACAAAACGATAATGGCATTTACATGATTCTGCAGTGCTTGACAAACTCAGCAAATTACTTGTAAAGTCGGCAGGCAGGGCTGTCAATGAGAGTCACCTCTGGGCTGGAAAGCAGCAGCCACATTTGCATGAAAGGAGAGAGCTCATAGCACCTGACAACTCAGAGGGAGGTGTACAGAGAGAGCCCTGCGTTCACAGGAACTCACAGAGGAAACGGGCTTAAGTTACAGTAGGGAAGACTGAAGCGTAGATATAAGAAAGGACTTCTGGAGGGCAAGGGCCTTAGCAAAAGAACAGGTACCCAGAGGAGGTTATCAAACTTCTTCATAATAAATTAAACAGCATGGTGTTGGCACCTGAATAAACAGACAGACCACTGGAATAAAGCAGAAAGTCTGGAAAGAGATCGAAGCATATGTGAAAATTTAGTATAACCTGAATATAAAGGTGGCATCAAAAATCACTTGGGCGCAAATGATCTTTTTAATAAGTGGTGCTAGGACACGTGGGCAGCCAGTTAAACTTAGTAAAGTTAGACCTATACCTGCAGCCACGCACAAGAATATATTCTGAAATGGATCAGAGAGCTGTAAGAAAAAATGAATCTTACAAGTACTGAAAGAAAACATGGGTGAATTCCTGGGTACCGAGAAAGGATTTCTAACCCGAATCAATATCCAGAGATAGTAAGACAAGTGATTGATAAATTTGATTACATAAAAATATTTGTAAAAGTCTGCATGGAAAAATGCAATAAGCAAAGTCAAAAAGACAATGAAAAATGGGGGAAAACGTTTGTAATATGTATCACAGGTAAAAGGTTAATTTCTTTCCCATATACAAAGCCATCTTAAAAATCGAGAGGAAAAAGATATAAAACCCAATAGGAAAATGGGCAAAGGACATGAATAGAGAGTTTGAAACAAATGAATACAAATAGCCTTTAACAATAAGAAAAAATGTTCGACTTCACACATAAGTGAAATGCAAATTAAAACTACATTGAGGGCTTCCCTGGTGGCGTAGTGGTTAAGAATCTGCCTGTCAATGCAGGGGACACGGGTTCGAGCCCTGGTCTGGGAAGATCTCACATGCTGTGGAGCAACTAGGCCCGTGTGCCACAACTACTGACCCTGTGCGTCTGGAGCCTGTGCTCCGCGACAAGAGAGGCCGCGATAGTGAGAGGCCCGCACACCACAATGAAGAGGGGCCCCCACGCTTGCCGCAACTAGAGAAAGCCCTCGCACAGAAATGAAGACCCAACACAGCCAAAAATTAATTAATTAATAATTAAAAAAAAAAACTACATTGAAAAAGTCTGGCAGTTCCTCAAACAAGTAAACATAACGATGCCATGTGACCTAAGCAATTCCATTCCTACATACATATACCCAAGAGAAATAAAAACATATGCTCACACAACGCACGAATGTTTGTAGCATGTTTATTCTTTTTTTTTTTTTGCGGTATGCAGGCCTCTCACTGCTGTGGCCTCTCCCGTTGCGGAGCACAGGCTCCGGACGCGCAGGCTCAGTGGCCATGGCTCACGGGCCCAGCCGCTCCGCGGCATGCGGGATCCTCCCGGACCGGGGCACGAACCCATGTCCCCTGCATCGGCAGGTGGACTCTCTACCACTGTGTCACCAGGGAAGCCCAGGTTTATTCTTAATGGTCAACTGGGGGAAACAACCCAAGTTCCACCAGCGAATGAATGGATAAACAAAATGGAATATTATTTGACAATATAATGGAATATTATTTGGTCACAAAAAGAAATGAAATACTGATAAATGCCGTGACATAGATGGATCTTGAAAACATGCTAAATGAAAGAAGCCAGTCACAAAGGCCACATACTGTATGACACCACTTACACGAAATGTCCAAAACAGGCAATTCTATGGACAGGAAGTAGATTAGTTGTTACTTAGGGTTGGGGGAAGAGCAAGCTAGGATGGTGATAGCTGAAGGGTACTGGGTTTCTCCAATTGTGGTGATGGTTGCAGGTATCTGTGAATATACTAAAATCCATTGAATTGTGCACTTTAAGTGGGTAAACTGTATGGTATGTGAATAATCTCTCAATAAAGTTGCTTTTGAAAATGACGTTGAAAAATTTGCCACCTATCAGACTGGTAAATCTTAGAAAGCTTGAAACATATTGCTGGTGAGCTGTGGGACAACAGGCATCCTCATGACTTGTTAGAGGGAATACAAATTGGCACAGCAGTTAAGGAGCGAGATTTGCAATATCTAACACAACTATATATCTGTATACCTAGTGACCCAGGAGTCTCACTTCTAAGAATTTACCCTGACGATACCTGTCCAATTCTAGGAAAACACACACATACAAACTTACATCTTGAAGCATTGTTTGTAATTGCAAGATACTGGAAACAATCTAAATGCCCACAAATAGATGACTGGTTGGAGATTCTGTGATACAGTCACACAGTGCAGTATTATTCAGTAAAAAACAAGTAAGGAAGAACTCTACAAGTTGATGGGGAGTGATTTCCAGAATGCATTGATAAGGGGGAAAAGCAAAGTGGAAAAGATCACTTACAGTAGGCTCTTTTTTTTATGGGAAAGAAGAGGAACTAAACTGTACATATATTTACTTATTTTAGCAAAAAGAGACATTGGGAAGAAAATCAGAAATGGAGATTGGGTCCCTGCATGGGGTGGGTGGGCACAGGGAGAAAGGGTTAGGAGGGGCAGTGACTCTGCTCTGAATACGCTTCCTTATTTAGTTTTGACTTTTATAATCATATTCATTTTTTTATATACTCAAAAACATCTACGTGGATGGGGAGAAAGCCCTGAACAGAATCAAACTGTGTTTCCAATGAATAGCATAACCACAATGAATGAAGGCTGAAGGGACAATTATTCCAAGTAACTTTTGAAGACAGTGTTTTTCTATGTACCCTCCGTCTAAAGACAAAAAGAAGTGTTGACTCTAGTTAGTAGTTTTGCTTTGCACAATGGTATGCATGAACACTTCGAAAACTACTTTCTATGTATACTAGGAATGAGCAAAGATTAAATACGTTGAGAAAAATGGGAGCTAGATGTCTCACTATTGGAGAAGTAGGTTTTTCTTTATCCAGAAATACAAAAGAGGAAGCCTAAAATGATGCAGGACTCGAATTGAAAGTATCAGTATATTTCAAAAATAGACATAGATCCTAGCTCTGTCCACTGAGAGGACCTAGAAATAATGACATCCTAATAGCCCTGATGCCCAGATCTTGGTTTTAAATTCTGTTCTCCACTAACAGGATTCAGGACCCCTTTGAGAGACGGCTGATTCTAGAGCAGGTAAGGTACAAAATGAGCCTGAGTATCTTGTTCCAGAAAGTGCTCAAAAAATGAAGACATCTCAAAGGGCAGGGAGGACTCTCTCACTGTCCACCTCTGGAACAACATGAATGTGAAAATAAATAGTGATGGTAATGAATCACAACCCACTGGGTAATGCAGAACAACCCAGGAATTCATACTGATATAAATGAGTAAATAAATAAGTAGATAAATGGGGGTAGGGAAGGCTCTCCATCACAGTATAGGATTGGACTAAGAAATGTAGAAAAATGGTGGCATTAGAAAAATCACCATTTGGCAAATATCACAGTAACACATGATCCAGGCAAGAATCATCAAGGGATGCTAGAACTAGTGGGTGAAGGTGTGATGAGGACTGGATACTTACAAATCTCAAAGTACCTTCCTGTAAATTTCTTATTAATCACAAAGGGGAAAAGAACAACCTTAGAGTGGAGAAACCTGACACACACCACCCTGGCCAAGTAATCGAAGAACACATCACCAATAATGGCACCAACCCGGCACTGTATCCCTCTGGCTAGATGCAGAGAGGAAGACACAACGTTACTTCTGGGGTGTTTCTGCCAAAAATTCATCACTGAGATCTAATCACGAGGAAACATCAGACAAACGCAAATCGAGTAAGCTTCTACAAAATAAATGGCCTGTACTCTTCAAAAATGTCAAGGTCAAAGAAAGAAAAAGAACACGTAAAGATAAAGAATGACTGAGGAACTGCTCTAGTTCAAAACAAACTAAAGAGATGTGACGACTAAAGGCACTGTGTGTTCCTGGGTAGAGCACATTGTTGGAAGAACGGACAGAATTCGAATTTGGATTGTGGATTAGTTGATGATACTGTATAAATGTTCAATTTCTTGGTTTAGATAATTGTACTATGATTATGTAAAACGATGGCCTCATTTTTTTGGAAATAGACACTGAGGTATTTGGGGGTGAAGGGGTACAATGTCAGCTACTTATTCTCAAATGATTGAGAAAAATTTTATATATATATATATATATATGCCACATCTCAATTTAAATATTTCCATGGGAACCAGGGAGCTATGGAGATACCCTTGGTCCCTTGGATCTTTGTTTTCCAACCTGGACCAACTTGCTATGTATTCCCTGTCTTGTCCATGGAACTACCAGCCCCACTCTTAGCTTAGAGGGTATGAATGTGATCTGTTTGGGAAAAAAATCCTGTTCCCAGTTAACAGCATTTTTTTAATAGCTCTGGATTTAAATCCTTTTATTTTTTAAAAATATTATTCAATTAGACCCAGCTATTTTCAAATATGACGGTAATCTGTGAGTGAGAAGTCCCCAAAGCTGCTCTGAAGCCGCCACATCCTTCAGCGGCTCCAGCTTGGGGCCCTGCCGCCCTGCAGGACACAGATGTGCTGCCATCTCAGCTGTGAATGGGATTTGGAACATCTTGGCTCTAAGCTGTGAAACTGAGCCGTAAAGAAACCAGGATTCTTGGAACTTCCCTGGTGGCGCAGTGTTTAAGAATCCGCCTGCCAATGGAGGGGACATGGGTTCGATCCCTGGTCCCAGAAGATCCCACATGCCACGGAGCAACTAAGCCCATGCGCCACAACTATTGAGCCTGCGCTCTAGCCCGGGAGCCACAACTACTGAGGACCGTGCTCTGCAACAAGAGAAGCTGTCGCAATGAGAAGGCCACACACCACAACCAAGAGTGGCCCCCGCTCGCCACAACTAGAGAAAAGCCCACGCACAGCAACGAAGACCCAACACAGCCAATAAATAAATGAATAAATGAAAGCAACAACAACAGTAAGCACCAGGATTCTCTACTGAGCCATTTCTGTGCTCTGGTTTATTTCTTGGAGATGTCTCCCAGGCCAGGATGAAAGTGCAGCACCTCTGTCTTAAATCCTCTCCTTATGTTCTTTCCCTGAAGGCTCAGGGACACTGCAGCACAGAGTGGGTGTGCTGATCTGATTGATTCACCTTCCGGCTGCCTTTGACCTTTCCCAGCCTTCAGGTGAACACTTGTCCCTCACAGGCCACTGACACCTTTGAAAACTTCACACACCTATGACCCTCTGGATTCTCCGGCCATGTCCTGCCCTGCCCTGCCCCCACTGTCTGCCCAGGCACCCAGTGTCTGGGGGAGCACCGAAGAGGACAGGCAGCTTCCGCTTACTCAGCCAACCCTTGAGATCTGAGGCAGAGAGGAGCCACTGATTGGCTGAGACAGCTATGGCAAGTGACAAAGCCATGGAACGGGGCACCCTGGGTTATCCTGACCTTCAGATGCTGGAAGCAGGGACCACAGCCCTAGCCAAAGAGACCCACGGCTTAAAGGGCCCAAGGTGGAGATAGGAGCCTCTTTTCCTCCCCATACCACAAAGTTAAACATTTACTATTGCCATAACAATAATAATAAATAAAATAATGATAATAATTTTGTTTATGATTGATGATGACGATTGCAATTAACTCTTGTGCTCATAAACCGTAAGGAGGTATGATCCCTCCCATTTTACAGGGGAGAAAACCAGAAGCTCAAAGGGGTGAAATAACCAGCACAAAGTCACAGCAAAAACACTTTCAAATCCGCGTCTCTGTGACACCAGACTCATGTAGACAGACCCACTCAGATAAATGTCTGCTCTTTAAAATGACTGCAGAGTCCAAGTTTACCAGTTAAGCACCCAATTCATGTCATCACAAACAAGCTTCTTGCATCCGATTCTACTTCCTGACGTGGCAAGTCTCACAACTGCAATCATTCCTTTCACCTGGAGCAAACTCAACTCCAAGCGAATCACCTCCTTTCCTTGACTTCACTCACTTCCTTTCTCTGGGCCTCGATGCCCAGGGTTGGGTATCCCTGCAACCCACGATAGCATCCTCAGCCTCACTGTAGAATAGCTCAGTGCACATCAGTACACCGGCATCTGCCCCATGTGGGAGCACTGACGATTCAGCCTGTTCCTCACACGTAACCTCCCTGGCCAGGGGATGTTTCTGTGCCGTCCTCACTCTTCTCAGAGGTAGGTACCAGCATCCAGGTACACCGGGGCTCAACAGAGGGAAAGTTATCGGCAGGCTCAACTCGGAGCTATCGTCTGTGTTTAAGGATGGCTGCTGTGGTAAAACGTTTGCTCTGAGCGCTACACTCTCTGTTTACCTGTTACAGTAGTTCATTTCATCTGTTTTGCAGAAATATTTACTAAGGGTGAAAGGTGGAGCCGGGCAGCTGTGGCTGCCTCCGCTGCAACCATATGTTTTATTTACCACCAGGACTCTGTGGTGCAGATAGCTCGAAGAGGATTAAATTAGACTCTGTAGATTAGAGTCCCCAACACTACAAAACTCCTAAGCCCTTGTATGCTAAGCACGAACTCTGGCTTCCATTGGGTTTTAAGCTGATATTTTGCACACTCAGAAAAGAGTGAAAACTTTTGATATTTAAATATTTTCTTAAAGAGCTGGAAGAATGTCCAGCCTGTTCCTTGGGCAGTGCGCTGGTTAAGAGGCGGAGAAAACAGCAGCTTCACAAATACCGTTCAAAGGATCAGTGTGGCCGGCTTCATTCTCACTATAAACAAGGCCTCTCCATCGCTGTTTACTAATCTCCTTGAACTTGGGCAGGCAGCCTGCTCACAAGGAAACTGCCCCCAACCTGCCAAAGCCAAGGCTGATTTTCTGCTGGTGGTCAAGGCAGACCCCACGTAATTACATCCCAAGCACGCGGCTACTCCAAATTTACTTGAAGTTGGTTAGAAAATTGGTCCTCAGGAGAAGCTCGGTTCTGTCCCATTCTTCCATGTGACCGGGAGCAGCTCAGGAAGTCTTCCTGCGAAGCAGTGTCAGTCACCTTTCTGGAAGGGTCCTTCACCCTCAGGGTGTGTCATCCCCCCCCCCCCCCCGCGGCCCCAGCCCCCAACCCCAGCCTCTATCCTCTTCAGACCCTGAAAGAATTCGGTTCAATTTAGCCTTCTCATTGATCTTTAAAGTTTCACTATCAGTCACTTTCCACTTGAAGGCACGTTTGATGTTTCCACGGGCATTTCTACTGATGGGCTTCACCCAGAGAGCTTTGTCGTTGACTTTGAGAGTCTGGTGTTCAGAGGATGGACTGATCTTCGCAGGTGTTATTTTCTGCACAGAGCGCAATTAGCCACACAAGCCAAATTGGCACAAGCGATGCACTCATATCTCTTCTCACTGAATCCTAGGTGATCGCTGAGAGGCTCTTGTGGGGCCCACATTCCCGGTGAAGGATGCGAAAATGCCCTTGTGGATGATGACCAGCCCTTACCAAGCCAGGCGTGGAGCACAGCCCTGCAGAGTTAGCCAGCAGCGGTCCAGGGAATTCTCATTTGCGGGAAGTGAAGCTGATGTGCTTATGTAGGGAATCAGACATTTTCTTGTGGCAATAAAATTGGTTCAGTGGAGAAGCAATGGCTTCATAAAAAAGCAGTGGGAAAATATACTTTCCAAAGAATCTGGAGCAAGACTGGGGATGGTTCCATGATCCTGTCTGGTGGTCTACAGGATTCTGCATTTCTTGGCCTTCCTTTTGGAGGCATCAGTAATACAGATCAAGGCAGAACGGCTTCCCAGGGAGTATTTAAAATATTTTTCCACCCAGGGGTCCCCTAAGGGAGTTCTCGGGGATCCCTGGTGCCTCTACACCCTTGTTCTGCAGAGCAATGGTGCTGAAAATCTTAAAATTTGGAAAGGATGCAGGGGAAGGACTTGGGAGGCTCAACTGTCATCACTGCCAGCAACGCTTACTTGGAATTCCTCCAGATGCTCTTTACACAGCCTTCCCCGTCTCTCTCCCTGGAGTCATACTGGAATCCCGATGCCTTGCTGGAGGACTGACTGGCCAGAAGAATTACCTCAAGCCAAGCGCACAATCACCATCATTAGACAGGATCTGTGAGATCTTGTGCAGTGGTTAGTGCTGTCCTGTAGGAGGCGTGACTAGCAGCCGTGTTAATAAAAGGTGATTGCATCATATCTTTCACCCACAGGATCCCTTTTAATTTTCACAATTATTTCAAGAGATAAGGAGCACAGATGTTATCAATCAGGTTTTGTATGTGAGCAAGCTTGGGCAGAGAGCGAGTTTATCTATCTTCCTCCATCTCTCCTCGCCCCCTCCCTTCCTCTCTTTTTCTTCCTCCCTCCCTCCCTCCCTAGCTGCCTCTCTCTCCCTTTCTCCCACCTCCTCTCCCTTCCCTTCCCCTCTCCTCACATTTCAGTGGATCTTCGAGAGAGCTCAGACCTGATCTCTATCAGTGGCTTCTGCCTTCCCAGCTGCTCATCTCAAAAAACAAGTTGCCTTTTTCGACACAGAAAAGTCTCCTTTCTTTTAAGCAAAACAGAAGGGGCTGCCGAGTCTCCATCAGCCCAGATTCCAATTATCAGGGACCTGTAGCAAGCTGCACTGATATCACATCTGATTTATTCAAACCCTTTCCCCCGATGATTACCTTCTCCATTCGGGACAAGGATATCTGCTCTCTCTGGGTAAGGGAGCAGCCTGATTATAGCTTCATTAGAAAATGGTGCCACTCGCTCTTGCAGTCTAACTGGTTGACAGGGTTTGGGGTACAGAAATGTAAATCACTGACAGTGTGCGTGGCCCTACTTCTATCACACTGAAATCCTCACCTGTCAAAGCGAATGGATATGTGGAGCAGTTAATTCCACGTGTCATTAAAAGAACCATAATTGCGGCAATAAGTCTTTCTTGGATTCTTTCAAGAGGAGTACGTGGGACCCCCTGGGCTTCTCGGTGTCTTCTTGACACTACACAGCTTTAGGTGTGGTGCAGCTACTGCAGTTCCAGGGAGCAAAGACTCAACCAGGAGAGTTGGCCCCAGGTGGGACTTCTCAAGCTTCCCATGGGGACCCCCTTCAGTAATCATTTCTCCTGCATCCTCACCCTTCCACCAATGGCTGCAACGCTCCAGAGGGCTGGAAGCAGCTGCTGTCCTCAGTCCTGGTTGGCCGGGTGACACTCCCGCTCAAGGGACGTTGGCTGGCGAGCAAGCTTGAGACTTTTCAAGCCAAGGAAAGTGTCTCAAGAAGAATTCCTCTGGAGAGAATCGGTGTGTTTGAAGGGAAGTTTGCGTACACCCTGGGTTTGTGTTCTGCTTCCTGGAACGTGAATCACAGGCTTGCCAACTATGAACTCCTAAGCACACAGCTCCCCTGGATCCCAACCCATTTGCAGGTCCAACCAGTGACCTGAAAAATACAGGTGTCAGCATCGGATGACCTTCCTCACGTAGGAAAGGGAAGTGACACTGGTGGCATTAAGCATTAACTGTCCGAGAATACATAAGGATGGCAAGTTAAACAATAATCACTAGGTAACCGACTCAGACAGATAGAAAGAGGGGGGAAAAAACCCAAGAGTAGCTATCTTTAAAGAGAACAAGCAGATCTGAGTAATCCAATTTAGGGGAGATAAGAGCCTGCTGCTACTACTGTCCTTTAACTGGACAAACGCCTTCGTTCAAGTGTCAACCCCAATCCAGAAGAGGTCACCGCACTGGGCCTGTTGCCTAATATACTCCTGAATTGGCTGAGTGGCTTTCCGAACAAACACACTGGTCCAACAGAATTGATTTTCAACAGGCCGTATTGGTCCCTAACGTAATTATCCAGCAGTGAGTCAGTTCATGGCAGCCCCTGCATTTAAACGCTGCCGGTCAGCCTGGACAGGGCCCGGGCCGGCACTGAGATGCCTTCTCCAAACGCCGCTTGGGAAACGTTCTTTTTCCCGGCTACCTTTCTCCCATCTTCCTAAATAATTGCACGAGCAATGGGGATTTCGTGCGGTTCCCTCTTAAGTGTTCATCGTCTTGCTCCTGTTGACGGGGAGCTGCAGAGACACTGGTCTCATGTGCCATGAATATCAAGTCCTGGCTGTTTGATAGGTGAATTCAGTTTACTGTAAAGAATCAAACGGAATCCTTTTAAATCACTACCATGCTTAACCTCTTCCCTTCTCTGAAGGCATCTTGGCAACAGAATGCCAGTTACCTCTGTGGTCCAGCCAGCGAGGGGTAGGTCCTTTGGGGTGATTTCCCAGCACAGCACACTTCCCCAAAAGGCTCACTCAAGTCACACTAGGCCCAGGCCCCAGTTGGTCAAACAGAGCATGACCTTTGAACTTCCAATTGAATGTTACAACTTCTAAATCTCAGTGGGTTCCCAAAGCCGGGAGGCCTGCTACATGAGGTATGATAACATTTATACTTCTGTCAGGATATTGAAATAAAATACTTTCTCCCTGGCTGCAGGCATAGTGGCAAGGCCGAAAGACCACAATTCTTTCCACTCATCGCTTCCTCATCTTTGAGAAATGTACATATTCTCCCAGCCTGGAGAATCTCCACACTGGTAATATCTTACACACATCTCTTTAGTTCACGCCTCTGGCTCACAGAGAGGGCAGGAATGGGGTCTAAGGCAGCCTTGGGCACCTGGCACCTGGTGCACTGCATTGTCGAAAGTAGCAATCAGCAACTGTTTGTGGAGTCTCATTTAAGTCGTTTGCAATGACAAATCAATCAATCGCTGTGTGAACCTGGGCAACAGCTTAACCTCTCTGTGCCTGTGTTTCCTCAGTGATGGGGGTGATAACAGTACCTGCTACATCAGGTTGTCATAAGAATAAACTGAGTTCATGTTTGTCAAGTTTTGGAACCGAGCTTGGCACATATAAAAGCATTAAGAAAAGGACATGGTCGGCTACTTAGGGGGCAGTACAGGAGAATACAGTAGAATCGGCCTGCCTGAATCTTTTCTTCATATGGGACCTCATCTACTGTGAAATCCACAGCCCGCTAATCAATTAGAAGTGCTACCCAGCCCACTCTCCCTAAATTGGCTTGGTTCAGGGCAAGAGTCCCCAACCTGTGTTTGTGCCTGAGCTAGGCTGTTTTCCCAGGAGCTGTGTGATCTGGGGCACAGCACGGCACAGAAAAGATATCCCCACCTGCCCCAACCTTATTCTGGGGGCAATCCACACAGGCTGTGGTAAGGAGATCGTGGTGGCAATGGCCATCAGGGAAATGGATCATCTAAGTTCTCAAGAAACACTGCTGAATCACCGTTGACCTGCTGGGAGCCTCTGCCCTGGCAAATGGTAAGGCACGGTTAGAAACGGTCGGAGAGAGACAAGAAAAACATTCATTTGCTTCAGACCTTGAAACCACCCACAAGCTCATCTCACCAAAGGCGTTCATTCTGGTTTTCACTTACATCTGAGCTCCTCTGGCCAGAGTAGAACTGTGAAAACCAAAGCTAGGACCTGAAACCATCTACTGTCTCCCTCAGGACGAACCAGCATCCAGCTTGGCTCAGGTGACCTGATTGAAATTAACCCTGACTGCATTATTTCTGGGGGAGCCCAAACTAACTTCTAAGTGTTATTAGTAATAATGATAATATACCCAGACACTATTTATACGAGTTCATTTAATCTGACATGTCACATTGTTGTCATTTCTTAAGGGGAAACTGAGGCACAGAGAACTTAAAAAGTATGGTCAGGACCACAGAATTATCACCTTGAGCCAGCTCATGGCCACTCACCCATCCTGCCCATCTGCAGTGGGGAAAGTGGACAGTGAAGCTGCAGTTTTCAGAATAATATTAATGCTGGTAGGTACAGACCACATCTGCAGGGAAAAATGAAAGGTGGGGGAGAAAACGAGGCAGCAGGAGAAAGGGAGGAAGAAAAGAGGTTGGGGATGAGGGTGGGAGGAGACAGGAAAAAGGGAAATACATTATTAATATTTAAGATTATTATTTGTATTTACCAAATAAAGAGTTTTTTCTATCATCATAGGTTACGTTTAGAGAGAACATAAAATGTGCCAGGTACCACGTTGTCTGAAATGCTTCCCATTCTGTTCTTTCATCTAATATTCATAACAAAACAATCAGTTACTACTTTGAGACTCATTCATAGAGAAGGAAACTAAGACTCAGAGAGGTTCTAACTCCGTAGACAGAGAGCAGAAATCTCACCAGAGCAAGGCTGTCGGATTTAGCAAATAAAGAAGATATACAGATTGCCAACAAACACATGAAAGGATGCTCAACGTCACTAACCGTTAGAGAAATGCAAATCAAAACTACAATGAGGTGTCCCCTCACACCGGTCAGAATGGCCATCATCAAAAAATCTACAAACAATAAATGCTGGAGAGGGTGTGGAGAAAAGGGAACCCTCTTGCACTATTGCTGGGAATGTAAATTGATACAGTCACTATGGAGAACAGTATGGAGGTTCCTTCAAAAACTAAAAATAGAACTACCATACGACCCAGCAATCCCACTACTGGGGATATACCCTGAGAAAACCTTAATTCAAAAAGAGTCATGTACCACAATGTTCACTGCAGCTCTATTTACGATAGCCAGGACATGGAAGCAACCTAAGTGTCCATCGACAGATGAATGGATAAAGAAGATGTGGCACATATATACAATGGAATATTACTCAGCCATGAAAAGAAATGAAACTGAGTTATTTGTAGTGAGGTGGATGGACCTAGACTGTGTCATACAGAGTGAAGTAAGTCACAAAGAGAAAAACAAATACCATATGCTAACACATATATGTGGAATCTAAAAAAAAAAAAAGGTTCTGAAGAACCTAGGGGCAGGACAAGAATAAAGACACAGACGTAGAGAATGGACTTGAGGACACGGGGAGGGGGAAGGGTAAGCTGGGACGTAGTGAGAGAGTGGCATGGACATATATACACTACCAAACGTAAAATAGCTAGCTAGTGGGAAGCAGCCACGTAGCACAGGGAGGTCAGCTCGGTGCTTTGTGACCACCTAGAGGGGTGGGAGGGAGACGCAAGAGGGAGGCGATATAGGGATATATGTATACATATAGCTGATTCACTTTGTTATACAGCAGAAACTAACACACCATTGTAAAGCAATTCTACTCCAATAAAGATGTTAAGAAAAAAATAAAGTAAAATGAAAGCACCCCCCCAAAAATAATCCAGAACAGCCCATTACATTTGAATTTCAAAGAAACACCAAATCACTGGGTACGTACTTATACTAAAGCAACAAATAATTTAGGACATACATATACTAAAAAAATTATTCGTTTGTCTGAAATTCCCATTGAACTGGGCATCCTGTGTTTTATCTGGCAGCCCGAAGCAGAGGTATTATTAGGTTGTCTCATCTTTATAGTTTCAAGCTGGAATAAATTTTTCATTTAAGGTCCCAACTGTATTCATCCGGTCAGATTCTTAGGGCATCTATATAGGTGGCAACAGGATCCAAATTCCTGACTGGCTTCAAGTGCAAATTTCAAGTGCATCCGTAGAATCTTGGGGGTGCACAGGGCTCAGCTCTGTGCTTTGGGGTGTGCCTACATGGGGCCTTCATGTCATGGGGTCTCCTTTCCACACCCTGGTCACTTGCAGACTTCTGCCCTGACTTGCTGACCACATGCATCCCACCTCCTGCCCAGCCAGCATCTGCTTGCCTTTTCTGCCCCAAACAAGATGCCAAGGCTTTCTTCACTTCAAGTGTGCACAGCTGCCTGGCAGATAGACAGCAGCGGCGTCTACCCTTCCTCCTGCCTGTCCTTCCCTAAAGTACTCCCAAATAGGGTCAGGCTCTGGCTGTATTTTTCAGTCTTTAATTAGCAGATTCCAATTCATCACCCTGAGTATCTCCTGGCATCAGCCCCGAGATCCCCTCCTCTCGCCTGGTGAATCGGTCTTCATTTAAAACCCTCTCTCTTAGCCCTAAATGGAAATCAATTCTGCAAGTTTAGCAAATAGTTAATTACTCCACAAAGGGGATTGATTGGCCTTTGATCACCAGAAAGCTCTGCAGTGCTATTAGTCTCTTTCATCTGTGATTAAACCACAGAGAGAAAGAAACAAAAACTAAATTAGGCTTCTCCTGTTATCCTACAAATATTTAATGACGGGCTAATCTCCTAGAGGTGTGTTCAGGGGATACCCGTTCCATCAGGAGCCGGCTTCCATTCAACCTTGAACCCAGATTCCATCTTTGTGGAGAGCAAGGCAAAGAACTTTAGAGAGGAACAGAGCTGGGCTCAAAGAAACCCTTTGTAGGACTCACTCTTGTCTGCCTTTTCTTCTCTCCTCTTCTTATGTATGTTTTAATGCAGATAAAAATTTTCCCGGTGGACTCCCGGCATGAATAACAATAATAAAAAGGAAACCTGGCTTAAAAAATTCCATATGGGTTTTGCTAACTCTCTGACCAGAACCAGATAATGTCCCACTGATTTGCAGATGACGAAGAGCCCTTCTCCCAAGTAATAGACTCCTTCACTTGGTGCAGAAAAGGTGCATATAGTGGAGTGTTCTCAGGTTACCTCTTCCTAAACAGGGATGCAGAGTAACAAGGCAGGAGCTGGGGTGCTCTGCACCATCCCGTAGCCTACACCAACGTGTACAGAGAATGACACTCTAAAATGACACTTTCCATACAGTTGATAAATAGTTCTAAAAAGCACAGAAGGAAACTGAGGCACGGGAGGGAGGAAAGAGCAAGGACATTGGAGTCAGGCAGAACTGAGTTCAAATGCTTCTCCGCTTAACATCTGAGGGAGCTGAGGCAAGCTGTTTAACATCTCTGAATCTGTTCAAAGGGGATATACAGGCCCTTGGTGCTGATCAACTGCAGAGATCACAAAGGCACCAAGGACAGCGCCTGACACACACTAGGGGTATTGGATATGTCCGCTCCCCTCTCTCTCTTACGTCAGGGGTTCTGCAGCTGGTTACCCAGAGAGCCGAGCCTGGAGACACTGTCCTCCCCAAGTCCAGTGATTTTTCTCCCCTGCCTTCACGTCGCCCCTCCAGCAATCATTCTGGTCCACAGTCGCCATTCTGTTTAGAATCTACCCTAGAGACCCACATTCCCGAAATAACATCAAGGCGCCAGAACCAAAGAAGAGATTATGACCAAGAATAGATAGAACCAAGGAATCAATCAGTTTTTCCTTGAATGGGACCTTTCTGAATGGTGGATTCCCCCCAACACCCCACGCCCCCCACCCACAATCATATAAGTTAATCTGGTCTCCAGAAGCAAATCACGAGATAGTGTCTGAATGGTTGTTCTTCAGTCTGGTATTTTTGGCTTGATAGAGATAGGCAGTATATACTTTTTATTACCCTCATTTGTTCTTCCTGCATTCTCATGTACATGCCCAGAGGTCGCTCTGGGGTTTTCTTCTTCATAATTTTATCAGACAAACCCTGCTAATTGGGCTGACCCAGGGCAAGATGCTGATGTTGGCTAAGTCAGTATCACCCTTTCCACCTTTCTCCTCAACTTGCCTCCATGCTGACGTGAGACCCTTCACTGCAGTGACACATTCCTTGTTCTACAGTCAAAAGACCAATGGACTCAGCACCAATGACCTGGTGGGAACCCCAGCTCTGACATTTACAAGCTGAATGGCCTTGGATAACTCAGTGGCAATGCTAACCAATTTAATTAACATTTGTTGAGTACCTTCGTATGTCAAGGGCTGAGCTAGCCTATCTGTGAGGATGAACTAGACTAATTATATAAAGTATTTTAGCTGTTATTATTGCATTAGATCTTCTTATGTCCCACTCATGTCCTCTCGACACTCACCCTACACATGAAAGCTACCTGCTGCAAACACTGGTGACCCTCTCCTGGGGAGCTTTCTTTTCTGGCCATGGGTGTCCACCAGATCTGTGCTGGGGCCTGCCAGAGAGCTGACAGGGTGGGTGGGAAGTGGTCAAGCAGTGATGGATGGGGTTCCTCACCCCTTGGGTAGGACAACTCTGAGTGTCCGTCCTGCAGGGTCTCTTGGAGTGGCCCTGTGGGGTGAAGTCCCCGTCGTTGTCCACAGTGGAAATGTCCTTGATAACAACCTTCTTATGGGCTCCTTTCCCTTCCCAACCCCCCTACTAGTATTTCCTGGAATCACCTCCCAAGCAGACAATTTCTCAAATTTTATCCCTGGTTCTCTTTCTGTGAAAATTCAAACTAAGACAAGAAATAGGAATGGAAAAGCAATGGTAATGTCTTCTGGAAGTGGCCTGGAGCATCTCAGATGGCAAATCAGAAGAGTAGAGGGAAGGCCAGAGCCTTCTAGAATGCTAGAGAGACAGAGAGACAGACAGCAGACAGACCATCATGGAGGCCCCCACATGGAGAACACACACAGCCCAATCCCAGGTGAGGTACCTTAACACCAGGTGGTTCTGCCGGGAAATGAGAGGGTTACTCTCAAAGACTCCCTTTCCCTCACATTCTAAAAGGAGCCTGAGAATGATTGCTCCACCCAGGACCAGCAGCCAGAAGGGTGGAAGGAATCAGGTCTCACCTGGCAGGAACTTTTTACTACCTTGGAATTTGAACAGTCATTGGCCTGGGCAGCGGACTGAGTCAATTCTTCATCCGAACAATACCTCAAACACATCACATCTCTTCCTCTCCATCTGTCACAGCCTCCTGCCTGCTGTCTTCTTCCACTCTAGTCTTCCTTGACACATTCTCCATTTGCATATCCCACTCCTTGAAATCCTTCAGGGACTTCTCATTGCTCTCAGGAGAAGGAGGAAGATTCCGAACCTGCCCCCCAGGCCTGTCCTAGCTTCATCTCAGGGGTCTTTCCCCCTCCCCCTCTCCTCCAGTCTCATGGAGCTTCTTGCTCTTCCTTGAAAAAACTCAGCTCCTTCCAGGGCCTCCCACGATCTCTTCCCTCTGTCTGGCTACCCCACCCCATGCATCTTGGTCAACTCTTATTCATCCATCAGTGGCCAGCTTAAATGCCTTTCAGGGAGGCCTCCCCTAATTGCTTTCTGTGGATTTGTGGTAGGGGACTTCTCAAATGGCCCCTAGTGATCTCCACCTGGTATTCACACCTCTGGGTGGTCCCCTCCCCCTGAGTGTGGGGCTGGACCTAGTGACTCGCTCTAGTGAACAGGGCAAATGTGATGGGGTGTCACTGCCAGGATGAGGTTACAAAGACTGCACTCCTGTCTTGCTTGTGTTCTCCCTGGCTCTCGGGCTTGTCCCCCAGCACGCTCTGATGAAGCAAATCAGCCTGTTGTGCACTGCATTGTGGAGAGGCTACGTGGCAAGGCACTGAGGGCAGCCTCTGGCTGTGAGCCCACAAGGAAGTGAATCTTGCAACAGCCTGGTGTGTGAACTTAAAGGTGACCCTTCCCCAGTCAAGCCTTGAGATAACTGACACTTTGACTGTGGGCTTGTGAGGGACCCAGAGCTAGAGACACCAGCTGAGCTGTGCCAGGAATCCTGACCCATAGAAGCTAAGATGGTAAGTGTTTCAGGCCACTGGGTTTTGGGGGAATTTGCAAGCAGCAACAGAGAAACGAACCCAGATGAGCTCTTACCATTATATGCAGTCACTCCGTAGAGGCAATGACAGTATAGGATTTTGGGAACAGTTTCACAACAGTATTGATTGTAAAACAACTCTGTGTTTAGCTATGGGAGGCCTAGTGGCTAAGAGCACCTGCCCTGATTGGGACACTGGGATTGAAATTCCAGCTCCATCGCTTGCCACCTCAATGACCTGGTGCCAGTTATGTGACCCCTGGGTTTCAGTTCTTCTGCAAAATGGAGCTAACAATGAGTCACCTTATAACGTGGCTGTGAGGATTAAACAACATAACACTTGTAAACTGCTTAGGACACTACCTGGTACTAGTAAGCACTTAATAAATGCTATCTCTTATTATTCTTACAAAGATTTTAGGAGAAGGTATGCTATAATTTTTGAGGATCTTGCTTTCTGCCTCAGGAGATGCCGCAGCTCATGAAGGAAAACAACACAAGGTAATAGACAATTCAGTGCTAAATCGTGCTCTTGAGACTTGAAAAACTGAGAGAGTTTAGAGGAGGTAAAGAAAAAAATGGGCTGGACTCTTCTGGACTGTTTCTCTGTGAAGCTGTGATAAGGCATGAGTAGGGAATTGCAGGAGGGAGCTCTGGCATGAGCACAGAACCAGAATTCAGAGCCAAATGGGAGACCAGGAGAGTGTGGACCTTGGCTATGGAGTGGAGGATGAATACTGGGAAGAAAATGACGTGCAGAAACATGTCCAATGGAGGCAGGCATTAGACCGGATCCTGCAGGGTGAGGGAAAGCTTTGTGGCTGAGGACTGGAGGGTTTAAAGGGAAAAACCTGGAGGCTGAGAGGCCTCATAATACTATGGCTGAGTTCAGGAGAAGGTGGAGACCAGAGGCTGCCTGGCTGTGTGCTGTGTGCTAGGGACATGCGGAAGCACCCAGGTCATGGAAGAAGGGATGGAGGCTTGGCATGAGGGGCCATGACTGCCAGGCTGACAAGGGCCTGTGACAGTGTGGCTCATCCGGAGCTGTGTTCTTTCTGGATTGAAGCGGACATCTCTGAGAGTGGCTCCCCCCACCCACAAGCCCCTGAAGCCCTGAGGCACGAGTGCTTGCAGGTTGGTGCGTGTTTAAGGTCAAGAGAACATTGATTTCTGCCCTGAGTTGTGGTGGAAGCTGCTAATTTGATAAGACAGAGCATTAAAGATTCAGTGTGGATGGGTATTGATCATGGGGCAGGTCTTGTTAGAAGGGATTTTTTTAATCATCAAACAACTATTGGTAGAAAACTAAATAAGGATCACCCACCAGAACCTACCTTCTTTGAGGGGCTATAAACTTGAGTAAGATATCATGGAGGGATTGAGCACACAGCTTTGAAGTCAGACAGATGGCGGCTGAAATCCTGGGTTTACCAGTTGTTAGCTGCATGGCTCTGGGTAAGTTACTCAATTTCTCTGTGCCTCAGGGTCCTGATAGCTACAATGAGAGGTAGTATCTGCAGCATGAAGTCGTTTGGAGAATTAAGCGGGGCACAAATGATGATGATGAAGAAGAGCAACACACAACAGATAATCTTACTTGGGCCAATGAACTAATTTCATCCTCACAACTATAATGAGGAAACAGAAGCACAGAAGCTTGTTGAAGCTTACACAGTGTGCCGCTGGCCTTTGAAGCCAGGTAGGCTATGTCCAGAGCTGGCACTGTTAACCCCTGAGAATACGGCTTTAATTTATGTCCAGCAGTGTCTGGTGTACAGGTGCTGAATAAATGCTGAATAACTTACAGCCATATATGTTGATGGTGGACTTAGAATGCCAAGCTCTCCCCGTTTACTAAATCTTTGCAAGCTGCTGGAATTAGTTTTTCCATTTCCCTAATGGGATAGTTCATGTAATAATGCTAAAGAAAGTAACAGAGTATCATGAGGCTCTAACCACCTCTCACACAAAAATCCTCCAAACTAACAAAAAATGGGATAAAGGAGGGAAGAAGAGAAAGGAAGAGACAATGGAAAAGCAAGTAGAAGAGCAAATGAGTAAAGATGGGTAATTTTGGAATTTTGAGTGTGAGATCTGGGAAAGCTCATCAAAGCTGGGAAAGTGTCATCAGCCGCCACATCCCATGCCTGAGCCTCGTCCCCAGGAGACCTGTGTGGTCTAGAATAACTGAAGGACTATGGTAGACGGTTACACGGGTGGTCTCCAGTGAACCACACCTCCTGGGATTCCCGCCCTTGTTTGCTCCTCCCACAATGCTTCTGTTGATGCCATGTGACGTGCTTTGGCCAATGGGACATTAGCAAGTAGCGGCTTGATGTGTGCTGTCACTTGGGCTTGTCCCCTTAGAAGCCAGCACTTAGCTATCCTGTAAAGAAGCTTGGGCTTGAGTGAAGAGAGATTGCACATAGAGACCCTGGAGCTCCAGCCCAGCTCACTGCTATCACACATGGAGGAGAATTGCTTGGCTGGAATCATGAGAAATAATACATTGTTGAGGCTTTAAGCCAGTAAGTCTTGAGGTGGCTGGTTCTGTAAAAGTTGGATAACGAAAGTGACTTTCCTTATTTTTCTCTTTCAAATTTAATGTTTAATTACATAAGATATGTAAGAATCCATTCTTTTAAAAAAAATAGAATATTACAGGTAAATCTGAAGTTCTGTTTGATTACCACCCCCAATCCTGGTGTCCTTCCTCCTTTGTAAAGGTAAGCAAATTAGGGGCTTGGTGTCCATCCATGAAAAAAAAATTTGTTTGAACTTTTACATACACAGATATATACTCATAGATAGTTTATTGGGTTTTGAGACTACTTTCCACTGCAACTTTGGGACGGAACTGAAGTGACCACCTTTATTTATTTGAAGACGAGGGTGACAGTTCTCCTCCATAACACATGGCAACAGCTTGGCCAACAGGATGGATTCTCCCCTTAAACACTGACTCTGAAAAACAAATCAGCTTGCCTCTAACCATGTTGCCCACTGCTCTGTATCTGTACTTATAACAACCTAAATCAAAGTGTGGAGTCCCTTTCTAAACATCCTGAGAGAAGGATGTGCTCCCAGAGGGATTTGGTGGGCAACTTTCATTTTCCATATCCTCATGGAAGGGAAATAAATCCCTCCCAGACAACTTATTCCAATGTGACTGGGAGAATTACGGCAGCCAAAATGGTTTGGCTTCCCACCTTGCCTTCCTTGCTTCCCACCTTGCCTTCCTTGCTTCCCTAGGATCTTTGTTCCCCACCACATTCCCTACCTAAGGAAGATTTGCATGCTAGGAGCGGCATCAGCAGAAGCTCAGAACTCTGAGAGCTCTGTGTTTTGCCAGGTTGCAAATAGGAGGCAGGAGCCACTGCAGTTCCCTACTGTTAACCACTTTGGAATCTCCCCATCCTTGGGGAGCTGAGGTCAGGTATGCTGCCTGGTTGGCTATGGGAAGGCCCAGGAACAGAGTCAGGGGACCAGAGGAACAGTCAAAAGCGTCTCTATCTAATTTACACCTTGGCACCAGCTCGAGGAGGCTGGTGCATCCAATTTCGAGAAGGAGTGTCTATGGGGTGTTAGGCCTCACCAGACACACACGGCACACTTCACAGAGTGTTCTGAAAGATCGTTGAGTACTCTACAAATGAGTCACAAAGAAGCATCCAGAACCACAGATGAATCGCGTAACAGTTCAGTACCTGGAATACGTCCTAGGTATGCAAGATTGTGCAGGACAGATGGAGCCCTTGACCAGCAGCCAGTGGTAGTATTCACATGAGTTGACAGTGATGAAGCTGTCTTTGGCTCCTGGAGGAACAACAACATCACCCTAGTGTGGGCTTAGGGGGAAGGCAGACAGGCTCTCAGAGCAAGGAATCCACAACAGTTAACGAAGAGTTGTCAGCGCTGCATCTCTTTAAGTATCATGCTTAGTTTATATGCAGGTGAGAACTAATAAAATAATATAAAAAGACGTAAAAATGTTTGGGTGAATATGCTGTGTTGGTCCAAAAGAGTTGAAAGCAGGAACTCAAAGAGACATTAGTACACCCGTGTTCTCAGCAGCGTTATTCAAACAGCCGAAAGGGGGGAGCAACCCAAGTGTCCATCAGTGGATGAAAGGATAAGTAAAATGTGGTCTATACACACAATGGAATATTATTCAGTCTTTACAATGAAGGAAATTCTGCCAAATGCTACAACAGGGATGGATTGGACATTACGCTAAGTGAAATAAGCCAGCCATAAAAAAGACAAATACAGTATGATTCTACTTATATGAGTAACTTATAAGAGACATAGAGACAGAAAGTAGAATGATGCTTGACAGGGGTAGGGCAGGGAGGGGAGAATGGAGGGTAATTGTTTAACGGGTATAGTTTCAGTTTTACAAGATAAAAGGAGTTCTGGAAATGGTTGGTGGCTATGGTTACACAACATTATGAATGTATTTAACACCACTGAACTGTACACTTAAAAATGGTTAAGATGATGAATTGTATGTTATGTGTTTTTTACACATAAATAAATTATATGTTGTGGTAGATTTAAAAAATGATCACGATACTTTATAACTCACTCCATCAAGAGGTTGAATCTATTTCTCCAGCACTGGGACCTGGGCTGGCCTTCTGCCTTTCTTGGACCAAAAGAATGCAGGAGAAGTAACACTGTGTGAGTTCTAGTGGCTAGACCTTAGGAGACTCTCCTCTCAAGTTCTTGGAACCCTGAGACTTCCGTGCGAACAAGTCTCAGCTAGCCTGCTGGAGGATGAGGCCATGTGGAATAGAACCGAGGCACTCTAGCTGACACTCAGCCAGCCCCTAGCCAATCTAGCAGCTCACTGTAGGTGCTCAGATGAGTCCCAGCCAAGATCAGTTGAGCCTGACCAGGTCAGTAGTATTGCCCAGAGGAGCCCAGATCAAATTGCTGACCCACAGAGTCATGAATTAAATAAACGGTGGTTGTTTGGGGGTGGTTTCTTATGCAGCAAAAGCCAACTGTAACATACCTTAAACACTGCTCCAAATCCTACTGACTTGCTTAGCCAACATGTTTTCAATACTTTAAGATCTATGAAGACAGACACTGTGAACTGTCTTTCCTCCCATTGCATCTTCATTGCCTGCCCCTGTGCGTAGCACAGAGTAGACACTTAATAAATATTTGTTGAGAAAAGAATAGTGTGAAATAGACTCATTTTGCTGGCACCTCAAAATGTTTTTTCTAAATGAGGCAGGGAATAACGATAAATACAAGGTAAATAAATAAAGTACACATAAAAGCTCAATTAGGCTATGCCTTAATTATCCAGTATGCTTAATTAATGGGGCATGGGTTGGTGAATTTTAAAGCATCTGCAGGCTCCTTCCACTCACCCGTCAACAAATATTTATTTAGTACATAATTTGTGCTACGTACCAGGCTAGCCCCTAGGATACAACGGGTAAGCAAGACGGATAGCATCCCTGGCCTCACAGAGCCATGGAAATGTATACCATTAATTCTGTGTAACACAGAAAATAACTAATTTCATTTTATAGCTGTAGGTAGAAATCACAAATAGGGCTATGGGTAGATACATGCATAACAAAATATACGTCATGTGATCCTGGTACAAGATGTTTTCTTTCTTGTAACTTGATTTTTTTGGCTTGTTTTTTCCTATTCATTTAAATAATATAATCTATTCATCCATTCAACAAGTATTCATTGAGTAGTAGTGGGCACATATAAGATGAACTAGACAAAAGTACTCTCTGACCTCATAGAGCTTTCAGTCTGGTCAAGGAGGCTCTAGGTATAATTATATGTATAATTATGCTAATAAACAAGTAATTACAAATTAGTCAAGCATCACAAGGGAAAAGCACAGGGAGCTCTCCTAGGGGAGCACGATCTAGTCTGGGTAAGGCATAGCTGGGGACCTGCCGGGCATAGCAAACAGCCTGGCATAACATCATCCCGACTTGGGCTGGTGTGTTGTAGGACATTCTTTTTCTGTGTGGTTTTAAAGATTTGGAACTGAGTTTCAAGGCATTTATGGACTTGAACTGTTAACCTGTGAGCGCTCCAGGTCTGTGAGGATTTACCTGCCTCTTTCCTCCATCTCACAGCTGCCACTGGGTGAGCAGTTTTTTCATTTTCGGAGTCTCATTGACAAAGCCTAGACCTCGGGACTGCGTATGTATGCGTGAGTCCCAGCCGAGATCGGCTGAGCCTGACCCAGGCCCTCAGAACTGCCCAGATGTGCCCAGACCAAAAAGAGATCCTGGCTTGTTCCCTAAGCCCCACTGATGGTGAGTGAGCCGCTGAAAGCTGTCTCTGCTGTCTTTCCACCCGTAGAAGGAGGACGTGTATCTCCTCAACCTCTCCCATCCTTTCTCATTATCAGCCCTCCTTTGCTGGGTGCCCACAGGGCATAGGGCAAGCCAAGCGGGTGCTTTCAGCCCCTCACAAGTGTGTGGCAACGACCCCTGAGCTGATGTCTGTGAGGCACCACATGCTCCAAGGGGAGAGGCACTCTCCAGAAGGAACATGAGGGATCGTAATTACTGCGTGGAGAGGCCACGGGTGCTTGGCATGGTGCCACCACCTTCCCTGGAGACAGCTGCTGCCTGGCTGTACATGCAGCCCCAAACACAGACTTTTCTGCTTCACATAGAGATTGCCCTGGGCTGCAGCAGGCTCTGCCTGTTCGCCAGCTCAGCCTGTGATGAGCAGGGACGCAGATGAGGGCTGGTGCCCACAGCTCGGAGCTATTAGTCAATGTTTATTTATTCAACAAATATTTATTGAGTGTTTACTCTGAGCCAAGCATGAGGCTAAACATTGCTGGGGTACGAAGGTTTATAAGAGAGGAGAGAAACCATTTATAAAACATTAGCTATGGGGCTCTATACCAGACCAAATAATATCTCATTAATCCTTTTACAGATGAAGAAACTAGTGTTTAGCAACATATGTGGGATCACAGAGTTAGTAAATGGCAGAGCTGAAACTTGATTCAATGTCAGCCCAATTCTAAATACTGTGGTCTTTCCAGTACACTGTTCTGCTTCAGGAACTTACCAAGACTCCCAACATCTCCACCTCTGCAGAGACCGAAATCCTTAAACAAGGCACAGAGCCACATCAGTCCTCTGGCCCCCAGCTTACGGGAATGTACAGTCCTCACAGAAATTTACATCCTCCCCCTTCCTATCCTGGACTCATCTTATGAAGCAATGTCTTTTCTCAGTCTAATGCTTGGTGGAAATTCCCAGGTGCAGATGGGAGGAAAGAGTATTCCAGGTGGAGGAACCAGCACAAGCAAATTCGCGGTGGCAAGAGAGATTTATCTAGACGAGGCGGACCTGGGCATGCTCAGTGAAATGGAAGAACAAAAGGTACAAGAGATAAAAAGGAAGAACCGGTGGTGGCAGGATGGGATAGAGGCAAGCATAGATGCAAGTATATTTAAACCAAGTAAAAGAAAATGACGACGACCGTGATATTCCAAAAGAATGGAAATGCTTCGGCAATTTGAGTGGGGAATGGGAAACACTGGTGGCAAATTATTTGTGGAAATGTAAGTTAAAATAGCAAAAAACTGGAAACCAATGTAGAATCCACCCATAAGAGAGCACTTTAGAAAATTCTGAGACAGCTACTGGACAAGATGTTTTGTAGCCATTAAAAATGAACATTATGAAGATTCTGCAGCAATGTGGAAAAGAACTTATAATAACACAGTGGGAAACAAGACTATAGAAAATAAAATCCTACCCTGTTTTGACCCCCAAGTAGAACAAGTGACAGAAAGAGATGGATGGAAAGAGAAAGACGTTGGATTTAGAGCTTGTTCTGAGACAAGAAAGAAATTCCACGGCAGTGCTTCTAAAGGACAATCCACAGATTTCACAGATCACTTGATATTGCTTTGAAAATCTGTGTGTGTGCTGCACGTGTGAATCCTTTTCCGGGATGAGGTGAGGGCTTCAAGATTTCATTATTTCTCAGAGGGCTCTATGACCATGTCAGGACCACAGAGTACAGTTCAAATCACTGTATCACAAACTGTCTTCTATTTTAGTTGGGATTCTAAAGTTCTCTGAGACAGCTAAAAAGGGTTCTTCTCTAACATCTTCTCCCAACATTCTGAGGACCTAGTCTGGGAGCTCACATCATGACTGATTTGCCTGTGGGAGCCAGGCCTTCCCTTGCTGGGTTCAACACCGAGAAAGTGTGTGTACACACATCTGCACTCTCTTTCTCTCTCACCCAGGGAATGATTTTCATCCAGCCTCCCAGGTTTCGAGAAGCCCATCAGGGAACTCTTCTAAAGAGCAAAGAGATTTCTTTCAAGTGATCTCACATGGCTTTACACAATATCAAATTCCCTCACAATGGAGAGTGGCATGGACATATATACACTACCAAATGTAAAATAGATAGCTAGTGGGAAGCAGCCGCATAGCACAGGGAGATCAGCTTGGTGCTTTGTGATCACCTAGAGGGGTGGGATAGGGAGGGTGGGAGGGAGACGCAAGAGGGAGGGGATATGGGAACATATGCATACGTATAACTGATTCATTTTGTTATACAGCACAAACTAACACACCATTGTAAAGCAATTATACTCCAATAAAGATGTTAAAAAAAAATTCCCTCACAATGAATGGTTATTGGGAGAATCGAACTCCATGGCTTTGGAGCCAAGTCTGAGATATATAAGACAGAGAGTGATCCCATTAGACTGCTGAAGCAAGACGGCGAACTTCCCAGAAGGCCACACGCCCCTTAGACCAAGCCGGCGCGTTTCATGGCACAAAGGAGGAAGAACAGTGTGCAATAAAGAAAAATGGCTGCTTAGAAAAACAAATGTTTTACAGCTTTTGAATAATTCAAAACTGTGGTACATTTGACGGGATCATGTCTCCAAGCCAATAAATAAGGTCATTAAAACATTCTGGTATTCCTCTGATGCCACTCACGTTCCTTCATTCACTACGTGTTTACTGACCACCTTCCTTATGCCTGACCCTCCTCCCACCTTCTCAGTGAGGAGCATGAAGGACTGTGGGAGTGGAAAGGATGAAAGGAGCTTATGGCCAGCCCATCCTGGGTTTGAATCCTCCACCACCAAGCGAATTGGTTCTGTCCACTGAGCCCCCACTTTCCTCATCTGTAAAATGGGAGCACTACTTATCATGCAGGTTGTATGAGAACTCTGTGGATGGATGTACGTGTAGCACCAAGCACAGGATACAGGCACAGAGTAGGTATACTCTGGTGGGTATACGTGGAGGAGATAATTAAAGAAGGTCTTAATGCCACATCCCCTATCTACCGCACAGGTTGTTGGGTGGATCAAATGAGCCTATGAAATATGGAAGAAATGCTAAAAAAAAAAAAAACCCTGTGAAATGTTATAGAGCTACCATTACTCTGAGTAAGTCTCTGGCCTATGCTTTTTTCTCATGTGGGTATGAAGCTGCCTGGCTTCTCCCAAAGGTCAGAGCCTTGTCCATTTTACTGATGGTCTTTTCTTGTCTCCAAAGAGCACGTGAGTCAGTTGCTCTGGTGAGTTTTTTTCGAGGCTCTAGCTGAGCTTGGGATGAGCTTTACCATGCTAAGGGTCAATGTGTCCCCAGACAGAACAGTATTTTAATTCAACAGCATTCAGCAGTTATTAAACTATGATAAATGCTAAAGTGGGAAAGATTACACTTAGACATTAAGAGTGTCACTCGAATCACTTAAAAATATTATAATGTAGGGCTAATTGCACCTTGACTATATTATCCAGTGCTATGAAAACACTTCAGATCCTTAAGTAAGGTACCATTTAAATACCTATTTCGGTATGTAAAGGATAACATTCTTGAGTGCAAAGGTTGTTAAAGGCCCCAATATTCATTGAGTACCTATTATGTGCTGGGTACTTTGTCCATATTAATTCATTTAATGGTCAAAGAAATTCTCTGAAGTAATTATTATCACCTCCATTTTACGGGCTGAAAAACTGAAATTCAGAGATGTCAAGTATCTTGCCTAAGGTCACACAGCTGATAAACGGCAGAGCTAAGATTTGAGTCCAGAATTCACCATCATCATAGACATACATAATCATATTCTACACGACTTCTGCTTTTATATTTAACCCCTTTGTGCCCAGTTTCCTCACTTATACACTGGTGACAATAATTACACGAAGTTGTTGTGAGGATTAAGTGAAATGATTTATGAAAAACTCATAACACTGTGCTCAGTAAATGGAAGTACTACAGTACATTGCTATTATTCTCTCCTAGGTGGTCATCCTAGCACACTTAAGCTAAGGACTCTAGAGCTGGGGTGCACTTTGGAAATAATCCCTACTCCCCAGCATGGGTTTAGCACAGCTGAAACAACACCGTTGAAGCTATAATGGCCTACGTGGCAAAACTGGCTGTATGATTTGCGTGGCCCAGTGCAGAATGAAAATGTGTTGCCTTTGTTAAAAAAAATTATTAAGAATTTCCAGATGGCAGCAGCAGAGCTTTAAACCAAGCAGGGGTCTCCTCAGTGTCAGATCCTGTGTACCCACGCTGGTCACAGCCCACGAAAACAGTACTAGAGGCGGGAGCGTCAGATCCTGTGTACCCACGCTGGTCACAGCCCACAAAAACAGTACTAGAGGCGGGAGTGTCAGATCCTGTGTACCCACGCTGGTCACAGCCCACGAAAACAGTACTAGAGGCGGGAGTCCAGGCTGCCTTGGCTACTAAACACCTCTGTGGCCCTGAGCAAAGCACTGGAAAGTTTCAAGTTTCCCTCTGATTTCTCAGCAATAAAATGGAGACCATTCTTGCCTCAAGGTTGTAGGGGGAAATCAAACGAGATGATGGGTGAAAAAGTCCTGGCTTAACGACAAAGCACCTTGCTGGTAGTTCTCAATCCTGACCATGCAGCAGAACCACCTGTGAACCTGTTAGAAATGCGGAGGCTAGCTGTTCTTGAAGGTTCAGGCCCAGGAGCTCTGGTCTGTGCATCTGTATTATGAACAAGCTCCAGGCGATTCGGAAGCACAGCCAGGATCAAGCAGCAAGGCACTACCAAGCAAAAGATATTATCGAGTACAGAAATATTTGGCTTAATTACCGAGATTTGGGTGTTCCTTACTTGGCTTTAAGATGACAGTCAAGGCACATCTGAAGCTCTAAATTGCTTGAAACTCACCCTGTGAAATCGTTTCAATATATCACTTGGTCAGTCTGTCAGTGATATGGCTCTAGGACACACAAAAGATTCCTTTTATGCCACTAGGCAAGGAATTATTCCTCACTTGAAACTGTAACTTCAAGGCCAAAGTTTTCACACTGAGCACCCCCTGAACTTTCTGGCTTCTGGTTGCCACGTAACCAGAAAAGACCAGCGCCAGTGAGAACAGATATGCAACAGCAGCCTTTCCTTGGAAATACTTCAAATCCAGGCAGAAGACTGACTGTATGGTGATAGCTTTCATGCCACCTGGCACATGTCACTGTAACTCAGCTGCATTCTCACCTGGGTGTCTGTTTCGGGGAAGGACAGAATGGCTACACGTGACAAGTCACACGCATCCTCTCATCAAAGCCATCTGATTTTTCTTTAACAAACTGTGTTCTGCCCGAGCGGGACTATTAATCAAGGTTCTATTATATGGGCAGGCAGGTTGGGGGTAGTTAAAAGCTGCAGGGGAGTGGTGACAAAACAAAGCTGGTGCATGTGTGCCGCCATTAACGGGGTGTTAATTGGGTGGTACACAAACATAAATAGGAAGCTCAGAGGTGCCTGGAGTGGTTACCTGGCATCCAGTAAAGGCCACGGGCTAACCCCATAATATGATGCAGGCTCAACTCAAATTTCCCAGCTGAAATCCCCCCACTACCCCAGCATATTTATGCTGGGTCTATCGGTGTGATTACCAGGAAATTAGGGTCACCTGGGAGGGGCTTCCACTCAGGGCAGCCATGCACTGAATGCTGCCCTGGTCCAGTCAAGGGGCCATGTTGGGCTGTGATGGAGACCGCTGGCTTCTTTGCTCCTGGTAGTGACTGCTCTGAAACTCAACTCTCTGTGCCTCACCAGCCACAGGAAAGTCTAAGTTATTCTCTTTCTCTTCGTCCAGCCATCTGAGACTTAATGGGTCTTTCCCTATTTTCTGGACAGTCAGTGGTGGGTGCATGGGTGGCTGGCTACCCAGAGCTGCAAGATGCCTAGGAAGGACGAGAGGAAGAAAGCTCTTTGGGATAATGCTCTATGCACTGAAATCCTTTTGGAAAGCCAAGCTTTTTCCTCTTACACATCATTGTTGAATTGTAGACTGCTACATCTACAAGGGTTCTGCAAGTCAGCCATTCCAACTCCCAACTTTATGGGTGAAGAAACCAAAGCCCAGAGGAGATAAATGAGTTGCCGAAGGTCACATAATAAGAAGTACCATCTGCCTGCAGAAACCAGTGCACTTTTCCACAACCCTGCCTGCCCATCCTGTTTGCTGTAGCAGGCACTAGTGAGGCCCATAGCTTCTCCTGAACAGTAGCTGTCCTTTCTCATGCTTCCTTTAAATATGGTTTCTCCATCCTCATGCTGAGCCCATTTTCCATACCTGGCTCCAGTTCCTGGATTATTACTGTCTGGTTTGGGGCTCTGAAGTCCATGTCACTGGCAAATAGCTCAAAGTTGCTCTCACTGAACTTCATGCCCTTTCCCTCCCATTCAAGGTCTCAGCCCAGCCCCTCTGGGCGAGCAGTTAAGATTTTCAGTGGCTACGAGCCCCCTTCCTGGATCTCGTCACTCTTTTTCAAGCCTAAACATCAGTGCCGCGTTCACATGCACATGTCACACAAATTTTTCTAGTCTTTACACTTCTAACATAGCTTCTATTTCCAAGAAGTCAAAGGGCTTTTCAGAGTCCATAAAAGTCTATGTACACAATGGCATTTTATACTCAGCAGTCTTCCCTGGGACTTTTTCATTTTCTGCAGGTGATCCTGAGTTGAGAAATGACTTCTAAATCCTGCCTACTCTCGGGGCTGATTAAAGTCGAGAAGTCCCTGTAGTCTACCCACCAGTACTTTTGTGAAGATTTTGCATAACTACTGAAAATAGTGTAAAAGATCATGTCTGTGATCTATTAAACAAGATTTTTTTAAAAGAGAGATAAAGGGTTTAAAAGGAACACATGGAACAGAAATGGCTGAGTTCTGCTTATTATATGTTAGAAATTATGAGAATAACACACTTATTGCTAATTAAGCAAGTCACTTAACATGAAGCACTTGCCAGAAGACATATTTGAATTCCTCCAAATTCAAATACAGAACTAACGGGTAAATAATTTATGTTCAAGTAATTATTTGCAAGACTTTATTTAAACTGGAATTTAGTGAAAGTAATTCAGAGATTTTATTCCTTGCATCAGGTCATAAATTTGTTGTTTAATTAGAAAGACAACTTGCTCCTTTAGGTAGAAGGAAAAGGGAATGTAAAATGCAGAGAGGGCCGCTCAGAATGATCTGGTCAGAATGGTTCAAGGAAGACTGCTGCTTCGGATGACTACAGTTACACAGGAGAGTAGCACAGAATTTCCAGAGGAATCAAACTCAGGGGCTTAGAGGTATTTCTTTAGTAGGAACAACACAAAACAAAAATAGTAATGAAACCCTCAAAAACCTCACACCCGTCCCTAACACACACAAACTCAGTGACACCTACATCTGAAATATACACCCTCACATGCAGACACCTTCACACACACCTCTTCCTGGCTAAAATAAATAGTAGTGCCAATCCCACCCCTAATGACAAAACACGTCCCCGGTGCTGTCAAATTGCTTTCACAGAGTTTAATGACTTGAGCACCCAGAGACGGACCTGTAGTTGCCGCCTGTCCTGAGGCTTCTAACTTTTCCAGTGTGAAGAATTAGAGACACTCGGGCCTGGGGACTTAAATTTGTGGAGCTGGGAGGTTTTCAAAGTCTCCTGATCCGTTTTCTTTAACTTAAGAGACAGAAATTGTCAGATTGCCTTTCAGCTTCCGTTTCTCACCAGTCGGGGGGCTGCTCGTTCCGTGGACCCTTGGCTTAGCTGCGCTGTCTTTCAGGAAGCACAGGTCTCCGGGCAGGAACTCTGGGTGGATGGATTAGAGCCCAACACACTCCACCCCCTCCACCCCCAGTGACCCAGGAGCCATAGAGGTCCCTGCTTGGCACTGTCCTGTTAGTACTGTCCTGTCCAAGACAGATTCCTCCAGGGGTGACCCCCAAGAGTCTTAGGGGACCAGGATGTGGAAACAGCACAGGATTCTGTCCTTTTTACCTCTCTGTGCAGTTCCTGTTATAGCCAGACAATCAAGCCACTGCCAGTCCAGAGCTGATGACAAAACTAAAGCAAAAAGTACAGGTTCTGCTAAGGACGGGTACACAAGACTATCTGTGTTCAAAGAACAAAATGAAGCAGTACATGATGAAATTCTCCTTCTATGCCTCAGGCCAGGCCTCTGAGTACTTCTTTGGTCTAGAAATTTACAAAGAGAGCTTCACAAACTCCCATCTCTGTCATTACTACAATATACGATTTCCCTATACACTACACTATGGTGTAACTGAAAACTTTAAGCTAAACGCTTGTCTATCAATGATTGTGTAAACTTCGGACTACAATGACTTACAAAGCTATTGAAAGAAGTTATGCGGCTGAAATAAACTCTACACTATATTATTGTACATGAGATTGACGGGATCTGCAAAATCAAAGCTGTGCAGTACATGTGCTCTTGGGATGAAACAGGAATGGAATGCAGCATGCACAGTGTAAGCTGGAATACGGCAGGCTACCAGATCCTCCAGCCCTTCTGCCGGTCCATCAGAATCACCTTTGTCAGCAGAAGCAAGGAAATCAGTTCATGGAGAAGAGAAGGGAGCCCACAACGGGGCAAAATGGGAAGCATGAGAAGGTGGGGTAGGGTATTCTTAAAGAATGGGATGTTTTGAACTATATATATATATATATATATATATATATATATAAAACATAATATATGAAATTATGTCTTTTAAAAAACTTTCTGTTATGAAAAAGAAAAACCTCCACGTATCTATCACTTAGCCTCAGCAGTGATCAGCTCACAGCGAATTTGGGTTATCTGCCACTCCCACTCTTCCCCACCTTGTTATTTGGAAGCAGATCTCAGACATAGCATTTCATCTGTAAGTATTTCAGTACGCATCTCTAAATATTTTGAGATAATGAGATATTTTAAAAACTAACCATAATACCATTATCACACCTAAAAATATTTCCTTAACATTTTCAAATATCCAGTCAGTGTTCAAATTTCCCTCAGTGTCCTGCACACTTTACCTCTTAAAAGTTTGAATTGGGATCCCATAAGGCCCATACCATGCGATTGGCTGATAGGTTCCTTAAGTCTCTTTAATCGGGAGGTTCCCTTTCAAACTCTTGGTCCTTGGAAGTTTTTTTTTTTTTTTTTTTTTTGGCTGCGTTGGGTCTTCATTGCTGCGCACAGGCTTTCTCTAGTTACAGCGAGCGGGGGCTATTCTTCGTTGCAGTGTGCCGGCTTCTCATTGCGGCGGCTTCTCTTGTTGCGAAGCACAGGCTTTAGGGCGCGCGGGCTCAGTAGTTGTGGCTTGTGGGCTCTAGAGCGCAGGCTCAGTAGTTGTGGCTCACGGGCTTAGTTGTTCCGCGGCATGTGGGATCTTCCCGGACCAGGGCTCGAACCCATGTCCCCTGCATTGGCAGGTGGATTCTTAACCACTGCGCCACCAGCGAAGGCTCTTTGAAAGTTTTTTATTGTTGTCGTTGAAGAAATTGGGTCATGTGGCGTCAAGAGTTTCAAACAGTCTGGTTTTTGCTGATTGCCTTCTCATGGTGGTGTTTACATTTTATTCACGTAGTGGTGAAATTCAGTGTGGTTATTATTATAATTGATAATACACTGTGTTATCTTTGGCCAGTGGGCATTTCTTCCATCAGCTCTTCCATAGAATTTTTCAGCCGTGCCAATGAGGCTTTCATCACCTGTGTGTTAAACTTTAATTCATTTCATTTCCATGGAATCATTTATTAGTTCTTCTGAAAAGACACAACCGTTGAGGATTTCTTGATGTTTGCTGCCTGAGTAGCAATGTTGCACCTCTTTCACTGTTGGCCTGAGTCGATGTGGAAGTCTGCATTCCCAGTGTTTGCAACGGCAGTGACTGTATGAAGTGATTTGCACTTTCTGGAAAATTCAGTTGAGAGGCTGATGGAACATGGGAGTTGAGGGAGGAATAAGCACCTCCTCTGTACCTAGGTGCATATGTGGAAGACACAGTGGGGACCGAACGGACGCAGAAATTTCAATTCAGTGTTCTGCTCAGCAACTGATTTATTTTCCTTGATGGTTATACAAGTAGTCTGAGAGGAGAGGGGTTGTTCCATAACCTGAGACTTTTTACTAAGCTGCCAATATATGGGATAAGAAGTTCTTACTAGTGACCTTTAATACCCGGGGCTTTGTAGATTGGTAAAGTAACTCCACTGTTTTCCAGAAACTTTTCCACTACCACCTTACTTTCAATTACTCCAACAGTTTCCCTGTTTTAACTTTGTCCCTCTACCCAGATCTGTTCTTCACATAGCAGCCAGAGTCAGGGGAATTAGACATACCATGGACCGAGACTTACTATAAAGATACAGTGATTAAGACAGAGTGGTATCAGCATAGAGATGGACAAATAGACCAGTGGAACAGAACACAGAGCCCAGAAACAGACTTAGATGCTTGCTTTAGGACAGAGTTGGTACTGGAGACCAACAGGAAATGATGAACACACTGTCTCATGACCATCTTTCCATCTCAACTGCTCTTCATAGACAACATTTTAAATAGCTGCAGGGTATTCCATAGACCCCATATCTTGTTATGAAAGAGTTTTACTGAACTTTCAGATGTTTAATGATACAGTCTGATTTCTAAGCCATGGAGGAGTAGAGGTGTTAAGCTCTAATAGAGGATATGGTGGCATTACTCAGTGCCAGTCTGGTAAAGTTGGTGAAATGGCCATTACTGGGCATTCAGGAACGTTTTTGCTTTCTGCCTTTATCACCCCACAGCCCTAATCTCAGCACAGGCTGGGGCTGTATTGTGGGCTGGTGGACTCTGGAGAAGGGAGAAGCAGTATATGGAGCAAAACAGAATAGATGCCAAGTTCCATCTTTGCTCCTTACAGCTTGTGATTCTGTAAGCCAGCATGATACCTAAGTTTCTTCATCTGCATACCAGGAACAGTCATATATTCCCTAGGATGACTGTGAGGATTTAAGAAAGATAATGTGTGTAGAGTACGCAATGTGCCTGCTGCACAGACTCAATATATGGAAGTTACTGTTAATACAAGCAGAAAGGAAGAGTATCCAGCTGGTCATTTCTGTCTTCAGATGAAGCAAGAAGTTGGGTCAAAATGAGCAAAAATTAAATCAGGCATGTTCAGGGCAAAAAGGGACAAAAGGCTAGGATCTTGTTTGGGGACTATTGCTAAAGCACTTATCCTACTCAGTAGGGCACTAATTTCAGTGCCATTTTGTGGTGGGGGGGAACTAGTATGGAAAGAGCAGAGTGCATGTGCAGTGCTTACTTCTGACTAAAGGTAGCATCCACTGTTACTGAGACGCACTGGAAACCACTGGAGGTGTCAGAGTCTAAAAACACAACTATTGTGGGAACTTCTGAAGAAATGCAAAAGTGAGAGCTACGTTATTTGGTTCTACCATGAAGAGATGAGACAGGAGAGTTGAAATGGAAAGTATAGGTAAAGAGTAATCAGGCAAAACAGAAAGCAAATATAGCAATATTGTTATTAGAAAAGGTAGAATTTAAGGTTGAAGGTACAGAACAGAGGGAAGAGTGACAGGATAATGTTAAAAAGCCCAGTGAGTAAAGGAGATACAATATCCATAAACCTGTATGCACCATACAATATAACAGCAAAACACATAAAGAAAAAAAGCTACTAAACATATAAGAAGATGTTAATTAAAATGAATAAGAGTTAGAGATATCTATACACATCTCTCAGAACTGGATATATCTAGGAGACAAAAATTAAGAACAGAGGGAATTTAATATTTTAAAAAACTTGGTAGAATAAAGTGCTAAAGTTAACATTATCTGAGGAACTAGTGAATGCACTGAGGCAAGAAAAGGAAATCATTGGTATCAATATTGAGAAAAATAGATAAAGCTATCTCTTTTGTGCTGATATGTTTGAATAGCTAGAAAATCCAAGATACTCTAATGAAACACTAGTCAAATAAATAAGATAATTTAGTAAAGACAGTGAAGATAACAACACAAAAATCAATAGCTTCACTCTCTACTAGCAATAAGCACCTGGAAATGAGAATGGGAAAAAAATTACAGTAAAGATTCTTTCAAAAACATAAAAATACATAGGGACAAATTTAACATAAAAGGAACTTGGACGTAGGCGATCTTTTCCTGTGGCAGCTACGCCCTCTCCAGTGCTGTCTGAATTTCAGCCTTGGGTTCTGGGGTCCCACCTGCTCCCAAGTTCTTTGTTCCATCCTTGCATTCTTTCCTTCAGTCCTAGAAATAGTAGGTATTTCCTGCGTTTGCTATTTCTGTATCCCTTAGAGTCTTTTTTTAACCCTTTTAGAAGTTAACCACCTTTTTACTAGTTAATAAGACTTTATATAAAATTTCCATGTTCAAATTACTGGCCTGGTTTCTGTCTCTTACCAGACCTTGACTAATACAGATCTATATGAATAAAATTATAAAATCTTATTCGAAGAGCCCAAACAAGAACTGAAAGGATAGAAAGGTATTTTCTTAGATAAGAAGACTTAATATTTTAAAAGTATCCATTCTTCCCAAAATACATATCTAAATTTAATGTAATTCTAGTTAGAATTCCAACAAAGTTTTTATTTTTTTGGAACTGGATAAAAATATCTTAAATTCTAATGGAAGGGTAATCACATGAGAACAGCCAAGAGAAGCATGAAAAATAAGAATTGTGAGGAGGGATACGCCTTGCCAGATAGAATGTTTCAGTAATCACATCTAAGTGGTATTGGCAGAAAGACAGACGAAGAGACCAGTGGAACAGAATGGAAAAATCCAGGAGAAGAGCCTAGGACACATTAGAATTTCACATATGACAAAGACAGAATTTTATTTCAGAGGCAGAGCGTTGTTTATTTAACAAGTCATGCTGCCATAAATGGCTAGCCATCTAGAGCAGAGGTGGTCAAGATTTTCCTATAAAGAGCCAGTTAGTAGATACTTTAGGCTTTTGTGGGCATTACGGTCTTTGCCACAAGGATGCAGTTCTGCATTATATTGCAAGAGCAGCCACAGACTGTAGGTAAATGAGTGGCCATGATTATGTTCCAGTAAAACTTTATTTACAAACACAGACAGCTGGCTTATGGACCATAGTTTGTCAGTGGTCTAGAGGAAAATGAAAGTAGCCTCCCTGTCTCTGACCAAATACAAAAATAAATTCCAATGGAGTAAAGACTTAAATGTAAAATATAAACCATGAAAACCACTTAGAAGAAAAATCCAGGTGGACTACAGTCCCGTTAAGAAGGACGTCCACCTTAATCAAGCCAAGAAACCCAGAAGACATAAAGAAAAGCTGAACATATTTGACTATATAAAATCTTTATAAGGCAAAAGATGCCATCAACAAAGTCTAAAGACAAAACAACAGATTTGAGAAAAATGTTTGCATCACAGATGACTGATATCTCTAATCTACAAAGAGCTCTTAACCAATCTGCAAAAAAAAAAAAAAAAAAAAAAAAAAAACCAATAGAAAAACGGGCAAAGGGTATGAATTTTAGTTTAAGGGCAGTTGGAAGCCCTTGAAGATTTGAGCAAGGGAGTGATATGATTTAGGCTTTAAAAAGATGACTCAGGCTGCTCTGTGAAAAATGGACTGTGGGGGGCAAGGGGTAACCATGGAACCAGGAAGGCCAGCTGGGATGTTTCTGCAGAGTCTCCAGAGAAGGCTTCACAGATGTTCAATAAACATGGGCTGGTGTTTGATGAAAACATCTATGCCATGCCCACTACGGCATCTAGGCCAAGGGTTCCTGAGCTGACCTCCTGATCCTTTCTTTGAGGGAAGGCGAGGTTCAGGATGTGGTATGACAAGTTTAAGTTTTGTGATGTAAGCAAGAGTGCGTCGCTGGTGGTTTGAACCCAAGAGCTTACTCTGTCCAGGGTAAACCCTGAGAGAATCCTGCCACTGGCCCACGTGCTTTGGTCCAACCGTCCTTCTTGGCTCTGCTTATGGGGAGTGGGAAGCGGCAAGAAGGTTGCTGCAGCCTTGAGGAATTGCTGAATTCTTGCCCTGATGAGGCCGGGCACGGGAAGAAGGGGACGGGTCTGAGAAGAAAGGGGGAACGCTGACAAACACGGGGAGGGACAGGGCATGTGGCTGCAGCCTCTGGATGGGGGAAGGCTGCACCGACCAATTTCTTCTCTTCTTCTGAGGTTTGGGGATTCAACAACTGGGCTGCGAGTCGTTTCTTCCTTGTGTGAAGCCAAGAGTTTTCAACGGGTAAGTGGTCAGAGTAAAGTACCCACTTGCTTCTCCTCAGGTAGGAAGTGGGTTCCAGCCACCCAGCAAGCAGCAGGACCACAGCTGGAATGACAGCACAAAGGAGAGCTTGCCTCCCCCTGCCCGAGGCGAAAATCTGAGGCCGCACAGCAGAGGTGGGCCTGGAGCTGGAAACTCAGGCTCTGCGCAGAGCCTCTGCTTTTTCAAATGTAAAATAAAAAATGTCCTGGATCGGAGGGCTCTCTCAAGAGAAAAGAAAGAAAGCATGCAGACGTCAGCTGCTGGGGAGAGGCAGCGGAGCTGATGTTTGGTGCCAAGGGAGGAGAATAGCATTTCCGCAGAGGGACCCTGCGGCCTGCGACATAGCTCTGTGCGGCTTATCTTTGCGAGGCCTCTCTGTTGCCTGCAATCCGCTGTGGAGCTGGCAGAGGAAAGTGGATCCAAAGGAACTGGGGGCTGGGGGTGGACCCTGTTAGCTCTCCAGCAAACCTGAACCTCACAGCTGCATCTGGACAAGCTGAGGACGTTCTGTTCTCCAGGATTGAGCCGGTATCTATTGCCCCAAGGAGATGGGCACAAAGGGCCCCGCTTGCCAAACATACTGGTCTTTGACAAAACAGCAATGCCCGGCACCGTGCACAAGGCTCAGTTCTGCACACTGGGAAGAGGGCGTGCCCTCTGGAGAGCACCCTCACGTCAGAGGCATTCAGGAAATTCTGATCCTTTTGAGATCACTCTGGCATTGCCGAAACGCCTCTCAAAGAAGGGAGGCTCAACACACACACTTTGAAGAAGCAAATGAATGAATGAGCAGATTATTTTTGAGTCAGGTTCTGATGATCCATCTGCATATGTAAACCTAAACCCAAAGCAGAGGGGGGAACCAGGAGACTTCCGTCCCTGACATCACGTCTGATCTTTTAGACCAGGGATCGGCAAACTACAGCCCCTGGGCCAAATCTGGCCTGCAGTCTGTTTTTGTAAATATAGGTTTGTTGGAACTCATGGTTACCAAGGGGTAAGGGGGGGAGGGATAAATTGGGAGACAGGGATTGACATATATACACTACTATATATAAAATAGATAACTATTAAGGACCTACTGTATAGCACAGGGAACCCTACTCAATACTCTGTAATGGCCTATACGGGTAAAGAATGTAAAAAAGAGTGGATATATGTATATGTAAAACTGATTCACTTTGCTGTACACGTGAAACTAACACAATATTGTAAATCAACTATATTCCAATATAAACTTTTAAAAGAAGAAAAAAAAAGGTTTACTGGAACATAGCCACAATCAAAGGAAGTCTTGGGCATCCATGTTTCCTGCTTCATTGGCTTCACTTACTGATACAAGCCTAGCGGCATTCACCAAAGGAAAGGGCTGAAGCGTTCCCCTTAGTTGAGCCACGTGTTTGTGGACCGCCAGAAAGCTAGACAGACCCTGCAATGGACATTCATTGCCTTTTGGCCCTCAGCATCCATTCACCCCTTTCCCGATGGCAGCCATTTTCAGATCTATGTCTCTTCCCACGCCTGTTCACATGGTTCCAGTGGGGCTCACTCCGGGGGTACAGCACCTGATCCAGGCTTCATAACATCAACATATTGCATTTCTCCTGGGCCACTGTGATTGGTTGAGGGATGGGCATGTTACCCAGTGGGTTACCATGTGACTTTTGCAGGGATTTCTGTGAAAAAGATGCTCCCTCTTTTGCAGAGCATCTGTAGTGAGAGAATTAGGATCTGGGTTACTGTAGCCATTTTCTGACGCTGAGAGGAAACTCCTCCAAGGAAAGGAGCTTGTATGACGGAGACTGCTCCAAGTGACAGGGGGAGAGAAGAAACTTGGTGACCTGGCTTAAGTCCCTAGGCAAACTCTACCTCTGACCTGGCTACCTATCCAAGGAGATCTTCCCACGAGCCTCTCAGTTAGATGGGTCCATACATCCCTTTGGCTCCTGCCATTTGGGGTTGGGGTATCTGTGCCTTGCAATTGAAAAAAAAGAGTCCTGATGGGAAAAGTTCCTGAAACTTTCCCTTCTGTTGTGTTCAGACACCTGGGCTCCTGTGCACTCTGGCCACGCGTGGCGGCTTCACTTTAGACTCCTGCACGTTGGAACACATTTTGGCACCTCTTCAGAAGACCGTGTGAAAAACAGCCGCCCAGTTGCTACTGCTTATTGACCCTGGAAGTCTCAGTCTCTCCAACTGCAACTAGCTAATGTCGCAACATCCCCTCAGTTTCCAGAAGAAAGATCCTAGGCAAAGGGCTCAGGAATCCTGCCTTAAATCAACTGAGCAAAGTACTACCAAAGGGCAGGTCATCCCAGGCAAAACCATACCAGGTAATGTTTTCTTTAGTACCATTCCATGGTCTTGTAGCATCTTCTCAACCTTAAATTAACCAATATTCTCTCTCTCTTTCTCTTTTTTTACTCTCTTATCAAAATGGCTTTCAGTTAGTAAACAAACTGGTAAGGGTCTTATTTGACAACATACAGTAATCAGGTATACAAGTTTTCAGATCAGAAAGATGAATTTGAGGGACTTCCCTGGTGGCGCAGTGGTTAAGAATCTGCCTGCCAATGCAGGGAACATGAGTTCGAGCCCTGGTCTGGGAAGATCCCACATGCCACGGAGCAACTAAGCCCGTGTGCCACAACTACTGAGCCTGCGCTCTAAAGCCCAAGCCACAACTACTGAGCCCGTGCGCCACAACTACTGAGCCCGTGCACCACAACTATGGAAGTCCGTACACCTAGAGCCCGTGCTCTGCAACAAAGAGAAGCCACCACAATGAGAAGCCGCACACCACAACGAAGAGTAGCCTCCTCTCGCCTCAACTAGAGAAAAGCCCGCGAGCAGCAACGAAGACCCAACCCAGCCAAAACTAAATAAATACATAAATAAATTTATTTAAAAAAGAAAAGAAAAGAAAAGAAAGATGAATTTGAATCCCAGGCCTGCCACTTACTAGATGTGTTAGTATGGATAAGAAGTTTAAATTCTCTGAATCCCACTTTCCTTATTTTTAATACATTGACCTTGCTGGGTTATCACAGGGAGATGAGCTAGTGAATACAGTGGTTAGTTGTCAGAAAATTACCACATAGCAAAAATAACACTACAGTCATAATATTAATACTGTTTTAGCTCCTCAGAGGTAATTGCAGTTTTGAAGGGAATGAGTCTTTCTTTAACCCAACATTAAGAATTCTAATGTTAGAATTTCGGTCACAGCAACAGGGCTGTTCCAGGTTATGTCTGAAGGCAGCCACTTAATGAAGGTACACAGGAGCTCTGCATAGTCCTTAGGCAACAAAAATCAGAAATATAGGCCATAAGTGAGTATGTCAAATGAGGGACTCCAGAGATTGGAGTGACCCTTGGGTGACACTCAGGTCTAAAACATCTAGTTCTTGGACATCGTTATTATCACTGAATTGTGATGGGCAACCCTGGGATTGGTTTAGGGTGGGACAGCCATGAGCCTCTTACCAGGCTTTCCTTCTGCTTAGTCAAAAATGGCATCATCCAGTGAGTAACTTTGTAAGTAAACATAAGCTAGGTATACCCTCAGAGTTTTCCAGTAGCTTAGAGAAAGGGCCCAGTGGCAAGAAGCAGTTCTTTCATTGTGAGAGCAGTCATCCCAGGATTCTTTCTTAAATGATGAAAAGGGGGGTACTTCAGGCAGTCAGCACATCCTAGTATTTCCATTCCATCTAACAGCGTATCACACGAGGTTGTATGAGCCCAGTTCCCTTGGTGTACTAATAACCCCTGGTATGTGCATTACTTGAGCAAATGACAAGGTCCTGAAGTTAAAACTCAAGAACACTGAGTGTGGTACCCACTGGATCTGTGCCATGCGAGCAAATCCTCATCATTTCCCACTTTGGAAATTTCGTATTTCATTCCGCAACGTGAATTTCACAACTTCACGGTAATATAGATTAACATTTAGAAAAAAATAACAAATAGTATTCTGCTTGGGAGAAAAATCAGACATTAGGCTTCTGATAAAAGAGGAGTAATGCTGAAGACTTCAGGATAACATATTATCTTGGAGAATAAAAAGTCATTTATTGTTTTCATTTCCCAAGTCTGTGGGAAGAATTATTTAAAGATTATTTTCATAACTTTGAGTGCAATTAATTTCTATAAAACCCATGGAAATTTTTCCTATTTTCAATGATTTTTCCCTCCATCTTTTCCCCTAAGAGCCCTTGAATCAGACAAAATTTTTCTTTTTAATTAAAAAAAAATTGAATGGATGTGCCTCATGAGGGCTAGCAGTATTTAAAAGAACTGGTGATAATTTATTCAGGTCCATATATACAGTAATATAATATCTCTTCACACACGTTGCACAGAAACACCATGCAAACACCCACTGCTCTTCAGTGTGGTACCGTTTCTTGCTGGAACACACAGGAAACTTCCATATATCAGAGATCACTTATGACAGCCCTGTCTTCTGTGTAAAAGGTCATCTCCCCACAGAAGAATAGCTCTCCTAGTTAAAGGGATACCAATTTTTAAGCACTCTGCCAAGCCGAAGACAGAGTGAATGAGTGAGAGAGGGAGATGTCAGATTTCAAATGCAGGGCACGCTCATTGCGCTCTCGGGTGCTGAGCTGGTAGGAGGGGGAGAGAAACCTCTATTTAGAGATGACTGAAAAAAAATCAGTGCTGCACAGTGCACTTCAGAGGGAACGGGGGAGGCTGTCCTTTCCCTCTTCAGATGTGACAAGATGGCCGCCGTGGAAACACAAGGCAACAGCAAATGGCGGCGAGATGCTTCCCGGATGCTGAGGAGATGTACCTGTATGTCTAAGCCCGTGTGTGTGTGTGTGTGTGTGTGTGTGTGTGTGTGTGTGTGTGTGTGTGTGTGTGTGTGTGTGTGTGTGTGTGTGTGTGTGTGTGTGTGTGTGCGCGCGCGCAGGGGGTGTCACCTTGGCTAGGAGGCTTTTAAAGTTATGTGGGGAAAAGGGGTGTAGTTAGAGGGAAGGGGCGGTCCTGAGGAACAGCAAAGGGTAATGATCTGGGAAAAGCAACCCTCCAGGAAACTATGTTGACTCCAAGAAATAGAATTTGCAGTGTTTTAACCATCTTGAACTCTAACAAAGCCAGATGATCAAGGACCGCTAAATACCCTAGTCTCTGCAAATGCTCACCAGCTGCTTAAAAATCTCTTGTTTAAAATGACTCTGAGACTACTCCAGATAAATGGGCAGGGGTGTGGGGGCACAGGCAGGGTCACCCCTGAGCTAACGTGCCAAGCAGGCAATGCCGATCTCTGCCCTCCTCCATCTTCTCCCTCTCCCTCTCTCTCTCTCTCTCTCTCTGTCTCGGCACGTTCGCTCCCTGCCAACCTTCCTTTCAGGGGTTGAGGACTTCCTTGCCATTCCTGGTTGCACCAGGCACCAATCTAGCTCAACTTCCCCATTTCAAGGCCTATATGATAACCAGCTGGTCTGATAAACCATTCTGGGTAACTGTATTTTTGTTCCTTCAGGACAGAGTAACGTCCAGTTAGGCCTTTTCCTTCACAAGGCAGATGCCCAAAGCAAAGAGAGTGAGGCGGAAGGAATTTCAGACACTGTGCACAGCTCCCCCGGGGCACCTCTGGGCTGGAGCCTCTACGTTGCCGTGACAGAGCTCTGGTCTGCACAGACCACGGCCAGCGCGTCTTAGAGCCTTTATTGCTCTCTGTACAGACGTGTGTTCTGTCTCTTTCTCTCCTCACCACTGCCCAAACCACACTCACATAACTACGCATCCCCACACACAAAGATAGACATACGTGTGCTGTACATGAGTGTGACACTCGCAAGCACGCTGGTGGTATTAGCATAGCCTTTCTGTTCCTTGGGCTTCTCAGCACTGTCTCAGCCATCGGCCAACTAAGGCTCATGGGCCGAATCTGGCCCACTGTTTTTTTTTTTTGTCAGTGAAGATGTATTGGAACACAGACACGCTCATTCGTTTGTGTATGGACTATTTTGTGCATTGATTTTTGCACTATATCAGGGCTGAGTCGTCATGACAGATTATGTGGTCCACAAAGTCTAAAGTATTTACTCTCTGCCTCTTTAAGAAAAAGCTTGCTGGCCTCTAAAGTAGCACCGACTTACGTCTAAAAAACCTGTTTTAAAAAAAACTGCCCAAAGGTCTCTCCCTCCACGCTTAGACTCACAGAACCCTATGATAATAAGGCATACTTTAGATTATTAGTCCTGCCTAAAGCCTAGTGTGTGACTCTCCTCTGGAGTATCTGGGGACATCCCATCTCTCTCGACACTTTTAGTAAAAGGAAACACACAGTTGCTCACAGGGAAGCCTGTGATGTTTCCCAACAGCTCTGTGGGAAGACTCTTTTGTATCTAGAGTGAAAATCCGATTTCCTGTAATTTCCACCCATTGGTTCTCATTCTGCCCTTTGCGGCCAGTCAGGAAACGGGGACAATCCCCTTTATAAGACAACACATCAAGTATGTGGGACAACGCACATCCTTACCTCTGTAATTTGCTTCTCCAGATTAAATGTCTCCAGTCCCTGTATTGTTCCTTGTATGCTGTAAGCTCCCTGTCCCTTCTGTGTGCTCCTGGATACCAGGGTCCTTTCACGCTTAGAAGGCTATGAGGACACCGGGCTCCTCGTCAAGTGGGGCGTTCATTTCTGGTTACCATAGTTCTGACTGTTCACCAGAGGAGCTTCTAGAGGGCAGAAAGCAGAGGGTGGTCGCTCGCTTTCTGGAGTCCCAGGCACAGGGTGGTGCCCTGGTCTGATCGGGCCCCGTGGTGCCCTCTGAGAATGGTCACACGAAGCCTTTGTGCTTGTGCAGAAGGCCTAGCAGGGAGTCCACCAGAAAGCTGGTTCTAGAGAACGGTATATTTTGAATTAACTACTCAACGAATCATAAAACGGGACTGTCAGATTCATTATGGGAAAGACTGTGCTGAATATAATGCTTTAAGTACGTGTTGTGGCTGCTGGGGATACAACTGGTATCAGTGGCTTAAGGGGCTCTCAGGAAATTTCCGTGAAACCATAACAAAGGAACAGCCAGCGTTTGGTGAGAACAATGGAGGACGGACCCTTTCCCTTGCATCGATGAAAGGAGATCTTTCTTATTATTTGATAATTTGCCACTCCAAATACCCACTTCCCCCCTGGTGTACCATGTCAGATCTACTAAGAGTGAGGAAAAAAAAAAAAAAGGGAAAAAAAACCCATTAAACAACCCCCCAAAAAGAGGGCTCGATGAGGTCTCATTCCGTGGTAATGAGCTCCAATTTAACACGATCATTATTTCTGACATTAAAGGCCTGAAAATAGTGTCACATGCCCAGAAGCTATTTTTTTGTACCCGCTAATCCCAGAAATAAGAAGCTGCCATTAGGAACAGTGAGTCAGGGGCTGTAAAAGGGTTTTAAGATAGGAACGTGGCAACAGCCTGACTGGAACATAGGAAGCATAGCTTACACAGCGCCCTTAGCCACCTGTGGGCGCTCCCCACCACCTGGCCGATCTGCCAAAGGTTGTGCCTTGACTGTTCACTGAGGAAGTAGGCCACAGGCTTGGTGTCAGATGGAGTCTGGATTTGAGACCTGGCTCTGCTATTTGTGTTAAAACCATATGACTTTGGAAAATTTTGCTTAAGTTCTCCATGTTTCCATTTCGCTAAATTGCAAAATGGAACTAATAATGATATTTACTATGGGATGGGAATTAACTGAACTAGGATGCAGAAAACAGAGAGGCTCCAGCATACCACAGAGGAGAAAGGAGACTCCAGGATGATGGGAAGGGACACCCAGAGGCAACAGGTGGGCTCCAGACTTATAGATCAACTACTTATAGATCAACTACTCAACTACTCTGACCTAGGAGCAGGTCAGAGAGCTCTGGGAGAACTTCAATAAGAAGATGAAATTGATAGAACATCCAATATATTTGAATATATTGAGAGGAGAGGTATACAATTGGTAGAGAGTTTATAGTCATGGCCATGATCACTACATAGAAAACAAAGCAAAAATAAGACCACTGAAAACAGAGTTATACCAGAAAAGAGGAGTAATCATAGTACACTACACGGCCCAGCTAGGCTGAAAATTGATCTAATAAAAATTCAGTACTGGGAGGATGGGAATTCTATGTGGTTTTCTTGAAGAGGGATTAAAAGAGAGCTAGGTCCTCATTTTCCATACTAGGAAGTCAATGGATACTGTCTAGAAGTAAAAATCAAGAAATAGGAATAAAAAAATATAAATTTTGAGATGTGGAGTTAAATTCCTAAGAAATCGGTTAAAAGAATTGAGACAGTTTTTCTCTGGGCAGTAGGAAGTGGGTAAGATACTTTCAGGGAACATTGTGTATTTTTTTTTAAGGCTGGTAGGACTATATGAATCTAAAAGTTATGTGTATGAGTAACTTTTGTAAAATTAAATCTAAAAAAATAAAATTCAGATGGAAATGTGTCCCACCAATTGATTTCATCACCAGTTCCTCTAGATTTATTAGAATTCAGTCCAGAATTAGCAGTTACTCTTGCCTTTTTCAACCTTCTAATAGCTGAAATGTTGAACAAAGGAAGTCAAGAATGTTTCCCGCAGTAAGTGTGTTTTTAACAGAAGGAGATACTTAGCAAATGTGGGGAGAGTTGACAAACTCTGAGAATGGTGCATTTTGCATATGTGAAGTTCACACCATGGATAACAAAGCATGAGACAAGTGATCTGACTGGGTGGTCTGAAGTGTAGTCCCATAAGGACATCACTTCTACTTCTTTCTCTGTTATCCAAATGTACACATTCTCTACCACATTTTAACCTACTGGCTCCAGGGTCGCCCACTTTACCGTTCGGTTTTCGAGATCTCATAGAGTCTCACCACACCTGCATTGAACTTTCAAGTTCACGTTGTTTCTTAGTCACATAAGGTACACTGGCATACAGATAACTGGGGGCATAAATGCTACCTGATTATGGTTCCTGTATTTTTTCTTTAAAATATCAGAAAACTTCTATTATCCTTTTAGTGTCTTTTCATAATCTCCTACCATATGTAACTTTAAAAATATACTTTGCTGCATACTTTTTCCTACCATCCCTCCAACTTAAGCTTAACATTTCCTTGATGAAATCAGCATGTCACTTAATATATTCTTGTCAGTCCCAATAGCCTGATGATTGGTTCTAATGATCTCCCCCATGATTGCTGACAGCATCTCACCATACTTGATACCATTTCCTGATCCTCCTTTCTCCACACAAACTTTACACCCAGCACTACCAATGTGGCCAGCTGTTCACATGCCAATTCCTTGGCTACCAAAGTGATGATCTTGAATTTGAAGCAGAGATGAACACATACCTAAAGTAATTGGTGCTATTCACAAGTTTAAAGTCACTAGAGATGAAATCTGGTTTCTACTGGAAGTATGCATTCATTCTCACATGAATATTCCTTTTAATACTGGTGCTATTTCCCATCTCCAGCCACAATGAATAAACCAAAGGAAGCTGGGAACCGATTTCTGGAAAGAGAGGACAATGATACCTGTAGGAAAACATAGTCTCTTGGGAACCACCACAATATCCAGTGTATCAAAGAGCTGTTGCAAAGGAAAGTGCTAGAAAATATGGGATTGTTAATTAAGAACAAGAACTCTTCAGTAATTTTCTATCTCTATGCCACCAATACCCGCAATGTCCTATTTAATATTTCAAACAATGTTCTACACAGAGATAGATGGATACAAACATGCTTATAATGGTCCACAAAACCCTGTTGAAATCATCAAAAATGGCATGATAAATAATTGTCTATATTTTATATTGACTGAGGCTTTTACATGATCCCAGAGCAAATCAAACTTTGAACCCTTTAGATAACACTTTAGATAACACTTCCAGAAGCACTTCTGTGCGTCAAACGCTGATCTGAGCATCTTATATTCATTATCTAATGCCATCCTCTTATTAACCCATTTGACAGATCAGGAAACTAAGTCCCAGAAAAGTAAAGACATTCCCCTAGGATTTTAAAGCTAAAGCTTGGCAGAGCTAGAACTTGAACTCAGATCTGGTCTCAAAGACCATGGTCTTCCCCACTAGGGCAGTGGTTCTCAATGATGGTGGTTTTACCCCCAGGTGACATTTAGCGATGTCTGGAGCATTTTTAGTTGTCACACCTGGGGGTAGAGGTGCTCGTGGCATCTAGTGGGTAGAGGCCAGGGATGCCACTAAACATCTTACAAGGCATAGGATAGCCCTGACAGCAAAGAATCGGGTGTCCAACGCCAACAGGGTCAAGGCTGAGAAACCCTGCGTGATGTTATGCGTGTTTTTCTTTAAGAAATTCTGAGTTGTCCATTGCCTTCTTCTCAGCACCTAGAATAGTGCCAGGCACATAGTCACTGTTAATGGTTTCGTAACTATTACCAAATGGATTATTTTTCTGAAATTATTAAAGCCTGCCGCTGTATCACTACATAAAGTACACCGACTACTTTTCTTTCATAAGTAATTATGTGACTAATATTTTTAAAAGGCCGGAAGACTGGACTTCACCGCAGATACTCAGAACAGGGGTCCTAATACACAAAACTCACTAGAGAAGAGTAGAGAAATCCTTCTAATAAACCCCAGTTTTCCACCTTAAGTGCAGACACACAAGACATCTACAGATTTGTGCCCACACGTCGTGCAGGGTTTCCCGGCTGTCCCATAGGTCTTTGTTAAATATGCTGATAAGTGCATCTCAGGTGGAGTGAGACTTTTAACAAGGCTTAGAAGAAAACAATGGCTTCCTATAAAATTCCCGCTTTTCTCCTTTGTTCTTTTGTAATCATCACCCTACCTGGAATAAATAGGACAGGGCCTTAGAGGAATGCAGCATTCCGTTGAAGTTGGGGGAAGGCGGCTGAGGGGGTCTAAGAAAACAATAGGGAGTTAGAAGAAAATGAGAAGGACACACTATTCTCTATTAGCCTCCCAGCGGGCCTCTTTCTCCATTCCTTTCTAGTCTGTATGATGGGTATAGGCTTAGGGGGAGGAGAGGATGGAGATTTTGGTCAATCCCACGGTTTACCGCTGGATGCTTTCCATGACGCAAGAGTGCCATACAGCATCAAACTGCAGAAGGCTGTATTTTACCTTCCTAACCTCCTTTTGCAGCTTTGATAGTTTCCAGGGGCACTTGAAATGTTTACTTTCTACACTAGAAACACTAGGAGACTCTTTTGTTTTCATCTATTCATTCTTCGCATACCAGGTGTCCTGCATATGTGGATGGGCTACATTTCCTAATCTTGGAGGTAGGTAGGTGTGGTCACGTGGCTGAGTCTCACCAGCGGCAGGAGAACGGAAGAGATGTGAGCCACGTCTGTACCTAGACTTTAAGACAGTGGGTATGTTGCCTCCTCCCCGACCCCTTCTTCCCACTGCATGGACTTGTGGGGACCCAGCTTTTGCTTGCACAGGTGGTGGTGGTCTCCTCGGAGACAGCAACATGAAGGAACGACCCAAACAGCTCTCTTATGTGCAAGAAATGAACTTTGCCCTTTCGCTGCCACCTTGGAGCCTCTCTGTCCTTGCCTTTGTCGTGTATGCCTAACACCGGTCTCTGCCCCCATGGAAGTTACACTCTAGACAGACAGACATGCTGAAGGTCATCAGGGAAGTTCTCTTTGAGGAGACGGCATTTATGATGAGACCTCAATGATAAGGAGAGTGAGCCATGCAAAGGTCTGGGGACTCAGGCAGATGGAAAGCTGAACGCAAAGGCAGCAGCTAACTTGCTGTGTCTGAGGAACAGAAGAGAGGGTAATGTGGCTGAAGTGAGTGACTGGCAGTGCGGGGTGAGGGTGCAGAGGAGGCAGAGTGAGGGTGAGGAGTCTGGAGGAGACTCTTGGGGTGATACAAAGCCACTGCAGTGTCTTAAGCTATCGGCTGTGGTGCAGAAAACAGATTGCAAGGGTCAAGAAGAGAATGGAGAGGAATAGTGAAGACATAATTGCAGTGGTTCAGTGAGCAATGGAGGTGGTTTGGATCAAGATGTTAGTGGTGGGCTTGGGAGAAAGGGCTGCATTCAGGATGTGCTTTGGAGAGAAAGTCAATAGGCTTGGCTGATAGATTGGATGTGGAGGGTGAAGGAGAGTGGGCAGCCGTGCCATTGATTGAATTGGGCAAGACTGGGGGAGACAATTCTGGGAGGAGGACATCAAGACACCTGTTATAAAAGTGTTAAGTTTGCAATACTTGTTGGAGGTTGAAGTGAAGAGTCTGGGGTTCCAGGGAGATGATTTAGGGAGAATTCAGCAGTTAGATGGAATTTAAAGTCATGAGCCTAGACGTGTCCTCCTAGGGAAAGGGGGTGGAGAGAGAAGAGAAGGGGTCTAGGAAAAGGTAGAACTGTCCTAGCAGACATTAAGCACTTCTCCACTAATCTCTGGGGTAGACAACGCATCTGCTTTCTAGGGGAAGGAAGAAGGCCGTGCCACTGTCAGTGACTCCAGTTAGCATCAGGGCAGTCCTTTTCAGCGGGGTGCTGGGGCTATCCCGTTGGCTCTTGAGAACTGGTGGTTAAATTTCGGGGAATGGTGTGAGCCAGTTGTACACCAGACCCATTACTGTGGGAGTTACAGTGGGAGCATTTATACCACAGACATCAGCAAATACTCCAAAGTGAGGCTTTTTAGAAAATTTGAGAGTCAGCTTATCAGCACAGCACTGATCCCTTTCCACTGTGCGAGGAGGGGGTGGGTAGTACTCAACCTTATCAGAGGAGTGGGATGGGATCCCCAACACCATCTGTACACAGGTAGAGGACCTCATCCCTACGGGAACTGAACCATGTGGCACGTAACTTACAGCGCACAGTGGCACAGCCACATCAACCGGGACCTCCTGTGACATCCCGACCTCTATCCAGTGTTCCTCCTCTGCCACCACAAGATGATGGTGAGTGCTAGTGGGTCTTTTAAAAAAAAAAAAAATTAATTAATTTATTTTTGGCTGCACTCGGTCTTCGTTGCGGTGCGTGGGCTTCTCATTGCGGTGGCTTCTCTTGTTGCAGAGCATGGGCTCTAGATGCGCAGGCTTCAGTAGTTGCGGCACGCAGGCTCAGTAGTTGTGGCTCGTGGGCTCTAGAGCGCAGGCTCAGCAGTTGTAGCGCACGGGCTTTGTTGCTCCGCGGCATGTGGGATCTTCCCGGACCAGGGCTCAAACTCGTGTCCCCTGCATTGGCAGGCAGATTCTTAACCACTATGCCACCAGAGAAGCCCTGCTAGTGGGTCTTAAGTGGCCCTGGGAAAAACTCAAAAGAAAGGTTTGGCATCTGAGTATACAGCTTTGTGTGGAACGAGTTCTTAGAAAGGTAAGAGACTACTATTTCTACTAAACAGTAGTTGAAAAAAAATGGGGACTTGGGGAGTTTCTTTCTTTGGGGGGGATCAGTGGAAACATCGAGGTGGACACATGGCCGATGGCAAGAAGGCAGAGGGAACTCCAGTCTCTTAGACTTCGGGAACATTTCATCAGCCCTGCCCCAAGTTTCTGGGCACACAGCACCCCTTTTCCTCCTTTAGGAAATACAGCATGTTTGCTCTTCGTAACCTTTCTCTTTCTTTTTCCTCCACTCAATGTTGGTATTGTCTGTACCACTCCTATTTCATCAGCTCCAAGATGCGTTTTCACGAAGGTGCAAATGGGTTGATTAGTTTATTCAGGACTATTGACAGGCTGCGGGCACTGGAGCATGCAGCCAATCTCCCTGCACGCTCGAGCGGGCCACAGTTACCTCGACGGCCTCCAACAGCAATCTAGTGCTGGGTTGAACTGGTGCTCGGGGCTTGAGAGATGTGTCGAGAGACGTGTCATTCCAGCATCACTCTGATTATGACTTTCTGAAGACGTAGCTGTCTGGATATAACGGGGCCATCGAAAGTGCACAGAAGGAGGAAGAAAGATAGCAGAGAGCATGCCCATGGAGGCTCTGCTAGGGGAGAACAAAACAGAGCTCTTGCATTATCTGCTGTGCACAACCGGGACACACACATGCATGCAAAACCCATGGGCCTTCCTAAGTGAGGCTTTCATTTAGAAATGAATTCACTGAATCAAAGAATGTTAAGTCTGTAAGGAATCACAAAAGTCATCAAATCCAAAGCTTTGTTTTTTGTTTTTTTTTTCTGATTGGGAAACTAAGGCCCAGAGAAGTTAAGTGATTTCCCTGAGGCCACACAGCTAATCAGAGTAGAAGTGAGTCTCTGTCTTTCTTAATTTCAATTCCCAAGCCCTATTCCCCATAAGCAAGCTGCCAAGTCTAAGTAAACATCTAAAACCTCGACTCCACTGTGCGTGTGTGTGTGTGTGTGTGTGTGTGTGTGTGTGTGTGCTTGTGTGTAGAGCTGCTGGTGAGTGACAGGAGTTTGCAGGGATATTCTCTCCTTGCTTCATGTTTTCACATCTCCCACAAGACAGGAATTAAAAGGAAGGAATAGCTGAACTGTTCCCTCAGGCAAGTAGATCTGCACAAAAACAAAGAGTCAGAAGCTCCGAGGGGTCAGCCTGGCTTCCTTCTCTCAGAAGCATCAAGGGCTACTTTTTCATCTTGACCACGTTCCAGTCTTGCATAATCTATAATAATGTGATTCCAAATGCACTTTAGCAAATGCAAGACGGAACGGGACTAGCTCAGCTCCTACCAAACACATGATCTGCAAAACCCATAAGGAGCTGCACTGGAAAGTTCACTAAGAGAAGAAAAGACAGCCACCCCGTTCTCTGTCTGGGGAAAGGTGCTTCCGACTTGGGGGCTCGTGGTCATTTTTGTGGCTGTTCTTGAAAAAGAGATGGCACCGTGGAGTGGGAGGTTCACCTTTTGCTCTTCTGTTTAATTGCTGCAAAAGCCATTTATTACCTTGTGTTCTTCCCCAGAGGGAACATTATCCTCCACAGCAACAAGGCCCGGCTATGTCTGGCTCGTCTAACCACCCAGAAATGAACCCGTCACCTCCACATGATTCTGGGGCAGCTCTATCACCACGTCTGTCAGCCTCCAGTTCAGGAAGGCCCTCGTGAAAGGATGAAGGGCAGAAACTGAGATTTCTTTCCTTCTTTGAATTTTGCATAAAAATCCCTCCCAGCCCACAATGAGAAAACATCAATCATCTGTCTTTCTCCGGGAATGTTGGAGGCCATCCCGAGCTAGTTCACTGTCCTGTTCCTCTGTACACAGGCAGAGCTGTTGAAATTGCGTTCCATTAGAAAAATATGTTTGTTTCCAAATTCCTCCGGTGGCTGTGTCAAATGAAAGTGCTTTGTCATTTTTAATGCCCGGTGTTCCCTCTCTCCCCATTGCCTCCGGTCACAATCCAGCCAATAAAAACCACAGGTATTTTGGCTTTAAAAAACACCCAGAAAGCCCAGGGGATGGTCGGAACCCTCCGGGGTCCCCTTGCAGGCCAGGCTCTCTGTGTGTTACACAAGACGAAAGTGACTGCAGGAGAAGTTCTTTCCGTTCCCCTGGCATCTCCTTGGACCTTGGGCAGCAGCTGGATAGACACACAGAGACAGTGGAGTGGATGAGCTCTAGGTCCTAGATCCTGTCCTAAAGTGGGGGGAGGAAGCTCTGGCCAATCTCTCTTGCTGGCTGGCTCTGAGCTCAAGGCAACTAACAAAGGTAGACGCTATTTGTAAATGGGAAAGGGGCAGTAAAAATTCAAGTTGTTATTATTTCTAAAATGTCTCCAGCCTACAGGTTGTCGGACACCTATCATTCTACTTTAATAACTGGGTAATTGTTCCTCATGCTGGAGGGAACAAAAGTCTCTCTTTTGAAATGTTTGTATGTCTGTGTGGAGGCTTCCACACATGCACATAGAACCCTGTGATAACAAAGTTTTGACCCCATGACCAGGACTGGCCTGTGGACGCAGAGTATCAACAGCACTGACGTAGAGGTAATAACTGTCTGGCTATCTTACTCAGGATGGCTCAAACTCCAAAACTGCGAAACTTCTCACTCCTAGTAAGAGTTTGTAAATCTGACATTTTAACAGTTCGTGTTATTTAAGCAGGAGTAGGTCTTTATACCAAGCCTCTAAGCTAACTAATCAATCGGTAACTAAGACGGAGGACACGGAACACCAGTAGGAGTTACACAAGGCACCACCCAAAAATAAACTAGGAAGCTACCCCGAGGTATGATGGAGGGAGGGGAAGCTTTGGGGCCAGCTGTAGTATAAAAAGGAGGTAAAGAAATTCAAGAAAAGCAATTCTCAGTCTGTATTCCTCATGACAGTAGATTAAGGAGACATAAGGACAGATGAAACCCCGCTGGACCAAAGAACAGGAAGTTTGCAAAGGCTGTGGCACAGAGCGTGCACATGCACGCACACGTGTTTGTGTGTATATCCCAGTGTATGTGTGGATGTGTGTGTGCACGCATACGGTCCACATGGTGGGCAGGCTGACTGGAGTTGAGGAAGGAAGGGCAGAAAAAGGTTGAGGGAGCATTTTCAGAAAAGGGGTCTCATTTATATCCTTGGCTGTAATTGGTTTGTTTGCGTAGAGCAGAAAGAAGGGGGCAGCGGGGGGAACATGACGGAGTGAAACACTGCGGCTGCGATTCCCTTGCCTCATGAGCTGGAGAGAAACTGTTAGTCACCAAGACTGGTCCCGCAGGGGTTCGTTAAGTGACTGGCCCTCCACAATATCCTGTCATTTCCAACCTGGATGCGTCAACATTAGCTGGCTTTACGGTATGCGATTTTGTGTTTGCGAGGGTGTGCAGGGGCGTAGGAGTGTCTGCTGGCTGCGTTTGTGTACGTGTCTGTGCCTTTTTTTAGGGACACAGTTAAGTTTCCGTGGGAATTAGAACCATGAAGGCCACATGCAATTAAAAAAAAGGCAAAAAGCAAAAGGTGCTTTCTTACTGGAAACACAAATTTGCTTTGACACTTTAAAAGTACCGTGGAGTTGAACAATAGGGAAACCAAGAAAGGGTCTGAACTGGCCGGGCGGGGGCCGCTGGGGAACTGAAAGGAAGCCAGTGGCGAACACGTCCAAATGGTAACTTCTTAAACCGCCTCTGAAAGGGAGAGCTCGCAGCATTTATCTCCAGATTGTGAGGCTGTCAGCTCTGGGAGGGGGGCCCAGAACTAGAGTTACAGGAAGTGTGAGGCAGGGATGAAGGGTGAATAGCCAAAAGAACGGGCTGCCTAAGACGTCTTGGCGCTGGTGGCATGCACAGTTACTGCTGCTTTCACTGTGCTTCTTGGGATGTTCTTTTCCAGCCAAAGATGGAAGAAAAACTCCTGTGAGGAGTATTAAGGAAGTAGCAGTCCCTTTGGGGACCCCACAATTCAGATCTTCGAAAAGCACTAAGAAAAGGGAAAAACAGAAAGGCTTCCTGCGCCGGGGGACCTCTCAGGATTCAGTCTCAGAAGTGCTCTGCCAGGCAGTAGCAGCCAAAACGCCAGTGTCAAGGGCTGGGGAAAAGCTAAGGCCACCTGGGGTAGCCCCAACCCCTCCTACCCACCCCCACCAACTCTCTCAGCTTGACCCTGGACAAAGCCAGATTTTAGTCTCTGGACAGAGTGTCCTCCATCAGGTGCAAAAGAAGGCTTGACTTCAGTCTATATTCTGTGGCTTACAACTGTTTCCCAGAGCTAACCATCAAAATGTTAAGACCTGCAGGTCGTGAAAGGAGCCCTCCTTTAGTTCTTGCCCTGCTTCCTAAAACATGTGTCTGCCACGTCTGCAGAAGAGCAAAAATTCTTCAGATCTCCTAGGATGAATCTTGGCTCAAACTTAGCATTGTGGGTCCAAATCCTCCATCATTAGCAAATCATAAGTAGGAGGGGCCGCAAAGCAACTACTAGATCACATTACCTAAGTGCTTGCAAATTACAGGGCTAATTACAGGTACTGCTGGTGGTGTTGTTATTGTTAAGAGCTACCAGCCATCGGGTACTTACAGTTTATACATACTATTTCATTTTCATCATCATAATAACTGTGTAAGAGAGTAAGTTAGGACTATTATCCCCCACCACCACAACCATTTTTTCCCCAGCTTTATCGAGACATAATTGACATACAGTATAAGTTTAAGGTGTATATTGTGTGGACTTGACACGTAACATGTATCACAAAATGATTACTACCTAGGGACATCTAACACCTCCATCACATCACATAATTACCATTTCTTTTTTTGCGATAAGAACATTTAAGATCTACTCTCTGAGCAACTATTACCTCCATTTTACACACAAGGAAACTAAGTCACTGAGTCCAGCAATGGCCCATCTAGCCCGGGAGCATCTGAGCCACAACCACTGCTTGTTCCACCACTCCAAGTCCTAACTGTTGCCATTTCGTGAGTGTCTCCCAGGTGCATGCCCACCCTAAACACTTTGCATACATTATCGAACTACCTCACTTGGTCCTTGGAGCCACAAGTCAAGGTAAGCAGACACTGCCCAATGCCCAAGCAGTTAGAAGCTGGCTGCTCTCACCGAGTTGCATCATCCTCAGGTCATCAGAAATGGTCCAGGGTGGCAAAGAAACCACTCATGGGCATGAATGTGGTCATTACAGATGGCCGTGATGGCCGTGAAGTGCGACTCCTGCACTTCCAGGGTGATAGGAGCCTCTAGATACCTCAGGAAGGAAACTTTCAACCCTCATCTTTCTTCCCATCCATGCTGTCCTCAGCATTAGTGGCCAAACAGATAGAAAATAAGGAAAGACGCTTAGAGCAATGTTCACTTTGCTGTTAACAGAAGGCAAATGGAGTTTCCTGATTTTTTTTAACTTTAGGGAGCCAGCATTGAAATGAAAGCCAATGTTTTGATTCAAATATTCTATTTTTCTATGTCTACCAGGAAGGATGAGGCTTAACTGTACTCTTTTATGTAATCCGGGATGATTTTTTAAAAAATAAAGCAACATAAAATAAAAAAGACGACTGGGGTGCTCTCCAAATAGAACCCAGCTCTAATGAGGGGATTTTGGAGTTGTTTATATAGCACATCTCTTTATCTGTATACAGCAAAGAACCTCTCTAGCTATTTTCAGTGGATTGATCTCATCAAGCAGCAGATTTATTAAAAAGAAATACAGATAGAGGGAAACAGGCCATTGTAATTACACATTAGTATTTTTTTTAAGAAAATAAAAACTGACTCCAAGTTTTTTAGTCATTGAAATGGGCCCTGCACATCATGTATGTGATGTAATGACAGCTTCAGACTGGGGATGCTTTTGATGCATTATTAACCATAAAAAAGACATTAAATACCAGACTTGAATGCCATGGGGATGCATATTTCACTAGGAATTAGTTTTCAATGTATGCTTTAAGTTTATTTTGGTAAACAGATGACTGGAGGCTGTCAGAGCTGGGGTGAGATTTATGTTCATTGGGAATCTTCTTGAAAGGAGAGGAAATGACTGGGACCTGTTGCACACCGACAGCCAAATGTAAATCTTTTCTTGGCTCCAGGGGAGGTTGGAGAGTGCCACACAAACAATTCCTCCTGGGACTGTGCTTTCCAAGAGGCATCCAGTGTAGATGCTCTCAGGGGCACACGGCCCTGGGGAGGGGGTGGAGGGGACGCACATTCCTTGTTCTCTAGGAGGTGGCAGCGGAGCAAAAACATCTGGACGGGAAAGCTGGCCCCAGGATGCGCCGTCAGATGGCTTGCCGAGCGCCAGCCTCAAAAAGCACCCTGAATGAATTCCTCCCTCTCGGAATCAACCCTGTATAGTTACCAAGAGCTGGTTCTTTCTGTACCGACACATTGCTAGTGATTCTGGTTTGGGAGACAGAATTTCTTGGCCATGTGGATTCTCTGATCCTTGGTAAATGATGGAGGTACCACTGTACACATCCTCAAAACCCATCCTTGGGGCCTCTGCAGTCAGAGGAGCTCGCACAGAATTACAGTCAAAGCAGGCCCAGCTGCAACCCTGCTGGACCTGAAGGGTAGCTGCAGATGAGCACAGAAAATAGTGTCTACACGTAGGGTCTCTTCCTGCCTTTTTTGCTGCTTGATATTTAAGAAGTCTCGTCCTAAAGACATATCCATTTTGGCAGATATCGATAGCTTAATATAGCTCCTCCAGGCTCATACGTTCATGTAGAATGCAATAAATTCTGCTGAACACTTGTTACAGAGACACTTAACTCCAGATCCAGAGCCAAGTGCGCACACCTAGCCCGTATGCACCTGTTAAATCCTTTCCTGTTCACATCCTGCCCGTGCCTGAAAAGCTCTGAGTGTCCGGCAGATGTTACCACAAGTCTAGGGCTGTAGGGTGGTCTCTATCAGGTCAACGACCCATGATTTGCACTAATAGGACATTAGTGGCGTGAAGAATGCCTGAAAAATAACAGAGAATGGCTTGGGAATGTATTTTCTTTTCACAGCCTTATCTTCTTGAACTTTTTCCGGGACTGGTTTATGTTATCTGATGACATTCCGGTTCCCGAATAAGGCACTGATTTAGCCTGTGCATTTGCCTTTCAGTTTCTTCTGGTAACAGTTAATTGGATCGTGGTCTTTGGTGGTGCTTTCCCCAAGGTTGGTTGATTCTAAGGCAGTGTCCTCAATGGAGGGCAACTCTGTCCTGCAGCAGGTGTCTGGCGATGTTTTAGGCACAACTTGGGGGTGCTCCTGACATCCAGTGGGTAGGGGCCAGGGACGCTGCTAGACATCCGACAACGCACAGGACGGCTCCCGCCACAGAGAATGATCCAGCCCCGAACGTCAGCGGTGCTGAGGTTAGAAACCCTGGTCTAAGGGACTGCAAAGGCAGTTCGCTTGTTTGGTGACTAGAAACACTGGGATTATAGTTCAGTTGTGAACCATTCAAAATTGGTTGCGTTTCAAAATGAGAGAAGGGCCCAACTGCTGATTTTTCTCCTGAAAGGTGATTTGCACCTTGCATCCTGTGTTAAATGGCCAATGCTATAATGATGTCATCATCACTCTGAGACCCACAGAGTGTGGCAGAGGACACAACGGGAGTCCAAGTAGGTGTCAATTATACTCATTCTATGGTTGAAGAAATGGAGGCATAGACCAGTTCAATGACTTGCCAGGGGTCACTGCATGAAGGAGTGGCAGGGTCAGGAAGAAGCCCCCAACCTTTCCATCTTCAATCTCCCATCGCCTGGTCTGGTGTTAGCACCAGGAGGCCACGCCAAACACATGCACTCCCTCCCTCCTTTTCTCTCCTGTATATAGAGATATAGCAAAATGCAGGTTAAGTTGTCTTTAATCTTTAATTCATACACAAGGACGTGCTGTACAGAGTGAAATAAAGAGTAAACTCCAGAGGCAGCAAGTTCTGTAGGTTTGACCAGATCTTCCTTTTCAAAGACAGACAGCCTGGGGAATCGCACGGATGGCCTTCCGTTGCCCTCTTAGATTCTTTTTACGGCAAAATGCTCGCTTTTATCAATTCCTACCCCAACCTCTGATTCCCACAGGCTAGGGGAAAGCAAAGAGCAGTTGAGGAAAGCGCGCCTACCCTTTCCTCTGATGGAAATGGGAGGCTTGGGTCACCGGGGAGGCAGCCAAGGATGGGAGTGGGAAGGTTCTCGGGGGTGGGAGGGTGGGGGGAGAAGGACTGCTTGTGGAAACCTGTGGAGCAGGTTTTTCTGCTTGGGTGGAGGGATTTGGCCTGGGACCTGAGAGGCTGTTGTTCATTCCAAGCTCCCTGTAGGCATTTCTGCATTAAGTGATATCAGAGCAGACCCAGAGGAAAGCGAAGGCTACTGTAGTATCCGCCATCGAAATGTCTATGCGGAGGCAACGGTCTTGGAGCGGAGGTGACTAGAGAGGGTGCACTCAGGAGGAAGAAACCACCCAGGCCCAGCCTGAGTCCCGGTCAGTGTCTTGAGGACAGACGAGGGGGTTTGGATGCCAATAGCTCTAAGCAGCAGCAGATGCAGCTGCTACTGGTTCCTCACTGACACATCTGCCCTTCCTTTTCATCCCCAGTGAGTCCAGCCAAGAACTAACGGCAAGTCAGAATCCCAGCAGGCAGCAGTGCTGTGGCTGGAACCTCAGGGCTGGGAGTGCTCACTCCTTTGGGAATGAGAGGAACACAAGCCGGGCAGAGCTTTGGAAATCCAGTTTCCAACGAGCTGATCTTGGTGCCCTTCAGGCTTTAAGTCAGGGCAGCAGTGGCCTTGACATTCCCATTGGGTGGCCCACAGGACCAGGCTTGTGGCCTAGATGCTGCCATGTGTCGTTGTCTGAAAAACGGCTCAGTCCCTGCTCAGAAATGGAGACAGGTGTGACCTCACACGGGGCCCACGTGCTGTCCAGACTGTCCCTGGGCAAGGGCCACATGCCGCATCAAATTCCAGCCGAGACAACCAGAGTGGCCCTCATCCGCCAGACCGGAGCAAAATTTACAGACACAAGCCCTAGGGGTTCCCCAAAAAGGTTGGCTCTCTCCCCATTCATTTCAACCTGGCTTTGTGCAAGGGATTCCCGCTGTTCCTTTAAATAGCTCTTCCCCTGCATTCAGTACAGGGATTCATTCATTTGGTCAAAACCAGCTACAGAAAAATGAAAATGTTAACTCATCGCCTAGATGAATATTTCACCCCGAATGAGTAGTTTCTTTGCTAAAAAAGCAACTCATTAAGTACCTTTTTGTTTATAGTGCCAAGCTTGGCAATGCAGACAGCAAGACAGGGAACATGCTTTGCCCTTTAAAAGCTTCTTGTTCCCTGGAGAGACCAGAGATGTATCTGAGGATGGAGAAGACACGGCGGGGCTGAATCATTAATGCTGGATACAGCCAAAGACAAGAAAAAATAGTTACATTCGGTCTGGGGACAACTACGACCTGCATAAGGTGGTAGGAAATCTGGACTCATGGAACACACTTGTACCTCTCACTTTAAGGAGCAGTTTCTCCAGTTTGTACCTACAGTACAGGTGGGTGCTGACCCATCTTCTGCGCCTGGACTGGTGTGATCTTCAGGGACAAAAGCTGGTGGGTAGAGGAAGAACCAAACGGGAAAGGCCGCATCCTCTGACGATGCTAATGGTACTACTAAGAAAGAATGATCGCAATGGTTACCAGCCGTTGAGTGCAAAATTGTGTGCTATGCACAGGTGTGATCTCATCTCGTTCCTATAACAGCCCATGGGGTAGGTACATTTTTGGTGATGTGGACACTAAAGCATAGAGAGTATAAGGGACTTGCTCAGTCTCTCAGCGGCAGCTCTAGAGTTAGAATCTCACACCTAAAAGGCAAGATGCCACGCTTTTGATTTCCAGCTGTCCACCGCGCAGATAAGCACAGAGCTCTGCTGTGTGGGATGGGTATGGCTGCCGTCTTTAATGGCGCTGCCCGTGGCACTGAGGTCTTCAGAATACACTGTTGATGGCCACCAGCAAACAGGTTTCATGCTGATAGGATGCTATCAAAGGGTGAACAGACTATAGCCAGAGAACTTCTGGCCCCTGCACTCTGGGTGAGGGACCCGAGGGGCTACTGCAGGAAGACTAAGAATTTTAAAGACAGAGTCCTGTGATATAGACTCTGCAGAGAATGGGAATGGCCAAGTGCTAGAGTTGACTGTGGAGCTGCTGACATGAGTTTCCATCTAAAAGCATCCCAGTCCTTGGTCAAAAATTACCTGTTTTCTGAGTTATTTTACCCTGGGTTTTAGAGGTGTTAGCAATTATATTTAATAGAGATTGGTGCATTATTGTAAAGATTTTATCAGAAATTGGCACTCGCCCATCGAAAGATGTTCATAAACTATTCCCCGAAGTGTGATTTTTCAAGTGTGTTGTTGAACAGAAATCTTTTTTCTGTGGGAACACATCTCTGAAATTTTAATGTCCATCAAATGGGAATATATGATTCTACTGACAAAAATTCTATTTATAATTTTTTTTTTTCAGGACCACATTAAGTGAAATACGACTGTGTACAGGAAAGATTTCATGGGTGGGACCCATAAGTGTGTAGGTACGTGTGTGTGTGTGTGTTTGTTAAAATTTTTGTAAATTAACTGTTAACATATAAAATTCAGGGACTAGTACATAAAAAGTGAGATTGATGGGTTCTCTTGAAAGAGTTGTCTATTTTGAACCCAGGGCAAGCACTTGACTGGAGCTACGTGGAAGCTGCTTCCTTTAGATGGAGCACGTACACTGCAGGTCGCCGCAGACCCCACCTTCTTACTCCTGATCGGCAGCGGACATTTCCACGGCCCGCCCAGCGCTCTGGGCTTTAAGTTTGTGGCCTCTAGTCAATATCATAGCGGTTGCCTCCATGTGTTGAAATAAGTCTTTCCTTGGTTTCTTTGTTAATATACTTAGTTTCTCCTGTGGTGAAAACTAAAGGAAGAACGATCAAAAACCCCTGAAACAGGCATAGGCAGGCAGCCTTCAAAAGGCTTTCTAATAGAAGTAAATGTCAGAGAATGTACTTATCCCATAAAGTCTCAGGCATGTACTCGGCTCGCGTTGTACCCATCACACAAGAAGGACCATCGCTGACCAGAAGCCCTAGCTCAGTTATCCCAGCCGCTTTCCTTCCGTTTTCCTCCTTCCCTCCCCTCCTCCCTCCTTCCCCTCCATCATCCACAGCTGCTGGAGACTGTGCCCCTGATCCCATTCCACCCCTGCCTCATACTTTGCCTCAGGGCAAGGTCTGTAGTGTTAAGACTGGCAATGGCCTGAGAGAAGCTGCGGCTGAACCCCTGGGGCTGCTATTAGTACCAGACTTTAGACACATTACAAGTTAAATAGGCTTTTGTGGGCTGGGAGACAACCACCGCGCACAATACTGTTTCTAAGGAAAAGTTTAACCCAGGTTCCAAACAACAGACTGACAAATGAACTTCTGCAATATAGCCCATTAGTAAATTTGATGCTTCTATATTCTAGAAAATAACTGGGGCTTCCCACCTGGAACTTCAGCTTTCTTAGGGCAAGACCCGTGTCTCTCTGTGCTGCTCTATTGAAAAGCAATCATACAGATGCACTCATGGCTCTTAAGAGGAGTGCTCATCTCACCAAATATTAGCTGAGGGCCCACTGTGTGCAAGGAGCAGTGCTAGGTATTGAAAACAAAAAAAGAATAAAATGCTACCTCGCGGAAGTTTACAATTCAGTGTGTGAGGGGCGGTGAGGGTGGAGTGAGGTAGAAAAGAGGCCAACAAAACAACGTGAATACTAGGTAACTATGATGGATGTAAGAGAATGCCAAGGAGCTCAGAGAATAGCAGGGCTCGAGATAGTCTCATCAAGGAGGTGGTCTGAAATGAAAATGAAAAACTAGGTAGTATTTCAAGAGGTCTTTGCACAAATGATGTGGGATTCCCCAGGCATTCCAGACAGAGGAAGCAACACAAAAAGCAGCATGGGAAGGAGAAATTTTTAAGTGTCCTCAGGAAACGGAAGGAGGCTGGTTGGTGTGGCGTGTAGCCAGTACAGATGGGGGAGATTAGGCTGGTGGGAGAGTTGGGGCCATGTCTGAGGAGGCCTTGGGCACCGCGCTGAGAGCATGACTCAGCTGACTGACACGTGGGCATTGCCGACTAAAAACTGGCGCCTGCCATCTGCCTCTACAAGGATCACTAGCCACTGCAGCTGCTGACCTTCAACACACCCTGACAGGAGTTCGGGGTGAAGATCAGGAATGAGGCACTCTGTGCTCTGGGGAAAACTGGCAGAACAGGCCTTCAGACAGATATTTTCAGGAGAAGATTTTACGATCCCAAATTCTTGCATCTCCTCATGTCTAGAAAAGCACTAAAATCATTAACGGTGACATGTGCTCCTCGTGACTTGCAGCAAGCCCCTGTCAGAATATGTGCCTGATTGCACGAATCCCCCTTCACTAAAATCTTACGGATACCGGGCTTCCCTGGTGGCGCAGTGGTTGACAGTCCGCCTGCCGATGCAGGGGACGCGGGTTCGTGCCCCGGTCCGGGAATATCCCACATGCCGCGGAGCGGCTGCGCCCGTGAGCCATGGCCACTGAGCCTGCGCATCCGGAGCCTGTGCTCCGCAACGGGAGAGGCCACAACGGTGAGAGGCCCGCGTAACGCAAAAAAAAAAAAAAAAAAAAAAAAATCTTATGGATACTGACCTCTCCCCTCTTCTGATCCCTAACTCTGGAGCAGTTCCTCAGAGCTGTCTGAGAGGCTGTCTCCCCAGCTATAGTCCTCATTTTGCCCCAAATAAAACTTAACTCACAACTCTCGAGTTGTGCATTTTTTTTCACTCGACAGTATGTAAGGCCCAGGCATGATGGATTGGAAAGCAGCAAGACCAGATGTAGAAAAACTCTTTGAAAAGCTACCGGCAATTAGCAAAATGTATCCAGTAGCTTTACCGGGGAGAGGGGGAGCATCAATGGGATTGGCAAATGAAAAGGTTACACGTGAGAATATTCACGGTTTTGGGAAATCTCAACAACTGACTTAGATATTGATAATGATGATGTTAATTCCTGTATCATGTATATAACAGTATTATTCTGATATAGATTCTAATATTCTGATATATGATTCTAATCTCATTCATTCACTCATTCACTGAACAAGTATTTGAGCGCCTATAGGGCATGTTATACATTTGATTCACACACGAGTAACTAGTCCAAAGTCAAATACGGAAAAGATAGAAAACAAACGTCTAGGATGATTTACCCAAATTAAATGCTCTGTATATTATCAGTGTTTCTCAAACTATGTTCATTTGATAATTACATGGAAGATGCTACAAGAAAGAAAAGAAATATTCATAAGTCTAATGTTTCATGGCCTTCTTGGTAAGTCCCAACACCCATTCAAAGTATCAAAGGCTCTGCTAAGTTCTATAGTTCAAAACAAAAAGCAAACTGCTTAACCTTTACAGTTCAAATTTTGACCACAGAATCTTTTTATTGAATAGTATCTATTAACTTTCCAAAAATGCATTTTGATAATTGTTACAAAGTGTTATATGGATATAAGGTATAGACCCCTATGTGCAATTATTCCTGTGAGATCACCTCCCACCTACAACCATCACCTCAAAGGTAAATGAAAGGGACCATAGCTCAGGATGCAACTCACACAGAGATATTTTCTATAATCAACCATTTATTCATATAACAGGGGTTCACTGAGCACCGACCATATGCCAGACACCATGCTTGGCATTCAAGATACAGCAGTGACTGACAGATATGTGTCCCTGTCTAGTAACAGAGTAAACTCATAGTTTAATCAATAACACAGAAACTCCACAGTAATCTGTGACAAATTGGCTACTCATTCTCCCACCCTCACTTTCCCTGTGATCTTCCAAATTATGTTTACTGAAAGAAATTTTATAGTAAAATTTCAAAAGTTTCTTATTAAAAATGGGAAATTAAGGGATACGATCTCAAACCAACGCACTCCTCTATTTGCTAGCAGTTCTGACAAGAGACTAGTTGGGAAAAGGAATTTAACAAGCGCTGGCACAAATAAAAAGAGTAGGGGACTAAACTGGATTCTCCTTATCTCTGGAGTCTTCTCTCTCTGTAACAGAGACCACTGCCCATGATCAACTCCTGGGTTTCTTGTCCCATTCGGTATTCACAGTTAACTCTGGGAGCCAACCCTCCCATTTATAGTCACAAATGTTTCTCCCTCAGTCTTTGTATTTTTAAATGATGTCTGATGTATCTAAAAGATAGGCAGAATACACTGCACTCTTTAACTGCATACTTAAAATATCAGTACAAATTGGCTATGGGCTGGAAATCAGAGAAACAGACTTAGCTTATAAGATATTAAGAGAATTTTTTAGTCTTGATGTCTGGACGTTTTGTGAGCTTTACAAAGAGGATAAGAGTAAAACTTCAGCTCTTAAACTATCCAGCTAAAAACTATATTTTATATCCAGTGTAATTCTGCAACCATTCAGCCTTAAGTGGATATTAAGCCTGAGGCAAAGTAATGAAACCGACAGTGGAAACACACACTATGAATTCTTCAATCTGAGGAGAAAGGGCTGATTCATCTGTTTCAAGGGCCAGGCAGAGATAAAAGACCTCATCCCAAATGGGGCTGCCTTCTTCCCAAACCTTAGCATCCCCTCCAATGTGCTTCTCGGTGCGGAAAGTATTATTAATGTCAGTATCACTAGTGCTTGTAAAAGATTCATGGACCATTTCTCCCCCTTCTCCTTGAATCCCCTGTCTGTAGCTGTTGCCACCCTGCGCTCGTCTTACTGTTGAGCCGTTTGGTGATACCAGCTGTACATTCTGTCACAACTGACCTCCTGTCACAGAACTGTAGCATTTGAGAGCTAGAAGGGGCTTGGAGATGGCATTTTGAGAACAGAAAACTGAAGCTCAAAGAAAGAACAGTGACTTGTTTCAAGTCACATGGTGAGCTTGGACCAGAACCTTTCTGGGCTCTTTTATCCCATTTTGTCTTTTTTGTCCTCTTTTTTCTTTCTATTAAAAAAAATATCTATAGGGCCCTATTTAAGGACCAGAGCATGAGGCTAGGCCAAACCCTACAAGGTGAGGACACAAATTCTGTGGAGAGTCACACGTAGAAGGCATGAGAGAAGTAGGAAATTGCCATTAGGACACCACAGTGGCCATTGTTGCAGGCAAAGTCTACGCTTCCATGGATGTTAAAACTAACAGACAAAAGTTTGAGGAGAAGCAGGACGTGTGCATAGTCGCAAGGTATTTCCTCCAAGATATTTATTAATCATAAAGGGAAAAATAGTGACTCTATGGTAGGAAAACTCAGCAAGCACCATCTTAACCAAGCGACTGAAGTTAATAATAAGACAGGGGAGCATCGTGTGCCCCCTGATGTGACACACAGAGAAGAGCACATCACCCCTGGGGTACCTTAGGCAAAATTATGTCCTCATTCTGATCATGAGAAAACATCAGACACACAGCAGTAGAAGGATGATCTATGAAATAACTGGCCAGTACTTTACCAAAGTGTCAAAGTCACGAAAGACAAGGGAAGACTGAGGACCTGCATAGGTTGGAACAGACGAAAGAGAATGACAAGTAAAGGCAATGTAGGATCCTGAATTTGATCCTGGACCAGAAAAAGAACATGAGTGGAAAAACGGGTGAAAACCAAAAAAGACGGCAGTTTAGTTGATAACACTGTACTGATATTAACTTCTTAGTTTTGATAACTGTACTATGGTTACATATGATGTTAACATTAGGGGAAGCTGGGTGAAGAGTATATGGAAACTCAGAACTATTTCTAGAGCTTTTCCATTATGTCTAAAATGATTTCAACATAAATTTTTAAAAAAGAGAGGAAAGTAAAGGCTAGGGGAGGCAGGGAGAGGAAAGGGAGTGGGTAATGTAGAGATGTAGCACAGCACCTGACTATTACTTCTAGAACCTTCTACAACCTGAGGCCACTGAGAATTTGCCATTTTCCTCTTGGGTTAATGTGAACTTGTATGCTGTTATAGCCATAACATATACAAGTTAAACGTCTGAGAACAGGCCCCTGGGTGTGGAAGGGATTAAAGAAGATTCTGACAGCCTCATCAGCTGCAGTTGGTGGCCAGCAGAGCAGGCAGGGATATCAAGTGCCTTTAGGGATGGCTGGTGTCTGAGACCAGCCACCCTAAAGACTTCACTCCCAGAGGCTCACCTGGCTGAATCGCCTGAAGAGGGGAATCGCATTATCACAGGGCAGGATGGGAAGGGAGCACCCAGCCAGGGGTTGGGGTGGGGGAGAGGACACCTTTGTCCTGGGTGTTTACCACACTATGTATATATGTTAATGACAGTGAAATGTGTTCTTGGAAATGTTCTGTTCATTTGTAGATGTATCACTGCAGAGTGTGTGTATGAGAAAGAGACATGCCAGATCCCAAAGAAAATAGCCGCGTCCTGCATCCCATTATATATACAAAGCAGAAGGGGTGGGAATGCGGTTTTGTTGGTATTTCCAAATGCAAAACAGGTCTCCCTTCTCCTCTGTTTGGTTGTTGCTATTTTCCAACAGAATGAAAATGCTGGCACTCAAGACATGTTGCCAGAAACTTGCTTAGCAAAACACTTCAATTCCTTTGTATAGAAAAGGAGCATTTCTTCCAATGGGTGCTTTTCTGTGTTCTCCCTGATTCCCGTGGTAATAACAGCTACATTTGGCTCCAGATCTGTGGACGTGGTAGAGAAAGGCACCTCCAGATTCCAGATCCTAAAATCTCATGGAACATTAACATGAACATCAAACTGACGTTACCAATTTAAGGGATTTAAACACTTAGCTTTAGAATAAACAAAACCCAGTGGCAAGGTTTGGACAACTTCAGCTGCATTCAACAATACAACCCAGATGTTGGGTAATGCAAACCTCATAAATGTATGCTTTCCATTGCATTCTTCATGTGAAAAATCTAAGTGGGATGGACTGGGTAATGAAGGAAAGCAGAACTGATAATTATTGGGTGGCTTTTATGGGGCAGATTCTATGGCAGGTGCTTTATAAAGTCAGCCTCATTTAAGATTTGCAGTGAGGTAACTATTATTATTTCCATCTATAGAGAGGGCATGAGACTCAGAAATCTGCACTTCGCCTGGGTAACCCAGTTGGTGAGTGGCAAAGTCAGGATTTCACCTGTGTGGGTGTGACTTTAAAACCTTTGCTGTTTCTAAGTCAACGCTGACTACGCATAACACTCCCTTGCTTAAAACCGTCCAATTTCTCACATTGCCACCAGGTCAGCTAGCATTTTAGCCAACTTTTGAGGACGGTAGTGGCACCTGCCCTCCTTTCTGGCCCTGTATTCTGCCCATAAAGCTAAAAGCAAGTTACCCAAGGCTGAGGCATTCTCGCAAAGACACATGGTTTCCTCGGCCTCCCACACCTGCCAGCATCTACTCGCTTCTTCATTCCCAGGTCTGCCAGCTGCTCCTTGCCCATGAAGGTGTTGATACCCTGTATTCACTGATACTCTGTGCTCAGAGCTTAATACCTGCTTGCCAAATGAACGAATGAATGGATGGATGAGAGAGAACAGGATGTTTCAAATACATATTTTTAACATTTTGTATGACATCCTATGTAAGTGCTACCAATGTTACAATTCTTTGTGAATAATTTACTAAAGCAGTATTCCTAAAGATCCGTATTAGATCATATTCAATTGTTTTATTTCAGTGCTTCTCAGCCAGGGTGATTTTGGTCCCCTTACCCGGGGAACATCTGACACTGTCTGGAAACATTTTGGTTGTCACAGCTGGGGGCAGAGGGGTGCTACTGGCATCTAGTGGGTGGACCCCAGGGATGCTGCTAAACAACCTACGACGCACAGGACAGTCTCCTCACGCCTAACAAAGATGTCAACAGTGCCCAAGGTTGAGAAGGCCTGTTTGGTTTTACTTAATCGCGTGTGCTTGAAAACAATCCGACAACGCCTGCTTGTTCTGCTCTGCGTTCGCACAGATCTGGGGCTGGCCAGACTGGCTTCCGTCGCCTCAGTTTGTCTGAATGCCCAAGGAATGCTGAAATTTTCCTGGGGGTATGTTTCTGGAAAGGTCAGAAGCACTTTGGTTGTCTTCATACTTTTGCTCCGTAGCAATGTTTTTGCACATTCGTTGACTATCAGCTGGTGGTTGTCTACAATTCAAACTACGTAATGAATCCAGTGCATAAATTATTTACCCAGATTTAATTCCAGAGACTGTTATCTTTGTATTTTCTCCTTTGCCAGCTAATCTGGCTCACTGCATTGGAATTTTGGTCATGCCCATTCTCCCTCCTCACTCAATTATCTCCGTAACATAGTATAAACAGAACAAGCTTGTGTGTGATACGCTTAACTGTTAATTTACCTAATTAAGCTAATTCAATTAAATCATTTACATCTTTTTGGTATCATGCCAGTTGATACCACTGCAGAAGTGGGATGTTTTAGAAGATGACTGTTCAGCAAATGAAAGGGGAAAAAAAATAATGGAACACAAAATTAAACAGTAGTCCAAATCCCCTGGCTTGAACATACTGAAAAAATGCTGCTTTCACGGGGTCCCGTGATTAGCTCTTTTGCTTAAATCAATTTTCTGTAGAAATTGGTATTCTAACATAGTGATCATAATTCATTGTGTAAGAGATATTTTAAACAGTATTTATATGTTCACATATTTGGTGTGTTTAAGTAATGTGTGTTCGTTCCCACATTAGGGTGCGATTAGTAAAATGTTTTGCAGTGTTAGCAAGACATGAACCAAGCAGATTCTTTTGAACAAACCTGCAAAATAATTTTGCTAAATTACACAAATATCTTTAGGATGCATACATATTTCATTTACAGTCACCATCCAAACATCCCTGTCGCAGTGATAAATCAGCAAAAGTAAATGCGAAACGTTTTATGCCAATAAAAATCAACAGAAAAAAAAGACAAGAAATTCTAGGCAGGAGAGTCCAAACAAATTGTCATCTTCATAGATCTACCGTAAATCCCACCGCCCCCCCACTTTGGATTTGACTGACATAAAATTCACATTTGGGTGGGGCTCTAGATACCCCAGGTTTGTTAATAGATGGGCCACCATAGTTTTATCTGTCCAAGGCCTCAGCTGGGCAGGGGAGGGACACCGGGCAGGATCTGGCCTCCTCTCTAGGAGCACACACACCCAGGGAGAGACTTGAGGCAATGCTCTGCCTTGACTTATTCTAGGTAAGTAAAGCTCTAGGTTCGGTAGAACTTCAGAAAAGCCACACATGACACCAACCCAGCTTCCTTCAACACGAATAATCTCCTGAGTCCACCAGGAAAACCAGTGAGATCCTGGGACTAATTACAGATGTGCAGTAAGACCCACCCTGCTGTTTCCTCGTCAGAAAAGTACATTTCTTCTCCCATGCTGCAGGGGCAAACAGGGCATGCATTTTGTTTCCTGGAAGCCCTTGCTTTCCACCTACTTCTACTTCAAATCCAAAGATCTTTTTTTCTCTATTTAGGAAGCACAAGGAAATAATTTATGGAAATAAAAGTGTTTTAAGAAGATGGCTTTTTTTCTATCGGGAGAAGAGCTCTGCAGAGGTTTTTCCTCTGCTTGACCCTCGAATGGGGCCACTTGTCTTTACAAAGAGTAACAACTCCAGCGTACCGCAAACTTTCCGACAGTAGAGTTTTGGAGGTTGGCAACCAGATTTCTGATGCTAACCTTCCCCCCACTGCTCATGCTAAACTCATTCCCCTTTAGTAAATACTAGTTCCCTGAAAGCAGGGGTCACACCATCTATCCCTCCTCATTGCCCCGGCGTAGTAACTGGCACAGAGAAAACACAGGAATTATTTATTCCATAGTTACCAAAGAGTAAAGAGACCATTCCCCAATTCAAGTTCATAGTTCCACCCAAAGCAACTTTCCCTTTGAACTTCACAGTAGGTCTGCGGTGCTGTGAACGTTCCAGGCATCAGGCTTAGGTCTGATCTTACTGCGTGGTGCATCAAATTGCCAAAGCACATCCACAGTGTCTACCTAATACTCTTGAGTCTGTCCTCTACATCTTCCCTCTGTTTCTCAGTAGTCAGACTCCTAACTCCCTCTACCTTCCCTGTCATTCCCAATCACCAATGAATACCATGGATGGAAGGAAAATCATAAAAACTGACATTCCTCCTGTATTAGTTGGCCACGGCTGCCATAGCAAAGTGGCATAGACTGGATGGCGTAAACAACAGAAATTTTCTCATAGTTCTGGAGCCTAGAAGTCCAAGATCATATTAGCGGGGTTAGTTTCTACTAAGGCCTCTCTCCCTGGCTTGCAGATGGCCATCTTCTCCCTGTGTCATCACGTGGTCCTCCTTCTGTGCACATCCCTGGGTCCTAACATCCTCTGACCAGTCTGGGCTGTTTTGGGCATCCCATTCACGTGTCAGTGATTGGGTTAGGTCTGGTCACGTGAACCAAATCTGACCTAAGTGAGAGGAAAGAACTTCTGCTGGGGGCTTCCACGAAAAGGTTTGCTATTAAGAGACCTAGAAATCAAAGCTTTTTTTTTTTTTTTTACCTCTGGACCATATTGGGTCTCAGTGTGACAACTGGAATTTCTGTGCCCAGATGGTGCTTGAGGGGACTTGAAGTAAGGGCAAGCTAACATAAGGACGGCATTATTCAGGAGAGATTGGAAAAGTTCACCGATGACATCTTTGAACCATGGACTCTACCCATCAGAGAGCACCCCTGCTACTGCTAAACTTGTGAGGTGAGACCATACTTTTTATTATTGAAGCCAATTAGACATAGATTTTTACCACTTTCATCCAAAAACATCCCAACTAATAGAATGGATTCAGGCCACTTACTAGTCATTCACTAGTCACTCAGTGTCTCAGTTTCCTTATTTGTAAATAGAGATAATAGTGCTTACCCCCCCAGAATTACGTATAACTCGAGCGTCAGTCATGTAAAGCACTCAACACATTGCTTCGCACACAGAAGATGCTCAATAAACACTTTCCCTCTTTGGGGGCCTCTGGTACCTTAGACATTGTTCTTCTTGTACTTCTCACACATGTGCTCATAAGCAGAGTGGCCCAACAATCCGAGCTGTCGATATTTTTGTGCACAGAATTACAATCAAATTCGCCAAGGCGGCTCGCTATTTCAAGGAACTCGCTAACCATCTTGGCTGTCAAGTAGTGTGGACTATTGGCCAAGAGTCAGTCATCTTTTTTCTTTAGCCAATGTATACAATTCTATAAGCATCTCCCTTTCCTGAAATTGTGTCACTGGGCTGGACTTTCTTATCTGGGGCTTTCTTAACCAGGACACATCGATGGTGGTCTCATAATTGGGGTTTCAAGACCGTGTCCTGCCTGTCCCCACCCTCTCCCATCCTTGGTTTCTCTCACTGTCCTGTCCCTCTTCCCACCTTGCCTGCCTGCCCCATAGCACCTAACACAGTGCTTCCCAGTGGTAATTATCAACAAGTGCTTAGTGAACAAATGCTTTGCTGTAGGGATCATTGGAACAAAGGGTAAGGAGGGCTGCTGATGGGAGGATGGACAAGGAGAAGCTGAGGAAGCCTATCTCTGGGAACAGCACTGTGTGGCATTCGTCCCCGTGCTCAGTGCTGGGTCGGACTGTGGCTCGGGAATGCACACCCACGCTGGGGCCACTTGGAGGCGCCCGGAAGGACCAGCCTGGACAGAACGTTTATATGTAAATATATATGTACCTGACACACCTAGCAATCTACTAACTGCTTAATCTGTGCCAGGCACAATGCCCCAAGTTTTATGATGTCATACAATCACCACAATTCTAAGGGTATGAAGCTCATTTTATAGATGGAGACACTGAGGATGCAAAAGGAAAAGTGACTTGCCCAAGGTCCTACAGCTGATGTGTAAAAAAGCCAAAACCCAAATCAGAGCCCACGTGTTTATGACGAGTAGTCAAAGGGTTTAAGAGGTGTCCCGTGGTCAGGATATGCTGGAGGACCCAAGGGCATGACAGAATCAGGTCATCCTGGTAGATACTCTCCAGTGTGTGATACAGCAAAAGACGCATTAGAGGAGGAGGTATCATCACTGCTCCCAGCACGGCCCTGAGTAAATCAGAGGGACCCTGGCTCAGCTTACCCATCTGAAAAATTAGCATGTGACTATCTGCCGTATCTTCTCTTGAGATCACTGTAAAAATCAGATGGGCAAAAAGCTATCAGAGTACTTCAAACAGCATCAACAGTCTCCAGTACCAGATAAAAAAACCACACCTCGTTCATTCTTGGCGTTTGTTAGCTGCTCCGTAAATGTTTGAGAAATGAAGCCAAGCAAAACAGAACCTACTTCTTTACCTTTTAAGAAAATATTCCTGCTTCTCATCTGTCAACTGTGATTCTCTTTTCTTCACTTTTTTCTCCCTTCTTTCTTTCTTTTGTTTCCCATCCCCTCCTTGATTCCAACCAATCCATAGCATTCACCCCTGGTCCCCGGCTGGCCACAGCTCAAGGGGCACTAACTGGCTAGTCCCAGCTGGTGTGCACGGGGCCGCCCACAAGCTGTGGGCAGCCTGGCTGTGATGGCCAGAGGTGAGCTGGTGACAACAGGCTTTCTGTCCCTATGACCTGGTAGGACCAACTGCTCACCGGGAGACGCTCTTTCTGCATATGTATGGCCCAGAGCCGCCCGACCTTCCATTAGAGGCAAAAAACCCAAAGCTTTGGGAGAGGATGTTTTTTTTCTTTGGGCAAACTAGAGAAACATGAAGCCCAAGTGAGGTAGAGTCTGAGATAGACAGAGAAAGGAATCCAGGAGGGAAAAAGAAAAGTCAAAAACTAGAATGGAGTATGAAGGGTGATAAATGGCCTTGGCTGGACAGTGGCTGTCCTTCTGGCCTTATGAAATCACATTAAGGGGGACTAGTAAAGAATCTGGGTCAGAATTACGAAAACCATTCTTATAAAAAAAGAGTTTGAATGGAGTCTGCAGCCAGAAGCTTCCATGAATGTCTTCAAATCATATCCATAGGATGTGTGTGTGTGTGTGTGTGTGTGTGTGTGTGTGTGTGTGTGTGTGTAAGAGTGAGAGCCATTCATGGGCACCTGTACTGATGAAGAAATATGTGTGTGGGGAGATGTCTGCAGGAAAAAAATATATGACTCCGCTGCATGAGCTGCGTATAAACCAACACACTCTTGGGAGACACTCATTATATCTGTTTTTATCACAAAATGTAAATGTGAGGAAAGAGGTCACAAAGCACTCAACAGATACCCCTTGAAGATTCTCTCCGTTTCCTCAAAAAGCACCAGAATCTGCTGCAAGTGAAATCTCAGAGAAATCCAAGGCAGCGCCTTTCTCTTCCCCGCATCCTTCCCACATGCATAAAGACGTCAGCGTGTTGATTATTCCGATTAGACTTTTAGTGTAATTTACGGGGTCCAGCCATTGTGCGTGGGTGTCTGGCCTGTACTCGCTGCCCTGACGACGCCATTTTTAAGGTGTCAGCTCGGCCATGATTCATGGCCGATGCTAGTGACATTGCCGCTGACCTGAAAGAGTTAGGCAGCAATATTTAATTAAAGAAGAAAAAAAAAGAACCAGCCTAAGGAAAGTCGAGGGCAAAATCTAAAAGAACCAAATTCATCTCTGGGAAGATCAGCATCTCAAAACGGGGAAGAGGCACCGAGAGTCCAACATATCTTCATTTATCCATGGCGCTGCTTGTCTACCTGTCATTCGGAGGGGTGAGGTCATCCTTAAGGAGGGAGACAACTGCTTAGACCCCATGCGCCATCATTCCACCGGCTCCCATTCCACGTGTCTTCCGGGATTCCCTGGAAGGTGGGGTCATCACTTTTAGCCCTTGCTACACAGGGCCAGCCTGCCCGCTGTCCAGCCTGCTGGCCACAGAAGCATTTGGGCTCCAGCTCCCTGCTTTTCCCAGTTTGCAAAAGGCCATACTCAGTTCTAAGCTCCCAGGCCCAGGATGCTGTACAAACTTCAGGGTGAAATGGACACTGTGGAAACTGTGTTCCGCTTGTTGGGGGCATAAATCCAGCACACACCCCCCCAAAACCAGAGCCACATACTAGCATTGGGAACGAGGACCTCCCCAGGCTTTGTGTAGCAGTTTAAGTGGGAGAGCAATTATCCCTTAAAACACATACTCACACATACGTAGACACACACATCCACACGCCTTAGCTGGGAAGCCTAATAAGCCAGTCCGCTTTCCAGAAGTGGAAAGACAGAATTTTGCATTAATGGGAAGGCTGCAGTGAGCGGAGGTTTGAGAACTAGGCCCGGCCTTTGTCCAGGCCTGTGGGAGCCAGGCTATTGTCTGCCAGGCTCCCCTGCCCCAGTGACCCCAGGGTCGGGGGCACACATGCCGGCCTTGAACTCTCCGTCTGTCTCCCCCACCATATTAATTACTATTCCCTTTGGTCAGGCTAAGAAAACAGCCTCAACTGCATTAGTGCTAATTAAGAAGAGTGAGCTCGCCATCCTGGCAGCCTTCCTCAGTCCGTTCAGGCCGGGAATGGGCCCTGACAATCTTATTACTGGACATCAAAACGCCTCCCTCCTCCCTCCTGACCCGGTGAACACGCCACACCCTCCCTCCAACCCCCAACAGTGAATTCGCCTCTTCCATTACGAATGCATCTGCCCCCAGCAACCAGTGACAGCCCGGGTCACTCAGACACACAGGGCACGGGAACAGCTATGTTTCCTTAAGCCAAGGGGAGTTAGCAGAGCAAATGGGGGTCACGTCCATCTCTGACTCCATCTGTTGCCTCTTCCTCATGCACCCACCATAAATAAATTAATAGACAGACAGTCAGACAGATTGAAGAGATGTGGATCACTTCACGTCATCATCTCCTATACCTCCCGTACTCTCTGTTTAAACCCACAAGGTTATCCCTGGCTCAGGAAGAGAATCCAATGCTCTGGAAGCATGTGGGCCCTCCTGCAAGGCTCTGAAGACAGGTAATGGTTATTTAAGCTGTCCTCTACGCGTGTCCCCTCTGCATCCTCAAGGCCCCTGTCAACTGCGCTGGCCCGCATATCCAGTCACCATAGGCTCCAATCCATCCTCCACAAGGCCGCCAGAGTTACATTCTAAAGGACATGTGAGTATGCCACTTGCCTGGTTTACAGAACCCCCATTTGATCCCTCTGTCTGCAGAAGGATCTCCTTAGCATGGATTACGGGCCCTTGACAACCTGGACACCGCCTTCTTTCCTTTCTCATCTCTTGTCAGTCACCCAACACTGGGGTGGCAATTTCCCCCAGTCACCCTCCACGGGGGTAGCAGTTATCCCAATCACTGCCCGACAGAGGTAGCAAACACGGAAGCTTGTATGGTCCGGGAGGAGAGAATACATGTCCAAAGCAAGTGCTATAGGAGAGTGCAGCTAATGGGAGAGTCCAGCCTCCCCCCACCACACCTACTACCAAAGGGACAGAAGGGGCAGCTACTACTCACCTCCTATTGATTGCTGTTGTTTGGAAATAAAGACATGCAGATTCCTGCCCACAAGCCCCCCCTCACAAAAAGACTATATATATAATTTAAATGTGAAATTGGCCAGATTTCAAATGTCCATAACTAATTACAATTAGAGTGCCAAAAAAAATACCACGTTGGCCCACACCCGCCATTGAGAACTCTGCTCCCCAGTCTAGCCTGCTACCCACAGTTCCCTGAATAAACCGAGCATCCTCACCCCTCTGAGCTTTGCTCCTGACTCTGCCTTGTCAGTCTTGTGTAATCGGTGAGCATCTTCTGATCCACTATCAACCTAACTCAGCACCAGGCTGCCATCGGCTGTCATGGCTCAGGGTTGCCAGGTGTCCCAAGATGCCTAGTACAATTTGAATTTCAGCCAACAAAGAATAATTTTAAAGTATAAGTATATCCTAAATATTGCATGGGACATACTCTTCACACTAAAAAGTATTCACCGTTTGTCTAAAATTTCAATTTAACTGGGTGTCCTTTATTTTATCTGCTAAATCTGGCAACCCCACTCTGGCTACAGGGTATCCACCCTTCATTCTTGCCAGGCGATCACTGTTCTAGGTGCCAGGGATACAGCAGGAGACAAAATGGACCAAAAAACCAAAACCAAAACCAAAACATCCTTTTCCACTTGTAGCTTATGTTCTTCAGGGAGAATCAAGGGTTTCACCTTCTATTCCAACGTCGATTTGGCTCAAGAGTTAAACCAGGGGTGTCAGGCTCTACCACCCCATCACTTACCAAGGTGTTATCATGTCCGTCTCACAAATGGGGAGATTGGGCCTATGATGCAGTTTCATTTGAACATGTGAAGTGACATATATGGGTGTTGTCCTAGGACACTGTCTGCCAGAAGTAACAAGTGACACCTGGTATTAACCTTTAATTGTTTACATTTTTATGTCCCCCTTAGTCCAAAAAATGTCCCTCCAAGGGATGATGCAGTAATTATCTTTGTATTTCCAGTTCCCAGCATGCTGATACGTGATAGGGACTCAAGGGGCCAGTTTAGCAGGTCACAGGGATGGCTGCTTTAGAGCATGATAAGGCATGGATTTTGAGGGTCTACACACAAGCAAAGACAAATGGAAATTTGAAGCAAGTTTCCTGATAAAGAAGGCCAAACACCTCATTGCAGAGAAAGCGTGGGTTTCCTTTTAACATGAATGATGCAATTTGCATATTACCCCCAAGTGGATATTAATAGAAAATTGACTTCACCTTCCCTTTACAGGTGTTCTCTAAGGCAGCCTCCCTCTAGGGACCTTGTTACAGAGGTACCCTTAAAAATAAAATACCTTAATATTTATGGCAGCCTAGGCTTTTTTTTTTTTGGTAAACATTTCCTGATTATAAAAGTAATTTGTAAAATAGAGAAAAGTTACAAAAAGCCCCAAACTCACCCACAATACCACCCTCAAAAGTAGCCTCCATCAACATTGGTGTATTCTTCCACCCTTTTCATTACATACGTGTATACACTTCTCCCCTTCGGTTATATGCCTATACATATATACAATGATTTGGGATCCTATTTTATGTAACTTTTATATCCTGTTTCTTTCATTTCATAGTCTTCAGAAACATTCATATTCTTAGAAAAGCGAGGACTTTACAAACCTCATAATATTCCATATATATAAAATCCATAAATGTTTTATTATTTATAAATCCAATTACTTATTGTTAGATTTTGTTAATCCCAGTTTTTTTAAATTATTTAAAATAATGGTGTGATAAGTATCTTTTATATACAATTCCATGATTTAGTTCCTTGGGAGAGAAAATCCTAGAAGTTTGGTCAAGGAGAGACCCTTTAAGATACTTGAAACGGATAAAGCACCTGACCTCTAAGAATCCTTACAACCCAGTGTGAGGAGACACCCAACAGCCTTGATAAGACAAGCTGGGACCTTCAATGGTGTCCTTGGAGATGGTTCTCCACATAGGGAGAAGTGACTAGACCTTGGGATCCTAATCTCATCTCCAAGATTTTGCCCCTTTGGCAAGGGGAAGGTTGATGTTTGATTTTTATGAACGCAGCTGCTTGGTTTCCTTACACCGAGAGATTGTGAAGAACTGCTGAGCTGATAATGGGTTACCTTCAGTGTTTGTCATTAAAATCAAAATGTATCTCTGCCTAGGTTTGGATGAAGATTCCTATCTAAACGCAAGAAAATAGAGTTTGATGGTCTTTAAGCTTTTAACAATCTCAGGATCCTTTCTTTAAAGCAAGCTGATGCTAGGGATAGCAAATGCATGGTTAACGTGCATTACTCTGCAGTCCTGACGATTACAGCTCTCTTTTTCGAAGATCGTGGACTTGGCCTTAGGGTCCTCATCAGAGCAATTTAGGTAGCCCCTATTGGTTGACTGAAGTTAGCACATAACTCCATTTTATAGTCCGGATGCAGAAGTACACAACATAAAACAAATCAATTGGAGCTAGACTGTTTATGAAGGGGTGAGGAATCCACAGCCCTAGCCACTTCTTTCCCTCAGAAAAGACTTTTTTGAGTTCTATTCAATGGTCACCGGTCCGGTCTGTCTGTCCCAATCCCTCTGAATTCTAGCATCTCAAGATTCTTGCACCCTGTTATTCACACAATGAGAGATCACTTTTCAAACAAAAGACCCCATTTGACACTTGGTTTGCCTTCTTTGCCATATGATTCCTGTTCACTGGATTGAGGTGTGAACAAAAGATGAGGGAGGACCACGACTGCCTTCACAACGCGATCAGCAACAGGGACTGAGCAGCAGAAATGGATTTGTGATACTAAGACTGTCCTGGATGGAATCATTCTTCGGAATTTTTCCAGTTTGGGCTGTAAGAGGCTACAGGAAGCTCTGGCCAATCATAGCTCCCCCCATCCGACCTTATGAGAAACAGTCATAAATCATCTAATTAAAAATGCAGATCATTGTTGTACCAACAATACTGATGTAGAGGACGATCACCCCAGTAGTGAAGGCTGAGACAAGAGTCCTGCAGAGACTCACACCTGGGCAAGCTATCAGGAAGGAGAGACTTGGGGGCCCTGCCACTGTCCTACAAGCCCTGTCGTGTTTCGGGGTCCCTCTCCTTGTGGCTGGAGAGAAGGACCAGGCAGGGCCGCTTCTTCATCTCAAGGGTCTCCATGGAGTGGAGCATCTAGGCAGGTCGGGGCCACTGCCATGGAGCTGCCACTGGATATTACTGTCATTCCAGACGGCAGCACGTCCCCTGAAGAGAGAGATTTCAAACCCCACAAGCTCAGCCCTCCATCCCCTTGTTCTCCCAGTCTTATAAAAATAGAGGGAACACATGTTCCCATTAGTTACTTGCTAGAGGGTTGCTGTGGGGTATATGCAAGCAGCCTGTACACTGGAACCAAATTTGAATATCATTTGCATCTTTCAGGTAGGCAATGAATACTGCATCAAACACACGGGCACAGCCCCCCTCCTCTCCTCCGCAGCAAGGCACCGAGTGAGGCGGACCAGATGACATTTCCTGGGAACAAGACCTCTCATCTGTATGTTTTCACATCTGCTTGATCAGGCCCCTCCCTTGACCGAGGCCCACCCCAGCTGGAGAGGCATTCTGAGAGGCTTTTAATTAAACTTCTGCTTGCCAAGAGTGGCTTGCATATGCACAGGAGGGCCGGCACTCCTGGGGGAGCCATAAAGGCAGCCACTTCTGCCTCTGTGTGTCCTTAAGTCTCTGAGGTCATGGAGCAGAAGTGCGCCCCGGGCTGGCAACCCCTATCAGAAGGGCATCCCTGCTGCAGAGCCGAGGGGCATGGTGCTGCCTTGCCTGACTGGTGGAGTCCTAGCTCCCTTGGTAACTGGTGGGCCCCCAGGACAGCAGCGTTCAGGGTAAAAGCCAGAGAAGACAGGGCTGCATGGGGGTTAAGTCACAGCACAGGCAGAAGCAGAAAGAATGAAAAAGCCTCCAGACCCCACAGGTGGCTTAGTTATTGACCTGCACTTCCCTTCTGGGAGGGAGTGGGCTCCAAGAGCAGGCGGCGTTCTTTGTGGCTCTGACCTGCCTCGACCTGACCTTTGCAACTCTATCAGGACTAGTGGTCAGTACTTATCAACTGTCAATAAACCGCCAAAACACACACTTTAATTCAGAATACGGGGAGGCCCATCTATTTGCTGATCGATCTTGGCCTTGCAAGTTGACAAAATGCAGAGTCCCTTGTCTTCTTATCATAATATTGAAAATATGCACTGCGACAAATGGAGTGATCTACACCTCTTGTGCCCCACTCCTGGGGCCCTCGGTAAATACAGGACGATTGATTGCGATGAAAGGTGAATGGGAGGGCCGTGCGTTCCTCTACAGAAAACAATGCCACGGAACCGTGGGCAAGAGGACTAAATAGTCCATCTCATTAAATTATCTACTAAAACCCTATGGAAACAGGGCAAGGCTACCCTGCCCCAGTAATCTGGGTAATTTAAAATCAATCTGCATGTGTTTGAATAATTGAGGAAAAAACAGATTTGGGGGCTTCATGAGCTATTTTAATAGATACTTTGAGTCACTGGATTCTGGCCGGTTCCTTTCCACATGACCTTATGCTGTGTTGTCTGTAGTTTTATAATTTCTGCCTCTGCACCCCAGAAGATAATAATATGGTATTAGAGGTGGTCTGATCACATAATTGGGGCTGATATCAAGAAGCAGAGCAGGTGTCTGGGAGTACTGGGCTGGCCTTCTGTTGCCCAGTTACTGGGGCAGTGGTGGAGATGCAAGGCAATGACTTCAGCATTCTCTCCCTAAGGGACCATGTGCCTCAGGTGACCACTCAAACTGGCCAAACAACGAGTATGGCTGACACTTTCTGGTAAATTGGCAGCTTGGCTATTTAAATCATCTGTAAGTTGCAGGTAAGAATCATACTTATTTCTTAGAGTTGTGATGGGAGTTAAATGAGTGGGTATCTGTGAAAGGCTTATAACAGTCCTGCAGGGAGAAGATTCAGTACATGGTTGGCTAGTACTAGGGCGGTCATTTACGTTACTACGATCACAGGATCATCCTCCTTATTACATTGGTTGGCCACATGACACACAGTCAAGTTCCTGGTGCCCAGGGGTGGAATTTGTGGTTTTCTTTGTCACAGCTGCATGCAGTCCTGTGGGGTTTCTCAGCCTCAGTACTACCGATATTTCGGACCAGATCATTCTCTGGCGGAAGAGGGGAGCTGTCTTGTACACTGTAGCATTGTGTCCTCTACCCGATAGATGCCGGCAGCACTCCCTTCCCCACAGGTGTGACAGCCAAACATGCCTCCAGGCACTGTCAAATGTCCCTGAAAGGCAAAACTGCCCTAGATGAGGACCACCGAGGTAAAGTCACAGTCATGAGCTGTGTCCACCAGGCCCGCACACCCACGGCTGTCACGGAACCTCAGCCTCTGCTCAAGTCTCCTGTCGCTAGGTTGGTTCTCACAGGTGCTCACAAATAAGCGGCTGCAGCTACCGCAGGGATCTATCATCTGCCTCGTGGGCTGTTCCGGCCCATCGGTCTGCGCTGGCCCTGCAGACCCTGAGGGCACCTCCCAGCACCCACGTTCACACCGGGTGTATCTGCTGTTGCTCCCCAAATGGGTGGTGAGTCCTCCCACGGCCCAGCGTTCTGGGCAATGACTACTCCCCGCCGCTGCTGCTGTGGCTCTCAGGGTCCCGAGTGCTGGCTCACTGTGTCCTCTAAGGACATCAACGCCATGAAGCCCAGTGATATCCTGGCTGAGGTGGGGGAATGGCTCCCTCCTGCTTGTTTTCACGCTCCGGTAGATGGACGTCTACGTGATCTAACCATCTTTCAGGAGATGGCACAGTGCTTCGCTGCAAACAAGTCTTTAGGTTCATACGAGAGCTTTGGGGAGGCTGGCCCAAAGCACACATCCAAGTGTTCCGGGCTCTCCTGAGTTCTAAAACGTGCTATTCCGTACCCCCCGGACCCCAGCTCACACTTCCCCACCCCAGATGCCTTATAATCATTCAAGCTGGTCCAGCTTCTCTTAGATTGCAGCTTCCTCAGTCTCTTGGCCTGCAATCTACCAGTTGCCTGATATGATCAACTGCATAAGAATCACGTGGCTTCTCACAAATTGTAGAAACTTAATTTTGAAGTAATACCTCATTTTGCAGGTGAAAAAACTTAGGGCCAGAGAGATTAAATGACAGGTTCAAGGTCACACAATTTACCAGTAACAAAAGCAAGAACAAGACAGTTCCCTTCCTGGAGACCATCTTTAACTTGCAAACTACAAAAAGTGTTGTAGAAATTAATACATTAATTTTAGGAAAGGGATTTTGCACAATAGTGCCTTTATATCTGATATGGCATTGAGGGGTGTATGAACGTGGTGAGAAATTGAAGCTTATACCTGCAAGCACCGAATCATTGTGTTCACTTTAAATGTTTTAATGAAATATTTCTAAAATATATTAAGTAAGAATATATGAAAGATTTTTACCTAATCAGGAATCACATGTGTATGTTGTGTCATACTTTTTTTTTTCTGTAGAAGGCTCCCCCCACCATTATTTTGAGTTTTTTATTTTGTTCTAAATAGTCAATATTGCTGGATGTAATTTCTGAATAAATGAGATAGTCTGGTATTAGTATTTCACCAACAAGTCTGTGCTTACCAGTTTTTAGATAAAATTGCTCCCAAGTGGGAAGGAGTAATCAGAAGAAAGTCAGATCTATTTCCTGGCTATGCCCTACTTGCAATTTTTACCCACTAAGCATTAACGCCTGTTAATTTTTCAAATATTTGCAAACCAAAGTGGTCCTTGCAAATCCTTCTGTAGTCTTTCTTAATATTATGCTTCTTTCTTAAACCAATGGGCACCCAAGAAAGCTGAAACTAAGGGCAATATTCTCTTTCAACGTAGATGTACAACTTTTTATCTGGTTTCCTTTTCTTGAGTTAGATGATCTAACAGAACTTGATTTGAATGACAAGTGGTATGGGATTGCCCTAAACCTAAGAAGTGACAAACACAGGTCCATCAATTTTATGTCTGAGGCAGGGGAATGTCAAAAGAGTATTTGCCTAATTTTCCGGTCCTAGTTTATCACTCCCATGCCTGCAACTCTCAGCTCCAGATAATTCCAGCTCATCAAGAAAAAGTATAGAATAAGGCTTGATGACATTATCACAAAGTCAGATTAACAACAAATAGGGGGAAACAAAAATTGGATCTTCCCTGGTAAAGGTGTTTTCCCTGCAGAAGGGTAGATGCTGATAAAGCGGTCCCTAGGATAAGTCCATCAATCATTATGAACTCATAATGGCTCAAAGGCAGTCTTGGCCATTTGAACAAAGCCACAAAAATCATGAGAGAAGAGGGTCTGAAGCAGATTAAAATGAACGTAAGTAGATGAAAGAAATAATCATCCAAATGTATTTTAAGTTCTAGTGGATTAGTAATATTCTATGTTGATAGGAAAAATAATAATATCAAATGCAAATCATATTATTCATCTGTGCATTGCCTCTGGGTTGTATTAAAAAAATTCCTGGATTATAAAGTAGAAAAATAATAATGCATTAATGATCACCCTTAATTATGATTACTACATTTGTGTTAAATTAGCATTTTCAGAAACTCAAATTCTTTCCATATTTCCAGTTCCCTCTGGAAAATTTGAAAATAAAATGTACTGCAGCACATTTGTTGTACTGGAGCAACAACTGCAGCACAAACGTCCTCTTCATGGAAACTTCCTACCTGCCTAGGGCGTGATGGTGTTTTCCACTCCAGAGGAAATCAGAGTCACAAAGAGCAAAGGAAGTGGCAGCCAGAATCAGAGACAAAGGTGACAGAGGCTCAGAGCACAGAAGCCCAGTGGCCGTGCTGGCTGAGGACAGTGCAAATCTGTGAGCACCAGAATGCCAAAAAGGAAGGGATGGGGATTTGGACAAGAAAGGCACACCTGTTTTATACCATCGTAGGACATAACCTGTGAAGCTTTTGCCCTCCTCTCAAAACTGAAGGAAATGAACGGAATCCAGCTTTCACATCCTTGGCAAAGTCTCCGAGGGTCTAGTATCAGCAGTAGAGGTGGGGTAAGAAATCTATCTGCCTCCTTACTTGCTAGAAAGTTTGAAAAGTCAGTCAGCAGAAGGGCACTGCTGACCAGGCTCCTCGGTTCAACAGACTGCCTGATGATTATACGCGGTTTGGAATATTAAAAGGGTCAGCTGGGAGATGAATTAGTGGCTCTGTTTCTCATGCCGGCTTCGTTCCTCTCACTCGGCCACCTTTGAGCTCAGCGCACTATTGCAACTGACCTTCATCTTGAGACGGTGAGTATTAGGAATTTATGGGTGATAGAATCCTCAAACCTGGTGCTTTTGGACTTTTTGCTTCTGCCAGACTGCAACTAAATGCAAAATGCATAGGTATGAAGGAGGAAGACCACTCAGCTACTTCCTAGTACTACATTACTTCAATCCCTGTGTGATGTACAGAAAGCGAGCTTCAATTATACAATTAGACTGAATATCACTTTCCCCATTGGTGTTTATTTTTGTCACCAGTCAGGTTGCTTACTGGAAAATGAAGGCCATTAGTCTATGTGGCTCATCTGTCCTTCCCCCTCTGAAGACATTTTGCTGATCTGCTTTGATTTCTTTTTAGCAGCTGCTGATTCTTCTCTTTAAGGATACTCCTTGGAGTTTGAGGGGCTCAGAGGTATGTGGATTGCTGAAATTGGACTTACGTGGCATATTTACCTTGAAAAGCTGAGGTTTGTATAAAGAGGTCCCTGGCAGCTGGCTGTCAGTGGGGCAGGAAGAGGAAAGAAAAATCCAAAGGGGAGGATGAGGCTTCAGAGAGAGGCTAACTCCTGGACACGGGGTTGAAGGAGAGGAACAAAAATGGTAGTTAGCAGTCCAATGCATTCCTCAGTGCGTGGGATCTAAGTGAGAGGACACTGATGGATATGCTGCACAATCAGAGGGATAATCACAGACTGTTTACTGAACTGCCAAACTGCCTGGCAGCAGCCCATCTGACCATCTAATGAGCTTCCCAGCAACGCAAATCAGAAAGTCAGTAAGACACCACCAGTTTCCAAATTCTATCTCATCGCACATAAACCGAAAGTCTCAACGATCAATAACATGTTACTGAATTACAATCAGAATTCAGTGTAGCAACACCTCGATGAGCAAGTGTGTCCAAGAGGCATCTGGGTCAAAAAGTGAATTCCAAAATTTTCAAATGGGATAAGGAGATCAGATCGTAATCTGGCGAGCAATGTCTTCAAGACAGCATGTCTTGAAGTACAGGAGAGAAAAAGTGAAGACGACAGAGAAAGACTGCAGTCGAACTTTTCAAAAGATGGTCCAGAGTTCAACCAATTAACTGTTCCTGTTTCTCTACACCCACGATGGAACATTTCCAGCATCTCTGAGTTTGTGTTAATTGGCCTCAACTTCATTTCCGACTGACTGAGAGTTGAATTTCTAAAGCTACTGTTGATCGATGGTTGGGCCCCTACCTACCTTAGCAATGGTTCCAAGGAGATCCATGAGGCTAATTCACTAACCACTATTTTGGTAGCAGATGCACATCTTCAGGACCTAAGGGAACTATCAAGGTTGGCCTTCCAAATTGTTTTGCAAAAAATCATCAGTTTCTCAAAATCTGCTTAGCTGAACAAATGATCACTGATCCCATGTGTACAGACGCCACCACTCTACTTCTCCTGTCATCTCCTTCCCTCTATTGCTCTCATATTAGTAGATTAAAAGATCAGAAGTGCCAGCTTTTAGCAAATAGATTCATCTTTAGTCACAAACAGATTTCCATAGAATGAACACAAAGTTATTAGAGGAGAGAGATAAGTACATTACATATATTTTAAGCTTGCTGTCTGATTTCTGTTAGGCATGCCCTGATTTCTTTTAAGCACTGGGAACACGTTCACTTTCCAGTTTATATGGGGGATCTTACGTAACTAGAGTGCCATTTAGAGGATTACTAATTTACTAAATGGTACCCTGGTGCCCTGAAAGAGTTAATTCTCTTCCAAGAGATAAGCAATTTATTTTCTATTTAGCAGCAGGATAAGGCCCACTGCTTACAAATGACTATGAGCCCCTCAGAGAGAGAGAGCTATATAAATACAGGGTATAATAATCATAATTACTATAACATAATGTCAATCCACGGTATTATTTTTATACATACCCCTTCCTAACCTTTGTCTAGAAAGACCAGATCAACATTGTACGAGTCCTGTCACTTTTGCATACATCTCTGGAAAGCCAGATGCCAAGAGATATGCCAACTTCTCTAGTAAATAGTTCATTTAACCAATCAATCAAGAAATGTTCCTCAAACACCGTAACTAAACAGAAAGCATAGTCCAGAATCTGCCCACCCAAAGCTTCCGATTTAGCTGGCGTGATAACGATTCGTGAGCAAACACCTAGCCAGAAGGGATCATGCATGAACAGGAAGATCACGAAAGTCCGGTGCAGAGGAGAGAGAAACCAGCCATACTGTAAACCAGCTTCCACTGACCACCTGGCAGTGGGAGTCAGTGACGATGCTTATCTCTACCTTGGCTCCAATTCCAGCTCTGCCATTTACTTGCTGTGTAATTTTGATCAAGTTACTTAACCTCTCTGAGTTCCAGCGTCTTGAAAAACCACTGACTTGAAATATGGGGAGGATTAAGTAAAGTTACATCTGCAAAAATACTTTATCAACTTTGATAAGCCATACAAACACAAATACAAAAGTTTTCTAACAAATGTACTTTTTTAAAAATGGAAATGATGGAAGGCAGCCATCTTCTGTGCACGAAAACTTGCTCAACAGCTAGTCTTGGGATTCACAATGTTTTCTTTCCTAACAGGGCTCCGGGTCTCATGGATGGGGCCTGGGTAGGGCAGCAAAGAAATGACAGTTCTCAGTGAAGATACATCTTTAGGAAGCTGAAGAGATGGGGGAGGGCTATGTTCTAAAGATGACTAGAAGGAAAAGAAAGGTTAGTGAGCCTAGACAGGTCGTCCCAGAGAAGGCAAAGGGAAAGGAGAGAGGATGGAAGGGAAAGGACGTCTGTATTAGTTTGCTAGGGCTGCTGTACAAAGACGCCTGAGATCAAGGTGTTGGCAGGTGGCTTTCCACTGAGGCCTCTCTCCTGGGCTCGTCGATGGTCATCTCCTCCCTGTGTCTTTAGATAGTCTTCCCTCTGTACGTGTCTGTGTCCAAATTTCTTCTTCTTATAAGGACACCAGTCATCTGGGATTAGGGCCCATCCCAATGATCTCATTTTAACTTAATTACTATTTTAAACACCCTATCTCCAAATACAGTCACATTCTGTGGTGTTGGGCCTTACGACTTCACCGTATGAATTTTGGGAGGGACACAATTCAACCCATAACACATGTAAGTTTATAGACGAATTTGCAACTTTACTTGATGGGACAATGAAACATAAAGAGTGGAAGAGACAAATGTACAAGTATATGGAGCAGCCCAAATGATTAGGGACGTAACTGTAGAGATCTGGGGAAGGAGGAGTTGGGTGAAGCAAATGGTTTTGTGGATGTAAGTTACTGAGATGTGCTTCTGCGTGTATATTTTCTTAAAACAATAGCCATTCCCCCTTCAGAGAATAATCAGAACTTCTGGACATTATAATAATTTTCACTCTGGCCTGGACATTTCACATAAATCTTTCACAAAAGGTGGTAGTTTCTTCTCTAAAAGACTTCGGAACTGGGCACTCCACAAGATCACTTAGAGATCTGCTCTGATGATTTATCTACTCTGCCTAACAAGAAGTTATTTCTTATGTCTGACCAAAAATCTCCTGCTAATGGAGGCCACAGTTCAGCATTTCAAGGCCCCATGACATTGGTGAGTTCATTCTCACATTCCCTGCTAATCTATTTTTCAGTCTATCTTAGTCTGTCTCTCCCCCCTCTCTCTTTCTCCCTCTATGAATATGGAGAATGATTACTCAGAAATACCCACAGAAATTCCACCATGTACTGAGCAGCTGAGTTACTCCTTGGCTTTCTCTTATTTTAGCCAAAGAAATATCAAACATTCCCACCTCCCCCACCTGATATTCTAGATTGTTTTTTCATCAGTAAACATGAGACAGAAAACTCAAAAAATTTTAAATAATGAGTTCTAGTATGGGTAATTTTGTCAAGTACCATGAAGCAAGTAAGCTGGTGTTCCTTATAACATGAACATATATACAATTTCCAGTCCCTTAGGTTGGACTTCTGAAGTACACTTGCTTTCCAAAAATATATACGCTTTACACACAAAATAGCTGATTGGAATTCCCTAACTTCACTGTATTTTAAATGATTATTTTCTCTCTACCTTAATGAATGAGCTTGGAGATCTTTTTAGTGTTGTGCTCTTAGACTGACTTTAAATCATGACTTTTTAAACCACTCAGTTAGATAGTTCACACAGAGGGAAAGGGTTGGATCTATGGGACTCCATTCCAATATATGACATGTACAGCTGTCAAAAGTCATAAAAGCCCCTTCTAAAACTAAAATCAGTAAGACATCTTTATAAAAGGGATTATTTGAAAGTAGGATTGTGGGAGAGTGAGGTTTATGCAGTGGCCTCCATAAGAACTGTGATCCCTTCCCCGTGTGTCAGATCGGAACTGGTGGGGATGCAACCCAGCGACACTCTAAATGCTCCCAATTAAAGAGTCCATATAACACCCATGCAACACACAACTTTGTACACACTTATCTTGTGTGTATTACCTCACCTATACTCACCTCTTATAAGATATATATATATATATATATGAAAAGATGTGTATATAATGAATATAATTTATGTGTCTACATATATATCATTCTCTTTGTGTATATATATACACATACACACATATATGAAATATGTATGTGTGTATATATATATATATATATATATATATAATTTTAAAAAGTGCCCATGGTTTTTCTAGCTTTATTGACTAAAATAACTCCCTGTCACCTTTTTTTTAGGCCTCCCAAGATATTTCCCCTGATTTTATCTATAAGTGCATCCATTAAATTTGAAGAGATATTATAACTATATAAACTAGAAGGACCACTGCCCAAGATCTATACTTGGTATCAAGTAGGAGACCACTCAAGTGGTATTACCATTTAAGCAGCCCTGAGACAATCCTCCTTCCCCATCTTGTTTTACCCAAATACCAAGATTCCTGAAATTCACAATCACATAGTATGCCCTGGCCATCTTCCCTTGGATTTTACCATTTCAGGGTATGATATCTCAACTTCCAACTTCTAGAGCCTGCATCTTATTGAGATCTTTCTTTGACCACCTGGGCCTGTTGCACTACCTGGGTGTGGGGTATGCAGGAAGTGAATGGGAATTAGGACCCCAGGGAACAGTCTCAACCAATGAACGACAGGAATTAGTGTGTGAATACACCAGCTCCTTCTTCCCTTGGGTGGATAACTGTGAAGTGTTCTAAACTCTTCCCTGAGTTTTGCCAGTGAAATTAAGCTCCAGTTGCCCACAATGGCAACTTGCATGCTCTTTATTAGCATCTTTTCCTTCCTTGCTTTTTTCCCCCTACACTTCTACCAGTTCCTGAGATCACCTTACAAACAAATTACTTTTACTTAAGACTTGGCTCAGGGTCTATTTCTGAGAGAACCCAAATGAAGATACACAGTCGTTCCTTTGGTATAGCACCGATATCTCTAAGATGGCTTCTGTTAAAATGGAGAATCTTAGATTTAGGGGGAAGATAGTAGGATGAATTCAGATAATAGAATCTGCTTGCTCTGATACCTAACAAAAGGAATGAAAAGTAGTGAAAAATCAAGATGTTCACCAGCAACAGACAAAGAAAATGGTAAAAGCTCAAGCCATAAACTTCAAAGAATATCAGGTGGGGAAGAGGAGGAAAATTATTTTGACATGTCTCAAAGCTGCTTCTGACTTTACCGAGAGCCCCAGAATGTGCTGGAAGAAATAGAGAAAATATTTAGAATTTTCCCTGAACACCTCACAGTGTGAAGAGAAACAAACTGAAGGTGTATAAAGGCATCCTGTTTTGAGTCAGGAAAGTAAGTTTTTTCTTCTAGTTTTAATGAGATATAATTGACAGACAGCACTGTATAAGTTTAAGGTGTACAGCATGATGATCTGACTTACATACATTGTGAAATGATTATGACAATATAGAGATGATTTTTTTTGGGTCAAAATTAGTAAACTTTATTTAAACTTCAAAATAGAAGAAATAGAAAAAGAATTTTTTTCCTTGTGATGAGAATCTTAGGACTTACTCTCTTAACTTTTATATATAACATATAGCAGTGTTAATTATATTTATCATGTTGTACATTACATCCCTTAGTACTTATTTATCTTATGGAAAGATAAATTTGTACTTTTTGACTGCCTTTGTCCAATTCCCCCTTCCCTCACCCCCTGGCCTCACCACAAATCTAACCTCTTTTTCTACGAGTTTGTTTGTTTGTTTTTGAAATATAATTGACCTACAATATTATTTTATTGCTGGTGCACAACACAGTGATTCAATATTTCTACACATTTCAGAATGATCACCACGATAAGTCTAGTTACCATCTGTCACCATAGAAAGATATTACATAATTATTGACTATGTTCCCCACACTGTACATTTCATACCCATGACTCATTTATTTTGTAACTGAAAGTTTGTACCTCTGAATCTCCCTCACCTATTGCTCTCATCTACTTCACTCCTCCTCTCTGACAACTACCTGTTTGTTCTCTGTATCTATGACTCCATTAGGAAAGTAATTTCAAGAACAGAGGCCCTCAATCTCAATACAGAAGCCTACTAATAAAAGACTTCACAGTGTTATTAGGGGCAGGAAAAACTCAAAATTTTGGAGGGAGGCTCTAGGGCAATAAGATACATTCCCAACTAGGTGAAGTGAACCCTGATGAAGGACATTTAACAAAACCTCAGGAGAAGGAGCAGAGCCCCTGCTTCTCTGAGACAAAGCCTATCAGAATACTACCTCCTTCAAGGCACTCATGACATAGACAACAGGAAAGAACAAGTTACACTGTTGCTGAGAGGAAAGACAGGTCTCAGATCAAGTAGAAAGGGCAATCAAAAATAATTTACCCAACAGCTATCAGCACAAGGAGAAGATCTCCATAGGGCTTCACATACTAACTGAGTAAGAATAAGACAAATAAGAGGATGAATGAATGAGTGAATAACATGAAGGGACTTGCACTTTCAATAATGGCAAACCAGTCCTTTTTAGACTAGACCTTCTACTGAAAACAACTTCCTATGCTGGATAAAAGACTGAAAAACAGCTTAAAATCACTAAGAGTCGAGAGATCAAGGAGGTGGCCAAACAAAAAAAGACTTCCTGGAGCAGGAGAGGCCCTCTTTACCCCACGGGCATTTGTCAATGAGAATATTTGTCAAGTCTGCAAATCTGAATTTTGGTTTTGACAGCCTTGCTGTATATGAGGTGGGACAAATATCAATATACCCAGACCTCATATAGGGTTAAGACTCTAATGAGACCTCCCCACATTAAGCCAGGATCTTAAAAGATTTCACATTAATGATGAGGAAAAGAATGTTAAAAAGGAAATAAGACATGCAAATGAGAGATGGGACATCCATCTGGAAGAGAATACAACCAAAGGAAAAATAAAATTTCTTTTTGAGTACTTCATGTGCTATAGAACAGCTTAATATGGCACAAACTTACTAAGATAGTTGCTAAATGGTAAGCTATTAAAATAACATAATGGTATTAAAAAAAGAGACTGTGGAGATTAGGAGGCAAATTGAGGATCAAAACATCATTATATAATTAATAAATAAGTGAGTTCATGTAGAATAGAATAGACATGACTGAAAATAGAATTAGTGGCACAGGGGAAAGCCTTGAGAAAATCTCAGCAAATGAAAAGGAAAAGAGAAAGAATAAGGAAAATAATAGATAAAGAATAACCAATGTCCTTGAAGCAGAGAATACAACAGATGGGAAAAAATCAGATACATAAGGGAAAAAAAAGTCTTAAAAGAGGAAGAAATAGATTTATCAAGCTAAGGGTATAGTACATTCTAGGAAAAACTAATACAAATTGGTTGATGCTGAAAATATCCTGGTTTACTTGTTGAGTTCAAAGGATAAAACAAAAAGTTTTTAGTAATTCAGATAGAAAAATCAAGTTCTCTATAAACAGAAAATTTAGATGAGCCTCAGAGTTCCCCACAGCATTTAATCCCAGAAGACAAGGAAGCAACATTCACAAGGTTCTAAAGAAAAAGGTGATATCTGTACTTTCTCGAAGTATATCTATACGCTCTATAGAATATCATACCCAGTCAAGCTGATGTTCAGATGTACCCACAACTTTGAGACATTCTCAAATGTGAAGGAACTCAGAGTATGGAATCCATAAGCCCACCTACCAATGAAACAAAATACGAATGACAACTTTATGATTAAAGAACAGTACTCAGTGCCAAGAGACAATGAAGAAGTCTACGAAGTTCTGAGGGAAAGAAAGGATGATCTGAAAATTCTATAGCCAGCTAAAGTGTCCTTTTGATTACTCACTTATTCTTGTTTATTTATTTTTATTTTATTTTCTATGCCTTTGTACTGCACCTTGAGTATAAAGACAACATACATTCTCAAGCATGCAAGAACTTAGAATATGGTATCTAAATATCTTCTAAAAGTCTACTTAAAGATAAAATTTATCCAATTAAAAGAGAAATCAAAACAAAAAAAAAGAATGGAGAACACAGATCTAAAAACGAGTTAAGCACTGAACCAGTATCTGAATACAGAAGTATAAAAATATGACAAAATTAATGTGGTGGTTATGGTTCAGAACAAATTGACAAATGCTAAAAACTATGACAAAGTAAAGCAATAACCAATAAATACGGGAAGCAGAGGAAGGAAATTGGGTGGCTGTACGCTAATTTTCTCATCTTTAAAGCAGGGAGTCAACCAATACTTTACAACACTGAAACATGAAATTAAACAATAATGGATCTAGACAGTAATTTTCCCTAATCTTTTTTCTTAACTATAGACTGATCACTTAAGAACAATATTCTAGTGAAAAATATTCTTTTCCAGAGGATCAGAAATTCCTTCAGTTTCTCTTTTATAATTTTTTTTCTGTTAAATTCTAATATAACAAAGTCTAGTACCATTACATTTAATACTTGTTATTATATCACACATGATCCCTTTTTTTTACATCTGTTTTTCTCAGTCTCTTTGAACCGTTCATTCTCTGTCTCTGTCTCTCTCACTCTTCTCTCTTTTCTTTTATATATACATGGTTAACAAATGCTTGGGAAAATGTTCACCAAATGTGAAAGATGACTATTTTTGAGCAGTGAAATTTTTAGTGAAATTGTGCTTTCTTCTTTGTACTTTACCATTTTTAATTTTATGAAGTAATATGTATAATTTTTATAAAAACACTAGTCATTATTTATTCTATAAAAGAAAAATATGGGTATCTAACACCTTGTTGTAAATGTATTTATGATTTTCTACATTGCAGAAAAGGAAAGTAGAAGCTGGGAGATGCTAAGAGCCCAGATTGGAAACTTAGGGCATAAAGAAAGGGGAAGAAAATTATTAGAAGCATCACATCATCTTTAATTTTTTCATATTTTTGCGCATGGTTTCAAATTAAAGAAACTGTCATTTTAACTTTACTACATTGTTAATTCTGCTATTTTCTTTAGAAGATTTAGCTTCTTAGGAAGCGGATGCCCCTCTTCTTTTAATGGTACCAGATCCCTAATTCTGATTCTCTCAGAAATTTTAATCCTCAAGGTTTTCTGAGTATGTCAAAGGAGGACTGACCAGTGCCTGCCCACATTTGCAGATTAATAGCTTCTGCCATTCGTAAATTGGAAACTCTTTCCCTCATCCCTCTTATGGTGGGAGTCTCTCTCTCTTAATGGTACTATGATTCCCATTTCTGCATCTTCCTTATTAATGCAGTCTATAAAGCATTTCTCTTTTTCTTGGCTGTTTCAGCCTTCTGTTGAGTTTCAAGAGTATTAAATTTAATACTTATCTGAGGCAACAGAGCAAAGACTCTACCTTCAACTAATGGGAACGCTGATCCTTAATACAGAAGACACACCTTGGTAGGAAACAATAGGTGTTATGTATGTTGCGTGTAACATTAAGTCATGGAATTCTCATAAGATCACAGAGAAGACACTTAACCAATTATGTTGCCACAGTGAGTGAGATGAGACCAGGAAAGAGTTGGCAGCGTCTGACTTAGGGATCTGAATGGGATCCTTCAAAACATGATCCACTCTTTCAGCATTAAAATTCTAGATCCAGTAAGGATACATTATACCTTGATAAGTGGAAGGAGGCAGACCAGATCCATCACAAAACACCTTAGACCAAAGGACAACTAGGAGTTGCGAACCTCTATTATGCTATTCTTTACACTGCTTGTTACCTGAATTCAGTTGGCTGTTAGTTGCACCAAGTAATTAAAATTCCCCCCACCCTCAAGTATTTTGCAAAATCCGTGGGTTCTCTAAAGTCCAGTACCTGATGGCATCTAGTCACTGCATTAAATATCCTGCTAATAATGAGCAGCATCCCTATTTCTAATTACAAAATGAATATATAGAAGCATTCTTATTCAAGGAAGCATCTGTAATTTTGTTATTAATGAACAATTAACTTAGTTGACAGAATGAGCCACGTACAGTCTGGATGTTTTAAGAATATTCTAAATTATTTTTACTCTTTGGCTAAGATTTTGATTCCCTCCATATGTCTCTGTTAACTAAGAAATGATCTCAGAGAGAAGATCCATTATTTTTGGTCATAAAAGCAAGTTTTAAGAAGATTATAACTTTAAAACAGACCTAAATCCAGGAGAAAATGACACACATATATATAACATTTATATAGATAGTGACATATATAAATATATAAATTATAACATATATTCTATATTATAAAATGACAATTAAAACACTAATATATATTATAATTATATATATATCATATGGGAAGACATTTTGATCATATTTTAGGAGAGAACTCTTTCATATGACAAATCCAACATCTTCCTGTTAAAAGCCCAACTCTCTGCTAGAAAAATATCAAAACTTTCATTTAAGTTGCCATGGGGCAAACAGTGTTACGTACAATTCAGAATCATTTGGAGAGATGCGGGTGTGTGCCCACTGTATTTAACTTTCAAAACACAGTGGGTAGAACGAGCTCAACACTACACAAAGAGCTCAGAGTTTCTGGAATAAACACGTGGGAATCAGGGTTGGTGCAAGAGGTAGAAAAAGGAACTGAAGATTACAAAATTCAGTCACATTTCAAAATTTTCTGCTACAATAATTCACTTTATGTGGAATTAATGTGGTTGATTGAACGTTTGTGCTGTAACTTACTTACAATTAACATTTTATGGTGAAGAGATTTCACCATCTCCTTCATGCTGTGAACTCTAAGCCATAGGTCAAAAATAGAGATGGAACAGATAAGCGCCAAATATTCTCACTGAAATATTAATGAGATTTTAATTTACTGCTTTAAAAGCACATCTTTCATCAACGTCTGTATATAAAAATCACAATTTTATTTTAATTTTTTAATCACATTAAAAATATAATGAACTCTTCTAGCTGGCAGAAAGACAGCATGCATGCAGGCAATCCTAGGTAGATAAAACATTTTTCCAGCTTCTTCAGGTGCCAGAAATATTGTCACATGAAGAGAGGAGCTGAAGCCAACAGAGCCAAGAATTCCTTTTCAGTTAACCAGTCCTGAGCCCTAAACGCTATGGAGCAGAAATGGGGTGTCCCCACTGCACCTTCTCCATATTCTTGACCCAGAGAATTTGTGAGCATAATGAAATCATTGTTTCACACTGTTGATAAATGGAACCTCCTAAGATGCTTTAATATGCTGGTCTGCCTTTGCCACTATCTCAGATACCTGTCACCTTTATTCTAGAGAGAAAGATCCAGACAGCGCCTTATTCAACCAGTAACTATTTTACAGACGATAGAAAGATGGTGGGATCTTTGAAGTAAACTCAACAGACTTAATAAAACTACTAGTAAAACCAGATGACAATCCAAAGGAAATAAATATCTCATGAGGATTTTATATGTGTTCTTTGAATCCCTAAACACAGTAATGGGACCATTAGACCTAACAAATTCTACCAAATTAGACCTACCAGTCTCTCCAGGAATTTTGCTCACGGTAGTTGGCAAATACTGAGGTTCTTTCTTCTCACTTTCGCACTAAATCCCTCAAAAGAGCTGCTTCCACATGTCTCAATTTCTCACTTTCTATTCATTCCTCAACCGAACAAAGCCTTCACAATGACTGTTTCCTTTTCCAAGTTGGAAGGTCACCCCCCTAAAACAGGGTGTGTGGCTAAGGAAAAGGAGTGAGAAGCAACTAGAAACACTTAGAAGAAAGATATACCTGGTTGCATAAGGAACATCCTATCTTTTCAGCTATAAATCTTCTATAATGTTATGCAAATATTCAAGACACTTCCATCATTTATGATAACAGTGTTGGAAGAGCTAGGATATTAGAGCATAAAGCAGTAAAAAACAAAACAAAAACCAACCAAACAACAACAAAAACGGCGATAGAAAACTAACCTGGGCCTTGATTTATCTTTGCCAAGGTCAGACCAAATGAGAATGAGACCTTTCATGCCAAGAACATACTACTTATTTTTTTCCAATGATTTACAAATGGAAGCTTATCATTACAAATTCCGACTCGACTGTCTTTTTTTAAAACCATTATAGCATTGTTTGGTGTCCATCGCAGATGGGGTAGCTCATAAAGTTAAAGCATGACCTCTTGATAGGAACCAAGATTTGCACAGGCCTGGTTTTCCTATCAGCCAATACTTGCTTTTGGAAGAAAGCCAAATGTATTTAGCCCATAAAAAATAGCACCTCTGACCTGAGAGGTCCAAATACTTCCAAGGAACCTTACGTTTGTATTCTTAGAAGAGAATTTCTTGAGAGAATGGAAAAGATAACTCTTCCAATTCATTCACATATCACAGGGACATGCAAACTACGGTGTGGAAAATACAGACGCAGGTGGCTACATAAGTGGACTGTACAATCCATGTTGCTTCTGTTGCCCATAACAACTCGACAAAAATCCCATGGAAAGAAAAGTGACACTGAGAAGAGACCCAGGACATCTATGAGGAAACCAGTAAAACCTCACAATTCAATAAAGACGTTTCATTCCCCTTACTTTCTAAAAAGCTCCAAGTCATTCAAAGCACTCTTAGAGTTTCAGATGAAAAGGTGAATACTACGAGCACTGTACATCAGCTACAAACAGCTGCTAAAACTGTGTCAGGAGAAAATACACATGTAATTTTCTTCTTCTTGTTTTTTTAATATTGCTTTTTTTTTTTTTTTTTGCCCTCAAAGGTTTGTTTGTTAAGAAGCAGGTACCAATTTATTTTTACAGAGGGAACCTGTTTGATGTGGGGAGGAGTGAGGAGGCTGGAGAAATCCTTTAACCTGCATTGGGAGGGCTCCCAGCATTACTTCCACTTGTGGTACATGCCCCTTCACAAACCACATTGCATTGCTGACTTTTTCCTTCATCAGAATTCTTAGAATCTGAAGCAGAAGTATCACTTACCTGGGAAAAATTGCTCGTCAGACTTCTCCAGTCCAGGAAACCATAGTTGCTGTCTTTGAACAGTCCAGGAAAGATCAGGGCACTAGAGGGGAGCTCTCCCTCTGAAGGAGGAAGGGGAAGAGGGACGCAGATCCTTCTCAAGAGTCAGGAGCCTTTCACCTCTTTTGCTGGGACGTCCTGCAGCCTTCCATAAGATCATTTCCCTGAGAATCTGACAGGGTCATGAGACAGGGACACTTTATAATTGGTCCTTGTTTCCCTTTTCAAGTTCCTGGAAAGAAAAGAAACAAAAAAGAGCTTTCTCAATTTGTCAAGTTCTTAAAGTAGCTGGAGACTGGGATTAATTTCCAAATTGAAGAACTTCATTCCCTCCTTCCCTCCCCTATCCTTCCTTCCTTATCTTCGGCAGCATGGGAAAGCCTGTGTGGTTATATGGATTGCTTTCCGTACTTCATAAAACAAAAAGATAAGGACAAACCAAAGCATCATAGGGACTACATCCTCTAGAAAACATCCACAACAATTCAATCTCCTTGTTACTCTCTTGACACAGAACACTTACTGCTAAAGACTGTGAAAATGTAGGACAATATGTTCTCATAGAAAAAGACCACAGCCAGTTCTGGTGGAAAGCAGGTGCCACTCAAAAGTCAGAAATTTTCATCTCTTCTGTTTTGTTCTAAAAGTAACTACCTTGACATCAAAATGAAAATTACAACCTTGAAATGAATGAAGAGCTGCTCCAAGGCCTAGAGAATGGGATCCAGATGTCATTTTACCTTCTATCTGGATACAAAGATTAAATCAAGCTGCACTGGATAATTTATTTAACAAAGAATTACTAAGCATCAACTACTGAAAACCATATGCATACACTTTCAGTACTGATAATTCTCTGCCTACCTCCCCTTCAAATTTTGTCATTATCTTCTAGGCAAAAGCACGTGAATGGTCAAAGGGTTACCTCATAAGTTTTCTTCAGCGTGGGTAATGAGGGATCCTGGGCTCTAGGATCAGACAGACTAGAGAGAACACTCAGGAAGAAGGGAATCCACTGATCCCTTTGAGTTAGAAATGGAGGGGGACCACCACATACAGAGCGTGGCTGAACCTTGTGTTTCTGAGTAGACTGGAAGGCTCACTCCTCTCCCTTTCCTCCACCCTCCCCTAATAGCCAATATAGTCCTCTTCCAATTTTGGAAGATTTTAATTGAGGAAATGACTGTTTTCTTCCATGGGATAGCACTTGCCTTGAATCCAGCCTGGTAAGTCAAGAGGTAACAATAGAGACCCCAGTGGGAGTGGAAATCCTGGGCATCAAAAATGGAGAAAATGAGGTCTGGCCTTTCCTTTCAGGAAATGTTTCTCCCACCAGTGGCAGCCCTGAAGCACCTGGCTTTGATTGCACTGTGGGAGCTGGAACCGTTTCTTTCCATGTGGATCTGCTACTTATTAGCAGAATGACCTTGGGCAAGCTACTTAACCTTTCTGAACCTCACTCAGTCACCTATAAAATGACAAAGTAATACCTGCTTCATGGTGATGCCTAAATGAGATAACATACAGAAAGTTCTAAAGACGCAGCTTAGCTTAGGAATCTGGTTATAGTATCCTTCTATAGTATCCTTGTGAATCTGGTTATAGTATCCTTCTATCCTGGCTCCTCCTGGGGAGACTCTGACACAGGTTAAAGAAGGGGGCCCTTAAATTCAGTTGTTTAGAAGTGTCTTCTGTTACTTCCTATGGGCTGGTTTCACAACCCCTACCCACAATCGTTACATATTCTGGTAATGGCTGTTGGTTTTCATTTTTCTGTCCCCTCTTTAGTCAACTAAAAAAAAAAAAAAAATCTAGGGCTCCCCTGGTGGGGCAGTGGTTGAGAGTCCGCCTGCCGATGCAGGGGACACGGGTTTGTGCCCCGGTCCGGGAAGATCCCACATGCCGCGGAGCGGCTGGGCCCGTGAGCCATGGCCGCTGAGCCTGCACGTCCGGAGCCTGTGCTCCACAACGGGAGAGGCCACAACAGTGGGAGGCCCACGTACAGCAAAAAAAAAAAAAAAAAAAAACAAAAAAAAAAAAAAAGAGAGAAAGAAGTGGAATCATGAGGAAAAAAAGGAGGCTGGAAAGAGGAAATAAGATTTCTTTAAGGATAGATTTTTTTTTTTTTTTTTTTTTTTTTTTTTGCGGTACACGGGCTTCTCACTGTTGTGGCCTCTCCCGTTGCGGAGCACAGGCTCGGGACGCGCAGGCTCAGCGGCCATGGCTCACGGGCCCAGCCGCTCCACGGCATGTGGGATCTTCCCGGACCGGGGCACGAACCCGTGTCCCCTGCATCGGCAGGCGGACTCTCAACCACTGCCCCACCAGGGAAGCCCCCCCTTCTTTCTTTTTGTCTCTTCCTTTTAGACAGACATGCTCAGCCCCTCAGTGCTGCCTAAGACACGCAGGTAGAATTCTTATACCTGAACTTGGAGCTTCCCCTCTGACATTCGTGTCACCTCCCTCTCTCTACTCCACCTTACCTCCTCCTGTCCCTGACCCTCAATCTTTATCTCCTTTTCTTACGCTTTTGTATGATAATTTTCCTTCTTGGTAAAAACACAACATGATTTCCAATTACCGGCTCTGTAAAAATCTCTCTTTTTTCCTGCTTTAAATAATTAAGGAGCCAACGTAACTGAAACATGTCAATAAGGCTTCATATTTGTAGCAACTGAAACCTGCCTTCAATGACAGGGAGAATAAATATGCTAGTCTGTAGTATTCCAAAGGACTTGCCCAAGAAGCTCATTTGCCTAGTTACCAGAAGTAATCAAACAAACTCATCCATCTGCTTTTGTAGCACTTCTGCTCTTTCTGTCACACTTCGCTACCGTTGATGGATATCAGTAAGATAGAGGATAAGAGACACCTATTTGAGATATACTGAGTAATTCCTTCAAACAACATTACAGAAAACAAACACAAAAAGTTAATTTTATTTCTAATGTGGAAAAGTTTGTGGTCACTGGATCCACTGAGCTCCTAGCTGTTTTATTTTTTTAATTAAACTTCTTTTGGAGATAATTGTTAATTCATGTGCATTTGAGGAAATAACAGAGATCCCAGGTACCCTTTACCTAGTTTCCTCCAATGATACCATCTTCCAGAACTACAGTACCCCATTACAACAAGGCTATGACATCGATAGAGTCAACATAGAACATCTGCATCCCCACAGGGATCTCTCCAATTGCCCTTTTATAGCCACACCCACTTCCTTCCAGTCCCCACTCTCTCCTTAATACTTGGCAACCATTAACCTGTTACCCATTTCTACATTTTTTTTTTCAGTTTGAGAATGTTATATAATGAAATTACACAGTATGTAACCTTTTGGGCTTGGCTTTTTCTACTCGGCATAATTCTCTGCTGATCCACCCAGGTTGTTGTGTATATCAATGGTTTGCTCCTTTTCTATTGCTGAATGATATTCCATAGTATGGATGTACCACCTTTGTTTAACCATTCACCCATTGAAGGACATCTGGGTTGTTTCCAGTTTTTACTGTTACAAATAAAGTTGTTACATACATTCATGTACAGGTTTTTGTGTGACATATGTTTTCATTTCTCTGGTATAAATTTCTAGGAGTACAATTGTTGGGTTGTATAATTGCATGTTTAGTTTTTAAGTTTTTAAGAAACTCCCAAACTGTTTCCTAGAGCAGTTGTATCATTTTACGTTCCCACCAGCAATGCATGAGGGATTTGATTTCTCTGTACCCCTGCCAGCATTTGGTGTTGTCACTACTTTTTACTTTATCCAATTTAATATATGTGTAACGTTATCTCATTGTTGCTTTAATTTATATTTCCCACGTAGCTCATGATGTTGAATCTTTCCATGTGCTTATTTTCCATTTGCATATTGTCTTTGGTGAAATGTCTCTTCGTGTCTTTTGCCATTTTCTAATTGGATTGTTGGTTTTTTTACTGTTGAGTTTTAATTTTTAACATAGTTCAGAAACTTGTCCTTTGTTGGATACAAGGTTTGTAAATATTTTCCCCCAGTCTACAACTTATCTTTTTCATTGTCCTAGAAAGACCTTTCACAGATCAAAAGTTTTCAACTTTGTTGAACCAATTTATTAAGTTCTCCTTAAATGGATTGGGCTTTTGGTGTCAAGTCTAGGAAATCTTTGCCTAGACCTAGATCCTGAAGATTCTCCGATTTTTTTCCTAAAAATTGTATCATTCTATGATTTACATTAACTCTGTGATCCACTTTGAGTTAATTTTTGTATTCAGTGTGAACTTAGGTTGAAGTTCATATTTGTTTGCTGATGGGTATCCAACTGCACCAGCGACATTTGCTGGAAGGCTATCTTTCCTTCACTGAATTGCTTTTATATCTTTGTCAAAAATCATTTAGACATATTTGTGTGGGTCTATTTCTGGGTTCTCTATTTTCCCCATTGATCTGTGTGACAACACCATATTGATTACTGTGGCCGTATAAGAAGTCTTTAGATTGGGTAGATTGATTTCCTCCCATTTCATTCTTCTTTTTCAAAATGGTTTTAGCTATTCTAGTTCCTCTGAATTTCCATATAAATTTTTAAATAATCTTGCCTAAATTTACAAAAAACATCTTGCTGGGATTTTGACAGGAATTACGTTGAACCTATGTATCAATTCAAGGAAAATTGATATCTTTACTATGTTGAGTGTTCCAAACCACAAACATAGTATTTTCTCTCCATTTATTTAGAGTGTCTTTGAGTTTTCTCATCAGCATTTTGTAATTTTCAACATACAAATCCTACATGTTCTGTTAGATTTATACCTAAGTATTCGTTTTTTAAAAGCTATTATAAACGGCATTGTATTTTTAATTTTGGTTTTCATGTGTTCAGTGCTAGTATATGAGGATGTAGTTGATTTTTGTATGTTTATCTTGTGTTCTGTGACTTTGCTGAACTCGCTTATTTATTCTAAGGGATTTGGTTTTTTTATCTATTTATAGTAGAGTCCTTGGGATTTTCTATGTTGACAATCATGTCTTCTGCAAATTAAGAAAATTCTATCTATTCCTTTCCAATCAGTGAGCCTTTTGTTTCCTTTTTTGATGTTATTGCACTAACTAGAACTTCTATCAACATGTTGAATAAGAGTGGTGAGAGTGGGCATCCTTGTCTTTCTCCTAATCTTCGGGGAAAAGCATTCAGTCTTTCATCCTTAAGTATAATATTAGCTGTAGGTTTTTTTGTAGACACCTTTTATAAAGTTGAATAAGTTTCTCTCTATTCCTATTTTTCTGAGAGTTTTTATCATGAATGGGTATTAAATTTTGTCAGTTATTTCTGCATCAATTGATATGATCATGTGGTTTTCCTTCTTTAGCCTGTTGATATGATGGAATATGTTATATGATTTCTGAATATTTAACCAGCTTTGCATGCCTGAAATAAACCCTGCTTGGTCACAGTATATAATTCTTTCTATATATTATGAAATTCTATTGGCTAATATTTTATTAAAGATTTTACAACTATGTTCATGAGGGATATTTGTCTGTAGTTCTCCTTTTTTGTACTGTCTAAATCTGGTCTTGGTATTGGGGTAACATTAACTTCATAAAATGAATTGGGAGGTATTTTCTCCTTTTTGGATGAAATTGTGTAGAATTGGTGTCAATACTCTAAACATTTGGTAGAATTCACCAGTGAAACAATGGGGTCAGTGAGTTCTCTCTTTTTCTCCAACTCTCTTTCCAGATCTTACTTCCCCAGCTCCTTCCACAACTGTGCAAGGTTCTGATGTCTATAGTAAATTCCTTATTCCATAATACTCATAGTGTCTGCTTCTGTGATTAAATTCTGACTGACATCAAATAGCAAATAGCCATTTGCTATTAAACTGAAATAATAATAATAGTTAATAGTTACTGAGTGCTTAGAACATGCCAAGCAACTGCCATGCACTTTACATTTGTTATTTAATGTAAACAACCCCATAAGGAAGGTTATACTATCATCCCAATTTTGCAGAAAAGGAAATGGAAGAACAGAGAAGTTAGGTAAGTGTGAACAACACACAGTAAGGATCAGAGGCAGGATAGAAGTCAAACTCTCAGCCATGATGCTCTGTTGAAGTTCTTGCTCTTGGCAACTTATTTCTCTTCCAGAAGGACCAGGGCGTATGGTGCTGATAGAAAGCATATATTTAAGTCTCAGCTATATCTATCACTTCCAGTATAACCGGTGCATTTAATTTTGTTGGTTTTCCCTTTACACCCACATCTTTTCCTTTTTTCTTCTTTCCTCTGCCCATTGAGGATTTTTCCCCTGAACTTTTTCTCCATCTAAATGCCCCCTCACCTCCCTAACACCTTTCACATAGTTGGAAAGTAAGCAATACTAACTGATGTGCCTCCTTCCAGATTCACTGGCCCCCATATAAGTAAAGCACAGGCAGGAGAACAAGGGCAAGGACTGGCTGGGGAAGTGGTAGGATGGCCGGTGCAGCACGCTCCACAGAAGGCGTGTGCATTAGAGCAAGAACCAGTAGGAACGTGTGGGGCTGGCAGACGTAAACCTGCTTAAAAAGTGGAAGAAAATGGTGTACAGGGACTCTGAGAAACCACCTCTCTTGTTCTGGCTTTTTTTTTTTTTTTTGCTCACTTTGTGGTCATTCCATTTATTTATTAAAATGTCTACCATGCCTTTAAAAACAGTATTAATGCATCAAAATAAACAGTACTTTGGCTGCAGAAATGAACGCTTAAGCAGATGCAGCCAAGATCCATTCCATTCAATGTGTGTGTGTGTGTGTGTGTGTGTGTGTGTGTGTGTGTATGTTGTTTTCTTTTTGTCTTTTCCCTGAGTGCCTTTGCTTGGTAAAAGCCATCAAATATCCTAGGGAATTATTACTAATTTTTTGAACAGCCCTGAAGAATTAAAGGGAGAGAGTAAGAGAGAAGGAATAAGAGGAAGAGAGAGAAAAAGAGAGAGAGAGGTTAAGCTCAAAGGCAGAGAGAGCGAAATGGACCAGATTATACAAAATTAAAAAGCAAATACGAGCAGACAATTTGTGCCGAGTGATTGCAAGCAATTACAGTCCGGCTTTTCTGGAGGGAAGATGGGGGAGGGGGTTATTTCAGCCTAACAGGAGACTTTATTCATTCCTGATCAGCTTCTCCTACCATTCTCTCTTTTATTCTTGGATATCAATCTTAAAAAAATCAGCTTTCAGATGTTCCATGTCCACCCCTGCAAATCCACCCCTGGGCAGACAGTGAGAGTTTAAGCTTCCAATCGGTCCTTTCTATAGCCCTGAAAACCAATTTGTTCATAAAGAATAAAATAAGGGTGGGGTGGGGAGAAGGCAAAACACAACAAGAGCATGTGTTTCTTTTAGAGGAGAGCTTCAATTTTACTATAATTGTCTAAAGACGGAGCTGCTTTGATCTGAAGAATTATTATTGTGCCTCAAATGCCGGCTGCTAATGTCACAGCTGTGCTGGGGCTCGGTCACGCCAAGGGGCTTGGGGACCAACTTAGTCCCTGACCTGCCTCTGGGTCCCTCTCTCCTTATCTTTCCTTTGTCCACATGGGAAAGTTTGCTTTCCCGGTGCGTCCCTCCACTGCTCCGTTGGCTTTCTTCAGGATCCTGGGGAGGCAGGGAGGTGACGGCGGTGACATAACAAGGGGCCACTGAGGTGGGGCAGGAGTGGCAGCTCTTGCCTTCCGGCGGCGGCAGGCAGAGCTGGACGTGAACGTGTCCAGGAGGGCGGGCATGGTCACTCGACCAGAGAACCGGCTGCTCTTGGTCTCCCCACGCGGGCAAGAGCAGCTCGGAAGAGGGCCCCGGCGCTTGTGAGAGACACGTTCACTGCGTTTCCCTGGTTTCACTTCTCTGGGTTAATAGTTATTTTCCCTCTCTCCAGCTTAGGTTGCACTGAAGCAAAGGGCAGCGCAAGAAGTAGACGTAAACAATTTTCTTTCTTTCAGAAGAATGGCTAAAGACTATATTTAGGGTCTGAGAGCTAAGCCATCCTCAGCACTCATGCTTCCCTTCCCGGGGCTAAAGGAAAGGCCCAGAGGGCCTGTGCTCCCCGCTCACTCCCCATGCGGACCGGGCAGGATGGGCTCAGGGCTCCTCGGGTCCGCTCCTCGCCTTGCTTGCTCCCATCTCGGAAGCGGCGGTGCCTGCCTCCACCAAAGGCCTCTGAGGTGTCCCTGGAGACTGGAACCCTGGTGGGTCCTCCTCATCTGTTCCTTTTCTGGCTCCCGCTGTCTACAGCACCATCAAGACTCCTGGCTTGACACTCAAGGCTCTGCAGAGAAGCTGCCCGCAGACCTTCCTGCTGCTACTTCCCTGCTCAGTCCTGCCACCTCAAGTGACGAGCCTCACCTTTGTTCCAGATGCTCCAGCAAATTCTCGCCTCTAGGCCTTTGCTTATGCCTTTCGCCCTGCCGGGAATACAGTCCCTCCCTTCTCTCCCCTTTCCTGAGTCCTCGCCCCTTTCTTGGCTCCTTTTCCAGCCCAAAGCACAGCTGAGATGGGTAAGAAAATTACGGCCAATGGACTAAGAAACCAAACTTCAGGGACAGAGCTACCGAAAGGGCCTGTGTTATAGTCTAGGGGGTCCATGACAATAAGGGGAGGACAGCCTGGGAGGGACAGACCCACCCTCTGGCCTCCAAGCCAGTGTGTCTCACACTGGAAGAATGCATAGAGCCCTTTCAAAGAAAAGGTACTAAAACATAAGAACGTTTGTGAGCACTTAGGGTCTGAAGATTCAGTTGGAAAAACACTGCCTAGAGAAACAAAAACATAGCAACATGAAAATATAAACATAACTGTAGCTCTATGGAGCGTTAGGTCCAAATTCCCCACAAAAATCATTCTTTCCAACCTGAGCTTCCTTGATACAAAAAATACTTCTAGGAGACTTTTATTAGCTGTGTAAGCATGGGTCAGTTACTTAACTTCTCTGAGCCTTGGTTTCCTCACCCATAATAGGAAGAGAAGTAAAAGTACCTACCTCGAAGTGTGGCTAGAGGGATAAAATGAGGTGGTAACACGTGGCGAAGTGCTTACATGATCCTTGACACACTGTCAGTTCTCAATCAGCAGCAGCTGTTATCAAACAGATCCCTCTAGGTATTTTACATGTTTCGTTTCTAAAAAAATTCAGGGATCTAACCCTGAATTCCTCACTCCTTCTTCAGCTCCAGGAGATCTGATGTCCTGGGGTTTCCAGAGAGTGGGAGAGAGGACGCTCAGGAGACTGAGGCTTTGAGGAAGGCTGAGTTGCAGCCCCAGGAAGCACAAGAAAGGAGGCACAGAGCAAAACATGAGGTGTGAGCGAAGGGGAGGTGAACTGGTTTTCTAGAATGATGTGGGTAGGACCTGACAGGTACAGAACACCTGGACAGCTGCCTTAGGTATGGACAAAGGGAGGCAGGCTTCACTGCAGAGCTTATGGAGGAAGTTCTAGTTGAAGACAAGAATGGAGAAGAGTCCGGCTAAAGAGGAATGATCTTTGTACCTTATTAAGCCATGGGGTAAACGTCAGCAGTCAGGCAAGGAGGGAGAGAGCTACAGGGCTCAAGGAAATCTAGAGGACCAGCTTAGTGCATCTTTAGGAACAGGGAGTGAGGAGGCAGATCTCTCTAGAAGGACAACACAGCTCTGTCTGACTTTGGGATCTACTTCCATTATCTGCCCAGTAACTTCAGGTGCTGGAAGAGGAAAGAGGAACCCTATGCAGATCTGTAGGTCATAATTTTTGGCCCTGAACCCCCTGCTCTCCTTCCTTGCAGGGAAATGGGCTTGAACAAAAACAGAGAAGAAGTTGTAAAAATGAACAAAATTTAGGTAGCAGAGACATATTCAACAGGAAGGGTACAGATGCCTGCAACTTACTTTGAAATCAGTTACCAAAAAAGGATAGACTGATGGATGGGCAGAGGGAAGAATAGATGGACAGGCTGTGATAAAGCAAATATGTTCCAACATTCACAGCTGAATGTGGATGGTGAGTGTATGGGTCTTTACAGAAAAAGATTTTTTCAGTTTTTTTTATGTCTTAGCAAATATTTGTAATAAAAAAAAATTGGGAAAAGTCAGGCAACACCACCCAAAATAACCAACCCGTATCCTTACGGCCCCAAGACGAGTTGTCCCCAAAGAGCAGTTGGCAGAATAGTGAGAAGGGCAAAAGGGTAGATTTGCTTCAGCTCTCCTCCCTTGCCTGTCAGCTCCCTGGTGCTGTCCACACACCTTTCCCAAGGCTGGACAACCTGCTAAGAATGTTGCTTGTAAAGATTTAAGCTATGAGCCCAACCTGTGGAATCTGTATTTTATCCAAACTTTCCTGACGAGTGATACAAGTCTTCAACGTTCAAAGAAATAAATCTTCAGAAGTGGAATTTGGCCAGTGGAGAAGAAGCTTTAGGTGATACATCAGCTGGGATTAGGTCTGGTTGCAAGTGTCAGGTCAAAACAATTGTCACTTAAACAGGATGGAAGTTCATTTCATATTCACATAAATGAAGTCCAAATGGAATTTGCTCAAGACTCGGTACCTCAAACATCTGAAGAACTCTGGTCCTTCCAACTCAACTGCTCCACCACCCCTAAGCAATGGTTCCCCTCTTCATGGTCCAAGATGGCTGCACCTTTATTCCAAGCACAGGATGAAGGAAGGAATAAAGAAGGAACACAACAGCATGCACGAGCTGTCTCTCAAGGCAGGTTCATGGAAATTGACATGGAAACTTAGTCACATTTTTATGTTTAGCTTCAAGGGAGACTGGGAAATGTAGTCCTTATTCTCAGCAACAGTGTGCCCAGTAGAGAATTTATCTTACTATTAAAGAAAGGAGAAAGGATTTGGGGGGGACAATTAATAGTCTCTCAAAGGTGGAGACAATGTCCCATCACAAATCCATAGTTTCTGACTTACTCTGCCTTCGCATAGGGTAGCTCTGACCTTATCCGTTGACTTCCATGATAATGGTCTGGCCTGCTCACATCATGAAGAGGAGAAGGAAATAAGAAAATAGGTGATAAGTGCTTTAGAATTTAATAAACAGTGTAAGGTAGGTATTAGCATCATCAGGTTAGAGATAAGAAATGGACCCTCCCTAAATGCCAAAGACTAGTAGGGTCCTTGTCTTTAGAGGCTGCTGTTAAAGTGAATGAGGATTTAGAGCAGGCTCCTCAGCCCCTCCCACCAACTAGCCCCTCCCACCACCTAGTCCCTCTATCTCCGTCAGACAACTGAAACCTTGAGAAGCACAGAGGCTGCCTGAGAGCAGAGACGCCTTAAACAGGTGTTCTCACCCGAAGGGGAAAAGAATCAGCAAGGAGTGCAGTGCAGGGAGGCAGCAGGAAAATGTTGGGCCAAGCAAGGCTTGCCAAGGATCCTTGAGTGTTTGGGTGCTCCAGGAGGAGGACAGGGGCGCGCATGGAGGGGAGGGAAAGAGTGCTGGCAAAGGGAGGCATCCGGGTTGATGCGGATCGCCTGTATGCAGTATGCATATGGCAGTCCTGAATCTACTCCAAGGACTAGGATGTGAGTTCTCAAAGTTCTCAAAACGTTTTAAGTTGATCTAGTGCCACAGTCTCCCTGATCAGAAGTTCTCGAAGTTGACTGCCTGTTAAAATCACTGAGGGCTTCTGAAAACATGCTGATGCCTGGTTCCAACCTCCAAGATTCTGATTTTATTAGTCTGGGGTAAAGCCTGGGCGTTGGGATTTTTCAGACCTTCCAACAAGATTCTAATGTGCAGCAGATTTGGAGAATTACCAGAGGCTACAGCAGTGGTCCTGAAACTTAAATGTGCATATCCATCACCTTGGGATTATGTAAAAATGCCAACTTCTTATTCACGAGGTTCAGGATGGGGGCTGAGACTCCGCATTTTAATAATTTTCCAGGTGATGCCGATGCTGCCTGTCTTTGGGACACACTTGACTTTGAATAGCAGGCTTGACACTTGCATTTCTCCTACAGATAATGTGCCCCTTTGTTATCTTCAAGGGGGCATTGTCTACTTATGCAAGGCTGTCTGGAGGCCAGAGGAGGCCTGGCCCCTGTAACAGGAGGCTCCCGATAGGACTGCAGGCCTGCTCCTGGCTTCTGGGTCAATATCTGCCTTTGCATTTAGCGTGTCACCCACTAAGCTGAGGATCTAGAATGGCCCATCCTGGACACAGCAGACAGCAGGCACCTGGTTCTCAAAACAGCTCTTATTAATATTAATAATTAATGCTTAGCGCTAATGAGTAACCAATTACTAATAGCAATAATGACATGGAGAAAAGTGATAGCCCTACATGGTACAATCCCCTCTGCTCCCCCTACCCCAAATTATAGTTCTAAATGAGCTTCCAGAATCTTGTTTTGACAGGTACAACCTCACACACATTCACTTAATAAGACAGCTCTATGGAGTGAAATTCCACTTTCAATGGATGCATTTTCAGCGTGGCACACAGGAAATTAAATGTGAAAGTGTCATTAATATGGAAGTTGTGAGTTTAATTCCCTACACAGGGTGCTGCCAAACTGAGACTGTTTATCTATTTCTCATCATGGCTACGTGTTTCTTATGGGATCCAGTGAATTCCTTAGAACTCAAAGTCTTTTGTCTCCTTTTTTGGGTGTACATATAATTGTAGCTTCAAATTCCATCCTCAAAGACACGTATTCTCAGAAGCCAAAGAAGCTAACGTGAGCACACCACCAGGGAGAACACGACTCCATAGTGTGGCTCGTGATCACTGAAGAGGGCATTCAGGACTGATTCAGGACATAGAAGTTTTGTGTATCGTTTCCTTAAATATTTCTTCTTAGAGGAAGTAGTGTAGCACCTAATGTCTAATCTCTATTAAGGAATTCATTGAAGAAAAACTGCTAACAAGATATGTTACCATAGTCAGCGACTAACTAGGCCACGTAGGAGTCTTGACTGCTCTCAGGATGTGCAACTGGCACTGCTTTTGGAGCTGTTCTTACAAAGTGGCAAGTGTAGCACAGGTGCATCTTGCTGGGGCTGATTTCGACCAGTGGGGAAGCTACAAGTCCCAGTCACAGGTAAAGAGATGGGCCAAGGCAGGCTATTCATACCCTACATTTGTTACTCGTGGGCAAGAGAGACCTCCACTTCAGGACTGTCTGTCTTTCTAAACCTCACCTGTCCTCAGGTCTACCCCTTACCGCAGGTCCAGCTGACTTGGGTGATGGTGGCAAAAGGAGATCCTGGGGAACCCTCCAGGTTCTGATACCCTTGGGGACTAGGTTAGAGGGAACTACAGGAAAAGCATTTTACTAGCCATCTCCCTTGATAGGAGCGCACTTAAGGGAGACTCAAATGTCTCTGTTCCTCTGGGTGGAGAAGAGCAGAGTTAAGAACTTGCCTGAATCTTTACAGTTAGTCTTAGCCTAGGAAAGACCCTGAAGGAAGCTGAAACAGCTGAGAGCATCTGGCACGTTAAGCATGTGAGCTAGCCCTCTTAATGGGGATAAATCACCCACGCACCCTCTGATTCTGACAATGTGATGCCCAACTGGTCCAGTGGCCTAAGCACTGCAGAACCTCCTCTTGCCTCTCCACACACGCATGTCTGGGGATGGTTCAGACATTCACCGGCACAACCTGTCATTCCTCATAGTAGTCTTTTGGTTTCGATTTAAAGACCTACTGAACATTAGAGCCAAAAGAGATTTAAACCAGCTTTTAACCCAATTTCCTCATTTCACAGATGAGAAAACACCTAGAGAGGATTACCCACAGCCAGCTGGAAGAGGAGCCCAGGTTTTCTGACCCCTAGTTCACGATTCTATTTTTTAAATCCCCCAAAATGGTAAATGTAAAGACTCACAGAAATACTTCTTGGGTCATCTTGCCTGTGGTGGTACAATGTGGAGTCACACTTAGCTGGTTTATAGGCTACTGTCGACAGCAAGGGTTCCGATGGAGCCACAATACTTCTAGTTTGCAGCTAGATGCTCTGCCATATTGAAAAGGGCACATTTTCTACTTCTGCCACCAATGGGAGAAACAGCATACTGAGTTTTGGACAGATCGTAATTGCCTGAGTCAGGAGGGTATTCCAAAAGTAAGGGGTGTGCTAATTATTCTATTTTTCTTTTCTGCAGACCCTCTCACCATCCTCCATCTTCTCCACCCGGCTCTGTGTCCCAGGAGACTAACTTCTACAGACTGTATCACCTGGATTCACTTTTCCTATAGCTCACAGTTGCATTTGAGCAACGGGAAGGCCCAGAAGGAGGTCAGAGGTCAAGGTATTGGCTATTCTGGCTCCCTCCCGGCCTCACCATGGTTTTGGCCGTGTCCACATCCCTCTGCCTGTGGGCACAGCTCTCTCACAGCCCTAGCTCTCACAAGGGATGAGTTTTCTGTTCCTCCTTTTGCCATTTCATTCTTCTGAGGTGTTTCATCATCCTTTGTCAGTTCCCTTTACCTTATCACATCCATGACCAGTCTCACTATCAAGCTCTCTTCATTACATTAGCATGTTGGATGTGCTGTCTTTTCCCTGCCAGTGGTCATCGCTGTGGGTTGGGGCAGTCCTTAACTGTCTTGGGCACCCCTGGGTGGAACTGTGTCAGATAAGAGCAGCCTGTATTAGCTGACTTGTGTATGGGGTCACTTCCATTTGAATAGAGAGGCAGGGCAAAAATAAGGTAGGAGGCATACAGGAAACTAATAGCAGTTGTCAAAATCCGCCTGCCACTTGAGATTCTCTTGGTCTACTTTAGAGCAGCCCGCTCACGTTAAATGAATCCACAGTAGAATCACAGGGTTCCACTTCCAGTGCCACACTGACTTATTCTGCGGAATTGGGCAGGTCCCTGCTTCCATCTCTCCAAATTGGTCACGTGCCCACTAAATATAAAGTGTCACTGTCTGCAATGTCCAAACCCTACCAACTCATGGCAAGCTGTCTTAAATGCTAAAACAAACACAAATTGAACGGGTTTTCCCATCTGTTTCTTTAACAAAAGGGAGCTTAAGCCCATAGGGAAACTGCGTGGGTCAGGGAAACATCAAATGAACACTTCTGAGTAAAAACAAATGTTTCTGAAGATCTCTAGATATTTTAAACATAGCACTCCATTGGCCAGGCCAACTCCCCTCCGACGCCTGCACAAGATCCCGATGACAGCATTATTTGCTTGAATTGGATTTGTTTCTGTGCCCAGAAACAACACACAAGGAACCTGGAACAGGAAACGGCTACTGGGTCCTAAAAGTTTTTCCAGGACACTGTCTGAGACCAGACAGGAATGAAACAACAGTTGGAAAGCACACCAAGGGAGCAAAGAGAATCGTTCTTTGGGATCTGCATTATTGCTCTCATTTTACTATTAAAAATACCAAGAGCAAAGAGCAGTGGCTTGCACTCCGACCTAAAACCCTGCCAGGGGAGACAGCATTTCCAGGGAGGGAGAAGAGAAAACAGAGGAGAAGCAGCAGGAGGAATTTTTATTCAAGAACCTCGATCATCACCCCTGATGTCTCCTCTCAGCAGATGCTCCTTCCGGGTCCCCTAAGGGCCTCCTACATGCCTCCTCTCCAGCAGGCAGCTTCTGTGCCCACCTCTGGAACTGGGAATGATTCACACCTCTGAGCTTTACCTTATTCCGTTCCTCATCTGTGCCTAACGTGCTTGGCACATAGTAAGAATTCAGCAAATGCTTCTTGGTTGATTGAGTTAAAGGATTAATGAATGACTGAGTGAATGAGTAAGAGATGAATCAGTGAATGGAAGAATCAACAATTGACAGCACTACCTCTCTAGCTGATGAATTATTTCTTTCAAAAAGGGCGATGTGTACTTACCACTAGAAGGACCCTGTATCATGATGTCATGGGGTCATTTTCAGAGATTCACTACTGTTCCTTCCCCAATACCCACCCTCACCCCCAGCAGTACACCAGCATCCCTGGGAGGGACTTCCTCTTGAGCAGTATGCCTCACCATGGCTCCCTTGGGGCTCCCCAATCTCCCTTCCTGCCCCTGTCCTTCCTTCTCCCTGGGCTTCTATGGTTTTCCTTCCTGTTCCTGCCGCTGCTCTCGGATTCTTTGATACATTTGATCTCATCTTGCTTTCTTCAGTTTTTATTCCCATTACGGAGGAGGCCACACATTTATTAACCAAACAAGGATGTTTTTCAAAGTAAAAGGAAGTGCTAGGAATAATTTAAATTTTGTAATTTATCAATAAAATATTAGCTTATTTACCAATACATTGATTTTATTCATATTGGTGGAATGATAAAATAGCTTTATTTAAAACCTATTTTCAAAAATGAAATTATTTCTATAAAAAATATAACACATATCTGTGTTCATTAAAGCAAAATAAAAATAATTTCTTTTGTTCAATCTATTATCTGAATATTAATATCATTAGCAGAATAATGGTGCTTGGCATATCTTCATATATTTTAATGTACTTTTAGTCATATTTATTTTTAATACTATGGTGTCATGGTATTTTCATAAAGAGTGTTTTTTAAAACATGGATTTATTTTTTAATCTTTTTGTTTCATAAAGTCGCATATAATCTTCTTTGAAGTGGCATTTTTAAAGCTTTTTGAAGTATTACACGCTGAAAAGTACTGAAGTTGCATTTTATTGTTAATAATTTTGAAACTGTAGACACCCTCAGTTGAATCTTCTCTGTAGATCATAATATTATTTTTAATTGAGAAAAACATTCTTGTAAGTTCAGAGCAAATCCTACTAGCATATATTCCAACTCTCTATTTTTCATATAAAAATGTGTAAATACTTTAGCCCAAATATTTTCTCAGATATTGTGTTTTTACCTCCCAAGTATTTATCTCCCACAGATATTTTTTCAGGGAAAAAGTATTCAAATGAATTTTCTCTATGATTCCAAATCATAAGCCTTTTAGTTTCTTTCCATCCACCAAGAATACAACTTTATACAATTAAAAATGGAAGTGTCACCAAAGAGTCTTCCAATAGATCAAGATATTCCAAAGAGCAATTATAATTTTGAAAATGAAATCTATAATTTTCGAGTTCTCAACATTTAATTTGTTCATGGTTTTTTCTTTCTGTTCCAGGGATAAATTTCATTGTCTTCCTGTTTGCAAGCATCATTTTCAACAACTGCAATTGGTTGAATGCTTTAAAATGAAGTTTTTTGAATATTCCATTCTTACTTAAAGTTATCCAATTGATGTTGAATAAAATGCAACCAAAATTTACAAATTTGTTTATAAAAGAAGGTCAATACCGTTACAAAACATGTAGGTTGATTTACAGAGTAGTTCTTCAAAGGTGCAAAATCTTTTAAAAACCCTATTGATGATGGGCAGTGAAGAAAAAGCACATACTGCCACAGTGAAGTATTTCTTAATTATTTTAATTGCTCTAACATTGCAGCTTAGTGGGAGGAAATTATGAATTATATGAGCACCAAAACAAATTCAAAGCCTATTCCTGTCTCATACGTATCTTAATTTTGTGACAACACTGCTTTTACCATGAAGACGTGCATCACCAAAATTCGAATATGTATTATCACTACAAAAACTAATCATTTTGGGCTTCCCTGGTGGCGCAGTGGTTGAGAGTCCGCCTGCCGATGCAGGGGACACGGGTTCGTGCCCCGGTCCGGGAAGATCCCACATGCCGCGGAGCGGCTGGGCCCGTGAGCCATGGCCGCTGAGCCTGCGCGTCCGGAGCCTGTGCTCCGCAACGGGAAAGGCCACAACAGTGAGAGGCCCGCGTACCGGAAAACAAAAACAACAAAAAAAACTAATCATTTTATCTTCAAAGTTAAACTAAAAAGGTCATTTCTAAAAGTGTTACACTAGTTAATACTAGTGTTACACTAGTATTAACAAGAGCAGAGCAGATATTTCACCTTCTTCAGAATGAAATTCCAGAAACTTTATTTTGACTTCCTGAATTGAAAGTGAATATTTGAACTAATTATTAGAATTAACTGATTTTCTTTGTGAAGTATCTAATAGCACTAATAAAATTGATACCACTGAACTATTTGCAGTAGAGTCAACATATTAACTCTGAACACTTCATGTTTTGCACATGTATGAGGAGAGTTGGAATAGAAAATCAGTGAAATTTAGGGAAAAACAGTCGATTGATATAAAATCATGCTTTACAGAGGAATCTGTAAACCCACCTTTTGAAGATTCATATCTGAATTCATCATCTACAAGAGAGTCTTCTTAAAATAACCGATTTTAAACATTAGATGCTGATGTTCTGTTAGCAAATTTTGTCCTCTATTTTTTTTTATGTGGTTATTTACCACAATGGATGGTAAATGTTGTTAAACATTTTGTGTAAGTTACATGTTCATCAACTTTCCCAAGAAACAGAAACCCGGTAATTAATTTTTCATTAAACATGTACTTTTTTTTTTTTTAGCTCATTGCAGCCATAAGGGTTTATTTCAAAATAAAAAAGTTACCAAGTAATGAAATAAATAAGTTGTGGATTTAAATTACAATAAATGACAAAACTCCTATTGCAAGAGCATTCTATGTTCTGTGGCAGAACTGCTGAGATTGTTTCCTGCCTGGAACCAGTATTTTCCTATACACCTACAGGAACTGTTCCACAGTTCACACACATGCCGCCAACAGACATCCTAGAGGCTTGTTGCACCCTGAGGGCCCCAGCACTGGCCACAACACAGGTAGCAAGTAGGGGTGGCAGCATCAGCCACTTCTCACCACCACCATAGACCCCGAGGAGGTACTGAAGCCCAGTGCACCATCAGCAAGTACCCTGCGTACTGCACTTGAGAAAGTGGCATCAATTATCTTGTCCCTAGAACAAATTGGGAAAGAGATGGGTCATCCCTGGTAATCTTTCAGCCTTAACCACAAGTTAAAATGAGAACTCTGTTCACTGAACTTGCATCTCACACATAGCTGGATGAGCCCTTGGCAGGAGCCAGCAGAACGAAGTGGAGGTCCATCAGCCCTCTTGGATTATTTTAATGCAACAGTTAATTATGACACTTTGTTTAAAAAATAGTAATAAAAGTAAAATCCGGAACAAATAGTAAACTGCACAAATGCTGAGACAACGGGACCAATCAGACACCAGGAATCCCTTGGGCAAAGGGGGATTTTTTAGGACTCTTGGGTTTTATTTTTCACTGCAGCAAATCTCTACATTTCTTACTCTTTTCTCTGCTAAGTGTTTTTCTGTGCACCTGTCCATCCGTTAGGACTCCTAGCTCTTTCATAAAACAAAAAAGCCAGGTACAAATATCTGATAAGGTATGGATGCAAGATGACTGCAAATCTCATGGAGGTAATGGTCATGGCCCCACATCCAGGAGAAACCCACACCCCCTCATCTGTTGGAAAAGGCTGTGCTAGAGCCCGCTCAGTGCCTATGCCATGTCCCTGCTACCCTTCTTCTTTACGAGTGAGATGAACTTGAAGAGGGGAGCCACCTACTAAGAATGGAGGATCAGAAAAATAAAAGGATCGTGGGGTGCTGATGACTACGGAGCCTCCACAGCTATGAACTGCCAACCTCCAGAGCCACAAGGAATGCAATTCCTGACTTACATAAACACCCAGGGGTACAGTTCCTACTTCCAGCTCCAGGCTCCCCTGTCTCCTCCAGTCCACCCTTTGTGCCCCAATTCCTTTGCCAGAAGAGTCTTTTCAACAGTTTCCAAACTCATACCTCTCATCCTTCATACAAGCCGTTCCCTTAACTGAGATGCCCTTCCCAGCCTCGACACCCAGCCACTTTGGCTGGAAATAAGCATAGTCATCACCTCCTCCAGGAAGCCTCTCCAGGCTGAGCTCCCAGGACATCCCATGCTTGCGCCTTCACAATGCTCTATCATCACCAGTTACCTTGCCTGTCTCCTTCAACCTATGACCAACCTAGGGAGGGGATGGGTGCTTTCCACATTTGTCATCACGTGCCACCATACTTGGTATAGAGCGGCACATCCCATGTGAAATGAATGAATGCTGAAACTCACCAAAAAAAGGGAGGGTCCCCCAAAGACCACTGGGCCTCGAAAGGCAGAGGTCACAAAATGGCAGTTACTCATTCTCCATCAATAGGATCAGACTCATTATCCCATTACACTTCCTTAGGGACCTGGGGGGATGAGGGGACACGCCTATTAGTAACCCCAGTTTACAGCTGGGCAAATGGAGGCGTGGAGAGGTTAAAAGCCCCAGGTCCACCCAGGAGCTGGTGAGACCTGTGACTGGCAGTCAAGGCAAGGCTGTCCATGTGCACCTGATGCCGGTCTGTCCTCCAAGCCCCACTACCTCCAAGGCCTCATCAGTTCTTTTTTTTTTTTTTTTTTAAGTAGAATCCAAAAAGTCCTTTCTCCAGATTAAGTCATCCTGGCTTCAAATATCTAAAGCAGCTATTTTTTTTTTTCCTTCAGCATTTGAAATGTTTTTGTTTTTGTTTTTTTTTTGCGGAACGCAGGCCTCTCACTGTTGCGGCCTCTCCCGTTACGGAGCACAGGCTCTGGACGCACAGGCTCGGCGGCCATGGCTCACGGGCCCAGCTGCTCCGCGGCCTGTGGGATCTTCCTGGACCGGGGCACGAACCCGTGTCCCCTGCATCAGCAGGCGGACTCCCAACCACTGCGCCACCAGGGAAGCCCTGAAATGTTTTTAAGGGTTTATTTCAAACACCCTTTTCTTTGAACTGATTGTTCAGAACTTTCATTTCACTTTGTCAGTGTTTTTTGTAGTCAACTCTGATTTCTAAAAGGTTTTTATTTCTTCTCTATTAGCGGCCACCACCTGCTTACTGTTTGGACGGAGTTCGCTGTATTTTCTTCGCTTTCATCTATTGAAATGGCTGAGCGGGACCTTAGGTAATAGACACTTGTTTCCCCTTTTCCCCTGAACCTCCCCTATTTTTAACTCCTCCTGCCACTGCTAAGGCTGAGGAAAAGGGTGGGAAATTCCTGGGGTGTTGATAGGTCTACGGGAGTCCCTCCGCCTTTCTCCCCAGGCACGGAGAGGTAGTGGCAGGCAGAAGAGGGCAGAATCGTGCCTGGAATGCTGCACATGCCCTGGCTGTATCTGAGACTGCCCGGCCATCCTGCTTGGTCTTCTGGGAATGAATGGGTGTCTTTCTTTATTGTAATGGTGACCCGTTGGCTGTAACAGCAATGTGTGTCACTGGCCACTGCTGAGGCCCCACCTTGATGGCCACTAGCTTGTCCCATTTGGGAATAATCTGCACACACTGACCCTTACGGGAGCAGCCTCGCATATAAATATATAAATATTTTACCAGTCCATCCTGCCCTTGGGGTATCAAGTTTAATGAACTAAATATCCTCCATTAATCACCCAGCAGAATGTTATTTACTTCTAGTGAGAGGGTAGGCGGCCAGCTGCAAAGACGGGGTAAGGGCTCTGTCTGCACAATACTTCCCTAAGCCATGTCATCCCAAATCTTTAAGAAAAAAGTCTCAAATCCAGTAGGTATGCAAGCTGAGTCGACACCTCGCTCCCCTGCCCTCTTCTCTCCCCCTGCCACATTTCAGATACCAACTTTCTCCCCTACCTTCTGTCACTTTTAAAATAACTCATTCTCCCCCCATATCTGCCCAATCCTGGAAATGCATGGCTGTGAGGTATTTCAGGCCAGTGAGGGAGAACAAGGTGCTTCTTTTGTTTTGTTTTGTTTTTGCGGTACACGGGGCTCTCACTGTTGTGGGCTCTCACTGTTGTGGCCTCTCCCATTGCGGAGAACAGGCTCCGGACGCGCAGGCTCAGCGGCCATGGCTCACGGGTCCAGCCGCTCCACGGCATGTGGGATCTTCTCGGACCGGGGCACGAATCCGTGTCCCCCGCACCGGCAGGCAGACTCTCAACCACTGCGCCACCAGGGAAGCCCACGAGGTGCTTCTTGAGTGCTTCTGCCACCACCAAGGTCAAGTATGTTGTAAGTGACACTGAGAAAATGTAGCTGAGGTGGGTACAGTACCAGAGGTCCTTTGACATCTCTGAATATGCTTTGTAGATAATATCTGTCACCCAGCTTAGAGCTCTGACAGCCACTCAACGCAAGTGTGTGGAGCTGGGAATGAAGGAAGGGGTGGGAGGAGGGAAGGAAGTGGGGCCTGGTGTTGGTAGGCAGGAGGCGGGCTTGGGGAGGTAACACAGAGGCGCCCAGGCTGAGAAGGTCTTTTCCATCCTCAGGTATCCCATCCACTACTCCGACAGACACAGACAAAGGCAAGGTTTGGAAGCTGATGTCTCCCTTGATTCTTACGGGGAACAGTGATATCCTATCCATGTGACCCTACCGACATCTAAGGGGCTGGGGGGAGCTGCCATCCCAGCACAGAAAATGCTACAACTTACTGAGGCTCTGACATGCATTCTGCCCTTTGTCTCTGTTCTTTTGCAGGGCTGACCCTGCCTCACCCACTCCCCACTCCCCACTAGACAGGCAGGCTCCTCCCTGCACATGGCCCCCCTTGCAGAGCATCCTGCCTTAGGCCAGAGGTCTATCAAAGCCTCTCCCAGGCTGTGCACTACTTCAGCCCAACACTAATTAGTAAGGCAATCCCGCAAAGAGTGAAGCTGTCTGCCACCTCCCTTCACTCATAGTGATTTATGTTCAATTTGTACAAATAGAGAAAATGAGATTTCAAATTTCAATACCATTTCTGCTATGAGGTGATTAAAAGAGAGAGAGGTATCGCCTTCCACTGTATAGAATATTGATCCTAGTGCCAGTTTCCTTTGCAATAACCATTAGCTCAGTATTATTTGCAAACCTCTAATGTGAACCTGGAGATGTAATTTACATTTGTGCCTCACTTATTTGCTTTAACAAAACAACACAAAAGCTTTGGGTCTTTCAATCTATCCATATTGTCAATAAAATTAGCAGCTTGAAGGGGGAAAAATTATATTCAAAACCATAACTTCCCATTAACTACCGCAAGACACAACACATTGTTCCAAAGGAAAGAGCATGTCATGGTAGAGCCCCCTTCTTCTTGTCTCCTCCCTCTCCCCCAGTCCCTTTGTGGGGCTAAGATTCAATAAGAAAACTTAAAAGTGAGGCATCCCCTCCTCTTAATGCGGATCAGCCTGGGTACTCGGGGCTGGCCGTGCACGTCGGAGCCCTCGGAGCGCGTCCCCGGAAGAGCGCGTTCCCAGTACCCAGCGCCCGCACGCGCCTTGCCCAGAGGTCCAGGCCCGGCTGCCACGACAAATGCGCACACAGAGACACGTACGGGGCCGCCGCTGACCCTCCGAGGGGCTTCCACAAAGAGAGAGGGGAGCTGGGGCGGGGGCTGGAGGGGATGGAAGAAAGAAGAGGAGGAGGGAATCATGAATAAAAGCGCAGGGCTGTGTTAGCGCAATTCAAGTGGCAGTCCCGTCAGCCTCCGACTCTTAACAAATAGGCCACGCAGCTCTGCTCTCTCATTTCTTGTCTCTGCAAATCCGTCAGCTGCCTACCACTGCCTACCAGACCCTGGAAGACAGAACAAGAAAAAGGGAGGGGGGGAGCTAATGACCCATAATTGCCATTATAGTGGGAGAGGGGCCAGGCAGCTGTTTTACATTCCTGGTATGTATAGTATGCAAATATCGACAAAGGCTCGACACAGTTTCGCTATTGTGGATCCGGAGGGTAACCAAATTAGCCTTTGGCAGCCATGGTAATTGGGAGGTGCTGTTCCCATTAGGAGTCCTGCAAATTATGATGAAAAATGGACCGAGGGCTTTGTCACAAATAATAATGCCAAGAAGAAAAGAGCAGGCGGCTGTCTTTTCTTTTCTCCTCACCCCCGCCACTCCTCACCCTCTGCCTTTATTTTACTTTTTTTTAAAAAAATTTCTGCATTGTGTTAATACCTCTCCATTTAGTACTAAGAAAACAGTCTGAAATACACCACTAGACAGTGCCCAGACTTGGTTGCAAGAATGTCAAGTTTGCAAGGGGGAAGAATATGGGTCACGTAAAGGAGCTCCTTTTCTGTGCTGGAGCCCAGGGTCTGCAGGTAAGAGAGGTACAGATGTCCTGGGCCGATGCTGTGGTCTAGAGCCCTGGGTGATGAGAGAGGCTTTGGAACTGATGGGTTGGAGAAAAATGCTCTCTCCAAGGAGTATCCTCTCCTTAGTCCAGTGGTCCAGAGAACTTTCTGGATCATATCTGGGCTTTCTCCTCCATCTCACTCCCAAAGAGTCTGAAGTTTTGGCTGCCTCAAGGTCCTAACAATTTAGGTACTAGCCTGCAAATCTCCAGTTAGGATGCATTAAGTCCCAAACTCAGGCAGAAAAGGTTTTGCCCTGGGCATTCCCTTGAGACAGCCTAATTCCATGTCTCCAGGAGCTGGGTGCCTTGACCAGATTGGCCACCGGAATATCCGATGACGCTAGGATGAGCTCACCCACCTGTGTGGCATGGGTGAATGAAGGGGACAGCCAACACTGTTCCAAAAGCGCCAACGTGAAGGCCCACACTTCCAAAAGCTCTCTCTCCTTTAAAGCATCAACTTCCAATTTCCCTTGTTTTAGCCTCTGTTTATTCTGCGGGAGGAGTGCCTTCCATGAAAAGGCCTCTCCGGACATATAGTGTCTTTCATTTACATTCCTCCAGGGGCATAGGAACATTACATGCATTGCTTTGGCACTTTATTTTTATTTTACATTTCATAAAAATGTTCAATGTTGAAACGTGGAAAGGAGTAGGAACCTACCACTTGGATAACTGGAAAGATATAGCCACATACACACCTTTAAAACCAGACAGCATTTCCCATAAGGAAAAAAAAATGGAATTTTTATGAGGTTTGAAGTATCCTCAGAGACACAGCTACAAAAGAATCCTGCCCATTTTGTCCTCCAAAGGGCAAAGAAAGAACTAATGGCTAGCTTTGCGCATTTGGAAAATTAACAAAAACATGAGGAAGACTAAAAATAGATGAGGTCATAGCAAAGTCAAACAGAGGGTTGAAAAATGAGTTAGAGGAAATGACGAACTGCTTGTACAATGTCACTGCAGATGGGACCAACGGGTGATCTAGGGAATGGCTGAGTGAAGAAGTAGGGACCCCCGAGATGCCGGATCCTGCTGTCCTGTACTGTTCAAACCCATTCAGTAGACAGGAGACAAGTAGACCCGTGTTTCTCTGCAGCCTCCCTCCCAACCCCACTCCTGGCTAGTTGTAAATGAAGAACTCTCCACTGTTGGGTACGATCTAGGTTTCAAATCTCTTTGGAGGGAAACTTGAGAGTGTATGTGTGTGGGGGAACCTCTTTACATTTACAAATTTTTTTAAGAAAAAAGTGGTTTTGGTGAAAATGCCCTTCCTTTTTGTGATTGTGTTTAGGCCTTTGTTCTGGTTCTGCCCCTTGACGTGGCTGACAAGTCCCGCAGCCTCCAGGCTCCCGGTTGCCCTCCAATATGATTTCTTTCTCCTCCCTCCTCAGAAATCCAACCACACTAAACATGTGTCAGTGTCTTAAACCCAACGTGCTTTCTGTCACCTCTTACTGCCACACAAATACTGCCTCTGCCCATCGGGATGTCTCTGTCCACTGCTCCACTCTGTCACACAAGCACCTGCAGGTTGTACACAGCGACATGTGTGTGTATGTGCACGCGTGCGCGCGCGCGCACACACACACACACACACACACACACACACACACACACACACACCCGCCTCAGGCTGACTCATCTGAATCCTCTTCCTCAGCTCTCTGCTTAGATGCTGCTTCCTCTGGCAGCCTCCACTGACCTCCCAAGTCTGGGGCAAGCCCCCTCTCACAGTACCCAGGGCTAGAACATATTACAAAGTTCCCTAACAGATCGCTTTTCCAAGGCTGTGAGCTCCACGTCAGCAGCGTTGTTCACCATGTGCCTATGGTACCGAGCACGGCGCCTGGCACATAGTAGTGGAGCTATAAACGTGTTGAATCAATGCCATCTGATTATCCAAAAGCTTAACTGAGGGCTTAAAGTGCCACTTGCCAACATTTCTCCACCATCCTGTTTTTACATCTGGAAAAACGCATTTTGCGTTGCCAGGAAAGTCTATCCATTCTAGAACCCCAGCAAGCCCCCAACATAAAGGTAGACTCGTGTGTCTTCCAAATACCAAATTAACTCGAAGGTGCTTGTTGACCTCATGGGTTTTGTCATGCAGTTTTCACTCTAGCCCAGAACATTCCTAGCTTCCTGCTGAAACTAGGGCCTCTCTTCTCTATTTTTTTCTCTTCAGAAATGGAATTCATTTTTATCTGCGAATGTTGCAAAGAGTCAGTCCTTCAATGTGCTGTGCTCTGCTCGGCTCTGCACACTTCAGGATCTCAGGCTTTCCCCATACCCCGGAACAAGACCACTTCAACCCTTACAGGGAATTCACAAACCCTGAGGCAAATTCCTTTCACCATGAGCCCAATTCAAGGCAGGCTACTGAGTATTTATATCTTAGCAATATATGTGTTAGGGCCTAAGACCTACTTGGAAAAAATAAGGCTTATGGGATGACAGCAATAGCAAAAATGAAATAATGGGAAATGGGACTAGAGATTGGAGTTTGGTAGAAGAATAGTGTTCCTTAAGCAGAAATAGCTTATTACTTAGAAAGAGCGAAGTTTTGACCTTGAGGAAATGGGAAGAGACAGTGAATAGGAATGGTGGCTAGAGTAGAGGATTCCTGAAGAGGGTTATAAAAAGATAATTTTAGAAAAGAGCCACATTGGTGAGAACCTTGAAAATCCAATTAAGGATTTTAGTCGCTGGTGGGCAGTTTGGGTTTGGTGTTGTAGGGCAGAGTCACTCAAATGTCTTCTGAACCAATTCCAGGATGACTTTTATTATGGTCTGTTATAGCAATGGCCCAATGAATCACATCCTTGTGTAGCCACATGACTATGTAGACCCCCTCACACTGACTCTGGGCTTGATCATGTGACTTGCTTTGGCCAATGGGACTTTAGCAAATGTGATGCAAGCAGAAGTTTTGAAAAGTGTTCACACATGGGAGTTTGTCTTATCTTACTGCTTGCTGGGAGTCCTTCTAGCACCAAATGAAAAAAGCCTCTGCTAGTCTCCTTGAGGGTGAGAGACCAAATGGAGAGAGAGGTCCAGCTGTTCTAGTTGATCCAGCTGAGGTCCCAGACATGTAAGTGAGCTTAGCCAACACTATGCGGGGCAGAAATGAGCTGCCTCAGCTGAGCCCAGCCCAAATGGTCCACCTACCGAAGAGTCGGCTACTATATCATTTTTGTCTTAAGCTTCTAATTTTGGGGGTGTTTTGTTACTCAGCAGTAGATAACTGATACAAGGTCCTCAAGAGAGGAGTCTAGAAGAGCTTGAGAGAACAGAGCCACTCTTTTGAGAACTGATATAAGAGCTGCAAACACTTTAGGAAAGCTGAAAGAATGGGGCCATCCTTTAGGGCTGCCTGCTCAGGGTTGTAACAATACCATGGCAGACTGAGGACAGCAGCCATGAGGGTGGCAAAGGAAGGAGAGACAGCCCACTATCGTGGTGATCAGAAAAGCAACATGGCCCAGCAATGGTTGGAGTGGGGTTAAGGAAAGGCCAAAAGGATGGAAAGAATAAAAGAGCCCACATCAGCAGGGATCTCATGGCCAAATGGCAGGTCACAGCAAGGTCAGCCCACACTGGAAGAGCCACAGGGATAACAGAGTAGAAGTTAATATTGACATGGATGGATATAGCAGGCGAATCTCAGTGGCTACCTCCTAGGATCCTGCTGGGGCAAGAAAACAAGGAGGAGAGGAGTGATATTTTGACTCTACTGGGAAAAAAGTTTCACTGATCAAGTTTTCCCCATTCTAGGCAGTTGGCTGTGATTTAGGAAAGCATGGGATGCCCAGAGAATAAAGCTGCATGACTGGGTACACAAAACCCAGCAAAATTGTCTGTCAGCCTAGACATTATTTTTGTTTTTATTTCCATCACCCCATCCACTACTGAAGTTGATGTCTAATTATATACCCAGCTGTTAGAGGCCAAGACAGAATGGTGACCAAGAGTATCTGTTCTAGAACCAAATGCCAGCGTAAACACCTACTGGCTGATGACCTTGGGCAACTTATTTAACATCAGTTTCCTGACTGTAAAACGGAAATAATAGTAGTTTCTATCTCACTTGGTTTTTGTGATGATTAAATAAAATTATACATTCGAAGTATTTAGCACAGTATCCAGTACATTATATTGTCATTATTTTCAACAGTTATTTGGTCCTCCATATTTTCTCAAGGTTCTAATTCATTTGGATCATCCAGAAATACTTCATCATTTGAATACCATCAAAACCTTCTCTGATACCTAAAATATATTAATTAGGGAAGATGCCCTCTTGATCACAGCATTTGAAACTGGTAAGAAGACAAGGAAGTTCTGTACTTTCCTAATGTTTGGGATTATAATGTATTCCTGATGAAAATCTGTATGTACATTCTACTGTATTTGATCTTTATTTCTATCCCATCTGGCAAGTTCTCATTAAGATATGATTTAAGAACTGAAAGTTCATTAAAAAGATCATTCTGTGACAAAGTGAGATGAGCTATGTAGAAGTGATTCCATATCTTCTCCAGATCATCCCATTTAGGGCTTTTTTTCCAATTGAATCCAGCATAATTCATAAAAGCACTGAGATCTGCCTTTTAAAGCCCTGGAATAATTCAACAATTAACATTACACACTCTTGTTACCTGATGGATGCACTGGACCCAAATTGCAACAAATACCACTATTAGTCACTTTCTTCTACAACTTTCTTACTTTAAGCAGCATTAGCTTAGGAATCTTCTTCTAAATTCAGTTCTAAGGGAAAATATTCACAGATAATCTCTGACTTGAATATAATTTCCCCTTACTTTCTTAAAAATACAACTATGGGGAAAAGTACTTCATGAAAAGGACCAAAGTTTTAATTCAGAATGCTTAAAACATCTTTTCTCAGATTTTTTTTTCAACTGAATAAAACACAAGCTCATAGTAATTGCAATATTATTAGCATTCTTTTAAGAGCAGGGATCAGTCATGGAAATCTTGTGTTCGACAATGTCAAAATTTGTCTAAACTGCACTCTAATAAAATCACAAAATGATAACAGCATCTCTATTGATGCTATATAAATATGAGAAAACATCATATCAAGTGTAAAAACATGAGATGCACCATTTATGGAATTGTTATAAATTTCTGTTGTACAACCAATTCCCACAAAATTCCACTGCAGTCATTCAAACACTTGTGGAAGAGTATCTTAAAACCTTTACATTTTGCACCTTAAAATTAACTTATCAAAAATACCATCGGCCAAGATGCTAACAATTTTATCAAGAATTCCACTGCAGCTCAGAATGGAGGAATAACATCAGTTGCTTCATCTAGTGAGATATAAAGTTCAAGAATCATCACACTAACTCTAGTACTTCCACAAACACTTTTTCCAAAAATAGTTTTTCTTTTTTTCTTTTTTTTTTTTTTTTTTGCGGTACACGGGCCTCTCACTGTTGTGGCCTCTCCCGTTGCGGAGCACAGGCTCTGGACACGCAGGCTCAGCGGCCATGGCTCACGGGCCCAGCCGCATGTGGGATCTTCCCGGACCGGGGCACGAACCCGTGTCCCCTGCATCGGCAGGCGGACTCTCAACCACTGTGCCACCAGGGAAGCCCATAATTTTTCATATTTTTATAACACAGAGTTGTGAAGTTTTGCCCAATTCTTGTTGTAAAACTTTTTAAGTGGGTAGGGAAAACCCCACAGGTGATTCCTTTATCGTTCACACTAGTGAAAATTTTATTGTGACTCAAGTAATGTGGAAATTAGTTTCAAAGTACACATGATACATCTGAAATCAAGACTGAATTGGTACGTTGCATAATCCCACCTTTCACTGACACAAGCTCCATTTAACAGAATCATGCTGTGTTAAAAAAAAAAAAAACAACTCCATTGAAACTGGGAAACTTCAGAAGTGACAGCTAACTGATGTCTCTCTTACTGAATATATAATATGTCAGATTTCTCAATGTGACTAACATTTATCTTACTATTCTATTAGGTACAGTTTTTATATGTGGTTGCCATGTTTCTATAAAGTGGATATACATTTCATAAAACCTCATTAAAATTTTCTTGCACCTCCTACCTTCCATGCTAGTAGGATTTCTGTAAGCCAGGGTAAAGCTAAGCTCTGCTATGGTAACAAATAAACCTCCAAGCCTTAGTGTCTTGACATATCATATCCATACAAAGTTACATATGGTTCAGGCAGCCCTCTTCCATCTTGAAGCTAAGTCATCTGGAATATGGCTTCTGACGCTATTGTGTCAGGGCAAGAGGGATGGAAAAAGACACCTGGCTTTTATCTATTTCAGCCTAAAAGTGATACATGTCAATTTCTCTCTCCCAACTCATTGAATGAACTAGTTGCCTGATTCTAACTCAACTGTCTGAGAAACATGTAAACACATGGGTAGTTGGTGAGCACCAACTGTCTTTGACACAGGGACTCAAATAAAACTGTATAATTAAGTGATTTTGAATATGCCTCAAAAGGTTTCAAACTATAGGCAAGTGACTGGTGCTAGAGCATTTAGAAATATTCAGTATTCTGGCCAGCTCATGGCAGAGTAATTTTTCATTGTGTGCAGTTACAAGAGTAGCACTGAGTCCCACTGACTGGAAAAGTAGCACAGGTATACACAGTATGTATAAAGAAGTTATACACATATATGTGTATAGACATGTGGGGGGGTGTGTGCGTATCATGATACGCATGCTTATAGAGAGCCACATGGACTAGAAAGAAAACTGTATAGTCTACCTCAGTGGTTTGCACATTTAGAAGTGTCCAGAGACATTTTTGGTTGCCACAGCTGGAGGGTGAGGAGTTGCTACTGGCATCTAGTGGGTAAAGTCCAGGGATGCTGCCAAAATCCTACAACGCACAAGACAGCCACTCACAGCCATGAATTACCTGACCCAAACTGCCAATGGCGCCACAGCCATGAATTACCTGACCCAAACTGCCAATGGCGCCGAGTTGAGAAACTCTTGTCTACCAGTCGGTCCCTGAAATGCCAAATGCCCGATGTGCCCATCGAGTGCTTGTGAACAAAGCAGCCAGAGACAATTACTTGTTTTCGGCCTTGTACTCCTGCTTCCTTGGCCCCTTCGTTGCTGGTTCCCAGGTCTGTATATCTAACTTTAATCTCTCCCAAAGGCCGTATGTCCAACTACTATTAGTTATGTTTATCTGGATGTTCAACCATCTCCTTACACGAAACCTGTTCAAAATGAAATTCATCGCCATCTCCTGCTTCAGACACCAACCCTCTTTCCACCTTCTCTAATGTCACTGACCATCTACCCTTCCAGTCACCCAAGCTGGGTACCTTAGGCGCAATTCCCAACTCCTCCACCTTCACAATTCCACATGCCTCCCAAGCCCGAGGAGAGCTCCGAGGAGACTACTGAACCTGACTCTCCCCTCACACTCCCTTGCCACTTGTACACTGTACATCTTCTTGTACGCTCGCTGTTATTCTCATAGAGTAATAATATTATTATTCCCCTTGCTGGTCTCTAACACCAGTCTCTCTCCACCCTGGCCCACCTTCCACATTGCCACCACGGAAGCTGCATGGGAGAGGAGAGTGAGTGAAAGATCTGGGATCAGATACGCCTAAATTTGAAACCATATCTTCCTCCACAGTATGGGGGATGTACCTTAACCTCTCTAAGCCACACATGTAAAATGGCACTAAATCCTCTCCCTTATAAAATGGTTGTGAGGATTAAATGATACAATATATAGAGATTCCCGCAGCACAATTCCTGGCCACATATATAGGTGTTCAATACGTTTCACCATTATTTGCTCTTATTATTATACCGCTTTAAAAATCACTTTTAAAATTAAATTATTTCAATTTGTAAGGATTAAGCTTTCACTGCCAAATGCCTTAAGCCTTCAGTAATCTGCTTCTAGACAACTGTTGTGAAGCTGTAAACTCTACTTGGTCACCAGCCATGTCTGTATTGTGTCCCACTGTAACGACAATGGGACACAATGCAGACATTGTACACACTAAACAAATGAATAAAAAAATAAATGAAATATTAAATATACATATAATAATCTAAATACATAATAGTGAGTGAAATAACAAATATTTCTTCTCTATCTAAACCAGGATTATTCTTTCAAATTTTAAGGGCTTCTTGCTCGAATACAATCCTTCTTCTTGAAATATACCCATAGCTGCTTCTCTCCCTGCGATAACCTCTTCTCTCTGTTGTGTTCTAACTTGGAGCCTTTCTTTGGAGTCACCTATTGTTTTGCAGCTGTTAGCCTCATCTGCTTCTAATAGACTCTACATTCTTGTCTTGCCAGGATCTTATCTGGGTCACCATTATCAATATTGCCCCCTCCCCAATACACACATATGTGCACTCAGATTCATGCACCTCAGTTGAACTGACAGATTCATCTCACTTATTCTTTTTTCCAGAAACTTCCATGGCTACAAGTCCAACCCATCCCTCCACTTGCACATCCCACCTTGTAAATTCTATCGCATAATATTCCAAGGGAAAGCTTCGTGTCACAGAAAAGCAGCATTCCCACTCTCCAGGTGACTGGAGAAAACAAAAACTTACACCCCAAAGGAGTGAGAACCAGTTAGGCAATAACAGATTGGGGCAGAAACAAGTGAGGGCTTCCGGCACAGCTGGCGACTTAATCAGGGCTGGGCTGGCCCACTGCGCTTGGGAAGAACAGGCTCCCGTGGTCCTCACCCCCGGCCACACCACACACCAGCCCTGACCTCCAGGGTCAGTGCTGTTCATTCTTCCCAAGGCCTTTGCCCATTTCTACCCAGGTAATTTCCTGGCTACTGAGAAGACAATTAACTCAAAAGCCATTGTTCCTGGATTCCTGGCAGCCTGATGGGCAGATGTACACGCAGCTGACCCTTGACCAGCTGAGATTTCTGTGATCTGAATTCAGTCATCTCCCATGTCATCTGACACTCAATCTCCCAGACCTCAGAGCCACTGGAAGGGAGGATAAAAAGCCAAATTAATGAAGGTTGTATCAAGTGCACCCTGGACTGAAGTGTCCATGTGGCTTTTGAAATTGCCTTGCTTCCTGCCCAGAATGCCTTATTTCTTTCCACCTTGGGCTGTTCTTCTGGAAACCTCCAGACTTGCTGCCTCACCCATAGGTCTGCGTGCCTTCCTCCTGGGTTTCCCTTAGGGCTTCTTTAAACTGGCAGCCAAAGAGTCACTTCCCGGTAGGTGCAGTTGGCACGCCTGCAAGTGTACTTAAACTCTGTGTCTGATCAAGTTATGTGTATTGGATCTGAAACCAGTTAGTCAATTCGTTCAGGTCCCTAAGTGGCGATTTGTGGTAATGTCTACATCAATATGAACAGAGAGGTTTGCTAGCTGGCTTATGTAAAGCAAATGGCTACAGGAAAGAGGGGGTGCCTCCAGTCTTCTCTCTACTAAGGAAGATATGGCTGGAAAGGAAAGGAAAGCAAATGGAAACAAAAGTGGCCATCTATACGTGCATAAACGTATCGGTGACGGTGAGGTCCGTTTTCTGGGTTGAATCAATTTACCTCTTCAACCCATCCCACGTTTCTTTCTCCCCAGTGGCTGTTTTAGTTGATGCTTACATGTCATCATGAGTATTATAATCATTCTGTACACAGCAAACCCCCAGATCCAGCGCCAATCTGTGTTTTTAAGAGGGAAACCGGGGCGCCAATATAAGCTCTACTTGGAGACAGAGGAACAACTGAAAACAGAAAAAAAAAATGTGTGTTGTGTTCCACCTCTCTCCACGTTTCTCTTTTGTACAAACAGTTTCTGCATTGGCCTGGGCGGGGGAGGAAACAGCCAATCTAAGAGGGAATTTATTTAGTGTGTGTCTGCATATTGGCTGTATCTCTTTACCACTGCAGAATACATTGTTTCTAATAATTGCGATGGATTGATACTTAGGACTGGCTGGCAGAATTCCTTTAGCATGTTAAAATACTACCTTTTATTCCTTGGTCTAATGCATAAGCTGATATTCCGGTTGGTTTTCAAATGTAATAAACAAACTTGAAAAGCAAATACCCCTAAAGGAAAGGAAGATGCTGTGTCTAAGGTTGGGCTCTCTTTGAAATCACTGCCCTCTACCAGCCAAGGGAACCACTCACTCAGCAGCCTTGCTCTTTAGCTCTGGTACCTTCACACCTTCTAGGAGTCTGATATGAAGGGAAGAAATCTGTGCCCATAAAACACGCTGAAATCTGTGTGGCAAAAATGCTTCTGCTAAAATGGAGCAGCAGAAATCCACCTTGCTCTGGTCTGCTAAGCTAGGCAGGAAACAGTGGATTTCATGACTCAAGCCTCAGCAGTGCCTCCCTGAGTTCCATCTCTGTCTTCACCTGCCGATGGGAAATTTGGTCCCAGTTTTGCCCTTGCAATTCCTCCTCAATACACTGGCCCCTAAGATCCCTCTGGAAAGTTTGCCCCCGAAGAGACATTAAGGCTCAGAAGCTTACACCACCACCTAGGATCCAGCAACATTCCGCAGGGCCTTGACACGGCAAGAGAACAGGTTGAATGGCTTAGCAGCCAAGTGGCTAAATGCAGACTGAATATTGGATTTCCTTCCCCCTAATCAATGCACATTTCTGGAATAAGTGGCCTTAACTCGCGGGTCACATGAATTTTTACTTCATTTTGTTTTCTTGCATTTTAATTCCCATTCTTTCTTATTGCTAGTTATATCACTTTTCATTGTGGCCGTGCTGCCGAAATGGACAGCACGATTTATGCGGCCTTAACATAAATATGATGCTAGACAGAAAGAGAACGACGTATTAGTTTAGAATTTGCAGACTCTCACACGGGGAGCGCACATCGCTGATTTATGAAACTGCGATCGCTTGTAAATCTAAAGTAAGGCGCTGCATCTGTAAGCTCCCAAAGAGCAAGAAACAGAGCCCCTTAGCACAGCCTCCAGCTGGTAGTCCCCAGGCCCTGAAAACAAAGGCACTAAATGTGCAGCCTTTCTCTTTCCTTAGAAACACATCCTAAAATGTAGTTCTACACTGAAGTGGTAGGAAGGGTTTCTCTTCATCAGTTAATGAGGGATGGGAAAGGGGGTGCGCTGGTCATTGGCCTCTTTGCTCTCAAATCCAAACCCTCCCTTCCTGCTCCATATTCCAGAGCGCAGTCCTGTGTAAACTCCATTTCCCAAGAGCTCCCTTGCCAAATGGCTTCTGGTTGGGGTCAGCCAAAGGGAGGCTTTGGCAGGAGCCCGGAGGTTGGGAGTAAGGGAGAAGCCAGGTATTTCTCCAACTTCCCCTCTCCCGTTGCCTCTGCCTTGAGTGGCCCCAGTGGAAGTTGCTGCTTCTCTGCCAGACAGCCCTCTTGTGATTCTCGTTCCTTCAGATTCTCCAGGTCCCTGGGCTCTGTACCACCATCTCCTCTCTTTGTTCCTCTAGGCTAGGGTTAGTAACAGCTTCCTGCTAGTGCTAATCTCTGGGTTGCCTCTCCATGTCCTTCCAGCACCTTTCAATCTAGATCCCATATTGAATTCCCCGTATCAACAACGTTGGCTCTCTTTTCCTGGCTGGGACCTGACTGATTCAGGGGGGGAAAGCTTGGAGACTGGACCACCAACTCCCGGTGGTCAGCGTGCACACACGGAGCAAGATACAAATCTGCTTCACCCCATCTTCAGCCACTTGAAGACTGTCTGACAAATTCACTGCAGCCACATTTATTACACAGTCCTTTTATTTCCTCTTCCCCATGGAGAAAGCAAGCCTCAACTGTGGACCTCAATAAATGCAACTTGAAACTCTCTGGGAATCCTGGCAGCAGCACTGCAAACAGTGGGACTGAAGGTTGAAACACCCCAAAGGATACAGTTAGAAACAGGGAGGGGACCTTCAACAGCACTGGGGAGAAAAAGATTATCAGAAATATAAGGTGATACCTTACAAAATGTATGACTCCTTTGGCAATGTAGCCAGACCTTAAACTGTTAAATCCCAATTTAACTTCAAAACCCCAGCCTAATAACCCCTCCAACTCCAAACTAACCATCCTGGTGGCTAAGCTAAAATAATATGACAACTTGGCTGTACAGTGTTTTGCAACCATCTGTCTGCAAACTATAAATGCCTGTTTGGTTATACTTGTGCACAATATGAACAACGTGACTGCTTATACTTTTAAGTGCTTCATATAAATACTGAGTGGTGAGTTTTTCCCTTCTGCATGCTGCTTTCTAAATGTTTTTATTGCCTTTTAAATGCGTAACAGAAATGGGGACTCCGCCACCAGCACTGACCAAATTTTGAAGACCGTCAATGAAAGAGAGAAACTCAAAATGCACAAAGTCATCGTTTTAAAATTAATTTAGGTGGTTAGAGTTTGGAACAGTATTGGCCTTTCGTGGAGGGACTGGCTGGGGGCATGAGGGAGCTTTCTGGGCGCCGGACATGTTTGACATATTGACGTGGGTTTGGTTACATGAGTATGTATATATGTAAAAATAAACCTGTGAGCTGCACACTCAAGATCTGCACTCTCTACTGTAAGTATGCACACATCAAAAGAAAAGTGAAAATAGTCACTTTCTGAAAGATTTGCAACTTGAACCCCTGAACAGTTGAAGAAGGGATTCCTTTACAGAAAAGATGATGGCTACACCATCTTTTTAAAGGATGGGCACTTTCATGCAATGTGGTAGTCATGGTAGACCCGCAAACTAGCTCAAGGAATAACTGCTGGGTGAGTGGGTACCGAGCACATCAGACCATGTCTCTCAGGTTTCAGGGCTGTCTGGCAATGCCTGGAGTTGCCTCCAGGGCACCACACTGAAGGTCTTACTGGGAATGGGTCTTAGGTATGGAGACTCTGTGAGGGATATTTCCATGCACGAAGTTTACTGAGGAACCTGCGTGGGACAATACCACCCTTGTTGGGGTGAAGGAAGGACTGGGTCGAGGAAGAAGTCAAACTGTGGTGCAGATAAAACCAAAGCCTTAGAGGAGCGGGAGCTCCAGAATGGGATGCGGTCTGCCTCTGAGGAAGGGGGTTTATTAACCTGGCGCAGCTACCAGAGAGAGGACTCTGTTGAGAGCTGCCCAATATTTCCAACAGCCAGGGGAATTGATGCTTCTCTTTCAAACTGGGGGATGGATCCGGATGGTGCAGAAAGATTCCACTACAGGGTGGAGTCAAGAAGGAAGGAGCAGGTACCACTTTTCACCCCTAAGAGTAACCCACCCACCCCCAAAATATGTGCTGTGTGCTTATGAGAGCAGGGGACTGGCAAAACCACAGAACTAGTTCATTTCAATAAGGACTTCATTTGGCATCCTAGGTAGGAGGATACGAAGCCTGCAAATAGCAGGTAGCTAAAGAGAATTGCATGGCCTGCGGGAGAAACTCAGAGGCACCTTCCCAGTCCTCGTGCCCATGACCTCCTCTGTTGGGTCACAGCCAACAGAGCTGCAGGCTCACCCACGCGTGGGCGTTCCTGGGCTCTGCCATGCTAGAGAGAGGGGCTCTAGTTTGGGAAGATGGTAACAAGCTGCCACTTTGCATTCGGCAGTTCCCTCTCTGAACAGGTGGCAACTGACTGACAGGCCTTCTCCGAAGTGGAGGAGGACATCTGTGTTTTTCACACTGTGGAATACTGGATCTTTCCAAGTCACACATTTGGGAAAACAGCTGAACTGCCTTCTAAGTCCCTCATGTTATGGTACAAATATCCACCTAATGAGAAAACACGAGAGAGGCACAGCTTTACGCTAGAACCAACTAAACCAAGTCTGCAAACATCCAGACAGGAACTTGACGAGTGGAGACTATAGATATTTTAAGAGGTGATCTCAGCAATTAAAAGAAAATATGGAAACAGGAAAAATATACAACGGTCACAAAAATCTACACTAAAATTGTTCCATGTTTCGTCTCTCCTAAACACACCCCCCCCACACACACCTCTCACGAGTTAAGACTCTGGAATGGACCTGCCTTCAGCATGAAATAAGCTGTTCTTTTCTTAAGCTATCCCAGCAACTCACAAGAAGAAATTGTATCACTTACGAGCTCCTTCATTCTGGAACCTTTAACCAGCAGTCTCCCTCCTCCCTCTCTGAACTGTGTTGTGAGTGCTTATGACTTATAGGTCACTGTTGATAATCAAAGCCATTGCTGGATTGAAAATGACAATCAGATCGGGCATCTAAATGAAACAGGAGTGTGCGTCTCTTTCGAAGAATCCATTACACCGAAAGAATTTTGCTGAAGACACCAAGACATTTATTGAGAACACCTCAGAGCAGGGCTCAAACTGTGAACAAAATGGAAAATGTCTCAAAAGAGCTCTCAAAATTAATTAGAAAAATTAAAAGAAACCTAAAAGAAAAGCAGCTGTGAGGGGAAGATGGAAGTTCAGAGAGGGAGCCTGTGCCCGTGTTTGGAAGCCATGCCTGGCCTGACAGACCATATCTAACCTCTCTCCCTTAGGAAGAAGAGGAGCCACTGCAAGTGCTTTTCTTATGCCTCAGGGAAGAGGTTCTACAAAGAAAAGGTCCGGTTGCTGTTATGTAGGATTTTTTTAAACAAAGAGCCATTTGTTTACTCTGATAAACTGTGCTTCCCACAACCAGTGGGTTATCTCTTTTTCTGTTTCTTTCCACTAGGAGGTAAACCCACTGAAAAGTGGTTGAAGATACAGCATTAAAAGTCACTGATCGGGCAAAAAAAGGCCATAGATCAAGAAACCTATGGTTATTCCACTTTGAATATAAATGGGAACTTCTAAAGGGCCTTTAAGGAAAGCAGGCTGGAAAATGCACTTTTCTTGGTTTTCTTTTTCTTTTTTTAATTTATTTATTTCTTTATTTTATTCTTGGCTGCATTGGGTCTTCGTTGCTGTGTGCGGGCTTTCTCTAGTTGTGGCGAGCAGGGCCTACTCTTCATTGCGGTGCGCGGGCTTCTCATTGCGGTGGCTTCTCTTTGTTGCAGAGCACAGGCTCTAGGCGCATGTGCTTCAGTAGTTGTGGCTCACGGGCTCTACAGTGCAGGCTCAGTAGTTGTGGCTCACGGGCTTAGTTGCTCCGCGGCATGTGGGATCTTCCCAGAGCAGGGCTCGAACCTGTGTCCCCTCCATTGGCAGCCGGATTCTCAACCACTGCGCCACTAGGGAAGTCCTTCTTGGTTTTCTTTGATAAAGCCTTGTGTCCAATGCCAACAAGATCTGCAAGGTACTGCAGACTCAAGGAGCCTGGCATATTTAATGGTTAAAGGCTGAGAAACCTAGGGGCCCCACCATGCCCATGTTCCCTTTTTGAAGGGGTCATTCTGCCTCATTTATAACTGACCACAGTTAAAAGGGTCAAAGATGGGCCACTGATCCCAAGACAATAATAGATATTGGGGCAGTGGCCTATGAAATGGCCTGGCCTAAGAAGCTGCAGGGATTCAAAGCACTCAGACCCTTACTCATGGGGAGTGTAGAAATCAGACCTATCAAGAGGTAGGTGGTGCAGAAGATGAGAACCTCACAGAAAGAAGGCAGAAAACTTGGGGGAGGTGAGTAGAGACAGGAGAAACTGAAGCAGAGAAAGAGATGAGCAGATCTCTTGAACCCCCAAGTCTGAGATGGATTTGCTAGAGTAGAAGCAATGGGCAACATCTGCTGAGAGACAGGATGCCCTAGTAACCCCATGAGATGAAGAATATTAGATCTGCTGAGCCACCAGAGGGTTTAAACACCAGAGTTACTGAATGTCCCTACGTGACGTTCCAGTTCTTTGTGATCTTTAGGTGCATGCTCAGGAAATGGTTTCCTTTCCTTCTCATTTCTCTGAGTATTATTAAAATGGACTCTCTTAGTTTAGGTAAGCTCAGATCGTCTTTGCTTCTTATAACCCCAAAGCACTTCCCTGATACACTAGCGTAATAGTGTTCAACACGATGGCAAACAGTGTTCATAATGCCTCACTACGCGGCTCCACGGACTGGGATGATCAAGCCCATTGTGCCGTTTACTCAGAACTGTTGGTCCCCTTTCCTGCTTTCTCAAGAGAGGCTCTAATCAGAGCTAGATGATGCGCACCTAAATGGGAGTCAGCATTCACACCACAGGAACATGGCCTGCGGATATTCACAGTATCAGCTGGGAGGTAGCCATGGTGATGAACTAGAGGTGTTATTCTCTATATCCGTACTTAGCTGTCTGCATGCCTCACGTTCCAGGATCTGTATGTCATGGTCACTTAGGTAAACAGCATTAGCAGCCCAGGGTAAATCTACAGGTAGCTTTGTCTCTGGGAATGTCTGAGATCGTGGACACATTGACAACCATAGGCTTCCTTTCACTTCAAGTCGTAACTGTTCACAGGTACAGGACCTCCCTGAGATACGTCTTGTGGCTTAACATGAGACCTGTTTGCAAAAGGCACTGACTGCCCATGTCCACTCCTGGTGGTGGCTCCACAGTGTCACCTACTTCAAGAGATTGACAGCCGCACATCCATTCTCCTCCAGGCTCCAACCTGACTCGTGTGACTTCTGATTACCAACGTGTCAATTACAGGCCATGTTACGATTTAACTGGATGAACCCTTTCCTGAATGGGGGAGTGGGAAAAAAGGAACGGGGAGTTGCCCTTGAAGAGCAGAGTGACTGAATGCATATTTGCATGAAACACGTTACAGAGAAAGATGGGGGATGCGTCCTCCATTCAGGGAAATTCAATCAACAGAATTGGCCCAATTTCAGACTAAAGTCAACGATGCACAATCGGCATTTTTTAAATGGTATTTTTGACCTGTTTCTTCCAAAAAGGAAACTAAGAATTCCTGAAGGAATGAACTGGGGTTTATGCACCTTAGAGGAAGAAACAAGGGTGAGAGTTGTTCATTTCTTCATTTTTAAAAATTACTGTTCTGCTCGGGAAATTGCTCTTTATTCTAAAAACAACAACAAAAGGTAGAGGGGGTGCAAAAAATGGGAAAATATACTTGTTGTCTGAGTCAATGACAGGATTGAGAAGAGTCTGATTAATAAACAGAAATGGAAAAATGTTACAGCTTTCTTATAAACCATATTCCAACCAATTCTCTCCTTTTTTTTCCCTCTCTCTCACTCCTTTTCAAATATCTCCCCTCACCCACTCCCAGCTTTGGGAAGAAAGTATTATTCTAATCTTAATGTTTTCTTTTAATAGGTGTGGAATAAACGGTGACAGAATGATAAACCAAAGGAGGACAGAAACAAGTGAACTCAAATCAGAGAATTCACATCAGCTTTTTGGAAAGCGGGAAAAACAAAAGTAACCATCTCAAACCGCAACCCCTTTACTCTCCCCAAACTGCCTTTTCTTTATTTGCTCCTGCGCAAAAGTCTACCTAGGTTTCAAAACCAATTTCTCCTTTTTCCTAGAACCAACCAAATACTGAATGTGTACAAAAACATGGTAGCTTAAGAAAAAAAAAAAAAAAGATAATTATCAGAGGGAAGGAGGAGGAAGGACAGAGAAAGAAAATAAAGAGATATGACACAAGGGAAATGGGCCAAATGAAGACAAAGCAACGCACTTAACCCACCTGGAGAGCGAATCGGACCAGCAAGGCCCTGTCAGCCAATCACCTGGTCCTGCTGCGGGGAGGAGAGTCCGCATGGGTTCATTTGGCCGAGGAGTGGGTTTCATAAACCTTACGGTGTCGCTATGAAAGCTATCAGGATCTTCCCACGTTTCCTGTCATTCCGTGGAGATTGGCTGCTGGAGTGTTGCGGGGGGGAGTCGGGGGGTGGAGGTGGAGGGGGAAGAGGGAGGTTGGGGAGTTGAAGGGGAAACTGGCTCGGGTGGCAGAATCACATAGGAATTTATTTTAAGTGCATATACAAAACGAAATGAGAAAAAAAAAAACTGTATTCCTGTTGGGTCATGTGAGGGAGCCACTGGCAAAGATAATAATATACGAGGGGGGAGAGAGAGAGGAAGAGAGAGAGAGAGAGAGAGGCAAAAGGCTTTCTATTATTCGGGACACTGGTGAAGCACACTGAGGCAGCTGGAAGATTAAATTAAGTATTATATCTGCTGACCCTATTGCCATGGTTACCGGACAGCGGAAAATATTAATCAACCCAAGCCTTTTCAGATGAATGTGCTTGAAAAAATACAATAAATATAAATATATATGTACATCCTCCCTGCTCTGCTGTCTAAATGCAGGATGCCAGCCAGTACACCACCTGATAGTGGAGATAAATTTTTTTAAAAGTCTCACCTCTTGAAGAAGGCTTATGTCAGTTATGGTAGGCAGGGTATGGACCACTCAGTCACTTTCTCTTTGACTGGTTTCTTCCCTCACCCCCCTTTCAGTGATGGACTCTAACATCTGGCTTGATTGCAAAGTGAAGGGGCTACCTGTCTCCTTATTCCTAGGGACCCCATTCACTAAACAGGCACCCTTGTGCATTAACCAAAGCTGAAGCACACTGAAGGGGGAAAAAAGGCAAAAAATACATGTAAATAAAACCAGAAGCCCTCGAAGTCGAGATAAGAACGGAGAGAGTCCAGTCTGTTTGGCTGTGAGTCTAAAGTAGCCTTGAAGCTTCACTTCTTTTTATCTTTGCGGTACGCGGGCCTCTCACTGCTGTGGCCTCTCCCGTCGCGGAGCACAGGCTCCGGACGCGCAGGCTCAGCGGCCATGGCTCACGGGCACAGCCGCTCCGCGGCACGTGGGATACTCCCGGACCGGGTCACGAACCCATGTCCCGGACATCGGCAGGTGGACTCTCAACCACTGCGCCACCAGGGGAGCCCAAAGCTTCACTTCTTGTTCAGGCTGTAACGCTTAGTAGCTGCACCTGGTCATCTCTAAATCCTAGATTTTGTTTCCACTTTACCCCCACCAGCTGACATTGTGAGACTCTCCTGCCTGCCTTTAAATGTACTGCCACTGTTCCCACGATGGAAAGCTTGAGGAACTGCAGAGCAGAACCAAGGAGCACGGCTGCATTAACACTAATGCACTCATTGGAGAAGAATCTCCCCCTTTGGATGCACAAGGATTGACTGGAACTCTGCCGCTAGAGGTTTTCTCTTCCATTCAATGTTTTCTGAGTCCCTACTATGTGTCAGGCACCCTGCTGGACAGTGGGACAGTGTATGCGGGATATGGAAGCTGAGGGGCTTGCATTATGGCAGGATGGGGGTCAGGGAGCCAGGGGCCTTGAATTTCATCTCATTCAAACTTCATCATTTTGCAGATGAAAACATTAGAAACCCCAGTGGATCAAGGATTTGCCTCAGGTCAACAGCTGTGTTGTTACAGACTAGATCTTGCAGAGAACCTTCTAAGCAAGGGGGTCTGATTTGATCTGAGATGCCAAGACTTTTAATAGTAAGTGTATCTATCTTTCTGTGAAAAACTACTCGTTGCAAAACCTCCAAGGTGCCACTTTGCCTGGACCTGTCCCATATATTTAGGGATGCCTGAGAAATCTACTGGACAAGTTCTCTCCTATTTTCTGTCTCACCTCTCTCTACACACCCCACACCCTCCTAACTCTGTTCCCCGTAAAATAGATAACATATTATGGACGTGTAGACTTGGTGTCCAGATTCCCTTCTCCTGTTGAATACTCACATTCTTAGGTTCACATAGTCTTAAGGAAATGCTCTGAAGTTTAACACAGACCCGCTAACAGAATGTCCATGCATCTTAGCCAGAATTATCTTACGCTATGACACCAAAGCAGGTCTCTGTGTCAGGCCTGGCTCCGACACCCCCCTCACTGGAAGCCACGGGGGTTCAGATGGCTTTTCTCCTAGTTAAGCCTTCACCATATATAGCCCTGACTAAGACCAATCAGGCTTCTCCTTCTGTGGAGGTGCAATTTTACACAGTAGGTGACATTAACTCGGTAGCTGAGTCCCCACGTGCAGCCACGGCAACCACAGGGTCCCAGAAGCTGATAGGAGGCAGCGGGTTGTACGATCCTGTAAATCATCTCCCCATAGGAACGGCAAGATCACACACTTTAATATGCATGCGGCCTCAGAGAGCCCTCTTCTTGGCTGAACCAAGGCGATAATATGCATTTTGTGTCCAGAAATCCATTCTAAACTGTGCCATGCGGACTGCTCAGCATTTCCTAAAGGGTTCTGACCTGGCCTCTTCTACGGACCTACACATGGAGTACTTCACCCTTCGCATCTAGGTTCTCCAGCTTTATAGCCACACTCTTGAGACAGATTCAACACCCTTCTCACTTTCAGCAAACCTTTTGTTCTAATATCGGCCTACAGCTTTTTTTCCCTTTAGAGGGCAACACGATTTGGGTGTTTCCTTTTCAGGGGAAAAGAGTGAAATTGTATCAGTAAAGAGGGTAGGGGAATAAAATAGAAAAAGAAAGTGGTGTAGAGGGTCCAGAATGGTACCTTACACACAGCAGATCCCAGGTTTATGGGCCGAAGGTCATATTCCTTTCAGTTCAATACAAAATACCTCTCACCCTGCAGTGACTCCTAGAACTTTTTAAACCAGACAGTCCATTGCATACCCTAGCATCAGACACACTAGAAAGAGGAATCGATTCAGTGGCAGAGGATAAGCATGAAATTCAGCTCTGCTGCTTTCTACTTGTGAGACTACAGGCAAGTTTCTAACCTGTCTAATCCTCAGCTCCAACAATAAAATGGAATAATTACAGTAAGTTTAAAAAGCTTGTGATCAGATTAGTACTTAGACATAATAGATGTTCAACAAATGTCAGGACCAAGACAGGGAGGCAAGGGTAACATATGCAGTCCTTCTGCAAATGCTTAAAGATGATAATTTGGTTTTTGATATAGAGTGACTTTCCCCGAATGCCCCTGGATACTATTAGCTAACCAGACCCATCACAATCCACATGGCACCCTAAGGATATCTTATCAAGGCTCGCAGAGGGGTTAGTAAACGCATTCTGCCTCTAATATGCTGAATTATTTTGCCTAGGCCTCAAGTCTTCCATCTGTGAAATGGGTAAGAATAGGCCATGTGGAAACATTAAGCTTTAGTTTAATTCTCAGTGCTTTGGAGTAAATGCCTACATTTTACGGAGAGAAGTTAGATCAGTTAGCGAGGGCTATTTTTTGTTCTTCTTCAAACATCTTTAAAAGGGGGGGGAGGGGAAGCATGTTGCAGGGAAAAAGACCTGAGTAAAGTACTGCAGACTACTCCACGCAGGTGAAAGGGTATTACACGTCAAGCATAGACACGCAGCTCCTCAAGACTGTCACTACACATATGTGAGCTAGGCAGAGCAGAGCATAAAAACAAAGCTTTCATTTTATCACATGGAACCAGTTAAGGGAAACAGTGTGAGCTGAACTTTGGACAACCTTGAATCATACTCAATTTATTCTCCATCGTCCAAAAAGTCATCATCAAAAACAGGCAAAACACAGTCCGGAAAGAATATAGTGCACACTGGAAAGATACAGATGCAATGGTACCTTATCGTCCGGACATGAATGAAAACTGTGGCTTAGTGAGACTTAGGCCTTAAATGGCAAAAATAGAAGCAGTGTGTCTCTCTCCTCCTTTGTCAGAGGAGGCTGTGTGGCTTGGACGCTTCTCCCAAAATAAGAAGTGGGCTGAAAGTCTGTGATGTCTTTTGAATAAATCTGGGGAAAAGACACCCCAGTGCCAAATGTGCAAAGGCTCAAATACGAACACTCAAGGCACCTTTTCGACTCTTTGACGGACAGTGCCAACGTGTCAAATCAATTGCAAGTGCAGTCTCATGGAGAAATACATGCTCACATACAGCTGACAAGAATTAACTAGACATTTTCAAGGTCTCTTCTCTGGCATAGCTACTTTGCTCTCGACCTTGATTCTCATGGGTACAAGTTGGTCGCAATGGTAGCTACTAGAATGGAGTGTTTTCATATTTAGGCTTTGTCAATTCTGTCCCTTCTTTTTAAAATGCCCTTCCTCCTCCCCTAGCTGAAGAACACCTACGTATCCATTAAAAACTAGATTACTCTGGTTTTGTAAACGACATGATAGCTCCCCGACCAGGGATTGAACCCGTGCCCCCTGCAGTGGAAGCACAGAGTCTTAACTAACCACTGGACCACCAGGGAAGTCCCCAGCAGCCAGTCTTTTCAACACCCATTTAAAGTAGGAGTTGCCCTGCATAGTCCTGCATGCTCTGGGCTCTGACTACCTCTCCCACTTCATTTCTTTCCACTCCCACCTCAGTCTAGACAGTCTTGCTTTCTTTCCCTTTCTCAAGTGTGCCCAATGCATTTCTTAGACATCTTTGTGCTAGTTGACCCCACTCCCTGGAGCGCTGTTTTCTGTGAGCTTCGTATAGCTGGTTCCTTCTTGCCATTCTGATATTGGCTCTAATATCACCTTTTCTAAGAAGACATTCTTTTTTTTTTTTTTTGTGGTACGCGGGCCTCTCACTGTTGTGGCCTCTCCCGTTGAGGAGCACAGGCTCACGGGCCCAGCCGCTCTGCAGCACGTGGGATCTTCGCGGACTGGGGCACGAACCTGTGTCCCCTGCATTGGCAGGTGGACTCTCAACCACTGCACCACCAGGGAAGCCCCTAAGAAGACATTCTTTATCAACAATTCTAAAGTCACTAGCCACTTGCTGTCAGTTAGTCCTATTTTAATTCTTCTCATAGCATTTAGCACTGTCTGACATGTGCCTTGTTTGTTTGTTCATTATCCGTTTTCCTCCACTAGAGCATAAGCTCCATGAGAACAAGGACTGAGTTTGTTGTGTTTGCCACTATACCCCCAGCAGCTAGACAAGTAAATGGTTAATAAATTTGTGGTGAATGAATGCCCCAACCTGAATGCCACGTAATTCATCACTTGTATTCTGTCTTCCCATAGTGTTTCATACAGACCACAATTATAAGCTCAATCATATGGGATTCTGTTTATGTGGGGCCCAACTAAATCTGAAGGCTGGAGACTCTGTTTTGTTCCCTTTGGATGATTTACTCTGAAATTAGGAAAATCACCCAGAGTCACCATGTACTGCTGTGCAGGTGATGTACTGGGCAGCTCCCAGGGGAGCAATCTGCATTATGATGATGCGAATGGCAGCCCATGCAGTTGGGCAGTAGCCAAGCTGAGCAAATGTAGATGGCAACTCAGATTTCTCTTTGTCAGGGAGAGAAATCAGGATGACTTCACCTCTTCCTCTAGGAGCAAATTCAGGACCCAGGGTACTTACCCTGGCCAACTTCTCCCTCAGTCAATACCTGAGAGTTTGGGAAGGCCCTTACAGGTAGACCTCAGTGGGATTTTGTACAGGGCAACTCACATGCACCACTTCACATCTTCTCTGCCGCCATCTATTCCATCAATTAGTGTAATGTCCAGTTATGCACAAACATCTTTGACCAGCACTTTTGCCTTGGGAGGTGTGTCACAACTTTGGCTTTTGCCTTATGTTTCCCTGACGTTGTAAAATGAGATACCTGGAGGAGCTTACTCAACATTCAGGTATGGCCACCTCAAAATTGGCCAACTGAGGATGGAAGTTAATGGAAAGTTTCTTCAACCTTTTATAACTCAGGTAGACAACTCTGAGACTCATCTCAAAAAATTCCTCAGAAGCTCCAGGTGGCATTAAGCACCATTGCTTCTAGCAGCGGCCAACTCGACAATCACCTTATACTGGCTTTCCCATATTCCATGTATCTTTCCTACAGTCCACTTATTTCTACTCCTTCAGGTCACTTTCAAATAACCCTCCTGGTCTTCCTTCTGGGGAGCCCAGGCCGATGCAGTTGTTGTGAGGAGTGGTGATAACACTGACATGTAGTAGCATCGCAACTGCTGATATTCTCACCTGTGGTACATTGGCAGGGGGGCAAGCAGAAGGCAAACCATGAGATTGGGTGGTATCAGTGACATTTGCATGGCCTTGGGAAATGGTTGTTACAAATATAATGGAGTATTTGACTTTCGTTAACTGTTTTGGAAACCTTCAAAAAAAAAAAAAAAGATAAACTCAGGTTAAACCACTATCAATCCAGGGCAGCTATGAAACCCAGGGGTCTCTATGGCAGCATTTCAACACCCTCATCGTACACGGTGGTCACATGGCAGACCAAGCTGAAAATCAGATCAAAGATAACATTTTGAGGATAGAAGAACTACAAAGGAGATTAAGTACATAGACTCGACAGCTCTCCTATGCCAAAATCAGGGCTCTGATAGAAAAAGAGTTGAACCTTGAAACCTGAAGTGCAGTAATTCTGGTGGATGACCCTAAGGACCTTGAATTACTGGACTCTCCTGAAGCTCTCAGGTTGGCAGAGGCAGCCCCATCCCCTTTGCTGGAAGAGAGTAGTCTCCCCTCACCTAGACTCGCCTGCAAAGAGCTCACCTGAGGCAGCTTCTTTTTAAGATCATGCTTCTGGTCCTCAGGATTCACTCTCACCACCCCTTACTGCCTACAGCCTGACGACCAGGTATAGATCTCAGGAGGACTCAAGTGGGGAAATAAAGTACCTGTTCCAGGATGAAACAGCTTACACACTGAAGGAACAGTAGGACATGGCAAATATAGTGGAATATGGAACATTCATGACAATGGATCTGAAGGATGTTGGAACAGGAGGGTTGGAAAATAAAGCAGAGAAGAGAAGAATTTAATGAAATAAGAAGACTCTATCGTGATCTGGTGAAGATACCGGGAGCCAGTCACTACTTGCTGGGGTTAGTTCCTAAAAGCTTGGGAATGGTCATGGCCTATAGCAAATGGGGTAGAGAAGTACGGCTGCCTTGGCAGTGTATTTGGGAAAGGGTCAGTAGGGTCAAGAGGTAGTAATGTTAGAATAGATTTATTATCTAAGACTTCAGAACCCACTACTTGACTATGTTGCCTGGGAAGGCCCCAGAGAACACTCGCTTCACTGAGTCAGTAAGGAATACAGTAGTGAGATGGGCACTGACATCTCTCATTGGTGGCTGTCCCCTATAGGTCAGGATGGACAAAAGGAAATGCCATCATAGAACAGAGTTCTCCAAGTCGATGAGTATGAAAGATTCAGAGGTCAGAAAGTGGTACTTAACCATTCAAGGCAGGCTGGTGATAATTATTGTAATGGGCAGCAAAGTTGAGCTGGCCATCAGAGATCAGTGAAGATGCCTAAAAATCATGTTGTCCTGCTGGGTAAGGTAGCTGGACAGCTCTTTAAAAAGCAGTCCCTGGTGTGCACCTGAGCCCTAGTAGTGTCTGAGAGTCTGATGACGGGACACTAAGTCACTATGTGACTGGAGCTGCCCTTCATGAGCTGGGTATTAATAGGTTCACTGAGTCATGAGGTTGGACAGGCACTGCATGTTCCATCATACAATGGAATTGGTAGGTATTTTTAGGGTCAGGACTGGCAAGGCCCAGAGTTACATGAACAGGTGGCCGAGGTCCCCATGTCAACTAAATCTGTTGCCCTGACACCACCTTCAACCCACACCATTTGCCTCATGGTAGGGGGATTCCCCTATGACTAGCTGATGGAGGAGGAAAGACCTTGGGATTGGTTCATAGATACACTGGCACAGTGTGTTGGTGTGTACTGTAAACGATCTGATAGCCTCACTATCAGAGGGTGGCCCACAAGACAGTCGTGACGGGTCATGCTCTCATAAGGCAGAGCCCTGAGTAGCACACCTGGTCATCGATTTGGGGTGAACTTGAAATGTCTGAGAGAAGATATACAAAGACTCGTGAGCATTGACAAAACCCTGGTTAGTCAGGAGCTTGGAAGGAGCAAGATTGGAATACTGACAACAAGGAGATTTAAGAAAGGAACATACAGATATACCCATGAGGGGGAGCACACAGCATGTGTACCTTATGCTCGTGCCCACCAAAGGGGAGGCAATGAATAAGCAGGAGGGTTTGCCCTGCGGAATATCAGCCATTTTCTACCCTCAGATATGCCAGCTTCTGCAGAGTCAGGACAGGTTGACTTGGAAGGGAAGGTTTCACAGAGGAAGTGATATTTCACCCATAACAAAGGATGAATCTGTATTTGGTAAGTGACTACTATTACTACTCTTACTACTAGAACTGGCTACCATCTGTTGATGGTATGTGATGGGCCAAATACCACGCTAAGCCTTTTATGCTTATTTTCAAATTTATTCTTCACAATGAATGACGTCCTACTATTACCAATTACCATTTTATATATGAATTGAATATACTGAAATATTATTTTTATTATTATTATTCTATACTTCCACTAAGGATACTAGCAACATTGGTTAAGAGCAAACTTTGCACCTGTCATCTCATTTAATCATCAATAACCCTGTGAGACAGGTGTGATTGTCGCTGTTTTGCAAGTGATGAAATGAAGCTCAAAGAAGCTGAACGTCTATCTGCTTTAGTAACCAAGGTCTCCCGGATCTAAGACTACCTTCTGCCTAAGTACTAGATGCCACTCTTATCCCTGCCTGGAGGTCAGAGATGAAAGGTTGGTGAGGGTGGGCCACCGGGCTTGATCAAATTGTTATGAGCGAATGAATGAGCTGAGCTGAACTGCCAATGTTCCTGATCTGTCTTAGGAAGGTTGCTGTCTCTGCTTTCCTCTCCCTGCCTTTCCTCTCTCTCTCTCCCCCACACATGTGATGATGGACAAAATATGATGACAATTGAACTGGTCTTAGTCATCTTTACCATCTTGATATTGTATTCCAATTTCCTTTTTTTTTCTCATAAACCAAAATGACTCGTGTTTTGAAAAAATAAAGAAAGAAAAATAAAGAGAACTCTAGCACATTCATTGCAAGGTATGTATCCCAAGTGTTTCCAGAGGCTTTTCCATGCTGCTTCCCAGAAGGCTTCGAATCTGATACGGGCCAGGAAATCTGCTTTCTGAAGGCCCCCTTTCCACGCCTTTATCTACATAAATTTCATTGACCTAAATCGGATTTGTGTATGTAGAAGGGCAGCACAATTGAGGCTTGGCAAGTCCTATCGTCTTTTTGTTAAGCTTCCCAGGCTGCCAATTACCAATTCTGTGCGCTCTGGGATGTACAGGACAAAGCACATTAAATTGGAACAGAATGTACTGGCTAATGATAACCCAGTCAAATATGTAAAGAGATTCCTGGGTAACAAAGATGAAGTGGACGTCTGAAGCCAATAAGATAGGGCTAAACTAGGATGGAGAGGCCAAAGGAAGGGAGAGGAGAAGAGAGGGGAGGAGAAGGCAGGGGAGGGGAGGGTGGAGGAGAGAGTGAGTACAGTGAGGACAAATATGAGAATCTGAGGATATAGTTTCTTTAGAAGTATGTAATGGAGAAGACGCTGGAAAATAATCCCTTGAAATGATTTATGGCTAGGGGAATCTGGGACCATTTAAAATCTGTCATGGAGGAATCTGGGACTCTACATGGGAGACATTTCTTTGAGCTGTATCTATGTCTAACTATTTTGATCATCTGACCAGCTGTTTAAACGGAATGATTGTGTGGCTGGACTGATGGGCTAAATCAGTCAAACAAGCCCATCTGGAAGATGATGTAGAGTCAGTCAAAACACTGCATTCTCTGTGCAAATGCAAACACATTGTTTCCAGTGGTCATTTGCCATTCATGGGATATAACCTGGAGCTAAGTAATCCTGATGATATAAATTTACATTCAGAGACAGAAAGCAGGAGAAAACATGTCAGCACCTCTATTGCGAACTCTTCACAATCATCTTTACACACTGACCCATGGGGTCTTTCAATGCCACGACCTATATGAACACATTTTGAAACATTAAACAAGTCGCACAAAACCCTAATACTAGGTACAATCACTGCTAGAGAAGATAACAGCATTAAATCACCTTGTGCAGCTGAGGCTGTACAGAGGAAGCTATGCAGCATGGTCTCCTTTGTAATCAGGGCTGAGGTCCACAGAACTGCATGTTTAGAAAGGAAAATGTGTGTGTGTGTATGTGTGTGTGTACACAAATGCATATATAACCGACAATACACAAGAGATACACACACTCACACACCTGCAAAAAAATATTCAAATACCCAAAGTGTATTCTCTTTACACTGCATGCAAATTTCAGTGTTTGAATGTTCTAACACATGACACGTAGCTGCCATAGGGTAGTGATTAGAAATTTCAAACGCCACCTCTTTGCAGGTAATGTTCAGCATACCTCCAGCTCAGCAGTTTCTCTGTTCAAAGTACCTGTAGACCACTAGGCATTTTCATTTGAAAATTGTACCTTGGAGCCAATATATCCAAAAATAAAACCATCACCTTCTCCCCAAAACAATTCCTCCTTCCTCCACTACCCCCGATTTTCATCACATGAACTCTAACGGGGCAAGGGGCTTTGTCTGATTTGCTCACAACTCTATTCCCAAGGCCCAGAGCAGAGTCTGGCACACAGGAGGTGCTCAGTAAACTCGTGTTGAATGATTTGAGTGGATGGACAGATGGACAGAGCACTGATATCACTATCTTCCCCACCTTGGCGTTCATCTCTGATATGTTCCTTTCCAGTAACGCACCGAGCCCTGTCACAGCTTTCGTCACACTGCTTCTCTGCATTTGTTTACTTCACTGGGCTGATAGTGGAGCAAATGAGATCCAGCACAGGAAGATGCTTGATAAACTCTACAACACCACACTCATTTAAGGTAATTATTCCTTTCAATTCTGTGTGCCAGCATTCCAGTTGAGATCTTCATCATCTCACAACAAACTTGACAAGCTGACTTGGGCTGTTTTCTTTCAGAGTTTCCCTTCATATCATCCCCATATTTCCGTGAAAGTAACACCCCCTAAAGCTCTGTGGTGACTATGTCATTCCAACGTCTAACACCTTCAATAAGAAGCTCTCTGTGGCCTGTAAAATTCCAAAGCAATTGAGACCATCAGTATTTGCCTACCTCTGCCCCTCACTCATCTCCTCTGCTCTAAAAGTACTTACATCTCATGCTCCTCTAACAGGCATGGCCATCTCTGCCTTCACAATGTCTGTCTTTACATTCATCAGTAAAATTCATGGGTGAACAAATGTACAGATGAATGTTCCTTCTCATCTATTTTTAGCAAATCTCATCCACCTTCTCCCGACAGCCTTCTCCCGACTGCATGAGTTTAGGTTAGTTATCTTAGTACGTGAGGCAAGAAATCTAAGGGTATATGGTTTATTTGAGAAGAACAAGGAAAATCAGCAAGGGAGTGGACAGCTGTGGGGAAAATACTGCAAATGGTACAAAACATACACCTTAGACCTATCTTACCAGTGAGGTAAAGGAGCTGGGGTATTTATACAACTCCTAAAAGTTACTGGTTGAGGACCACTGTAGAGGAGGAAGAATGATAATTCCCAATTACGTCCATCTATCACAACTGCAGAAGAAGCCCTCAGTACAGAGATGTAGATCCTGAAATGCTTTAGGTTTAAGCAGCGCTGTCCAATAGAAATGTAATGTGAATCCCAAATGCAGCCTGCACATGTAAATTTTAAGTTTTCTAGTAGCCACATTTTAAAAGGTCAAAAGAAACAGGCAAAATTCACTTCAATAATATATTTTTATTCAACCTATTACCCCAAATATTATCATTTTAACATGCAATTAACATAAACAATTTACGGAGATATTTTACATGTTTTTGTAATAACTATTTGAAAGCTGGCATGCATTTTATACGTAGAGCATATCTCAGTGAGAACCAGCCACATTTCATGTGCTTAACAGCCACATGTGGCCAGTGGTTGCCGTTATTGGACAGCATGGCTTAAGGTATATGGGCAGGCCACTTAGACTGTCTGCTACACTGATCATTTCTAGTCACCGAGATCATCTTTCAATTGACTATTTAAAGTACTGATCTAAGACTCAGCATACATTGTTTATAAATGCTATTTACTTTTTCATGTGGTTGGTTCTTATTTCTCCGAAGAAAGAAGTATACTTCTAGGATTTACTTGTGATACTTCCCCATTCGTTCCTTTTTTTTTTTTTTCTACATCTTTACTGGAGTATAATTGCTTTACAATGGTGTGTTAGTTTCTGCTTTATAACAAAGTGAATCAGTTATACATATACATATGTTCTCATATCTCTTCCCTCTTGCGTCTCCCTCCCTCCCACCCTCCCTATCCCACCCCTCTAGGTGGTCACAAAGCACCAAGCTGATCTCCCTGTGCTGTGTGGCTGCTTCCCACTAGCTAGCTATTTTACGTTTGGTAGTGTATATATGTCCATGCCACTCTCTCGTTTTGTCACAGCTTACCCTTTCCCTCCCCATATCCTCAAGTCCATTCTCTAGTAGGTCTGTGTCTTTATTCCTGTCGTTCCTTTTTTATTGCCTTGTTCAGTTACTTTTTGCCAAATGATTGATTCTTAGAAGTCACCTTATCCACAGGTCCCTAATCTTCTGTGAGGAGAAATCACTGTAAATTTCCCATTCAGGGGAGTGAGGGGAGATGTGCTGACACCAGCCTCAGCAGAGAGGGACAGTTAGAGGGGCTAGATTTAGTCAACCACTTAACAGAGACAAGAATTTTAAAGACCTCCACAGAGGGAGATACAGCAAACTCTTCCAATAACAAACTCGAATGTCTAACAGACTTTGCCACGTGAAAAAAATTTCCATCTGTCTAACCTAAATTAATCTTAAGCTGTTTTTTTTAGGGAAAAACTCTATTGCCTGCCTTCACTTCTGAGTCCAAAGAGGTCTCTGAAAAGCATAGGATGCACACTTGGTGACCACTTTGCCATTGAAAGGTTAACATGTCTTCCCAGCTAAAGAGAACAGTGGCCATGATGTCACAGAGCAAAAAGCACCAAGATTTGTGGCATGAAAGAGGCAAAGCAACAAAGGCAAGGGGATTGTGCAAAGTCCAGTAAAGTCTCAAAGGCACTAAGTGGTGTTCATTGTCTGCTAATGGAAAATGTGAATTTCCCAAGTCTCTTTTAAGTAAGCAGAAAGGTATAAACATTTCAAACCCATCAACCTCTTAGGAAAAAAGAGGCAACCTGCTGAATTCCAGAGGATTCAGAGTGACCCATCCTTCTTGATCTTAAGCCTAAAAAATTTTCCAGTATCTCTAACAATTATTTGTGACAAACAGGCAAACCACCAATAAATTAGAAGATTAAAAGTTTCCATTGGAAAAAAAGATACTTCCTTCATTATTGGTTATTATAATTGGGTTTATAGACCCATTTCTTTCCCTCTTCATTTATCTAAGATTAAATGTACATTTAAACAGTCTCTTTTTAAGATTTTCTATAAATTTTCTCTTTCTTTCTTTTTTATTTTTTATTTATTTATTTTTTTGTGGTACGCAGGCCTCTCACTGTTGTGGGCTCTCCTGTTGCGGAGCACAGGCTCCGGACACGCAGGCTCAGCGGCCATGGCTCACGGGCCTAGCCGCTCCGCGGCATGTGAGATCTTCCCGGACCGGGGCACGAACCCGTGTCCCCTGCATCGGCAGGCGGACTCTCAACCACTGCGCCACCAGGGAAGCCCAATTTTGTCTTTCTTGAATCCTTTTTTCTGTATTTCTCTAAAATCTTACTTATTTTAAAATTATTACTTGCCTTTCTTTTAATAATTGTTTCTTCCTTCTTAACTCCTTTCCATTCCTCTCTTCTTTGGGCCTATTATTCATTCTCATTCATAAAGTGTCCTACTTTCAAAATCATGTACCACTGAGCTCGTACCTCGGTCAACTGAAATTTGTTTCCTTTCCTTTTTCTACCTTCCAAGTGAGATCACCTTTCTCTGTCCCCAGTTCTTCCTGGTCACCTGTCACCTGTCTAACTCTTGCTGTTCTCATTTCACCGGAGTCTCTCTTCCTGGGGACTTTAGTGGTTGAGGGGTTCAGAAAGCAGCCCCAACAATTCCCTGTCCTCCTTCTAGAGAAGGGTGAGGTGGTACCCCTACACCTAGGTCTACTTTTTGTACCAGGAGTTACTTGCCACTAACAAATGATTTGAGTAATAAACCATACTCAGATATTTAAGTAGTACTGCTCACAGACTACTAGGAATTAAGGCTATTTCATTTTCAAAGCAAAACCTTCTAGGAAAAGAAGCAGGTTTATTAGGAGTGGCCTTGGAGTGAAACAAAAAATCCTGATGCCTTTCTTTAGAAAGTAAAATTATGGTACTTCAGGTATCACGCAAATTACATATTTAAAGATAAAAGAAAGGATGGAAACTGCCGCCATTTGGGGTTAGTTTACATAGACTCATTGTATACTTGATTTAATTTCATGCCAGACACTTTTTCACAAACTCAAGTCTGGGAGGGAAGAGTGAGATTTTCTCTTAGATAAGGAACCTATTTTAAAAGTGCTGCTTTATAGAAGACAAGCCACAGACCAGGAGAAAATATTTGGAAAAGACACATCTGATAAAGGACTATTAACCAAAATATACAAAGAACTCTTAAAACTCAACAGTAAGACAACAAACAATTTGATTAAAAAATGGGCCAAAAACCTTAACAGACACCTCGTGAAAGAATATATACAGATGGCAAATACGAATATGAAAAGACGCTCCACATCTTATGTCATCAGGGAAATTTAAATAAAAACAATGCAAGGCTGTTACACACCTATTAGAATGGCCAAAATCCAGAACACTGATAACACCAAATGCTGTCAAGGATGTGGAGCAACAGGAAGTCTAATTCATTGCTGGTGAGACTACAGACGGTATGGCCACCTTGGAAGACACTTTGGTGTTTTCTTACAAAACAAAACATATTCTTACCATATGACCCAGCAATCCCACTCCTTTGTGTTTATCCAGATGAGCTGGAAACTTATGTTCACACAAAAACCTATACACGGATGTTTACAGCAGGCTGATTCATAGTTGCAAAAACTTGGAAACTACCAAAATGTCCTTCAGTAGATGAATGGCTAAACTGGTACATCCAGACAATGAAATATTATTTAGCACTAAAAAGAAACAAGTTATCAAGCCATGAAAAGACACTGAGGAACCTTAGACGCATATTATTAAGTGAAAAAAATCAATCTGAAAATCTACATTCTGTGTGATTCCAACTACATGACATTCTGGAAAAGGCCAACCTATGGAGACAGTAAAAATCTCAGCTGTGGCCAGGGGAGGGGGCCAGAGATAAATAAGCAGAGCACGAAAGATTTTTAGAGCAGTAAAAGTACTGTGTATAACATTATAATGAGGGATAAATGTCATTATACATGTGTCCAAACCCACTGAATGTATCACACCAAGAGTGAACCCTTAGGTAAACTATGAACTTTCTGTGATTATCATGTGTCCATGTAGGTTCATCCTTGATTAAAAAATGTCCGACCTGGTGAGTGATGTTGATAACTGGGGAGGATGTGCCTATGTGGGGACAAGGAACATATGGAAAATTTTTGTAACTTCCTTTCAATTTTACTGTAAAAATTGCTCTAAAAAATAAAGACTTTTGGGCTTCCCTGGTGGCGAAGTGGTTGAGAATCTGCCTACCAATGCAGGGACACGGGTTCGAGCCCCGGTCTGGGAAGATCCCACATGCCGCGGAGCAACTGGGCCCGTGAGCCACAACTACTGAGCCTGCGCGTCTGGAGCCTGTGCTCTGCAACAAGAGAGGCCGCGATAGTGAGAGGCACGCGCACCGTGATGAAGAGTAGCCCCCGTTTGCCTCAACTGGAGAAAGCCCTTGCATAGAAACGAAGACCCAACACAGCCAAAAATAAATAAATAAATTAATTAATTAAGCCACAACTACTGAGCCTGCGCGTCTGGAGCCTGTGCTCCGCAACAAGAGAGGCCGCGATAGTGAGAGGCACGCGTGCCGTGATGAAGAGTAGCCCCCGTTTGCCTCAACTGGAGAAAGCCCTTGCACAGAAACGAAGACCCAACACAGCCAAAAATAAATAAATAAATTAATTAATTAATTAAAATAATTTTTTAAATAAAGTCTTTTTTAAAAGTGTTCCTTCAAATCCCACTTTAAAAAAGATTAATGGAATATTATCGTGTCTTTCGACAATTATTACATTTTATGATTATGTCTAATCCCCAAGGTTCCATTTTTCTGAAACTTTCCATAAATTGCCCCACATTCTAGGAATTAGAGTTGGAATTATATAATCTTTTGTCTTCATCTAGGATGAAAACTAAAATTATAAAGGCATAACTGAACAAACCTGTCTGAAATTTTTCTAAATTCATGTGTTAAGCAAAGACTGACCATGGGCTTTCACTTCAGGAGACAGATTTTTGGAAAATATCTTGTAAAATAGTGGTTTCGGTAAATTTCAGCTCATAAATATTGGTTTTCTTCTTTCTTTGGGTTTAGAAGAGCAGGTGAGCTGCCTTTCAAGGTGCCCACCCAGCTTCCTCACCTTCCAGCCCCTTCTGCTCTGGAAGTTTACTGTCTCCGTTCATTCCTTCCACAAACATCTGATGTCTAGCAAGTGTATGAAGTAGAAGTGAAACTGGTGTTTACTGGAGGAATAAACTGGGTCATCTATGGAGTTAAGTGCAAATTTAGACAAAATCAGTTCAGTTTAACAAATATTTATTTAGCATATACTATTTACCCTAAAAAAGTTAACAATGCCTATGAAGACATAGATTCTGCCATAGACGAGTCCATAAAATAGTATAGGGAAGAGAAGGACAGAGACTATATACTGGAGTGATACTGATAACACGTGGGAGATAACAGACTCTGTATTAAGGTTAAAGGGACCAGAAAAACTATCACAAAATACAATACACAAAATAATTTTTAAACCCTTAAAAATTTCAGATTACTACCAGATATAGCACTTCATAAGATGATAATGCAATAAAACAAACAAATCCCAAATAGCTCCCTGCTTTTCAAAGCAGTTAGGGAATCTCAGCCTTCAATGATCAAACCTAAATTAGGTCTCCTTGTTGGTTGGTTGGTTGTATACCGTATAGATTAGAGAGCAGATGCTAGAGCAGCTCTGTCACTTTCTACTTGAGGAATCTCACCAATCAAATACAAAAATTAGTATCTACCTTAAAGGGTTGTTGTAAAGAGTTCAGAACGGAGTTTGGTACATAACCAAGCTAGATGAAGGTGAACTGCCATTAATGATAGTAATAATCATTTGTTCCACTAAGTTAGTGGGTCCCTAACTCTGAACTTATCAGAACAGCACTGGTCAACTTTTGCTTAAATGAACAGATGGATCCTATAGACAGGTTGGGGGAGGAGTGATATCTCTGGCTCACACTGAACGCCATATTTGTTCTATTCCAAGCCCCCACATCACTCCTCTCTCCGCTGATGACTCATGGAAGCCACTGTGAGAAAATGTAGTAAAAGTGGACAAAGGGAGAAATCTGGGAAAACTCTAAACATAGGTTTTCCTGTTAGTTGGGATCCTGCTCAAAAAGGTGAACTCACACTTAGAATCTTGGGTCTGCCGTGGTAGTATTTTTCGCGTAATAAAGATTTCACAAGGCTTGATGAAAATGCCAAGTTCCTTTCCCTTTGACTAAAATTATAGCAAGTTTGCATGGAAGCCTTGGTTATCGAATGATTCACAGAAGTTCTGACTGTCAGTTATATAGGTCTGCACTTACTGAATACAGGAAGAAGAATTCATGATCATTCAATCAACAAAGTTCAGTATCAGAGTATGAATGTTCATTGTTTTTAAGCATAACAAATATAGACGACTTCCTGTGAAATGATTTGGGAATATTGACAATTTGGAAAAAAAAATTTAAGCCTCTAAACAAACAAAGACCCCTGAAAGCTATTTAGCAAAGAACATAGTACCTGCCCGGTACAATGAGATCTCTTACCACTCAGATTTAAGCACTAACGCTAGTGGTTTCTGAACTTGTGACCACAGGCGCCCTCTCTGGATGTGCACACTCTGCTAACAGCATCTGAGGTACCACCTCAGGGGCAGGGTTGGTGCTGTCTTCCCAGTGAGATGTGGCCCTGTCCCATAGGCAGAGTTCACTGACATAACTTCACGCTCCACACCCATGGCATCTTCTCACACTCCCAGATGGCATCATCAGCCTGCATATGGCCACTCGCCCTGGATGCTTGGCATGTTTCACTGCAATTTATGTGGTGCTGGGGGGCGGGGGGAAGAAAACTCAGTTTTTTTCATGTGTATATTCTGAAGGAAAGGATGACAAAGAAAACAAGACAGGAGATGGATGAAGTTCTCTCTTTCACCCCTTCCAAAGTTTCTTCTCCTTGACTTTGCCTTACCTCTTACATGTTCCTCACAAAGAAGACATTCCTGTCCTGAAGAAACTCTACCCTTTATCAAAACAAGCACACAAACCTATAATATTTAGATGGAGCAATTAAGACCTCCGTCATTGAAAATACAGAAGCATAGATGGTTAAATGGAAGTCTAGCCAACTCATGGATGCTACAAAAGGGGATGATGGATGGAGTTAGAGAACTTAGGTAAAAGAGCAAAGGGAACTTTCACAATCTCCATCATTTCAGTTTGCAAACTCTTCAGGTAAATAGTATCACTAGAATTACATATTAGAAAATGACATCCTGGCAGTTCTGCTTGTGCCAGGAGCCACGATGAGTAGTTGACATGAGTGTCTGAGCGAGGCAAGGACAGAAGGCTGAGTGTGAACTTGGATTTGAATTACGTGGGTTTTTATCTGATATCTAATTCCTTCCACAAACCAATTCCAGCCACATTACAGGCACCTACCATGTCCAAGGCACACAGGCAACCCTGATCATGTTTTTCATTCTTTACGCAAACACATTCTGTTCCTATGACTTGGCTTTCTCTCACACAAAGTGATAGCAGTCCTCTAGAATTACAGAGATGTCATTCTGGGAAGAACCACAGAGATTAGCAAGTCCAACCCCTTCATTTAAGATTTATACTCTGATGCCCCCAGAGAAGGGATGCCTCTTGCAAAGTTGATGCTTGAGTGAGTGGTGACATCGGGATGGGAGTGAAGCATCTGACTTTCAGTTTTGAGCCCTTTCCATTAGCATATATGTGTGTAATGAAAACAGGGAGACAGAGGGGTAAGAATCACTTCCATGGCAGTTCGTTTTGTCCCATTTCCCTAAGAGCTGAAGAACCAGCTTGACTCATATGTTTCGATCATGGGCTGGATGGATTAATCCCATCACTCAGTAAATCTTTTTTTTTCCTTTGGTGCTTAGATTTGTAAGCCACTACTTGTTGTGGTAAAGAATCCCAAGATAAAAATGATGCAGACTTTGCCTTCCATGAGTTCCCCTCTTAAAGGGCAAACGTCTTAATATGACTCTTGTTAGGATCGGCATGTGTGTGGTCAGCTTGCATTCTATTAACCTGCCTTTATTCACACGTGTGTTGTCAGAAGTCTTCCTTTTCCACATTTGTACACAGTCTTTCTTCAGATGGGCTGAGGACAGAATGAATATGTGTCCTATTTCACAGAGGGCCAGTGTGCTTGAGCAATTAGACAGAAGCTCTCCTCTTCGCCCCGCCTTCTGCCAACCACTCGATATAATAAGGTCACATAAGGACCCTCCCCAAGTTTGAGAGTGAGCTGTGACCTGCAGAAGCTCTTAGACCGCACAGACCCCAGGAAAAAGAATTTTTCCCGTGTATGGAAGGCATATTCCAGTAACGATAAACAGACCCAGGCGCCAAGCCAGGAGCCAGTGAAAGGAAGGAATCACAATTTAGCTTTTACAAACACTTAACTCTCTCCCCACCTCTGGAGGTCCCTGCTGCTGATTTTTCTTCTTTGAAGTTTTAGCACATACATTTAGTGATAACTAGTAAATATCTTTAGACAAGAAAAAACTCAGGACAAATCAAATCTATGCCATTGTATTTATAAAGTTTCGCACACAAAATCTAGTCATTGTAGCTTGAGCCATGCAAAGGTATACTATTTATTTGCTGAATTTTATTAACTAACGGGAAAATTCTCCCTCTCAATCCTTTTGGATACCCAACTGGTGGTGTAGTAAAACAGTGAAAAAGACTTTCTCATGGGAAAAGAGCTCTTAAGGTTCACTTATTTAGTTTCTTGAAGAAGAAACAGAAAAAGAGAAGGGGGTGCCCAGATTCTGAGGGGATGTATAAGGCTTAGGTACAGATTTCAGGTACAGATAACATTTATCTTGGTACAAGGGTATGATTTTGAGCTGCACACCAACACACCCCAAGACGCCACTACTTCTAAATACACCACCATAAAACGTAAAAGGATGCAAGTCCCTATCCTTGCGTCTCCCCCTCAGGACCGGCAGCCAATATCTCCCTGACCTCCTCAAAAGACCCAGAAAGGGTTCAGGCTTAATCATTTGTATACAATACACCCTTTACAGCCTTTTAATATTTCCAGTAATTTTCCTCTTATGAGTTTGGTGCTAACATAATTCTCAAGACACTTCCCTTTGCAGCCTTACATCAGCAGAGGCGAAAGCAGTGTGCTCAGGGACAAAGCAGGGTACAGCCAGACACAATTTCCCCCATGCTTTTGGCTCTTGGGGGCCTTAATGACAAAGCTTTTAACTTTGTGCAATCCCTGCCTCTGAAACAAAGACGGGATTAAAAGCAGGCGGGGGTGGGGGGGAAATAACATAAAGATGGAGATGTACAGGAGGCCAGCTTGGTCCCTGTCCGGCACACAATCCATTCCCGGCCAGGAAAATGATTGCTGCACAATGGCCGGTATGGCCAACCCAGGGCAGCTGTGAGATATAAATTGTCAGCAATGACCATAAGCACTCAGAGAAACAATTTAATTCCTCACTTCCGCCATCATGGGCTGATATATTCTTTCAAGGTCATTACCCAAGGCTAGAAGGGTCGCTTGATTAACGAGTGACAGGCCCAATGAGGGGCAGTGTGCTCAAGCAAGGCCTTATATTAATTAGACAGAAGCTCGGGAAAATAAATGTTATGGAGAAAGGAGGGGCCACGTCTTTGGCATAAGCTGTGACCTCGTCACCCGTACCCCTTTCACCCCACAAAAGATAACACCCTGACCTTGATCCTTAATGCTATACTTTAGCTTTGTTTTAAACCCTATAAAATACAAAACATAAACCATGCTTTGTTTCATATTCAAAATGACCCAGGCCCTGGCCTCCAGTTCCGACACTGCCTTTGTCTAACCCTTTCTCACTTAGTTATTCTAATTTATTGGTTAATCCTGAGCAGGGATGGAGAGAACTGCTTGCTTTGAACTTCACATCTCAGAAGCAGCTGAAACCATGTTGATCGGAGCCAAGGGAAGCAGGAGAATGATGATACTTCAGTGTTTTAAGCCCGGTGGCTAATAATCTAGCAATTGCTCTTTAATAAAATGTCATTATCTTGCTTCAGGAGTTAAGGAGATTTGGCAGTAACAGTGGGCTTTCAGGGCAAATGACCATTTGAAGCAAAAGGGGCTTAAAAATACCCTCTGCTCGTCGTCCACTACACTGTATCTCTTTGATTATGTCTATCCTGAAAGCCTCGCTTTAAGAGACACAAAGGAATAAACTCCTAGGGGACTTCAGTCAATTCAAAGCATTCATTTCCAACACAAGGGACAACTGGTTTCAGAACGAAGTTTCAGCTTCACCAAAACCATCAGGAAGGATTTTTCCTTCCTCCACCCCACACTCAACATTTTGATCACTGATCCCACTGGGAAAGCCGTCTTGCCCCCTCAGAGGGTCCCAGCCTGAGGTGTTCACTGTGAGTGCAGACCACGTTTGTTTGATTTCCCAGAAATCCATTGCCATCTACTGAAGTGAGCTTGGGCAGTGAAGGTAAGAGGCTGAGGTGTCACTCAGGATGTGAGGTGTCGTTGGCAGAACTTTCCAGCAAGAAACCACATCCACCTCTGTATTCCGTCAAAATGGAGAAAATAGGGTTCACTTTTGAGGCAGGCTGCTTCTGTGATCTCTTATTTGGCACCACCTTGTGACCCAACACTGCATATTCAGACAGGTAAGAGGCAGCTGGCAGATGGTCCTCTGTGACCTTCGGAGATCCACCACGGTCAACAGCATCTGAGGTGGTCCCCAAGGATCCCCGCCTCCTGGTATTCAGGCCTTACGCCATCCTCTCCCCATAGGTGTGGTAGGACCTACTGACTCACTTCTATCAAGGAGACCATAGCAAATGTGATGGGTTGTCTCTTCTGAGGTTAGGGGACGAAAAGACTGTGACTTCCGTCTTGCTTGCTCGCTCCCACTCTCTCTTGGAGCCTTCAGTCGGAAGGAAGCAAGCTGCCATATGTGAGCTGCCATGTGGAAACAAAGGCCAGGAGTTGACTGCTCCGGCCGACAGCCAGTGAGAACCTGAGATCTGTCAACAGCCACGTGAGTGAGCTTGGAACGAACCCTCCCCAGTTGAGCTTAGAGGTGCCGGCAGCCCTAGATGACCCCTTGATCACAGCCCTACTACAGACTTTGAGACGGAGGCAGCCAGCTGAACTGCACACAAACTCCTGACCCAGGGAAACGGAGATAATAAATGTTCGTCGTGTGAAGCTGCTAAATGTTAGGGTAATTTGTTGTAGCAACAGATAACTAATACACCTGCTAATTCCACAGATGCTACTGTGTACTGCCCAAGGTCGTGCAGAACAATTCAACTGCTGCTTTAGATCCCTTTTCTCTAAAACGGGAGTAGTCTCCCAGAGAGGCTTTAGACGTGCATTAACTACTCACAAGGATTTTGTTCTGTTGTTGGGATGTTGTTGTTGGGATGCGTCATCAGCACATTATGAGTAATCGATGTACACTACATTATCAGATTATCAGTTGCGTGGAAGATGTAGCATTATCAGGCATGCTTCTTGCACTCTATTCTACATCTCTGAGCTATCTGTCCTTGATGGATATCAGCAGAGGTACTAGCCAATAGATTTGCAAAGACAACTTATGCACTTATTTATTTATCCATTTCTCCAACCATCCATCCTCTATCCATTCTTTCAACAAATATTTATTGAGTGCGCATGAGCGCTGTAAGAGATAGAAAAACGTATTCAATATGGTTTATATCTCCAAGGAGTTTACAACCCAGCGAGGAAGACAGTGTGTGGACGCTAATTACTGGGGTCTCAAGTAGAATGTGGTAAGTTTCATGAGAACAGAAAAGCATGGAAGAGATTCAGAGTGGGGAGACTTCAGGTCTGGCTGGGGCGGCTCGAAGAAGGCCCTGGTATACACACTAGCTCTAAGGAATGTGCTGTGAGTTCTTGTTCTTGAAGTATGGATGATGTGTTGGTCATAGCCTCTCATTCAGTCTCGCTTTGACCAATTCATCCATTTGAAGTGCAGTATCAGAATAGAGTTATGGTCTGCAGCCAGAGAGCCAAGGTAACTGGCACCCTGGGAATCACATCCAGGACCTCAGCTTCATTACACCAGCTACATTATAATGATACATGACTGAACATCAACCTCCTGGATATAGGACAGGCATCTGGCTGTCCAACCTTCTGAATTGAGAACAGCATGTAATGAATCCCCAGTTCCTTAGCATGTTTAACAATTAATAAGCTAGGGTTTCCTTGAGGACAGCAGAGAATAAAATACGAGCATAGCAAGGAAGAGGTCACACAGCATAAATGCATTGTATGAAAACAGTACGTATGGTGAGGCTTGAAGTGGTGGGGGTGAGTACTTTGAAAATAGAGTAAAATATATTGGGGGTCTAAATTATCCAGACATTGTCCAGTTCTGTATTTCATTCTGCTGTTTAGATCCCCTCTACGTAGATAGTAATTTTGCCCATTGGACAGAGAAGCTGCTAAAAGAAAAGCTGCCCTAGTCAAAAGATTTGCTATTAATTTCAGGTATGCTCATAAAAAAGCCTATTTGGTACCAAGGAACAGGATTAATAAAAAATATTCCGGCCCTTCTAGAGAAGTCAAATCAGCAGGTTTCACAGCTGTGATGTGTTCAACCAGCCTCCTAAGGAGAGAAGCGGCGTGGCACCCACCCACATGGGGAGGGATGCTGGCAGCTCCCCAGCAGCATCGCTCTCCGTGGTGCTGTCTGGCCCCTGCCTTCTCCCAGCCTGCAGAGGTCAGCTGGCAGCCTTGGCAAAGCTGCTCTCCAGCTCCTGCCCAGTACCCAGGTGACAGATGAGAAAGTCCCCATCAGGATCTGCAGAAAAATTCCAGAACAGAGCAGACTTCTGAGGAAGCCAATGGCACCGTAACTTTATGCCTTTGCCTAGATAGTAATTCAGGGGAAAATGATTTTCACGCTCAAAAATTCCGATTTCCAGTGCTGGAAATAATTGTGTCATTTGGAATTGTTGCTGTTACATCCCAAGTGATGCACCTGCTTCTTAGTGCGTTAATTAGGCGATCTTAGGCTATGTGATGACACACAGCAACTGCAGCAACTGGGCAACAGAAACTTCTTAGAGAATAACTCCCTTCATATCCAAGATTCAGCTCTATGAGGACTTTTTTGGGGGGGAGGGGGGGATGGAATGACTGCCTCGTATTTGGCAACTGAAATGTACTGCTTGCATTCCAGATTAATTCCCTTCCCTAACACTTCAGATGTGACCAGAACTTCCAGAGATGCATTTCCATGGCTGCAAATCTGCTTCCCTTACCCCAGAACTTAGGACATAGCTTGTCTTATGTGCATACCAAACTGCCAAAATGATGCCAATGCTACTGGAGCGTGGAACGCTTTTTGAAGAGTGAAGTTCTAAATTACGATTTTAACTCTATCAACATTCTTCCATTTTTCTGGAAGTTCTTCATTGATTATGATAAGCTCACTATGGCTTCTGAAATGCCATTGTTTACATATTTTGCTGTCTATGCACTTCAATGAGTGTTCACTTATTTTTATTATTTTTACATTATGATCTTTAGGAGGTCGGATCTGTATTTTGTTCATCTCCATAGCCCCAGTGTCTGGCACAAAAAATGTTTGACGCCAGGTGTGGATTTGAGCTGAATTCTGTCCCTTGGTGAAGGTTGAACATCCATCCAGTCACCAGCTGGGATGGTTCTGTATGGGAGAAACATGCCGACGTACTGAGAACCTAAAAGCTGTCTTAAAGCTGTTGATTAACAAGAGAGATGAGTTATAATTATTTTTGGTCAAAGATGCCCAATAGCTTTTTCTTCCAAACCACCATTATTTGTTGGGAAACTTACAAATAGCATGGATTTTAAAAGACTCAAGATACCTTGCTTTTCCTAATGGGAATCTGTGTTTCAGGTAGAATAGGTTTGGGGCTCAGGCCTCGCATGGCCCTGGCTATCCTTCTCTGCCCTGCAGTTCTGCTTAGCAGATACCCACTGCCCAATATGTCTAGACTGGTTTCTTGCTACCTTCCAGGTCAGCATCTCCTACTATTCAAATGCTTTTGGAAACCTTTTAGTAACAACTTTCCTTTCAAAAAACACTAATCCAGAACTTACTTTACTACCTTTCTTATCTGAGAATTTTTATGTAGGATTTGTTTTGTCTTTTTAATCAGAGCTGTTATTTTTGATGGCTCTGAGTTGTGGATTTGCTATATTCCATTACTAGAAAGCTCTTATTTTAGTAGCCATTATAAGAAGTAGAATCACAGTCATTTTTAAGTTAACTCTGAAGTATATCTTGTGGCGTTTAAGAGGATGGATTCAGGAGCCCAACTGTCGGATTCAAATCCTGACTCTGCCACTTACTAGCTGTGTAACCTTATATAAGTAACTTAACCTCTCTGAGCCTAGGTTCCCTCATGTAATGGAAAAATAATCATTGTACCCATATTATGACCATCAATCTCAAGTGGACCTTTTATGCTGGCTGCTGATCACTTTGTATTTTTATACTTCTTTTACCATTTTATTTTCCAAAGGATGACTGGGACATTTTCTCCTTTCATCTCAAACCGTCAGTGCCTTCTTCCCCATCCTCATTCTCAGCTGAGGACCTTGTTTCCTACTTTACTAAGAAAAGCGAAGTCACCAGAAGTGAATTTCCAGAAACTCCTAAGTACCACATCCACCCACCAACCAGCGTCTGCACTTTCATATTCTGTCATCCTGTTAAGGTGGATAAACTACTCACTCTCTTATCTAAAGTCAATCCCTTCACTTCATACTAGAACCTAGCCCTCCTACCTACTGAAGGATATCTCTCCAGTTAGTCTCCCTTCCTCTCTTGTATCATCAATTTTTCTCTCTCTTTGGGTCATCATCCTCATTGTCTTGGTGACCATGTCCAGTTTCATGGTTTAAATACCATCTATGTCCCAAGGACTCCTGCATTAGCATCTCTAGCCCAGACTTCTCTTGCAAACTCCAAACTTTAATATCCAATGGGTTACTCAACATCTTCACTTAGATTTTTAATATCCATTTGAAAATCAACTCAGCTAAACTATTTTTCTCCTCTAAATCTGCCCACTGCCTGGTGGTAACTGTTACCTTAGTTGATGGCAACTTCATCCTCCCGATTGCTCAAGACAAAAGCGCTACAGTCATCCTTGAATTCTCTCTCTCATATTATATATCTAAACCATCTGGACATCTTCTCATCCCTACCTCCAAAATGCACACCGAATCTGACCTCCAGTCACTTCTTTTCACCCCCATGGCTGCTGGTCAGAGACGATGACATCACTCACCCAGATTACAGCAGTAAGCTGTCTTCTTCTGCTCTCTGTTCTCAACACAGAAGCCAGAGTGGTCCTTTGGAAACCTGGGTGAGGTCATGTTCTTCCTGTGCTCAAGATCCCATAATGGTTCCCCTTTCATTCAAGGTCAAAACCAAAGTCCTTCCAAAGGCCTACAAGGTGATCTACATCCCACCTCCCTTACCTCGCTAACTACCTACTTCTCTTCCTCTTGCTCATTAGGGTCCCGCCACACTGATCTCCTTGATGTTTCTTTGGCACACCAAGCATGTGTCCACCTTAGGGCCTTGCCACTTGCAGCTCCTCTGCTTGGAACACTCTTCCCCAAAATATCCTCAAAGGCAACTCTCTCACCTCCTTCAAGTCTTTGCAGAAATATCGTTTCATGGAGCTCTATTCTAATGACCCCATTCCTGCCCCCATCCCCAGACCTTTCAGTTCCCCTCTCCCTGCTCTATCTTTGGTTTATTTCATGGCACACATCCCCTCTACTGTACTCTGTAATGTGTAACTTTAATATGTGTAATATTTGTTTGTCTGCCCCAGACAGAATGTAAACAATGAGGATCTCTGTTTCCTCACCAATGTCTCTTATGTGCATAGAACAGAACCTGGCGTATTGCAGGTGCTCAATAAATATTTGTTGAATTAAAATGAATTGAGTTTGAATGATAGGTGTTATGAAGATCATATAAGCTCATATGTGTAAAGAGCCTTAAAACAGTGCTCAGAATGTTAGCTAGCATCACCATCATTATCATCATCATCACAGTTGACAACCAATAATGACGTCTAAATGTTCCTCGTGTTATTTTGTAGCAGAAAGTATGAAAATAAATGAGTAAGAACTAGGATATTCACTTTGTACAAAAGGAAAGCCTTTAGATTTTGGTGGGTAAAGTCCAGTTTACAGGGATTCTCATAATGGTCCCGTTCCCCTGACTCATCCATGAGGTAGAATGCTGTCACCATTCATTTTACAGAGAAAGGGACCCAGGCCCAATAGCCACCTGGAGTGGATTATATTCATTTATCAGTGGTGTACTGATAAATATTTAACAATCAGCTCTACAGGAAACAACAATAACAATAACAACAACACTCTGATTTGTAGTGTTTGCCAATTTCCATGGTGTAAATACTCCCACCACAGCTGATTTCAAGCTCCCAACACTTTACTGAATGGAAAGTTCAGAAAAGATGTATAGTAGCATACCATTATAGAGGAATTCTATCATACAATACAACAGCCATAAATAACCTTGGGAGCATAAACAGCAAAATGTAATAAAGTGATAATTTTTGAGGAATTATTACATTTAAAATTATTTAATTGTAAGTTTAAATAATCTACTCTTCAATAATGGTTGTATTGAACAGCAGCAGCACACCACTGGTGAGACCAGAATGGACATCTGGCCCCAAGAAGGGTCAGTCAGAGTCTCTTCCCCAGAGACTCAGGGAATCAGAGCTGAGAGAGCTGGTCCTTTACATTGCTGGAATATAACTTAGGAATTGTGAACAGCCATTTTTCATCTCCTGTGAGGAGAGGGTAGTAAGAAAAGGTAGTCTGCTGAAAGAATAAAGATCTGCAAAGAGAACGAGGGATAAGAGACCAAGAGAACATTCTCCCTGGGGTGCTGCTCACCTCCCAGTTCCTGGATCCAGCAGTTCCTGATACTGGCCCTTGGGTTCTAAGAGATGTCCCTCTCTATTTAAAAGAAATTCCCCATCATTGGGCAAGCTGCAGGTGGCTTCCAATACTTGCTAACAACTGTCCTAAGGACATATTACGCTTCTGTTTGGGATTAGTAATTCGGGGTTGGCTGGAGTTACACCAATTCAGTCAGTAACACTAACTACTTTATGCTTATCAGCAGGTATAGATATCTTTAAACAGAAAAATGAATGATTACATAATGTGTGCATTTCTGTATGCTGAAAATTTTTTTTAAAAATATGAAGTTTAGAGCAGGAAACAATAACACAGGTTCTCTGAGCGGGAAATTGTAAGAGCTACAGCCTCAGTTTATACTGGTTAGCATTACCCAAAAGCTTGTCATTTCCCAACTTCAGACATTCTTGTACCACTTTTATGATTCCCGCCATTACTGTGTTTCATCAAAGTCAATGTATCACAGAAAAGAAATGCGATTCATTCCATCTACGTAAAGTGCAACCTCATTTAATTGCAGCCTCAGCCAAAGTACTTATAAAATTGGGGATTTAATGTGTTAATTATATTTCAATATATTTAAGAATAAAAACACTATTAAGAAACGCAGCTGTGCCACCTAAAGTGGTACCCAGGACACACACGGGAAACATCACAGGTGAAGCCAGAGTCTCTAAACTGCCTTTGTTCTCATGTGGCTTTCTTTTTCCTTTTTATGAATTCTATTTTTTTTAATACAGCAAGTTCTTACTAGTTATCTATTTTATGCATATTAATATATATATGTCGATCCCAATCTCCCAATTCATCCCACCACCACCACCACCCCACTCCCGCTGCTTTCTCCCCTTAGTATCCATATATTTGTTCTCTACATCTGTTGTCTCAATTTCTGCCTTGCAAACCAGTTCATCTGTACCATTTTTCTAGATTCCACATATATGTGTTGATATACGATATTTGTTTTCCTCTTTCTGACTTACTTCACTCTGTATGACAGTCTCTAGGCTCACCCACGTCTCTACAAAGGACCCAATTTTGTTCCTTTTTATGGCTGAGTAATATTCCATTGTATATATGTGCCACATCTTCTTTACCCATTCATCTGTCGATGGACACTTAGGTTGCTTCCATGTTCTGGCTATTGTAAATAGAGCCGCAATGAACATTGTGGTACGTGACTCTTTGTGAATTAAGGTTTTCTCAGGGTATATGCCCAGTAGTGGGATTGCTGGGTCGTATGATAGTCCTATTTTTAGTTTTTTAAGGAACCTCCATACTGTTCTCCATAGTGGCTGTATCAATTTACATTCCTACCAACAGTGCAAGAGGGTTCCCTTTTCTATACACGCTCTCTAGCATTTATTGTTTGTAGATTTTTTGAGGATGGTCATTCTTACTGGTGTGAGGTGATACCTCATTGTACTTTTGATTTGCATTTCTCTAATGATTATTGATGTTGAGCATCCTTTCATGTGTCTGTTGGCTATCTGTATACCTTCTTTGGAGAAATGTCTATTTAGGTCTTCTGCCTATTTTTGGAATGGGTTGTTTGTTTTCTTGATATTGAGCTTCATAAGCTGCTTGTATATATTAGAGATTAATCCTTTGTCAGTTGCTTTGTTTGCAAATATTTTCTCTCATTCTGAGGGTTGTCTTTTCGTCTCGTTTATGCTTTCCTTTGCTGTGCAAAAGATTTTAAGTTTCATTAGGTCCCATTTGTTCATTTTTGTTTTCATTTCCAGTCTAGGAGGTGGGTCAAAAAAGATCTTGCTGTGATTTATGTCATAGAGTGTTCTGCCTATGTTTTCCTATAAGAGTTTGATAGTTTCTGGCCTTACATTTAGGTCTTTAATCCATTCTGAGTTTATTTTTGTGTATGGTGTTAGGGAGGGTTCTAATCTCATTCTTTTACATGTAGCTATCCAGTTTTCCCAGCAGCACTTATTGAAGAGGCTGTCTTTTCTCCATCGTATATTCTTGCCTCCATTAGCAAAGATAAGGTGACCATATGTTTGTGGATTTATCTCTAGGCTTCCTATCCTGTTCCACCGATCTATATTTCTGTTTTTGTGACAGTACCATACTGTCTTGATTACTGTAGCTTTGTAGTACAGTCTGAAGTCAGGGAGCCTGATTCCTCCAGCTCTGTTTTTCTTTCTCAAGATTGCTTTGGCTATTCAGGGTCTTTTGTGTTTCCATACAAATTGTGAAATTTTTTGTTCTAGTTCTGTGAAAAATGCCATTGGTAGTTTGACAGGGATTGCACTGAATCTGTAGATTGCTTTGGGTAGTATAGTCATTTTCACAATGTTGATTCTTCCGATGCAAGAACATGGCATATGTCTCCATCTGTTTGTATCATCTTTAATTTCTTTTATCAGTGTCTTATAGTTTTCTGCATACAGGTCTTTTGTCTCCTTAGATAGATTTATTCCTAGGTATTTTGTTCTTTTTCTTGCAATGGTAAATGGGAGTGTGTCCTTAATTTCTCTTTCAGATTTTTCATCATTAGTGTATAGGAATGCAAGAGATTTCTGTGCATTCATTTTGTATCCTGCTACTTTACCAAATTCATTGATTAGCTCTAGTAGTTTTCTGGTAGCATCTTTGGGATTCTCTATGTACAGTATCATGTCATCTGCAAACAGTGACAGTTTTACTTCTTCTTTTCCAATTTGCATTCCTTTTATTTCTTTTTCTTCTCTGATTGCTGTGGTTAACACTTCCAAAACTATGTTGAATAACAGTGGTGAGAGTGGGCAATCTTGTCTTGTTATTTTTTACAGATTTTTTCCTGTAATTGATATCTAGTCTCATAGTGTTGTGGTCTGAAAAGATCCTTCATACAATTTCAATTTTCTTAAATTTACCAAGGCTTGATTTGTGACCCAAGATATGATCTATCCTGGAGAATGTTCCATGAGCACTTGAAAAGAAAGTGTATTCTGTTGTTTTCGGGTGGAATGTCCTATAAACATCAATTAAGTCCATCTTGTTTAATGTATCATTTAAAGCTTGTGTTTCCTTATTTATTTTCATTTTCAATGATCTGTCCATTGGTGAAAGTGGTCTACTATGATTGTGTTACTGTCAATTTCCCCTTTTATGGCTGTTAGCATTTGCCTTAAGTATGGAGGTGCTCCTATATTGGGTGCATAAATATTTACAATTGTTATATCTTCTTCTTGGATTGATCCCTTGATCATTATGTAGTGTCCCTCTTTGTCTCTTGTAATAGTCTTTATTTTAAAGTCTATTTTGTCTGATATGAGAATTGCTACTCCAACTTTCTTTTGATTTCCATTTGCATGGAATATCTTTTTCCATCCCCTCACATTCAGTCTGTATGTGTCCCTAGGTCTGAAGTGGGTCTCTTGTAGGCACCATATATATGGGTCTTGTTTTTGTATCCATTCAGCCAATCTACGTCCTTTGGTTGGAGCATTTAATCCATTTACATTTTAGGTAATTATCAATATGTGTGTTCCTATTACCTTTTTTACATTGTTTTGGGTTAGTTATTGTAGGGCTTTTCCTTCTCTTGTGTTTCCTGTCTAGAGAAGTTCCTTTATCATTTGTTGTAAAGCTGGTTTGGTGGTGGTGAATTCTCTTAGCTTTTGCTTGTCTGTAAAGGTTTTAATTTCTCCGTCAAATCTGAACGAGATCCTTGCTGGGTTGAAAATCTTGGCTGTAGGTTTTTCCCTTTCATCACTTTAAATATGTCCTGCCACTCCCTTCTGGCTTGCAGAGTTTCTGCTGAGAAATCAGCTGTTAATCTTATGGGGATTCCCTTGTATGTTATTTGTTGCTTTTCCCTTACTGCTTTTAATATTTTTTTCTTTGTATTTAATTTTTGATAGTTTGATTAATATGTGTCTTGGCATGTTTCTCCTTGGATTTATCCTGTATGGGACTCTCTGCGCTTCCTGGACTTGATTGACTATTTCCTTTCCCATATTAGGGAAGTTTTCAACTATGATCTCTTCAAGAATTTTCTCAGTACGTTTCTTTTCCTCTTCTTCCTCTGGGACCCCTAAATTCGAATGTTGGTGCATTTAATGTTGCCCCAGAGGTCTCTGAGACCATCCTCAATTCTCTTCATTCTTTTTTCTTTATTCTGCTCTGCAGTAGTTATTTCCACTATTTTATCTTTCAGGTCACTTATCCGTTCTTCTGCCTCAGTTAATCTGCTATTGATTCCTTCCAGAGAATTTTAATTTCATTTATTGTGTTGTTCATCATTGTTTGCTTGCTTTTTAGTTCTTCTAGGTCCTTGTTAAACATTTCTTGTATTTTCTCCATTCTATTTCCAAGATTTTGGATCATCTTTACTATCATTACTCTGAATTCTTTTTCAGGTAGACTGCCTATTTCCTCTTCATTTGCTTGTTCTGGTGGGTTTTTACCTTGCTCTTTCATCTGCTGTGTGTTTCTCTGTCTTCTCACTTCACTTAACTTACTGTGTTTGGGGTCTCCCTTTTGACTGCAGGTTCATAGTTCCCGTTGTTTTTGGTGTCTGCCCTCAGTGGGAAAGGTTGGTTCAGTGGGTTGTGTAGGCTTCCTGGTGGAGGGGACTGGTGGCTGTGTTCTGGTGGATGAGGCTGGATCTTGTCTTTCTGGTGGGCAGGACCATGTCCAGTGGTGTGTTTTGGGGTGTCTGGGACCTTATTATGATTTTAGGCAGCCTCTCTGTTAATGGGTGGGGTTGTGTTCCTGTCTTGCTAGTTGTTTGGTATGGGGTATCCAGCACTGGAGCTTGCTGGTCTTTGAGTGGAGCTTGGTCTTAGCATTGAAATGAAGATCTCTGGGAGAGCTTTTGCCGTTTGATATTATGTGGGGCCAGGAGGTCACTGGTGGTCCAACGTCCTGAACTCGGCTCTCCCATCTAAGAGGCTCAGGCCTGACACCTGGCCAGGGCACTAAGACCCTGTCAGCCACATGGCTCAGAAGAAAAGGGAGAAAAAGTAAAGAAAGAAAAAATAAAATAAAATAATTAAATTAAAAAAATTATTAAAAATAAGAAAGTAATAAAGAAAAGAAAAGGAAAAAGAAAGAAAGGAGAGAGCAACGAAACCAATAAACAAATCTACCAATGACAACAAGCACTAAAAACTATACTAAAAAAAACAAACGGACAGACAGAACCCTAGGACAAATGGTAAAAGCAAAGCTATACAGACAAAATCACACAAAGAAGCATACACATACATACTCACATAAGGAGAAAAAGGAAAAGAAAAAAAAAAAATATATATATATATATAAAGGAAGAGAGCAACCGTATCAATAAACAAATCTACCAATGATAATAGACTCTAAATACTAAACTAAGATAAACATAAAACCAGAAACAAATTAGATGCAGAAAGCAAACCCCAAGTCTACAGTTGCTCCCAAAGTCTACCACCTCAATTTTGGGATAATTTGTTGTCTATTCAGGTATTCCGCAGGTGCAGGGTACATCAAATTGATTATGGAGATTTAATCCGTTGCTCCTTAGAGAAATTTCCCTTTGTCTTCTTTGTGCGCACGGCTCCTGGGGTTCAGCTTTGGATTTGGACCCGCCTTTGTGTGTAGGTCGCCTGAGGGCGTCTGTTCTTCACTCAGACAGGACGGGGTTAAAGTAGCAGCTGATTAGGGGGCTCCAGTTCACTCAGGCCGGGTGGAGAGAGGGGTACGGAATGCAGGGCGAGCCTGTGGCAGCAGAAGTCGGCGTGACGTTGCACCAGCCTGAGGCGCACCGTGTATTCTCCCGGGGAAGTTGTCCCTGGATCACGGGACCCTGGCAGTGGAGGGCTGCACAGGCTCTCAGGAGGGGAGGCGTGGATAGTGACCTGTACTCGTACACAGGCTTCTTGCTGGCTGCAGCGGCAGCCTTAGCGTTTCATGCCCGTCTCTGGTGTCCGCACTGATAGTCACGGCTCGTGCCCATCTCTGAAGCTCATTTAGGTGGTTCTCTGAATCCCCTCTCCTTGCGCACCCTGAAAGAATGGTCTCTTGCCTCTTAGGCAGTTCCAGACTTTTTCCCGGACTCCCTCCCGGCTAGCTGTGGTGCACTAGCCCCTTCAGGCTGTGTTCACGCCGCCAACCCCAGTCCTCTCCCTGGGATCTGACCTCCGAAGCCCCGCATGTGTCTTTTCAAATTATGGTTTTCCCTTGGTATATGCCCAGTCATGTGACTTTTTTCTAGACACTTCTGCATTGCCCACAAGACTCTGGATTTGTCTGAGGACGACATTTCAAGGCTCAAGGACTTGAGGAACTGATCTGCTGTGATTAAAATGAAAGCAATGCATGGTAGGCGCACATTTAACTAAGGGAATCTGTGTTTTATTATTTGGGAAGATGTATTTGCATAGGTTAATTCAATGACATTCTTTATTTTAAAAAAGGAAAGAAACTCACGTGGTGAGCATCCATCCACCAGTCCCACCTTTCAAGTTCATGTTAATTTGCCTTAGTTTTTATCTGACCTGAGCATCCAAAAGATACCAGCAGTAAGTTATCTATCTCATCACATGCTGGGTGAATAAGGGACCTGACTCAGTTACGACCAATTGAATTTACTCACTCATCACGGAGTTCCCAAGGCCTGAGTAGACGTGATGTTGCAGCTGATATTTGTCTCCAAAACTTCAGCTGCTCATGGCTCAAAGTTCAGCATCACTGATATTACTTTCATCCCTAAGATAAGAAAGCTAGTGGGTGTTTTCTTGTGTTTTGATTCCAGCTCTAAAATCACTCCTTAATGATTAACAGGGGTTCCTCTGAGACCTGCAAACACAGAGGCTACCATCATGCTGAATGGGAAAGCAACGTCTGAGACCAACCAGTCCAAGCCCCTCTCCACACTGGAGCAGCTCAAGACCCTTCAGGAAACCCATGCAATAATGGTGGCGTATAAATCAGCCTTCTCTTACACACTACCAGAAGAAAACTGACATGTGGTGAAGGGACCAAAGCTGGCTTTAGTGAAATCTTATGTACTTTCAAGCCACAAGTAGTACAGTTGATCCTTGGACAACAGGCGTTTGAACTGTGAGCATCCACTTCTATGTGGATTTTTTGCGGTTAGTTGAACCTGCGAACGCAGAACCGTGGATATGGAGGCCCTGCAGATATGGGGGTCCTACTGTAGAGTTATGCGATGTTTTACTGTTTGGGCATTGGAGCCATAACCCCCATGTTGTTCAAGAGTCAACCGTATATTGAATCTGTACAAAGGAAGAATGTGGGACTTGCTGATGCGGTCCTGAAAGGCCACACTTTAACTTTTCTCCCTGCCTTCACCCTTCACATATGAGGCTCACTGCTTTACAAGTTGTCTGGAATGATGACTAGTCATTTCTACATTCTTTGTTTTTGACCAAGTAAACTGTGAGAATAAAAGAGGTGGAGGAGCCAAGTGATCACATGCGAGCATTCCGAGGGTTGAACACGAGCAGTGCATTACCACCCGGCATATGTATGTGCCATGTCAATCACTGTTGTATCACTGTTCTAGTTTTTATTTTTTCACTACCCAGACCAAAATAAAAAATGGGAAAGCATTCATGCCACTGCTTTCAGTGTTTCATCTTATGCCCTCTTCTGTTTCCTTTGTTGTAAAAGGTTTGGGAAAAAAATTCACTAAGGAGTATTGTAATAAAATTTAACAAAAGGTCCACAAAAAAGTAGAAAGTCACCCTGCACTTGAGCATGAAATCCAAACCCCAGCTCTGAAGGTATACCAACAAGAAATGCTTATGGGCTGCATTCCAGAAACCAAACCGCAGTATTTATTTCTAAAATCACATCTCTCTGAAAAAGTCATATAAATATTCTCTCCTTCCCAAGGAAACAATCCCACTTCCCATCAAATCAGGGATCAGAGGAGAAGTCCAGACAGAAGACGAAACACACAGTGTCACCATCTCCTACATAAGTGGTCCTGTTCCGCACACAGCCCCTAATTCCTCACTCCTGGCACATGTCCATCTGCTAACACAGCAGAGACCTGACAATCTAGAAATTTAGAATCACCGTGTTGGCTATCCTGACATCCCACATGGGAGCAGTTGGAGAAAAATGAACAGGTAGGTCTGCCCTTCCTAGTCAGTGAACAAACTCGCAGCAACAGCAGCACCTCCCTCCACCATGTTTTCAGTAACTGGGCTAACCTGGATAGACATGCATTGTGAGCCTCACACAGCGCACAGTGGTTACTTCAATGAACCAATGTAATGACATCCTTTGAGTCCAAAGTCACAGACACATCTTACTCAAAGAAACACCATTGGTAACAGGGGAGGCAGGGGCATAGGCAATGAGGTCTGCCCAAGAAGGTACGATCTAACAAGGAAGACTGTGTGTGTGTGTGTGTGTGTGTGTGTGTGTATGTGGGGGAGGGGGGGAGAGGGAGGGGGTGTGACCACATCTAATTTCAATTTCCCACTGAAAAAAGATGCCAATAACCTATGTTATCAGACAAGGTTTTTTTTTTTTTGTTGTCTTTGAAAACTGAGAGAGTTGAATAAGTGTACCCGTGGGTTTCCAAGTGTTTCTTCCATGACTGGGTGGCCCTGTAGACAGGTATGTCATACACCTCTCTCTGCATTCAAGCTAGGGTGCAAATGGGTCTGTGAATGCCTGGAATTCTATTCTGCGCTGTTATTGGGTGAAGCTGATTTTGCGTCCTCCCTTACGTGCCCTCACCTCTTCCTGCAAGCCCCCCACATCCCCGATCATTTCCAAACTCTCTTGTTGCTACGGCTGCTTCTCTTCTTCTTTTTTCTTTTCCTTATTCTTCTTGTTTTTTTTTAATAAGGGCTCTGGCCTTGCACTGCTGTTTATCACCTAAGGCAAACTCTCTCTCTCACTCTTTTTCCCTCTCTGTTTCTTTAAATCTCTAAACCACAAAGCAGCATGCGAGCAGCACCATGGGTCAAGATATCAAAAGAGGGAACTTTTATAGGTTTCCTCGATAACATGGACAGTAAAAGAAGACGGAGCACAAGCAGCATTACTGACCTTATTTGATGCTGTGCAGTAAAGAGAGACAGTTCTTCTGCCGTCTGCCCACGTGGGTCCAGGCATCTGTGTGAGAAGAGGAGAGCTTGGGATCAACACTTGGTCTGGGTTTTCCTACACTCTTAGGCCAAAGCTTTCCATGTGTTTTCAGCAAATAATACCCAAATAAACAGAAGGTTACTGAATATATTAAACTCACTGCGGAAAGAAACTGCTTTTTGATGCCCGGCATATACAGACACTGTTTTTCTCTGCACACTCACATGTATGAATAGAAGTAGGAACTCACAGACTACGCAAGGGATGTCCATGCTATGAGAGCAGAAGTCTGTATTCTGAATATTACAGATGTTAATCAGCTCTGCCTAGGCAGCTACAAGCTACAGACTTACATTAGGGTGAGTTTTTTGGAGCTCATTGCCATAGTCTGTAAGGCAGACACATTGTATTTAAAGCAAATGCGTTTTTCTTTGGTGTGACACGACTACTGGCTTTCGCACGTTATGGGCCCAAGAGGACAACGGCTTCAATGGCCCTCGGGAATAACTGCTTCCACAGCCATTTGGGCTAATTGGACTCCTAGAGGAGTACAAATGAAATAGAAAAAAAAAATACTTTGCAGGTGGAACTCTTTTTTTTTGGTTGTTTTTTTAATAGTTGAGGTCTCTTTTTTAATCTACTTTCAGGGAAACCATGTTTTCTCTCATAAGAAGAAATCCCATAAAGGAGATTAGCCCTTTTTGCTTCAAGAGCCCAAAGATCGCAACCCTACCTTTTTGTTTCCCCCACATTTTCTACGAGGATAGTCTTAGCCTCTTAACTTCCTACCTTAACTTCCTACCTTATCATTTCACCATTGGTTAAAGGGGTAAAAGAAGAATAGCTATTTTCTCCTCTGGAGAAAATTCCATTCCCTGACTCCCAAAAGAAGTCACATACATACCCCTTCCCTTTTCTTTTCTAAGTATCTGTGAACCACGTGCTCTCTCTTCCCACTTCAGAAACAAGAGCAATCTGAGGATCATCCTATCAACCATCACTTTCACTGTTTTCTAGATCAAATACTGTGATTGTTGATAAACATATGCCTTGACTGCAACCCAGACCAGGAGCACCATATTGGAGGGTTTCCAGAATCAGCTGCGTGAAGACGCCAGCACCACGCTCACTGTCTGAGGTCGCTGCAGACGCCGGTGTGAGCCGGGCTGAGCCTGTGCACACACGAAGGCGTGGGCATGCACTGCTTTGCTTATGCCTCATACATGTAGGGAATTTTGAATCCAGGCAAATGAGAGAGATGCTCTTTCGGAATAGGCATTGGCAGTCATCTCAAAGACCACATTTCCTCTGTTCCTCCCAAAAATCACAGCACTGGCCCCTGCCCACAAGGCAGGAGTTATCCAAAAGCATCAGGTCAGCCTGACCTTCACTCTATCCACCCGTCTGCGTCCTGAAACATGTTCTCATCTTTTGAATATTTATATTGGGCCCAGCAAACTTATGTAAGATTTGACATGTCCCCCACCTGGCACAAAGTATTGAAAACATGCAGACAGAAATACATAAATAGAAATTAAACTCTTCTGTTTACTTGGCAGACTAAATTAAGGCTAGGTAAATACCCGCTGACCTCCCAGCTGAGAGCAAGTGTGAGGACCCTGTATGCTGAAACTGAGGCCTGGGCCAACCCCTTCTCCTCACATGGGACACTCTCCCTGAGCATGAATGGCAATGAAGATACAAAAGTGTATTTCCCCTGACTCACTCTGCCTCCCTCCCAGCCCTGGGCCCCTGTTGTCCTGTTGGCTGGTTATTTTAACTTAATGTGGTGACATCACAGGCTCCCGAGTGAGATCAAGCACTGAGCATGGACGCAGGATACATTCCCCACCTCCTCCCTGCACACTTTCCAGGGACCAGATCGAATGCATGTGAAGGCTCAGTGTTCACTGCTGGACCACAAGGTCCAGGCCTGTGTGGGGTGTGGCCGCACACCTCTGATGCAGCCTGGGCAGGACTGGGCTACGACACAAGGCCTGCCAGGTGATGATGACTGCGTGGCCCCAGCCTGTGTACAAGGGGGTTGGCAATTTTTATCCAGAGTCCTCATTTTTATACAACTGAGCTGAACGGGCATACACAGGCCTATGGTCACCTCTTCAATCGGTGGAGTTTGTATGTTGAGACTGCATGAGATGGCTTTTGACAGAGTGGGGCACCTGCACACAGTATAACACTTCACATTTCTGTGTCATAAGCTAGACTCCAAAATATTCAAATACATCCTTTTATAATTACGTATTTTCTAAGCGACTGGAAGTCATTGCTATCCTCACTTGTTTGCAGAAAATACCTGGGTTTAAGAGGAATCTTGACTGCCAGACTTAGCAAGTTAAAAAAACCAAAGATGCCCTGTTAAATTTGAATTTCAGGTAAACAATGAGTAAATTTTTGGTATAATATTTGAGACATACTTATATAAAAAATTATTCATTACCTGAAGTTCAAATTAACTGTCGTCCCATATTTTCTCTGGGACCCCAACCCTGCAGAGTTCGTGTGTGTGCCTGTGGAGATGGCGGGACAGTGAGAAGGGGGTAGTGCAATGTAATTTTCACCCTTTTGTGTAAATTTGGGGGGAAATGCATCCTTGATCCCTGACTCGTTGCTTGGATAGAAATACAGCCACTGGGAAGATCAGATGGGCTTCGTAGTTTCCAGCCATGTATTTCCAGGTGCCCAGGGATCTCTGAGGGGAGAAGGTTCCAGATGCGATACTGGCATCACATTAGGAGGAAGCTCCGCTTGGGCAGGTATGTTTTTCAACATGGCGCTAACAGAGCACAGGTGATTAACAGTCCTCTGCTGAGGTTCATGACTTCATTAGAATATTTCCCATCATAATTGAATAGGTAACAATACCTGGCTATTAAGTACAAGCCTATCCCTCAGGATGACCAGATTATCACTTGAATTTAAAATCTTTCTGAATTCTTAATAGTGCATAACAAATATGATTATTTATGCAGTTTCTTCCAGTGCTCACTTGCAGGACTACAGTTATCTGGAACGCCTTCAGTTTCGATGGGAGGGATTAAATCGAGCTGCGCTGTTCCTTGTATTTCCTGTATTTCCCAGTTTCTGTAAAATATTTAGCCAACAGGTTCCCTCTTTTCTTTGTGACCTGGATGAAGCCCGTCCAAAATCCTTTGGGGTCCTTGGCAGGGCCCAGCTCTGCATTCTTGAGAAACCCCTGGTAATTAGCAGCGGGGAGATGCACGGAGCTGTGGTGTAAAGGGAGCAGCTGAGAATCCATAAAGCTGGCTGATGAGAAAGTCAAGTGGAGGCCTGCCTGGCTGAAACCTCTTCAATAGATCTGTAGTCTGGACTTGAACCCTGCCCTCTCACCTTGGGGTCTGATATTTCTTTCTTTTCCCCCTGCCCCCACCATTCTCTTCTCCTCCCAGCTTCTCTATCAAGGAGTGATTGACTGTGAATAAAAATGTGAGTGACCCCCATCTAGCCACCCCACTTCCCTGAAAAGGGGGGGGAGAAGGAGAGGGGGAGGGGGGGAGAGAGAGAGAGAGAGAGAGAGAGAGAGAGAGAGAGAGAGAGAGAAGAATCAGAGAGAAGAGGGAAGGGGGAGAGAGGGACATACAGGGGAAAGGAGGGTCCCCGACTTCCTCACAGGTAATTAAAGGGACTGTTTTCAAGGTTGCATGGGCAAAAGACAATTCGGCCCTAATGAAGCATCGATCGACTGGCACTAAGGTAGAAAGGAGCTGACATTCATTCAAAGGTCCCTTTAACTGATGTAAGACACTGCACCGGGAATGATTCGTTCTCTGCTGTCATTGCCTAGGACCCAGGAAAGAAAAAACAAAGGGGGGGAGTTTGTTTTAAATTTATTTCTGCATTGCCACAAATGTGTGTCGAGCTTTGTTTTCTTTTTCTTTTTTTTCTTGTAAAAGATATAATGCATCAGGGCACATTCTATTTGGTTGTAGGGAGGGGGACCTCCCCGCCTCCCAGAGTAAATTTTCTTCATCAGTCACGTTTAAAAGCCCACCAATCAGGCCCGCTGGTCCGGGATTCATGAGGTCAGTGATGGCAAAGCAAGGACTCCTGGGGTAGGTAGCGACATCGCTGTCTGTTTGCAAACCCAAACCCACTTGCCTCCGAGGATTTGGCCACTGTCTACTTTGTGCTGGTGTTTGCTATTTTATGGCAAAAACAGAAACCTCGGTTGGGGGGGAGGGTCGGGGAGGGGGTCGATGAGGCTGTGTGGTGAGGACTGAGTGAGAAAAGGGCTGAAGATGCTGCCTGGGATGAGTCTTCGGCAATACAGGCACCGAGATGGGCTTTGCACGTTGGGAACAAAAGCCAGGCAGAGCCCCAGGTAAAGGTGTGGGAGAGCAGCCAGCCCAGCCTCACCTCCCAGCCCACCTGGGGTTCGGCTGTCTGGGCGCTTTCTCCGGGCTGGACGTGTCCTGGACGTGGCTGCCGGTTTTCCTCACTAAGCTCTAAAAAATGTTTGCATTTGGAGAACATCTCGATGATGATAAACGGAGGGGAAAATGCTAGTTGTACCAAGTAAATTGGGGTGGATGACAGGGGAGGAGAGGTAGTATCGATTCCCAAACAAGTTGAGTGTTACCTGAAGAAGCTTTGCCCACAGCCCACAGCTCTGCTGGGTCTTACAAGAGGCCCCGCGATCAACAATAGCAGGTCCCTTCAGAGCAAGAAACACAAAGAGAATTTGCTCTGGTTCAGTCCCCACGGTGAGGCCCTTCGGAAGCTGAAGAGAATCACTTTTTTTTCCCCTGCTCAAAATAAGGGGGAGAAAAGAATTCTCTTGTACACACTCCCGTATAGACATGCAGAGTACAATGAAGAGAAGAAAAGGGGTCCTCTGACAGGACATTTCAAATCACTGGCTCTTTTTCACATTTTTTCTTTCTTTTCTTTCTTTCTTCCTTTCTTTCTCTTTCTTTCTTTCTTCTTTCTTTCTCTTCCTTCCTTCCTTCCTTCCTCTCCTTTTTTTCTTCAAAGAACTTATTGTTTAGTGATTTTGCTCTTCATTTTGGTTTGGTTTTGGAGGGAGGGGTGGCAGGATCTATTATTTAACTTGATAAAACAGCATTAGCACACCGCCTCACTGCCTCCCTCCCTCGGCGTCTCTCTTCTATTTATTCATTTGTGTTTACATTTCTAAGACATCCCTTTAGCTGAGGGAGGACACTTCCCACATATTGCAGTATTGGCCATTAATGCAAAAGGATAATTTATTGGTTGCACAGCCTCTGAAGTTGAATTTTTAAGAGAAAAAGCAGAGCCCAGTTTCCTTGGGTTTGCTGCATTCATATGTATTTGGTTGGTACCTTTCTCTCCTTTATCTTTGAAACTGTTTGTAACATTCTGTTTATCAATTTGATGCTCTTTCATCATGGCTTTCATTTTATTTATTTTTTTTAAGCCAAAGAACAGGTCAGGAAACAGAGGCAGAAATTGCCTGGAACATCTGCTGAAATAATAATAAAAAAAAGTCCCCCCCCCAAAATGGCTACACTGTAGCCCAGCAGATCCTATCTGCATTAATTTGGCCGAACAACAAGATATTGCAGGGGACAAACTCTGAATAAAGCAGTTCCGAGTTCCCAGAATTGGCACAGCTCAGCCTAAACAATGGCTGCTTCCTATTCACCTTAACCCAGCTTTTCAAAAGAACATCCCCAGAAACACAAAGCATCAGCGGGAAATGGCAATTTTATGAATCCTAATCAATCAAAGGGCTTATTAACTCAATGTGAAGCCAGATTAAAATCTTTAATTATAAATCGTGCTAAAAGGAAAAACAAAATGTACTTATGGTACATTGAAAATTCCGGATATTAACATAGTTGCTATTATCTCTCGCAATATTAAATTCCCCCTCCCTCTCCCCCCAACAACCTCACCTTTTTCTATTACTAAAGAACAGGGCTACAGGACCCAAATCATTTTTCCCCTCGATTTATTAAAATGTATTCTTTTTCTCCCCCTGTGCACTCAATAGGTTGCTGGGAAGCTGCGTTGGTGGTTGTAGGAAGGGGTACGAGAAATCCCATTACCAAGCCCCAGGCGCCTAGGGTTTCAGTGTGATGCTGGGGGTAGTTTGGGAAGTCGTTTATTAGGAGGGCAGGGTTGGTGTTATAGGGTTGGTAGGTTTTTGGGTTTTGTTTTTGTTTTTTTTTTCTTTTCTCTATGTAGGGGTCTGGGGGAGGACAGCAATCAGATGTGGAGCATTTTCGCTAATGAAAGCGGCATGCAGGTCTGTGCTAGTAGGATTGAATGGCAGGAGTAGAGATCGCCAGCTCCAGGAAGGGCCCTCACTTGAAGTCGCATCACAGTGTGAGAAGAGGGTCCGGGTGCTGCTGCTGCTGCTGCTTCTCCTTCCCTTTTTTTTTTTTTTTTTTTATCAGGCAGACATTTGGGAAATGACCACAGCAAATTTAATCACAGTTGGGGGGGGAGGGGGGAGGGAGGTAGAGCAGAGACTGTGATTCACATGTTTTATTTATTTGTTCAGAGTCACGGCCATCCTATTGTGTGTCCCTCATTCTGTCATTTCAGGCCCCTCGGACCCACCCCCTACCCCTGCCCCCATTGTTAATGTAAGAGGCAGAGAATATAACCACATTTTATATAATAACATATCCAACACTGCAAAAGCAGAAACCTCATCTTGAGAGGGGTCCTTTTCTTATATTGAAATGATAAAAAAAAAAAAAAGAAAAAGGAAAAAAAATCTTTCTGTCCTAATGACAATGTTGGATAGAGAGATTTGTTCTTTGTGTAAAAAATTCAGTGATCTTCATAGCGAGGGTACATGCCCCCATTTCCTCCCCTCCTGTACGTGGGCTATTGTACTATTCTATTTTTATATTTACAGAACAAGTCCTATGTTACCAAATTGGCTTTAAATTAAAAATAGAAAGAATGAAAGGAAAAAAGAAAAAAAAAACTATGCAATGTCTTATGTACAATCAAAGCTAATAAAAAGGAAGTAATGCCCTGGTTTAAATTAAATCCTACTTCATTCCTTTTATTCAAAGTTCAGACTTTCTTCCCCTCAGCCCCTCTCCCAAAATATTCCTTTCTTTGGCTTTATTCCTTTAGTTCCAGGGACAAGAAGCCCTCATTCCAAAATGAGGTCTCTTAAGATTCCTGTCACTTTCCTTCCTAACCCTAGAACCCGGTTTTAGCCAGGGACAGAGGTGGGAGCAGAGAGTGGGTGAGAAAGGGAAGAAATAGCTCTGGCTGACGACCTTGATAGAGAATAGGGTTTGATTTTCATAATACAAGGTTGACTTTGTGCTCTTTTAATCTGAAAGCTAGCTCTAGACTGCCCTATTTAAACCTGAATCAAGAAAGGGACTTGTCACAGACGGATACTAACCAAGTCTGCCCTGGTGGCATGTACTGGCTCCTGGCTCTGCGCTTCCCTCGGGCATTTGTGATCATGCCACACCATATTCTTGCAGCTACTACTATTTCTAAAGTGCAATAAAAATCTGATTTTCCTGATTACTTTGGAATTTCTAAACACAGATAGTGTTACTTTAAAATCATTTACGAACAGCTTTATATGCTTTGAGCAAATATATACCCAAATGCTACTTTAGCCTCTGAAAACTTGCAGCCTCTTATTTTGGTGGCCAACCCTGTAACCACACCTGCCCGCTCCTTGCGGTAAACAGAGGAGTCTGATTTTTCTTTGGCTAAGATGTAAATTTTTGTTTAGGTCCATCCCTCCTTGATTTTTCTGCCTTTGCCGACTGATACTTTTGTAGTTATCTAACTGTACAAACATAGCTGGAGGACAAAGAGTGAGTAAAAGGTCCTAAATCAGTTTTCATGGCTAAAGTGCACACGGAATCCATTTTGGCAAAAAACACTCAAATTCTCAGAATTCCTCTAAATCCTTAAATGCCACACGGCTGTGATATTCCTTTGAAGACGAGCATTGGACCTAATAAACGAATACTAGAGGCACAGATCTCGTCTTTAGTTCTTGCAACAGCTTTTCACTAAATTCAGAAAAGATCTTTTGTGCTTAACTGGGTTTTCATTTCATTGCTTTTAAATTTGTTAAGCTTGACTTTTGACACTTTGGGTGTTTAGCCTTTTTCTTTTTTTAAGTGCAATTATATAATAAATATTTGTGCTTCTCCAAAGGAAGACAATCTGTTGTTAAAACTAGTATACAATTTTTTGTTATGAATAACCCACATAAATATGTACATTTTCTAAACATCACCTTTAAGCAACTAATAGTGTAAACTATTCTGAAATAACACACTGAAACATTATATACACAATATATTTACTCCACTAGAAGGTGTAAACAGAATAGAGAAAAGAAAGATTAATAAAGCCAAGAAGGGAAGATAACTTACATAAATAGTTATGTAAATAAAATGTTCTCCTGAATTGCTATTTAAACAAATTAGACTTCAAATGATAAAAAGCACTAGTAAATTATAAGTCTGTATCAAAGATAAAACTATCTGACTCTTTTCCCACTAATTTACATTCCCAGTTTGCTTAAGCAAATGAAAAAAATATGAGTGGAGACAGATTTCATCAGCCAAAAAATTAAAATAGGTATTTGTCTTAAAAAATTGTATATGGAATTTTAGTTACTTCTCAGAAATTACAAAAGGGACATTTAGAACCTGTTCAAATGGTGATACTCTGAAATGCAATTTTCTTCTGATATACTTTTTTCCTTTTAAATATTCAGAAGTAATCACATTCTTACATGAGTGCATAAGTCTAGCTCTAATAGAATTTTTTTCCTTTTCTGCCAAAAGTAAAATGATTTAAAAAATATTTCACAAAGAAATATTACATTAAAGCCCATATGAAAAAATGGAAATAATTCCTTAACATTTTAGTTCATTTGTTTCAAGTATTCGAAAATATTTTTTAAAAACATTTAAAGTATTTATATATATATATATATATATATTTTTTTTTTTTTTTTATGTACAGCACAATTCTTACTTGGGCACTATTACAGATTTGTAATTTTTTTTTTATGTCATGAAGAAAACAACAGTCATGATAGCAAGAAAATATGTACATTTTTCTGTCTTCTTTGGTTTTGTTTCAAATCCAAGTAAATAGGAATGAAAAAAAATTGGTTTAAATGGTTATTTTAGAACACTGCGGGGAATCTTCTTTTTAAAAGTATTTCAAGGCTTTTCTAAAGATTTCTCACATCAGTATTATGTTTTTGGTTTCCTTTTGAAAAATACATTGCTTTTAAAAGAACCTTATAATTTAAATTTATTTCCTATGCATATGGTTTTGTCAAAATCCCAGTCCAAACACAGAAAATGCCCTGTGTCTCCTTAACACCTACAAAGCTAATGTTTATAGGCCAGCTTAAATCTGAAGAAAATATCCTCCACAACTCCAGGCTTTTTTTTTTTTTTTCTTCTTCTTCTTCTGGATCAGTCGAGCTCTACATTTGATATACAGACTGATTTTTTTTTCCCCCCATCAAAATTACATGAGAAGCAAAAAGCTGGAATCTAAGACTCTCGACAAACTGGGCGGTTCTCCTCACTCCTCCTGTCTTTTCTCAGTGTCAGACTCTATGTTTAGATAAAACAATTTATCTTTATCATTTTCAAGCTGGTCAGACGGGCTGGGGGTGGGAGGTGCCAAGAGGTGGAGGGGTGAGGGAAAGGTGATTGTTTCACTTGTTGTCAGAGGGCATTGATCAGCCCTGCTGTCTGCTGGTCTCGGAGGTGAGGCCATGTCCCCCAGGAGCACTTCGGGGCTGGGCCATGTCAGTGAAAAGCTGTATTGAGTCATGACCCAAATGACGGCTTATTGAGGGAAACGGGCATTGGCGTCCAAATCATTCTGAGACACCCTCAGTAACACTTAAACCAGTCCACTCCGTTAATGTCAGGTCACGGGGGACACATTTAGCCCCCTCTGCTGACCATTAGGCCCTTTGATGGAGTGGACGATAAACTTGACGGGACAAGCTGGACCCCACTCTTGAGCCTGCCTCTGCTGACAGCAGGCCCAGGACAGAGCCGCCTTTTGGAGTAGCAACGGGTCCCTGTGGTCAGGTCCCCTAGGGATTCTGTCCCTTTTATACCAAACAGGATAAAATATACCTAAAACTAGTTTTAATGTTACGGCGTCAAAGGGAGAAAAACTAGCACCTTGATCTGTCACCAAATTTTTCAACAATGAGGTGAGACACAAATTGTGGATAAAGTGGTCAGGCTTTACCATTTTGTAATTTTTATTTCTTGTTTTGATTTTTCTTTTTCTTCTAAGCACCGCTGATAGAGTGCAGGTATTTTGAAATCCATTTGTTATACCTTCTGCGGCAAAGAACAAAAAGAATTCCTTATTGTTTCCCAGGGAAGTAGAGAAGAATTCAACAAAAATTCACTCCAGTGTGATCACAACGTTTGCAAGGCAGTGCTCTGGAAGGGAATTATTTTATTTTGTATTGCCGAACATCAAATGCATTTTGTGGGGTAGGACAGTGGGAAGTTAAAGATAATTGCATTTCCCATCGATGGCAGCATTCGCCTAAAACAAACTTCAGCTTGAAAATGAACCGAAAGCACAAACTAACAAAACCCAGGTCTTTGTTAACATTCAAAGGGTGAATTAATAATCATTATTGCTACTATTTAAACAAATTATACCTAAATCTTCTGTTACACGAGAGATTGCTACTGTTTACTTTTTCTGCTTTCCCACCACGAAAGCGGCCTCTGGTTTGACAGAGCAGATTTTCTGGTATTACAATGCTTTTTGCCTAGTTTTAACACCTTGTCTGGATTCCTCTTGAGAATTAACTGATACTACATTAGAAGGGAAAATGAGAGGGAATTTTTCAGCCGGCCCCCCCATCAAAAACTGAATCCAACAGAAACAACCCTCTATTCTTCCAACAGCACTAGTCAGTGCTACACAATTAGCCAAAAAAAAAAAAAAAAAAAAAGTTAGTACAAATGGGCTAATAATTTGACCAAATTATGCATCTGTTTTGTCTTAAAAGTAGAAATCTAATTAACAAGATAATCTATTTACTGAACTATTAACTACCCTCTGATAAATAAGGAAGCAGCTGTGGGACACGTTTTAACAGAGTGTGGGAGGTGGAGTTCTCATCCACTTCGAATTATCTAAACCTGAGAGACTTTTCCAGAGTTCATAGGCTTTGTCTCTTCATACAGTCTGGAATCCTTAGAGCTTGCTAAAATTCAGAATTATTTCTTCTAAAAGAAGTCAGTTTTTCAAACTATGTAGATTATACCTCATTTTCATATCCATTTCAGTACGGTTTCATTCCAGAGAAATAGGATAAATTAAAACACACCCACACCCTGCTTTATCATATCCTGTTCCTGAAGCTTAAAAGTAAGATTTTTGTGGATTTGGAAACTTCAAATGATTTAAGCAGTTTTATATCTTGGTATGCTGTTTAGACAAGGAGTTACAGTAACTCATTTTCTCTCAATGTACAATTGATATTGTGTGTACGATGTACATAATAGCTGCACAGCTATCATCAACATTTGCTAACTCCATCTTGATGTTTTATGTTGAAAGGATATAAATAATCCCATTACAGATAAGTCTGTGAGTATGTCTGTGACTGAGTGTGTGTGTGTGTGTGTATGTGTGTGTAGGGGGGGCTGGGGAGAGAGAGAGAGATAGCACGTGGTCATACATCTTTTACTCATCTCATCCAAAGAGACTTCTAACTAGAGCCCTAACTCAAGAAATAAGTTGCATTGATCTGGTATTATTAATGGGGCAATGTTGAGTTTTTAGTGGGACGAGATACCAAAGGGAAATTATTCCATCATTGCCAGTAAGCTTCTCTCTCCACCCTGTTTTCGGTAATTTTTCCCACCTCTTCCTTTCAATTTGCAAAGCCAAGAAAGTGCGCAATTAAGAGAAATATATCTATTATGCCCTATACATGTTTTCAGCACCTAATAAGTATACCACTAGTAATTGAAAAATTAGCCATGAAATCCGTATTGACTAGCGTTCTGCCATTTCATTCAGAAATCACTCTGTCCTGATCCAAATGTAAATTTCCGAGGCAGAAGCTTAAAAAACCTAAGACATGGACACCACTAAATTAATTAAATCAGCTTGACTTTTAAAATAATTAGCATCTGCAACACCAAATTTACACTTTTATTTTATCACAGCAATTAAAATTCCAACTGAAAAATCAGTAGAGTTGGGGTGGGTTCTGCACAACTCCAAAGTCTTAGATATTTTTCTGAGAACTAGAAGACAGAATTTTCTCTGAACTCTGTTCTCTGCGGACCTGAGCATAAACGAGAGCAGAAAGGCATTTTGTCCAGTAGCATCTTACATACCTGTTTGTCATGCTGTGTTTATATTCCTTTTTATGTATTTGAAAAAAAAATTGTCCTGCTCTAGACTGATCTTTCAACCTACAAGTTTCTGGAAAAATAACACACCAGTCAACATGCACATCTGAAGGTGGCTAATTCCGAATTTAACTCTCTTTTCTTGTGACCTAAGTCATCTTCTCATGATACCACTTGTGTTCACAAGCCTGAGTATTCCCAGGAAACTTTATTCTTCAAGCACCCTTTGTCACATGTCGCCATGCTCTGCTAACTGCCCTAATCACATCACCTGTGAATCTGACCCCCAAGGGTGACAGCTGCAGCATGTTCCACTCTCTCATCATCCCTATGAAAAATCAAATATGGAAATTTTACCCCCATCACATAATACTGCCAAACATTTTAAATTGATACCTGAAAAAGAAGTTTTGTACCTTCTTTTTTCTCAAAGATGGCTAAAGTATTCCTTAGTTGTATCTTTTATTTAAGTTTTGGATTGCACTTAAATCTCAACACATTTTGAACTGAGCTCCACTCTCTGTGCTGTATGTCACTAGAGGCCACTAGAGGTCACAACAAGGTCACTAGGCTATTCTCTGAAAACATCACACAGTATACAAATATACATATTTCAGCATTTTAACATTGTCATCAGACACTCTAGCCCCCATGACCAAATAATTACAGCAAACAAGCCCCCTTCCCCACCTAAAGGTGACCAACGAGTTCACACCAGGACTCTGGCCTGTCCTTCGAAATAGCTCTTGGTCCCTATGATGAAAGTGATGGAACTCTGATATATCAGAGCCATTTCCAAACCAACTAGTCACCCCCATGTCACTTGCAATCACTTCTTTCTATTTATTTGGCAGTTATTAGACTAATCTATCCTACATAGACTAGTCATATTAATCAGTTTATGATGACCTGAAGGCCACCCAATGTCCAAAGCAACTTGAGGGCAAGATGGTGACAGGCTGTGCAGCAGAACAGAGCATCCCTCCTGACTAGATGTCAGAGGACCCCAGGTTCATCACCGACTACAGGGTGGGGAGGGAGGGACTCTTGCTGCTTCTAGGGGCAGGCCTGGGGCTCCTCCCACGTAGAAGGTCTAGTGGGGGAACGAGATTTTCTCTTTCCATACACCTTCATCATCCGGCCACTGAAATGCTTAATGCGGGCTTTCAGAAGAACTAGGGCAGGTGATCAGAAAAAGTGATAAATGGGGGCCTGCATTTCACACAGTTATTTATAACAAACTAAATCTGAACTACTGCACTGGGAGTTGGAGTACAAGGGGGGAAAATGTATGCAGGCAACAGGGAGTTAAGTAAATAATTTTTTTCTTTTCTTTGTCGATGTGTTTAGTTCTCTTCCTGCCAAGATTCATCTCACTCTGCTATCTTGTGAGAGACACATATGGTGCAGTGAAATTGCCATCCAAGAAAGCATGTCCCAGCCTGTTGAGACATCATCAAATAAGATTAAAGCAAAGTAAAAATAAAAAGATAGAACAATTTTTTTTCTTTTCCTTGTACAGAGAACATCTGATGAAAGCGACTGAGGTACTTGAATTGCTTCTAAAGGTTTTGCAGCCATTTCTTTACTTTGGATGGTTAAGAAAAAGCCAGGGATAACACGACAATATCTTCTTTAAGTTAGTGGGGAAAAAATGTGCTTCATAATAAACCAGATGTATATGAATAAAATACAATATTGCCTTCGGCACTTCTGTTGTAAATAGCACTGAAACATGCTGTAGACAGACTTCAGTCTCCGCTTTTGCTCCTTCTCTCTGAATTCTATGGATTAAAATTTTATGTTTATACTCCAATAAAGATCCATTTAAAAAAAACAACTTTGTGTGGTGGCAGCAAATAAAACTTCTAGTTTTTAATGTTAGTTATTATATCCAGATTCTTTTTATGGCACAGGATTGCTAACTTCATGCTTTTCAGACCTCAGTATAGAAAGGACTGAGTTTCATCTTCACCCAACTGGTGGTCAGATTTCCCTCCTATTGCTGACACTTGGGAGACATGGGATGTGCAGGTAACTAACTACTCAACCTAACTGGCACACCCTGGACCAGACTGTGAGGGACAGTGCTTGCCTATGACAGTGTGGGCACCCCTATTCTCATAAGCTGTGCACATGACGCTTAATGTAAAATACGCCAGGAAAGTATAACGCGCCTGCCCTTCACCAGAGTGTCCCTGGTTCCTGGCAGTACCCGGATGGTGCACTTATGAATTGGCTAGATTAATATCATAGCCACCTCCAAAAGGCAGCATCTTTTCTACCCATATTCCTCCTAAGTGACAATAATATCAACTTCCTTCCCTGTTTGCTTTTACTTTAAGAACCTGCTGGCTCTGGGCAAATTTATGATGGGGATAGGAAGAGGGGAAATCCACAGGCTACTCTCTTAAGTCTCTCTTCCAGAACATGCAAAGGATCTCTTATTTTTCAGGGGCTTACTTCCCCTTCCCTCCCAGAGTGGGATTTCAGGAAGTACTGTAAATACTTTAAAGGATGCGGTTCAGAGGTAAACAATACCATGATTCACATCAGAGGTGGGGTCCAAAGCCAGGCTTTGAAATTAAAATATATTTTTTTAAGTGTCTGGAGAGGAAGGGTAGCAGGCAGTGAAAGACAAGAATGTCCCTTTTTTCATGCAGATACACTGTTCTCTGTGATATGAAATCAGTTTGCGTTCTGGAAGCAGAAATGAGGAAGCAGTCTATGCATTTGTTTGCAAACTGTCCTAGGTAAGGAGCCATAGGTTTACAAGATCTTGTTTCGATGCGTGGCCTTAATTGGACCTCTGGAAAGCAACAATGCATCAGTAGAAGAGATTATCACTGGCCTTAATAAGCTGTTGTTGGCTTTCATGACAGCCACAGCCTAAAACGAGGCACATGGAGCCCAGAGACAATCTCACCAATTGCCTGAAGCAAGGATTAAAGAAACAAGGATCCGAAGCAGAGAAAGAAAGAAGTGGGGAGGGGGGCAGCGCAAGAAACAGGGGCTAATGTAAAATCGTTTCCATATTAACCTTCTTCCCTTCTGACAATGGTCAAGTTCTGATTCAAAATACAAATTATCTCCAATTACTTCAAAAGAGGCAGTCAGAGAGCTGTCATTTAACCTTCACCATCTGTTTGCCTCAAAAGAAAGCTGTACAGCCTGCCACGCTGACCTCAACTTTTCCTCTGAGCCCTGGACGGGCACCAAAGACGGGCCTTATTGTTCTCCAGAGAGAAACCTATTGGGGTTTTACTGGGAGGAAGCGGGAGGTGGTTAGGAAGGAGGAAAGAGAGAAAGGAAAGATGATATTGATGGACCAGAGGAAGGAGCTCTGAGAGGTGACTCAATACAAGCTGGGTTGATGTCTCATGTTGAGTGGGTGGCCTTACCCACCCTCTGGACGCTGCTTACTGAATATCCTCTGCTGGAGGATTTGTTTTAAAACAAGACTGGCTCTAAGAAGGTCTCAGGGGCTTCCCTGGTGGCGCAGTGGTTGAGAGTCCGCCTGCTGATGCAGGGGACACGGGTTCATGCCCCGGTCCGGGAGGATCCCACATGCCGCGGAGCGGCTGGGCCCGTGAGCCATGGCCACTGAGCCTGCGCGTCCGGAACCTGTGCTCTGCAACGGGAGAGGCCACAACAGTGAGAGGCCCGTGTACCACACACAAAAAAATAATAATAAATAAATAAATAAAAATAAGAAGGTCTCAGTGAACCGAGACAGATGATGATTCAAGGATGGGCAGGACGAGTTAGGGCCCATGGCATGGTCGACCCTGATGCCTGGTCAGCTGTAGCGGGAGGCAAACTATTAGGAACACAAATGTGATGGGGTTGCCCAGAAGGTAGAGAGTACCCAGGGAATAAAGGTTTCTTGACACAGTCAAAGAAGCAAGACTTGAAGGCAGAGAGAAATGGAGCTTTGGGAAAATAAAAATCTGTTAGTACTGTACTGTCTGATAGACAATTGGTAGGCTGGAAAAAAGTTTTTAAATGAAAAAATAAAAAACTTACCCACTATACAAAACCCCCAAAATCACAGCATTCAGGATGGCCAGGTGGGGACCAAAGCCATTCTGGAGTCTCTCAGTGGAGACATGTCAGTCTGTATCAAAGCAATTGTAACTAAGAAAACCAAATTTAACTACTCAAAGTGGCTCTCATCGGGCACGAGGTAAGGGCATGGAGAACACCCGTTTTAGATGTCCCAGAACAAGGTCAAAAGGACCCGGAGGAAGAAAAGCTTCCCAACAGGCCATAGTGAAACAATAGATGAAAATTTCTAAATGCCTTGTGTTTTATGGGAGAGTTCTAATGTTTCTACCCAGGTACATTATATTATTTCCACTACCTCTGATCTTTACTTTCCATTTTAAAGCCCACTGAATAACAGGTTTCTTCAACAGGGAAAGAAAGAAAACAGACCCCCTATAAACGAGGACAACTTTGCCTCATAAATGGTTTGTGTGTTCAGAGAGCAAAGGCACCTGGAATTTTCTAAAGGAAAGCACCTGGAATTTTCTAAAGGAAAGCACTCCCAAATACTAGCGCCATGTGTGGGTAGGGCAATTCCTTCTCTTGTCAAACAGTATTGAAGCTCGAGATTTTTACCACGATGCCTGGAGTAACTGCCGGGGCCACTTATCTCTCGTTGCCAGAGCAGATGGGGACAAGCTGATCAAATAGAGAAAGCTGCGGTGTTCTCAGTGTCAGGAAGGCAGTGGTGGGTGTGAGGACGTGCTGGTGGCCGTCCAGAGGACACAGTGGTGTGCGAGACCACTGTGAAGGGGTGAAACTAAAACCACTGAGTATGGGCTCTCCATTCACAGCCCCCTCCCAATACACAAAGAGAACTCCTTTATTTCTATTTTCCTCTTCTACCTTCTCTGCCCCCTGCCACCCCCCCAACCCATTTCCGAATATAAGTCAAGGCCTTCATTGGCAGGTCACTGTTAGATGCTGAATCTAACTGCAGGAAATAGCCCTGTGACACTGGGCCATGATGGAATTACCCTCATTCAGATCTCTCTCAGGTCTGTGCATCCTTCCAAGTTCAACTTACGAGACAGCGGGCCACCTGAGTTGTCAGAAGAGTGAAGGATGGAAATGAAGATACACATGCTTTTCTAAGGTCTAGACGCTGCACCTAAGTAGCTGTGTCTGACGGGCATCTTCCCTCCCCTTCATACTTCCTTGCTGGCCAGTGCAAATGCTCCATGATTGAAACAAATACAGAATTTTAAAGAAAACGTGGCAGAACTTCTTGGAATAAAAAGGCCTTTGGCAGATTCCGGCTCTCCCCAGCCCTCCTGTCCTCCACCAACCCCTCCATGGGAAGGGATGCAGGGACAGTGAGAAAATTGTTCAGAAGAAGCATCTGTATGTGATTAATTGACAAGCTGGAGTGTTTGCAAACTTGTCAGGGCTGAGCCCACGATAAAGTCCTGTGAGCAGGTTTGTGTTCGAGAAGGGAGCCGGCTGTTACATTTCATAAGACAAATATTATCTGTTCCTCTTCCAGGATGCCTGTTATTAAAAGCTGGATTTAATAGAAGAATTAAAGGGCTTGCTGCATTTGACATTTCATCCACTGAAGACCTGGGGGTGGGGGTGGAAAACCCAGTACTATGCTGATCCAAAGCTTATCTGTCAAATTTTCCCCTGTTTGGCTTTTCCTTCTTTTCTATTGACTGGTTTTTGCACCAAATGTTAAGTAAGTCAGAAGATGTTGATGATTTCCCAATTACAGAAATCTTTTCATAGCCTATTTCAGGGACCACAGATATGCAAAAGATTTTCAGTTTATTATCGCTAGGTAAATATCACACTAAAAAACAAGCTCCTCTTCCTCCCCGTCGCCCACACACACAGGTAGCAGAGGAAACAAACACGGAGCCCATTGTTACACGTGTCGGTGCTTAGTGCTTGGAAATGGTTGCAAAGTCCTTTAAAAAAAATCAATGCTATTTTATCATAAAGACACTGACGGGGATGATTTTTTAAATGCTTTTTGGATGCCAAGATTCCCACTGATTTCGTGCTTGTTCTCTACATTTATGGCTCTGTAGTTCTATTCTTACGTTACCCCATCGAGTCAGTACTTCATAAAGCATGAATCATCATCGCTACCAACTCAATTGCCAGGAGAGTGTTGGGAGTGGGTCCGGGTCAGAATGACAAGATCCCCGTGGAATTCTGAGGTGCTAAGGAGTAGCCCTGGATGGGGATTCAGAAGGAGTCTCCAAACTCTACTTGGATCAAAAGCACATGGTACATACAGACACTACCTGTAATTTAAAAATAAGGTCCCATAACCAGGAGATGGAGAAGTGATGTGTCTGTGATATGGCCTCTGAAATTTCACTTGTGTCACTGTTTCTACTTCATGGTTCACTGGCTCAGAGACAGGCCAAGTTCAGATACTCCATGAGACTGGGAGGTGTTACTCTGTTCCTTGTTTAAACTACAGATATCTTGGAAGGTTTGATTAAACAGGCAAAATAGTATGAAATCATCAGAGAAGATGAATAAACACAATCTAAATCTTTCCCTAATTTTCCCTGGTAATTTCCCTAAAGTTACCAGATAAAATACAGGATGCATTATATATAGCTAATATAATAAAATATTTAGTATATTTGGTATAAAATATTTAGTGTAAGTATGTCCAAATATGGGACATACTTATACTAAAAAAAGTAATTGTTATTTACCTGAAATTCAAATTAATTTCGGTGTTCTGTGTTTCTATTTGCTAAATCTGACAACCCCCTACTAAATTTGAAACAATTTGATTTTCAGAGGCAGGAGACTGGAGTTCTAGAAGTTTCTACTGACAGTAGACTGAAGGCAACATGTTTCATTTTCCATAAATGTACAGATGTGAACTGTGTAATAAAATCATTCTTCATGAAACATCTGAATTCTAGATTTTCTTAAGTTAAAAAAGTAGTTTTACCACTTTTATTGTATACACAATTACCTAAATCAACAAAAATATAAGAACTCTAAGTGAAAGGCCTTAGAAAAGATATGTAGCTGGGAGACCTTCAACATGGCAGAGGAGTAAGACGTGGAGATCACCTTCCTCCCCACAAATACATCAGAAATACATTTACACGGGAACAACTCCTATAGAACACCTACTGAATGCTGGCAGAAGACCTCAGACCTCCCAAAAGGCAAGAAACTCCCCATGTACCTGGGTAGTGCAAAAGAAAAAATAAAAAACAGAGACAAAAGAATAGGGACGGGACCTGGACCAGTGAGAGGGAGCTGTGAAGGAAGAAAAGTTTCCACACACTAGGAAGCCCCTTCACTGGCAGAGATGGGGGGTGGGCGGGGAGGAAGCTTCGGAGCCATGGAGGAGAGCACAGGAACAGGGGTACAGAGGGCAAAGCAGAGAGATTCCTGCACAGAGGATCGGTGCTGACCAGCACTCACCAGCCTGAGAGGCTTGTCTGCTCACCCACTGGGGTGGATGGGGGCTGGGAGCTGAGGCTCCGGCTTCAGAGGTCAGACCCCAGGGAGAGGACTGGGGTTGGCTGCATGAACACAGCCTGTAGGGGGCTAGCGTGCCACACCTAGCCGGGAGGGAGTCTGGGAAAAAGTCTGGAACTGCCTAAGAGGCAAGAGACCACTGTTTCGGGGTGCACGAGGAGAGGGGATTCCTTCCCTGTCTGCCCACAGAAGGCAGAGCACCGCCTAAATGAGCTCCAGAGACGAGCGTGAGCCACGACTATCAGCTTGGACCACAGAGATGGGCATGAGATGCTAAGGCTGCTGCTGCAGCCACCAAGAAGCCTTTGTGCCAGCACAGGTCACTATCCACACCTCCCCTCCCAGGAGCCTGTGCAGCCAGCCACTGCCAGGGTCCCATGATCTAGGGACAACTACCCCGGGAGAACACCCGGCGCACCTCAGGCTGTTGCAACATCATGTCAGCCTCTGCTGCTGCAGGCTTGCCCCCCATTCAGTACCCCTCCCTCCCTTCCCCTGGCCTGAGTGAGCCAGAGCCCCCGAGTCCACCACTCCTTTAACCCTGTCCTGTCTGAGCAAAGAACAGATGCCAGAGGGCGACCTACATGCAGAGGCTGCGCCAAATCCAAAGCTGAACCCCAAGAGCTGTGCGAACTAAGAAGAGAAAGGGAAATCTCTCCCAGCAGCCTCAGGGGCAGCAGATTAAATCTCCACAATCAACCTGATGTATTCTGCATCTCTGGAATACCTGAATAAAAAACGAATCATCCCAAAATTGAGGCAGTGGACTTTGGGAGCAACTGTAGACTTGGGGTTTGCTTTCTGCATCTAATTTGTTTCTGGTTTTATGTTTATCTTAGTTTAGTATTTAGAGGTTATTACCATTGGTAGATTTGTTTATTGATTTGGTCGCTCTCTTCCTTGTATTTTTTATCTATAGATATATATATTTTTTTCCTTTTTCTCTTTTAGTGAGTGTGTATGTGTATGCTTCTTTGTGTGATTGTTTCTGTATTGCTTTGCTTTTCCCATTTATCCTGGGTTCTACCTGTCTTTTTTTTTTTTTTTTTAAGTATAGTTTCTAGTGCTTGTTATCATTGCTGGATTTGTTTGATGGTTTGGTTGCTCTCTTCTTTCATTCCTTTTTTATGATATTTTAATTTTTAATATTTTTTTAACTTTATTTTATTTTATTCTTTCTTTCTTTTTTTCCCTTCCCTTTTCTTCTGAGCCGTGTGGCTGACAGGGTCTTGGTGCTCCGGCCAGGTGTCAGGCCCGTGCCTCTGAGGTGGGAGAGCCGAGTTCAGGACACTGGTCCACCAGAGACCTCCCAGCTCCCAATAATATCAAATGGCAAAAGCTCTCTCAGAGATCTCAATCTCAATGCTAAGACCCAGCTCCACTCAACGACCAGCAAGCTACAGTGCTGGACACCCTATGCCAAACAACTACCAAGACAGGAACACAACCCCACGCATTAGCAGAGTGGCTGCTTAAAATCATAGTAAGGTCAAAGACAACCCAATACAAACCACAAGACGCGGTCCTGCCCACCAGAAAGACAAGATCAAGCCTCATCCACCAGAACATAGGCACCAGTCCCCTCCACCAGGAATGCTACACAACACACTAAACCAACCTTAGCCACTGGGAACAGACACCAAAAACAATGGGAACTACGAACATGCAGCCTGCAAAAAGGAGGCCCCAAACGCAGTAAGTTAAGCAAAGTGAGCAGACAGAGAAACACACAGCAGATGAAAGAGCAAGGTAAAAACCCACCAGAACAAACAAATGAAGAGGAAATAGGCAGTCTACCTGAAAGAGAATTCAGAGTAATGATAGTTAATATGATCCAAAATCTTGGAAATAAAATGGAAAAATACAAGAAATGTTTAACAAGGACCTTGAAGAACTAAAGAGCAAACAAACAATGATGAACAACACAATAAATGAAATTAAAAATTCTCTAGGAGGAATCAATAGCAGAATAACTGAGGCAGAAAAATGGATAAGTGACCTGGAAGATAAAATAGTGGAAATAACTACTGCAGAGCAGAATAAAGAAAAAAGAATGAAGAGAATGAGGACAGTCTAGGAGACCACTGGGACAACATTAAATGCACCAATATTCGAATTATAGGGGTCCGAGAAGAAGAAGAGAAAAAGAAAGGGACTGAGAAAATATTTGAAGAGATCATAGTTGAAAACTTCTCTAATATGGGAAAGGAAATAGTCAATAAAGTCCAGGAAGCACAGAAAGTCTCATACAGGATACATCCAAAGAGAAACACACCAAGACACATATTAATCAAACTATCAAAAATTAAATGCAAAGGAAAAATATGAAAAGCAGTAAGGGAAAAGCAACAAATAACATACAAGGGAATCCCCATAAGGTTAACAGCTGATCGTTCAGCAGAATCTCTTCAAGCCAGAGGGAGTGGCAGGGCATATTTAAAGTGATGAAAGGGAAAAACCGACAATCAAGATTACTCAACCCAGCAAGGATCTCATTCAGAATCAACGGAGAAATTAAAACCTTTACAGACAAGCAAAAGCTAAGAGAATTCAGCACCACCAAACCAGCTTTAACAACAAATGCTAAAGGAACTTCTCTAGGCAGGAAACACAAGAGAAGGAAAAGACCTACAATGACAAACCGAAATCAATTAAGAAAATGGTAATAGGAACATGCATATTGATAATTACCTTAAATGTAAATGGATCAAATGCTCCAACCAAAAGACAGAGACTGGCTGAATGGATACAAAAACAAGACCCGTATATATGGTGCCTACAAGAGACCCACTTTAGACCTAGGGACACATACAGACTGAAAGTAAGGGGATGGAAAAAGTATTCCATGCGAATGGAAATCGAAAGAAAGCTGGAGTAGCAATTCTAACATCAGACAAAATAGACTTTAAAGACTATTACAAGAGACAAAGAAGGACACTACATAATGATCAAGGGATCAATCCAAGAAGATATAATAATTGTAAATATTTATGCACCCAACATAGGAGCACCTCAATACATAAGGCAAATGCTAACAGCCATAAAAGGGGAAATTGACAATAACACAATCATAGTAGGGGACTTTAACACCCCACTTTCACCAATGGACAGACCATCCAAAATGAAAATAAATAAGGAAACACAAGCTTTAAATGATAAATTAAACAAGATGGACTTAATTGATATTTATAGGACATTCCATCCAAAAACAACAGAATACACTTTGTTCTCAAGTGCTCATGGAACATTCTCCAGGATAGATCATATCTTGGGTCACAAATCAAGCCTTGGTAAATTTAAGAAAATTGAAATTGTATCAAGGATCTTTTCCGACCACAACGCTATGAGACTAGATATCAATTACAGGAACAAATCTGTAAAAAATGCAAACACATGGAGGCTAAACAATACACTACTAAATAACCAAGAGATCACTGAAGAAATCAAAGAGGAAATCAAAATATACCTAGAAACAAATGACAATGAAAACAAAACGACCCAAAACCTATGGGATGCAGCAAAAGCAGATCTAACAGGGAAGTTTATAGCAATACAATCCTACCTCAATAAACAAGAAACATCTCAGGTAAACAACCTAACCTTACACCTAAAGCAATTAGATAAAGAAGAACAAAAAAGTCCCAAAGTTAGCAGAAGGAAAGAAATCATAAAGATCAGATCAGAAACAAATGAAAAAGAAATGAAGGAAACAACAGCAAAGATCAATAAAACTAAAAGCTGGGTCTTTGAGAAGATAAACAAAATTGATAAACCATTAGCCAAACTCATCAAGAAAAAAAGGGAGAAGACTCAAATCAGTAGAATTAGAAATGAAAAAGGAGAAGTAACAACTGACACTACAGAAATACAAAGGATCATGTGAGATTACTACAAGCAATTATATGTCAATAAAATGGACAACTTGGAAGAAATGGACAAATTCTTAGAAAAGCACAACCTTCTGAGACTCAACCAGGAAGAAACAGAAAATATAAACAGACCAATCACAAGCACTGAAATTGAAACTATGATTAAAAATCTTCCAACAAACAAAAGCCCAGGACAGATGGCTTCACAGGTGAATTCTATCAAACATTTAGAGAAAAGCAAACACCTATCCTTCTCAAATGCTTCCAAAATATAGCAGAGGGAGGAACACTCCCAAACTCATTCTACGAGGCCACCATCATCCTGATACCAAAACCAGTCAAAGATGTCACAAAGAAAGAAAACTACAGGCCAATATCACTGATGAATATAGATGCAAAAATCCTTAACAAAATACTAGCAAACAGAATCCAACAGCACATTAAAAGGATCATACACCATGATCAAGTGCGGTTTATCCCAGGAATGCAAGGATTCTTCAATATACGCAAGTCAATCAATGTGATAAGCCATATTAACAAACTGAAGGATAAACATCATATGATCATCTCAATAGATGCAGAAAAAGCTTTCAACAAAATTCAACACCCATTTATGATAAAAACCCTCCAGAAAATAGGCAGAGAGGGAACTTACCTCAACATAATAAAGGCCATATATGAAAAACCCACAGCCAGCATCGCTCTCAGTGGTAAAAAACTGAAACCATTTCCTCTAAGATCAGGACAAGGTTGTCCACTCTCACCACTACTATTCAACATAGTTTTGGAAGTTTTAGCCAGAGCAATCAAAGAAAAATAAATAAAAGGAATCCAAATTGGAAAAGGAGAAGTAAAACTGTCACTGTTTGCAGATGACAAGATACTGTACATAGAGAATCCTAAAGATGCTACCAGAAAACTACTAGAGCTAATCAATGAATTTGGTAAAGTAGCAGGATACAAAATTAATGCACAGAAATCTCTTGCATTCCTATACACTAATGATGAAAAATCTGAAAGAGAAATTAAAGACACACTCCCATTTACCATTGGAAGAAAAAGAACAAAATACCTAGGAATAAATCTACCTAAGGAGACAAAAGACCTGTATGCAGAAAACTGTAAGTCACTGATCAAAGAAATTAAAGATGATACAAACAGATGGAGACATATACCATGTTCTTGCATTGGAAGAATCAACATTGTGAAAATGACTATACTACCTAAAGCAATCAACAGATTCAATGCAATCACTATCAAACTATCAATGGCATTTTTCACCGAACTAGAACAAAAAAATGCACAATTTGTATGGAAACACAAAAGACCCTGAATAGCCAAAGCAATCTTGAGAAAGGAAAATGGAACTGGAGGAATCAGGCTCCCTGACTTCAGACTATACTACAAAACTACAGTAATCAAGACAGTATGGTATTGGCATAAAAACAGAAATATAGATCAATGGAACAGGATAGAAAGCCCAGAGATAAACCCACTCACATATAGTCACCTTATTTTTGATAAAGGAGACAAGAATATACAATGGAGAAAAGACAGCCTCTTCAATAAGTGGTGCTGGAAAAACAGGAGAGCTACATGTAAAAGAATGAAATTAGAACACTCCTTAACACCATACACAAAAATAAACTCAAAATGGATTAAAGACCTAAATGTAAGGCCAGATGCTATAAAACTCTTAGAGGAAAACATAGGCAGAACACTCTATGACATAAATCACAGCAAGATCTTTTTTGACTCACCTCCTAGAGAAATGGAAATAAAAGCAAAAATAAACAAATGGGACCTAATGAAACTTAAAAGCTTTTGCACAGCAAAGCAAACCATAAACAAGACGAAAAGTCAACCCTCAGAATGGGAGAAAATATTTGCAAATGAAGTAACTGACAAAGGATTAATCTCCAAAATTTACAAGCAGCTCATGCAGCTCAATATCAAAAAAATAAACAACTCAGTGCAAAAATGGGCAGAAGACCTAAATAGACATTTCTCCAAAGAAGATATACAGATTGTCAACAAACACATGAAAGCTCAATATCACTAATCATTAAAGAAATGCAAATCAAAACTCTAATGAGGTATCACCTCACACTGATCAGAATGTCCATCCTCAAAAAATCTACAAACAATAAATGCTAGAGAGGGTGTGGAGAAAAGGGAACCCTCTTGCACTGTTGGTGGGAATGTAAATTGATACAGCCACTATGGAGAACAGTATGGAGGTTCCTTAAAAAACTAAAAATAGAACTATCATACGACCCAGCAATCCCACTACTGGGCATATACCCTGAGAAAACCATAATTCAAAAAGAGTCATGTACCACAATGTTCACTGCAGCACTATTTACAATAGCCAGGACATGGAAGCAACCTAAGTGTCCATCGACAGATGAATGGCTAAAGAAGATGTGGAACATATATACAATGGAATAGTACTCAGCCATAAAAAAATAGAAATTGAGTTATTTGTAGTGAGGTGGGTGGCCCTAGAGACTATTATACAGAGTGAAGTAAGTCAGAAAGAGAAAAGCAAATACTGTATGCTAGCTGCATGGCACAGGGATATTGGCTCGGTGCTTTGTGACAGCCTGGAGGGGTGGGATGGGGAGGGTGGGAGGGAGGGAGACGCAACAGGGAGGACATATGGGAACATGTGTTTATGTATGACTGATTCACTTTGTTGTAAAGCGGAAGCTAACACACCATTGTAAAGCAATTATACCCCAATAAAGATGTTAAAAAAAAAAATACTGTATGCTAATGCATATGTATGGAATTTAAAAAAAAAAAAAAAATGGTTCTGAAGAACCTAGGGGCAGGACAGGAGTAAAGACAGAGATGTAGAGAATGGACTTGGGGACATGAGGAGTGGGAAGGGTAAGCTGGGACAAAGTGAGGGAGTAGCATGGACATATATACACTACCAAATGTAAAATAGATAGCTAGTGGGAAGCAGCCTCATAGCACAGGGAGATCAGCTCAGTGCTTTGTGACCACCTAGAGGGCTGGGATTGGGGGGTGAGAGGGAGACACAAGAGGGAGGAGATATGGGGATATATGTATATATATACATATATATGGGGATATATGTATATATATACATACTCCATACTGTTCTCCATAGTGGCTGATTCACTTTGTTATGAAGCAGAAACTAACACACCATTGTAAAGAAATTATACTCCAAAGATGTTAAAAAAAAAATCTCTATCCTGTTTTTTATCTTTGTTTTCCCTTTGGATTAGAAATAAATATTTCTCATGTTTCTGCTTAAAAAAACAAAGATATATAGAAAACAAATGTTAAATCCTTGCATATCACAATTAATTAGCTCAAACCCCTAAAAATAGTTGGTTACTTTAGTTTAGAAATGCTCCATCATAGTTTGTCACAGTCCATATTTACAAACTTAGTGCAAAGGTAACAGAAGCCTAAAATTTCTCCTAACCAGGTCAAATTGTCACAAACTTGGAATTTATCAAATTCAAAATTATTAGGGTTTATTGTTCTTATATTTCACTCAAGACAACTAATTTTCCCTCAGTGATTGCTTTCTCCTTTCCCTTCAGATTAGAACAAAATCTCATTACCTAAAGTAAGCTTATTCTTGAAAAGGAAACAAAAATACTGAGTTCCAGGATACTAATTCTAATCAAAAGTTGATTTAAATTGTTCCAGGCTCTCCCAGTGTATTTGATCCATCCCGGTGGGCTTTGGGATGACTGAGCTGGTCTGTGTGGGCCTCCTCTGTACCCTGGAGCATGTCTGTACTTCAACTTTGAGAAACAAAAATAAGGCTCCTGATGTCCCCGGGGCCCCCACCTGTTGCCTTATTAACTCTGCTTGGGAAGAAAGTGCCCATATGAATGAATGAATGAATATTGAACAAGTAAAAGAGCAAAATACAAATCTATACAGCCACTCTTCTGATAAGAGTTGACCTATGTGTAAACATACAGATGGGATTCGATCATGAATGTCCTCTTTCAAAGACAGTCCAGCAAATTTATCTACTGAGGCAGAATGTTCCAGAAATGGGGAATCTATTTTGGATCTGAATATTTCATAGTATCTACCAGGTTAGCATCTGTCTTAGGAATATCTCTGTCAAAGTAGTTGCTAAAATATTCTAGGGTGAAGGCCGTTCCCTGCATTTCCGAATTGCAAAGTGCCAGGACAGGATGCATCTCAGAAGAGGCCGTGAGAAGCATCTTTGCTCACTTGTCTCAGCAGAAAGGACAGGGAAGATGTCTCCCTTTTCAAAGATGGCTTTAAAATGACAACGAAAGGGTCAAAAAACAAACAAAATTATATATTTTTTTTTCTTTTTGTTTTTTAAGTACAGGCAAATCCAATGCTTCTGTGTTTTTAAAAGCCTTTCTCCAAAACTGGTCCTATTTATTAGTGGTGAAATACAAACCATGTTATCAGGAATCTTAAAGAAATAGATTGCTGTTAAGTGATACTTCAGAATCCAACCCCTAGCAAAGCTACTGCGCCATTACAGGAAGATAAGGAGAAAATGCTTGCCTCCATTAAAGAAGACCTTCGCCCGAAACACCGTAAACCGTTCAGTCACAGTTCTAAGCCAGTGATTCAAAATATCGCTGGAAATTTTCAGTTAACCAGCGGTACCCACAGTCTTTACAAACGAAGGCAAAGACCAAGACTTGGTTGTTGGAGGGGATGTTAAAGAGGGTGATTAGCCTCTAAATGTGCAGTCTTAAAGGTCCAATTTTCACATGCATTAATGTCACATGTGATAATCTACAGTATTAGGGGCTGTGATTGGTTGCTGCCTGGCTCCCTGTTGAGTAAAACAGCAATAATCTAAGTATAATATCACCCCCTAGCCGCCTCTCACCATCCATCCTGCTGTCCCCCACTCCTGGCCACAGAAAGCAGTTGGGTGTCACCAAAAATATGTCATGTATGCAGGCTTCAGTTCTTAGTCTATTTTGTTTTTGAGTCCTGGGTTTGTTTTTTTAAAGAGTGAAAAAAAAATTTTTTTTTAAATTTTTTCTGTCCTCAAAGAGCTTATAGTCCAGGTGGGAACACAAAATACCCATGAGGGAAATGGCATAACACAGTGTCAGACGAAGACCCCTAAATTAAATCCTCAAGTGACTCAAAGCATTTCTCTTTATAGTAAAAAAGCAGGTGGATGAGATTCTTCAAAGATGGCTTCCATTATAGTCTAAAACAGGATACATACTAGAGATAGGTCAAGGGCAAAGTCTAACAGATTATATTCATAAGCTAGGGCATGGTTTTGTCACTCAGTCATGGACGGAACTAGGGTGAGTCAAGCATGTACTTCTCACCTGGTCACAAGTCTAGAAGACCTTTGACCTCTGGGTTCAACCTGCCCTCATCCTGAGTTCATCAAATATTAACCTGGCAATGCGTCATGATCCCTGTCCTCATTCTCCACAACAGCCCAGCTTCCCTGGACCAAGGGCTTGGTGCCTACAGGGCTAACTGAGCCCAGCCTCCTCCCTGGACAGCAATGCACTTCCCTCCTGCAGTGGCAGCAATGAGCTCACCCTGTACCTTGGTTTACATGGAGTTCCTTTCCAAGATGAGAGCTCTACCTCATCTCCACTATTGCCCATCCTTGGTTTCATCCCTTAAAGATGGGACTCACTCCCTCTACCCTCAAGTTACATTGAGTGTTCCACCACTTGAAGATGTGAGTGTCAACATCATTACATTGGATTACAGTGATTGCCACTATCCCAAGACCCTGGCTCCTATACTCCCTCCTTCCTACCCATCTGGCGTCATCATCACTCCAACTAGTTCAAACTCAACACAAACAAGGGCATGGATCAGACCCAACATACCAGTCTACTCTACGATCAGGCCCTCTAGCCAGCCCCTGGCATTAGACCTTCAACTGGGTCCATTTTCTACCTAACCCATTCTTAATCCCCATGTTACAGAATCATACTGCTAAGGTGGCTCTTGGTGGTCAAGCCTGCTCAGGATATAAGAATTAGTCAGCAGTTTCTCCAACACCCTCTCATGGTATTAAATACTGGTAGCTAAGCAATGTATTTAACTTTGGAGTTCTTTGTTCTCTTAGAAGAAAAAAAAAACCAACACTGAAATTGATGGGTTTGGGGATACCTCTCAGTTGCCATGCCTTCGGAATAGTAGGAAAACATCTACTGTCTAACATTTGTATCTGGTAATAATTGTATGGAGTAGTGAGGGTCACAGAGAGTTTATTCAATTTTACTCTTTGTTTTCACATTGATGGCATTAGGAAGAAAACTTCAATGAATCCTTCAGTGACCTCTGGCCCATTTTGTAATGCAGGACTCTAAAATTCAAGAGCTATAGCTTGGATACAAGGTGGTGCTAAGGGGTAAAAAATGAACTATGGGTCCTTTTCCCTAAAGAATACCTCAAATACTTAAGGTTTGCAGGGCACCTAATAATTTCCAAATTATTTTCATACACATTATCTCATCTAGACCTGAGAACCCAGAGGAGGATGAGTTAGCCCCACTTTTCACAGATGAGGAAAATAAAGTCTGTCTGGGTTAAATGACTTGTCCAAGGTCAGCAAGACCAGTCTAGGTGGTAGACTTCCAAGTGTAGATTTAGTGATCTTCTTTGCTACACAGGTTAGTTCCTCTTCTTGTAAACACATTCTCCAAGTCGGCTGCCATCAACATCTGCCAAGCTGGGGCATTCTGAAAGCATGATGCAACCTATGGTACGTGTCTAACGTGCACTGCTGCATCGGGGAAAGGTGGGTACTTGAATCTGCGTTCTCAGGGCTCTTTGGCCAAATTCTAGGGCATCAGAGTGACAAAAAATTTTTTTAGGTCCCTTGGAGAAAAGACCATTTATGGGAATATCTGGATTTGTATCCCTTTGGGTAGAAGACCTTTTTTGGAAGCTTCCTGCTCAATCCAGAGCCTGACAACTGTGGACCAGGGCTAGCCTGAGATTCCCAGGACACTTCATTGAAACAGTCTTTTTACTCCCTCCTAATACCAGCTGAAGATATGTTTCGACATGTCAGATAGCCCTGGGTACTCTTATGCTGTAAAACTGTGTGCCACACAAGTGAGACCAAGAGGCCTTTGTAGATGGCAAATGAAAATCAGATTTATCTCCTGTCAGGATTAAAATACCCCAATGGGTGCTGCATTTCTGGGTGCATTAGTCTCTAGGGGCTGCCCTGAAATGAACACAAACTCGGTGGCTTAAGACAATAGCAATCTATTGTCTCAGTTCTGGAAGCCACGAGTCTGAGATCAAGGTGTTGGCAGGGCTAGTACTTCTGGAGGCTTTGAGGGAGAATCTGTCCTGTGCCTATCTTCTAGTTTCTGGTGGCTCCAGCAATCCTTAACACTCCTTGGCTGGAAGACTCAACACCCCCTTTTCTACCTCTGTCTTCACATGGCTTCCCCCTGTATCTCTCTGTGTGTCGTATCTCTCTTTTTTCTTATAAGAACACTGGGTTTAGCATCCACCCTAAACTCAGGATAATTTCATCTCAAGATCCTTAACTAATTACATCTGCAAAGACCATATTTCCAAATAAGGTCACGTTCTGAGGCTCTGGGTCGACATGAATTTTGGAGGGACACTATTCAACCCACTATACTGGGTAATCCATTCCAAACACCCACAGATTTTCTTCCTTTGAACTAATTCTCCATGTCAAGCTGAAGCCCAAGTTCTCTTGCCCTGAACTTAAAGAAGTTGAATAACCATTAGCCACTCTCATCCCTACAAGATTTCCTCATTTACTTTCCTTAGAACACTCTGTAGTGCTTCCTCTACTAGGATAAAACGAGCCAACTTCAGGTGCATTTTCTGTAAACAAAGCATCCTGTTGGCCAAGGTCAAAGTCCAGTGTCCTCTCTTTCTTCAGATTCCACAGTACCTATTTAACCAGCACGGGGAAATGGAGAATATTTTTAAAGTTGGAGGGGACATTTACAGGCTTCATGCATTTGTTTCATTTCCATTCCAAGGCAGGATTTGCTTGTGTATCTTCTGGCCTAAGCAGCCCCTTAATTAAGACATGACTCACAACTCATTTTCATGGCAATAGGCCGCAATGTTATATACCTTAGAATATTTCAGTAATGAGCCTTACTGAACAGAGCAAACTCTTTGTTTCAGTGAGAAATGCTAATTGAAGGAATTTTTTTTTCCCAAAAGGACACTGAATAGAAACCAATGTACTAAGCAAAATGTAGATGATGCCTCCCTTTTATCTGCCATTTCTTCTAACAGAAAACAAAACACAATCTCAACCAAACCAACAGTTCTGGCAGGAAAAAGAAAAAAAAAAGCCTCAATATTTATATTCTCCAACAAAGTGGGTAAGGAAGGAAGAAAGGTGAATGCTACAAATACCATTCAAAACACCAGTTCAGTTTCTTTCAGCAGCTGGAAGGAAATGTCTCAGCAGCCCCCTCCCTTTAAATTTTTTTAGTTACCAAATTCCTTTATGTTTCTTTTCTTACAAAAGTGACTTTATAGGTCATTAAACAACTATTAGACGCACAAGTGAGCAAAACCCAAAGCATGGACTTTTTTCCTTTGATTTTTTTTTCCAGTTTTTGAGAGTTTGGGTATGTTTGTTAATGCCTTTGTGGGCATTTAAATAGTCTATCCATTTGTAACATCCCCTGAATAAGCCAGCTCAAGGAAACTTGCCTTGCATTAGCACACCTGCTGGGCCAAAACATGAACACGTATTACCCCAAATGGGACACCTCATTTGCCAAACAGATTCAAACTTCAAATTACCTGCTTCTTTGGATTGCTACACCTGGTTTTCATCAACCTGCATGGAACTCGATTTTCTACTTTCTCTCTTCCTCCCTGGGTTGGACAGGAAAGGAAAAGGCAAAGAAACAGAGAAGAGAGGGAAGGCGGAGGTAAGGACGGCTAAGTCCTATTACCAAGGTCATCACCGGACCCAGGCATGGTGTAGCCCTCTCTAGTCACCAGAACAGGCTGGTGTCAGGGTGTAAGGTCCCCTTCTCCTGCAAATGTCTTTGGTAGTGAAATCTATCAAAGGAATCTCAAAACAAATTACATGGTAAATTAGTGTCTCAGTTCTGGCCTAGTCTCCCTGCCCCACTGTTCGCTCCATGGGTGAGCTGCTGGCGAAAGCCTGCCAGATAAACAGATTACAGAATGTCATGTGCCTCAGGCCGCTCCGCTTCATGGCCAAACTTTTCCAGCCCAGGCAGTTCATCTGATTCACACGGGTCACAGGCTGCTTCAATTAATAGCCCCCTAATGACTCAAGTTTGTTCCCTAATGTGGAAGGGTAAGTGGATAGGAGTCAGGCCAGGGACTTGAAGCATACTGGTCCCTTCCCACCCTCTACCGTGAATGCTCTGCCCCAAGATGACTTACATAAGAAAAGAGGAAGTGGGCTTGGAAAGAATATAGAATTCCTTTCGGATAGAAACCTTTTATGTCACTTTCCTATCGGTACCAACGCGATTCTGAGTCTTCAGGGGTCTGTGGGTCCTAGGGTAGCGAATAACAAGCCCCGATATGAAAACAGAATACAGAAAACAAATTAGCATTTTGAAAATAAAAAGCCTGGCTTTTAATCCTATTAAGATTGTGGCGTTTGTTTTTCTCCCCCTCCCCTAAAAACTCTGAAAGAGATACACCAATGTTCCATTACCATAAATGCTGAAATCAGCATTTCCTTTGAAAGAAGTTGTTAATATTTGGAAATGGTCGGATTCCCAATCCAAGCTTTGATTGTTATTCTATACTAGCCAGCAAGTGCCAAGGTCACGGGGAGATTCACCTGCAGACTGAGCTAAATGAATCCACTTGGCCACAATGCATGTATAATTTAACATTCTCCTCTTGCGTACTTCCATGCATTCCTAAAAAATATTACAATAGCAAATTGGTTTCAAAATCATGCATTATGTATCCTGAAATTAGGCCTGCCAGTGAAACCTGTATATACAAACATGTACACTCCCAGGCAGGGCCGGAAGAACACACAAATGCTGTTGATGCCAGGAAGAAGCTTGAGAAGAACGGTTAATTCCAGAAGGAATCCACTGTCACTTCTTTTATTATCTTAATCTGTGCATTTGGAAAGAAAAACAACAAACTGATCATTTTCAGTTAGAAACCTAATTACCCATTTTCCTTGTAGTGTCTCCTCTCTGAGAAGGTGGGGTGTGCTACTGGAGGGAGGCATCTGGTGTCCTAAAAATAGGCTTGCCAGGCAGTTTTTATAAGCTTTACTTAAAAAACAAATATTCCTTGAATATTTAAAAGTCTTCTTTTCCTGTGATCTGACACTTTGCAAGCAGACGTTTTACGGGAACTGGACTTTAACAAAGCTTCTTTGAAACATTAGAGATGAAGATATCAAAAACGTCCTTACAAATTTGTGTTAAGAAATACACTTGCTCGGCTGTAAGCTTTCATCACTGAGTTATCCAAAAAAAGTTAACATATTCAGGAAGCTCCTTAGGATTCCCATCACAAATGCAACCCCATACAATGTTTCCCTAATAGATGCTTGCTTCTGCCCTGCAACTTTCATCTGAAGTTAAATACACATTGATTTAGCATCTTTTACAACATAGGTATGGTTTACTCATGCACAATATGCATGTTTCTTAAGATGCCTATATATGAATCATTCAGATTAAAGTGCTTTTCTGACTCCTTCATTTTTTTTCTATTTTAAACATTTATATCATACTGAAAAAAGTTCAAACTCACAAATTACATTAGTGAATTCTAAGGCAAGATTTCTCCCCCAAAAAAGTGCGTTCCATGATACAGAAAGCATTTGATCTTAAAAACATGAGAAAGAAATTTAGCAGAGTTTTCTCCTTGAAAAGTTTCTTAGGCATGAACTTGATCTCTCCATATTAAAAGAAAAAATCTAGTTTATTTCAGTAGGGGATTTGTTTTTCATTAACTTGCAAGCTAAACGTCACTGGTATGTTTCTATTGGTCTACT